>NW_027480645.1:0-618926 GCF_051401765.1 Calliopsis andreniformis | reverse complement strand
GGATTGAGGATTGAGGATTGAGGATTGAGGATTGAAGATTGATTATTGAGGATTGAGGATTGAGTATTGAAGATTGAGGGTTGGGTATTGAGGATTGAAGGATGAGGCTTGAGGATTGAGGATTGAGGATTGAGGATTGAAGATTGAGTATTGAGGTTTGAAGACTGACGATTGAGGATTGAGGATTGAGGATTGAGGATTGAGGATTGAGGATTGATGATTGAGTATTGAGGATTGAAGATTGAGGATTGAGGATTCAGGATTGAGGTTTGAGGACTGAGGGTTGAGGATTGAGGATTGAGGATTGAGGATTGAGGATTGACGACTGAGTATTGAATATTGGGTATTGCGGATTGAACATTGAGGATTGGGTATTGAGGAATGAAGATTGAGGATTGAGAATTGAGGATTGAGGATTGAGGATTGAAAATTGAGTATTGAGGATTGAAGATTGAGGATTGAGGATTGAGGGTTGTGGACTGAGGACGAGGACTCAGGGTTGAGTATTGATGTTCGAGGTCTGAGGATTGGGGATTGCTGATTGAGAATTGAGGATTGAGCATTGAGGATTGAAGATTGAGGATTGGGTATTGAGGATTGAAGAATGAGGATTGAGGATTGATGATTGAGTATTGAGGATTGAAGATTGAGGATTGTGGATTGAGGATTGAGGAATGAGTATTGAGGATTCAGGATTGAGGAGAGAAGATTGAAGATTGAGGATTGAGGATTGATGATTAAAGATTGAGTATTGAGGATTAAAGATTGAGTATTGAAGATTGAAGATTGAGAACTGAGGATTGAGGTTTGAACATTGAGGACTGAGTGTGAGGGTTGAGTGATGAGAATTGATGTTTGTGGATAGAGATTTGAGGATTGCAGATTGAATATTGTGTATTGAAAACTGTGAGTTGAGGATATTCTATTGAGGATTGAGGATTGTCACCTGATTGTTGAGGACTGAGGGCTGAAGATTGAGGATTCAGGATTGAGGATTCAGAATTGAGGTTTGAGGTCTGAGGATTGAGGATTGAGGATTGAAGATTGAGTATTGAGGATTGAAGATTGAGGACTGAGGATTGAGGATTCAGAATTGAGGTTTGAGGGCTGAGGATTGAGGATTGAAGATTGATTATTGAGAATTGAAGATTGAGGATTGAGGATTGAGGATTGAGGATGAGAGCTGTGCGTTGAGGATTGAGGTTTGAGGACTGAGGACTGAGGATTGAGGATTGAGAATTGAGGATTGAGGATTGAGTATTGAAGATTGAGGATCGTTGATTGGGGATTGAGGGTTGAGGACTGAGGATTCAGGATTGAGGATTGAAGATTGAGTATTGAGGATTGACGATTGAGGATTGAGTATTGAGGATTGAGGATTGAGGATTGAGAATTGAGGATTGAAGATTGAGGATTGGGGACTGAGTGTTGAGGGTTGAGCTATGAGAATTGATGTTTGTGGATAGAGGTTTAAAGATTGCAGATTGAGTATTGAGTATTAAAAACTGTGAATTGATGATATTCTATTGAGGATTGTGGATTGACAACTGATTGTTGAGGACTTAAGTCTGAAGATTGAGGATTCAGGATTGAGGATTCAGGATTGAGGATTGAGGATTGAGGACTGAGGATTGAGGATTGAGGATTAAGGATTGTGGATTGAGGATTGCGGATTGAGGATTGAGGATTGAAGATTGAGGATTGGGTATTGCGAATTGAACGTTGAGGATTGAGGATTGAGTATTGAGGATTGAGGATTGAGGATTGAGGATTGAGAATTGAGGATTGAAGATTGAGGATTGGCGACTGAGTGTTGAGGGTTGAGTTATGAGAATTGATGTTTGTGGATAGAGGTTTAAAGATTGCGGATTGAGTATTGAGTATTGAAAACTGTGAATTGATGATATTCTATTGAGTATTGTGAATTGACAACTGATTGTTGAGGACTTAGGTCTGAAGATTGAGGATTCAGGAATGAGGATTCAGGATTGAGGATTGAGGACTAAGGATTGAGGACTGAAGATTGATGATTGGGTATTGCGAATTGAACGTTGAGGATTGAGGATTGAGGATTGAGAATTGCGGATGATGGCTGAGGTTTGAGGTTTGAGGTCTGAGTATTGAATCCTGAGAATTCAGGATGTTCTATTGAGGATTGAGGATTGAGGATTGATGATTGAGGATTGAAGATTGAGTATTGAGGATTGAAGATTGAGGATTGAGGATTGAGGATTGAGGATTGAGGATTGAAGGTTGAGGAATGGGGATTGAGGATTGACGATTGAGGACTGAGTATTTAGGAATCGGAATTGAGGATTGAGGATTGAAGATTGAGTATTGAGGATTGAAGGTTGAGGATTGAGGGTTGAGGATTGAAGATTGAGGACTTAGTGTTGAGGTTTGAGTGATGGGAATTGATGTTTGTGGATTGAGATTTGAAGATTGAAGAATGGGGATTGAGTTTTGAATACTGTGAATTGCGGATATTCTAATGAGGATTGAGGATTGACAATTGATTGTTGAGGACTGAGGGCTAAAGATTGAGGATTCAGGATTGAGGATTGAGGATTGAGTATTGAAGATTGAGGATTGATGATTGAGGATTTAGGATTGAAGAATGAGGATTGAGGATTGAGGATTGATAATTGAGTATTGAGGATTGAATGTGGAGGACTGAGGAATAAGGATTGAGGATTGAGGATGAGGGCTGAGGGTTGAGGATTGAGGATTGAGGTACGAGGATTGAAGTTTGAGGATTGAGGACTGAGGATTGACGATTGAGTATTGAAGACTGAGGCTTGATGTGTGAGGATTCAGGATTGAGGATTGATGATTGCGGATTGAGTATTGAAAGATGAGTATTGAGGATTGAATATTGAGTATTGAGGATTGAGGATTAAGGTTTGAAGGTTGAGTATTGTGGATTGAAGATTGAGGATTGAGGATTGACGATTGAGGATTGAGGATTGAGGTTTGAGGATTGACGATGAGGGCTGAGGGTTGAGGATTGAGGTTTGAGGTCTGAGGACTGAGGATTGAGGATTGAGAATTGAGGATTGAGTATTGAGGATTGAGGATTGAGGATTGAGGATTGGGGACTGAGGATTGAATATTCAGGATTGAGGATTGAGGATAGAGGATTGAGGATTGAGGACTGAAGATTCAGTATTGAGGATCGAGGATTCAGAATTGAGGATTGAGGATTGAACATTGAGGACTGAGTGTTGAGGGTTGAGTGATGGGTATTGATGATTGTGGGTAGAGATTTGAAGATTGCAGATTGAGTATTGAGTATTGAAAACTGTGAATTGGGAATATTATACTGAGGATTGAGGATTGACAGCTGATTGTTGAGGACTGAGGGCTGAAGATTGAGAACTCAGGATTGAGGATTCAGAATTGAGTTTTGAGGACTGAGGATTCACGATTGAAGATTGAGTATTGAGGATTGAAGGTTGAGGATTGAGGATTGAGGATGGAGGATTGAGGAGAGAGGACTGAGTGTTGAGGATTGAGTGTTGAGAATTGATGTTTGAGGGTTGATGTTTGATTATTGATTTTTGTGGATTGAGTATTGAACGATGAGAATTCAGGGTATTCTATTGAGTATTGAGAATTGAGGATTGATTGTTGAGAATTGAGGATTGATGGTTGAGGGTTTTGTGTTGAATATTGAGGATTGAGGATTGAGGATTGAGGATTGAGGATTGAGGATTGAGGAATGAAGATTGAGTATTGAGGATTGAAGGTTGAGGATTGAGGGTTGTGGATTGAGGATTGAGGATTGAAGATTGAGGATTGGGGATTGAGGATTGACGATTGAGGATTGAGTATTGACGATCGAGAATTGAGGATTGAGGATTGAAGATTGAGTATTGAGGATTGAAGACTGAGGATTGGGGGTTGAGGATTGAGGATTAAGGACTGAGGATTGAGGATGATGGCTGAGGTTTGAGGTTTGATGTTTGAGTATTGAATCCTGAGAATTCAGGATGTTCTATTGAGTACTGAGAATTGAGGATTGATGATTTAGTATTGAGGATACAGGATTGAGGATTGAGGATTGAGTATTGAAGATTGAGTATTGAGGATTGAGGATTGATGATTGAGGATTTAGGATTGAGGATTCAGAATTGAGGTTTGAGGACTAAGGTTTGAGGATTGAAGATTGATTATTGAGAATTGAAGATTGAGGATTGAGGATTGAGGATTGAGGATTGAGGATTGAGGATGAGAGCTGTCCGTCGAGGATTGAGGTTTGAGGACTGAGGACTGAGGATTGAGGATTGAGAATTGAGGATTGAGGATTGAGTACTCAAGATTGAGGATTGGGTATTGAGGATTGAAGGATGAGGCTTGAGGATTGAGGATTGAGGATTGAGGATTGAGGATTGAGGATTGAGGATTGAAGATTGAGGATTGGGTATTGAGGACTGAAGAATGAGTATTGAGAATTGAGGATTGAGGATTGAGGATTGAAGGTTGAGTATTGAGGATTGAAGATTGAGGATTGAGGATTGAGGATTGAGGATTGAGGATTGAGGATTGAAGATTGAGGATTGGGTATTGAGGATTGAAGAATGAGGATTGAGGATTGAGGATTGAGGATTGAGGATTGAAAGTTGAGTATTGAGGATTGAAGATTGAGGATTGAGGATTGAGGTTTGAGGATTGAGGATTGAGGATTGAGTATTGAAGGTTGAGGATTGCTGACTGAGGACTGAGAATTGAGGATTGAGGATTGAGGATTGATTATTGAGGATTGAAGATTGAGTGTTGAGGATTGAGGGTTGAGGATTGAGGATTGAGTATTGAGGATTGAGGATGAGGTCTGAGGTTTGAGGTTTGAGGTTTGTGTATTGAACCCTGAGAATTCAGGATATTCTATTGAGTATTGAGAATTGAGGGTTGATGGTTGAGTATTGAGGATTCATAATTGAGGATTGAGGATTGAGTACTGAAGATTGAGTATTGAGGATTGAAGATTGAGGATTGAGAATTGACGATTGAGGATTGAGGATAGAGGTTTGAGGATTGACGATGAGGGCTGAGGGTTGAGGATTGAGGTTTGAGGTCTGAGGACTGAGGATTGAGGATTGGGAATTGAGTATTGAGGATTGAGGATTGAAGATTGAGGATTGGTTATTGAGGATCGAAGAATGAGGATTGAGGATTGAGGATTGAGGATTGGGGACTGAGGATTGAAGATTCAGGATTGAGGATTGAGGATTGAAGATTGAGTATTGAGGATTGAATGTTGAGGATTGACGATTGAGGCTTGAGGATTGAGGTTTGAGGATTGACGATGAGGGCTGAGGGTTGAGGATTGAGGTTTGAGGTCTGAGGATTGAGGATTGAGAATTGAGGACTGAGGACTGACGATTGAGTATTGAAGATTGAGGATTGATGACTGAGGATTGAGGATTGATGATTGATGATGGCGGATTGAGTATTGAAAATTGAGTATTGAGGATTGAATATTGAGGATTGATGATTGAGGATTGAGGATTGAAGATTGAGTATTGAGGATTGAAGATTGAGTGTTGAGGATTGAGGATTGAGAATTGAGAATTGAGGATGAGGCCTGAGGGTTGAGGATTGAGGTTTGAGGTACGAGGATTGAGGATTGAGAATTGAGGACTGAGGATTGACGATTGAGTATTGAAGATTGAGGACTGATGACTGAGGATTGAGGATTGATGATTGATGATGGCGGATTGAGTATTGAAAATTGAGTATTGAGGATTGAATATTGAGGATTGACGATTGAGGATTGAGGATTGAGGTTTGAGGATTGACGATGAGGGCTGAGGGTTGAGGATTGAGGTTTGAGGTCTGAGGACTGAGGATTGAGGATTGAGAATTGAGGATTGAGGATTGAGGATTGAAGATTGAGGATTGGGTATTGAGGATTGAAGAATGAGGAATGAGGATTGAGGATTGAGGATTGGGGACTGAGGATTGAAGATTCAGGATTGAGGATTGAGGATTGAGTATTGAGGATTGATGATTGAGTATTGACGATTGAAGATTGAGGATTGAGGATTGAGGATTGAGGATGAGAGCTGTCCGTCGAGGATTGAGGTTTGAGGACTGAGGACTGAGGATTGAGGATTGAGAATTGAGGATTGAGGATTGAGTACTCAAGATTGAGGATTGGGTATTGAGGATTGAAGGATGAGGCTTGAGGATTGAGGATTGAGGATTGAGGATTGAGGATTGAGGATTGAGGATTGAAGATTGAGGATTGGGTATTGAGGACTGAAGAATGAGGATTGAGAATTGAGGATTGAGGATTGAGGATTGAAAGTTGAGTATTGAGGATTGAAGATTGAGGATTGAGGATTGAGGATTGAGGATTGAGGATTGAGGATTGAAGATTGAGGATTGGGTATTGAGGATTGAAGAATGAGGATTGAGGATTGAGGATTGAGGATTGAGGATTGAAAGTTGAGTATTGAGGATTGAAGATTGAGGATTGAGGATTGAGGTTTGAGGATTGAGGATTGAGGATTGAGTATTGAAGGTTGAGGATTGCTGACTGAGGACTGAGAATTGAGGATTGAGGATTGAGGATTGATTATTGAGGATTGAAGATTGAGTGTTGAGGATTGAGGGTTGAGGATTGAGGATTGAGTATTGAGGATTGAGGATGAGGTCTGAGGTTTGAGGTTTGAGGTTTGTGTATTGAACCCTGAGAATTCAGGATATTCTATTGAGTATTGAGAATTGAGGGTTGATGGTTGAGTATTGAGGATTCATAATTGAGGATTGAGGATTGAGTACTGAAGATTGAGTATTGAGGATTGAAGATTGAGGATTGAGAATTGACGATTGAGGATTGAGGATAGAGGTTTGAGGATTGACGATGAGGGCTGAGGGTTGAGGATTGAGGTTTGAGGTCTGAGGACTGAGGATTGAGGATTGGGAATTGAGTATTGAGGATTGAGGATTGAAGATTGGTTATTGAGGATCGAAGAATGAGGATTGAGGATTGAGGATTGAGGATTGGGGACTGAGGATTGAAGATTCAGGATTGAGGATTGAGGATTGAAGATTGAGTATTGAGGATTGAATGTTGAGGATTGACGATTGAGGCTTGAGGATTGAGGTTTGAGGATTGACGATGAGGGCTGAGGGTTGAGGATTGAGGTTTGAGGTCTGAGGATTGAGGATTGAGAATTGAGGACTGAGGACTGACGATTGAGTATTGAAGATTGAGGATTGATGACTGAGGATTGAGGATTGATGATTGATGATGGCGGATTGAGTATTGAAAATTGAGTATTGAGGATTGAATATTGAGGATTGATGATTGAGGATTGAGGATTGAAGATTGAGTATTGAGGATTGAAGATTGAGTGTTGAGGATTGAGGATTGAGAATTGAGAATTGAGGATGAGGCCTGAGAGTTGAGGATTGAGGTTTGAGGTACGAGGATTGAGGATTGAGAATTGAGGACTGAGGATTGACGATTGAGTATTGAAGATTGAGGACTGATGACTGAGGATTGAGGATTGATGATTGATGATGGCGGATTGAGTATTGAAAATTGAGTATTGAGGATTGAATATTGAGGATTGACGATTGAGGATTGAGGATTGAGGTTTGAGGATTGACGATGAGGGCTGAGGGTTGAGGATTGAGGTTTGAGGTCTGAGGACTGAGGATTGAGGATTGAGAATTGAGGATTGAGGATTGAGGATTGAAGATTGAGGATTGGGTATTGAGGATTGAAGAATGAGGAATGAGGATTGAGGATTGAGGATTGGGGACTGAGGATTGAAGATTCAGGATTGAGGATTGAGGATTGAGTATTGAGGATTGATGATTGAGTATTGACGATAGAAGATTGAGGATTGAGGATTGAGGATTGAGGATTGAGAATTGAGGATTGAAGATTGAGGATTGGGACTGAGTGTTGAGGGTTGAGCTATGAGAATTGAGGTTTGTGGATAGAGGTTTAAAGATTGCAGATTGAGTATTGAGTATTAAAAACTGTGAATTGATGATATTCTATTGAGGATTGTGAATTGACAACTGATTGTTGAGGACTTAGGTCTGAAGATTGAGGATTCAGGATTGAGGATTCAGGATTGAGGATTGAGGATTGAGGACTGAGGATTGAGGATTGAGGATTAAGGATTGTCGATTGAGCATTGCGGATTGAGGATTGAGGATTGAAGATTGAGGATTGGGTATTGCGAATTGAACGTTGAGGATTGAGGATTGAGTATTGAGGATTGAGGATTGAGGATTGAGGATTGAGAATTGAGGATTGAAGATTGAGGATTGGCGACTGAGTGTTGAGGGTTGAGTTATGAGAATTGATGTTTGTGGATAGAGGTTTAAAGATTGCGGATTGAGTATTGAGTATTGAAAACTGTGAATTGATGATATTCTATTGAGGATTGTGAATTGACAACTGATTGTTGAGGACTTAGGTCTGAAGATTGAGGATTCAGGAATGAGGATTCAGGATTGAGGATTGAGGACTAAGGATTGAGGATTGAGGATTAAGGATTGAGGATTGAGGATTGAGGATTCAGGATTGAGGACTGAAGATTGATGATTGGGTATTGCGAATTGAACGTTGAGGATTGAGGATTGAGGATTGAGAATTGCGGATGATGGCTGAGGTTTGAGGTTTGAGGTCTGAGTATTGAATCCTGAGAATTCAGGATGTTCTATTGAGGATTGAGGATTGAGGATTGATGATTGAGGATTGAAGATTGAGTATTGAGGATTGAAGATTGAGGATTGAGGATTGAGGATTGAGGATTGAGGATTGAAGGTTGAGGAATGGGGATTGAGGATTGACGATTGAGGACTGAGTATTTAGGAATCGGAATTGAGGATTGAGGATTGAAGATTGAGTATTGAGGATTGAAGGTTGAGGATTGAGGGTTGAGGATTGAAGATTGAGGACTTAGTGTTGAGGTTTGAGTGATGGGAATTGATGTTTGTGGATTGAGATTTGAAGATTGAAGAATGGGGATTGAGTTTTGAATACTGTGAATTGCGGATATTCTAATGAGGATTGAGGATTGACAATTGATTGTTGAGGACTGAGGGCTAAAGATTGAGGATTCAGGATTGAGGATTCGGGATTGAGGTTTGAGGACTGAGCATTGAGTTTTGAGGATTGAGGATTGAGGATTGACGCTTGAGGATTGTGAGTTGAGGATGGAGGATTGATGACAGAGGACTGAGTGTTGAGGATTGAGTGTTGAGAATTGATGTTTGAGGATTGAGATTTGATTATTGAATATTGTGGATTGAGAATTGAACCATGAGAATTCAGGATACTCTGTTGAGTATTGAGAATTGAGGATTGATGGTTGAGTATTGAGGATTGGTGGTTGAGGGTTGTGTGTTGAATATTGAGGATTGAGGATTGAGGATTGAGGATTGAGGATTGAAGATTGAGGATTGAATATTGAGTATTGATGATTGAAGATTGAGTATTGAGGATTGAGTGTTGTGGATTGAGGACGAGGACTGACGGTTGAGGATTGAGGTTTGAGGATTGAGGATTGAGGATTGATGACTGAGGATTGAGGATTGAGGATTGAGCACTGACGATTGAAGATTGAGGACTGGAGATTGAGGATTGAAAATTGACGATTGAGGATTGTGGATTGAGGATTGAGGATTGAACATTGAGGACTGTGTGTTGAGGGTTGAGTGATGAGAATTGATGTTTGTGGATAGAGGTTTGAAGATTGCAGATTGAGTATTGAGTGTTGAAAACTGTGAACTGAGGATACTCTATTGAGGATTGAGGATTGTCAACTGACTGTTGAGGACTGAGGGCTGAAGATTGAGGCTTCAGGATTGAGGATTCAGAATTGAGGTTTGAGGACTGAGGATTGAGGATTGAAGATTGATTATTGAGGATTGAGGATTGAGAATTGAGGATTGCGGATTGAGGATTGAGGATTGAGTATTGAGGGCTGAGGATTGAAGATTGAGGGTTGAGGATTGAGGATTAAAGATTGAGTATTGAGGATTGAAGATTGAGGATTGAGGATTGAGGATTGGGGATTGAGGACTGAGGATTGAGGATGAGGGCTGAGGGTTGAGGATTGAGGTTTAAGCACTGAGGACTGAGGATTGAGGATTGAGAATTGAGGATTGAGGATTGAGGATTGAAGATTGAGCATTGGGTATTTAGGATTGACGAATGAGGATTGATGATTGAGGAATGAGGATTGAGGATTGAAGACTGAGTACTGAGGATTGAAGATTGACGATTGAGGATTGTGCATTGAAGATAGAGGATTGAACATTGAGGACTGAGTGTCGAGGGTTGTGTGATGAGAATTGATGTTTGTGGATAGAGGTTTAAAGATTGCAGATTGAGTATTGAGTACTGAAAACTGTGAATTGATGATATTCTATTGAGGATTGAGAATTGACAACTGATTGTTGAGGACTGAGTGCTGAAGATTGAGGATTCAGGATTGAGGATTCAGGATTGAGGTTTGAGGACTGAGGGTTGAGGATTGAGGATTGAGGATTGAGGATTGACGACTGAGTATTGAAGATTGGGTATTGCGGATTGAACATTGAGGATTGGGTATTGAGGAATGAAGATTGAGGATTGAGGATTGAGGATTGAGGATTGAGGATTGAAAATTGAGTATTGAGGATTGAAGATTGAGGATTGAGGATTGAGGGCTGTGGACTGACGACGAGGACTCAGGGTTGAGTATTGATGTTTGAGGTCTGAGGATTGGGGATTGCTGATTGAGAATTGAGGATTGAGCATTGAGGATTGAAGATTGAGTATTGGGTATTGAGGATTGAAGAATGAGGATTGAGGATTGAGGATTGAGGATTGAGGGTTGAGGATTGAGGATTGAGTATTGAGGGTTGAGGATGAGGGCTGAGGTTTGAGGTTTGAGGTTTGAGTATTGAATCCTGAGAATTCAGGATATTCTGTTGAGTATTGAGAATTGAGGGTTGATGGTTGAGTATTGAGGATTGAGGATTGAGGATTGAGGATTGAGGATTGAGGGTTGAAAGTTGAGTATTGAGGATTGAAGATTGAGGATTGAGGATTGAGGATTGAGGATTGAGGATTGAGGATTGAAGATTGAGGATTGGGTATTGAGGTTTGAAGAATGAGGATTGAGGATTGAGGATTGAGGATTGAGGATTGAAAGTTGAGTATTGAGGATTGGTTATTGAGGATCGAAGAATGAGGATTGAGGATTGAGGATTGAGGATTGGGGACTGAGGATTGAAGATTCGGGATTGAGGATTGAGGATTGAAGATTGAGTATTGAGGATTGAATGTTGAGGATTGACGATTGAGGCTTGAGAATTGAGGTTTGAGGATTGACGATGAGGGCTGAGGGTTGAGGATTTAGGTTTGAGGTCTGAGGATTGAGGATTGAGAAATGAGGACTGAGGATTGACGATTGAGTATTGAAGATTGAGGATTGATGACTGAGGATTGAGGATTGATGATTGATGATGGCGGATTGAGTATTGAAAATTGAGTATTGAGGATTGAATATTGAGGATTGACGATTGAGGATTGAGGATTGAGGTTTGAGGATTGACGATGAGGGCTGAGGGTTGAGGATTGAGGTTTGAGGTCTGAGGACTGAGGATTGAGGATTGAGAATTGAGGATTGAGGATTGAGGATTGAATATTGAGGATTGAGGATTGAGGATTGAGGATTGAGGATTGACGATTGAGGAATGAAGATTGAGTATTGAGGATTGAAGGTTGAGGATTGAGGGTTGTGGATTGAGGATTGAGGATTGAAGATTGAGGATTGGGGATTGAGGATTGACGATTGAGGATTGAGTATTGACGATCGAGAATTGAGGATTGAGGATTGAAGATTGAGTATTGAGGATTGAAGACTGAGGATTGAGGGTTGAGGATTGAGGATTAAGGACTGAGGATTGAGGATGATGGCTGAGGTTTGAGGTTTGATGTTTGAGTATTGAATCCTGAGAATTCAGGATGTTCTATTGAGTACTGAGAATTGAGGATTGATGATTTAGTATTGAGGATACAGGATTGAGGATTGAGGATTGAGTATTGAAGATTGAGTATTGAGGATTGAGGATTGATGATTGAGGATTTAGGATTGAGGATTCAGAATTGAGGTTTGAGGACTAAGGTTTGAGGATTGAAGATTGATTATTGAGAATTGAAGATTGAGGATTGAGGATTGAGGATTGAGGATTGAGGATTGAGGATGAGAGCTGTCCGTCGAGGATTGAGGTTTGAGGTCTGAAGACTGAGGATTGAGGAACGAGAATTGAGGATTGAGGATTGAGTACTCAAGATTGAGGATTGGGTATTGAGGATAGAAGGATGAGGCTTGAGGATTGAGGATTGAGGATTGAGGATTGAGGATTGAGGATTGAGGATTGAAGATTGAGGATTGGGTATTGAGGACTGAAGAATGAGGATTGAGGATTGAGGATTGAGGATTGAGGATTGAAAGTTGAGTATTGAGGATTGAAGATTGAGGATTGAGGATTGAGGATTGAGGATTGAGGATTGAGGATTGAAGATTGGGGATTGGGTATTGAGGATTGAAGAATGTGGATTGAGGATTGAGGATTGAGGATTGAGGATTGAAAGTTGAGTATTGAGGATTGAAGATTGAGGATTGAGGATTGAGGTTTGAGGATTGAGGATTGAGGATTGAGTATTGAAGGTTGAGGATTGCTGACTGAGGACTGAGAATTGAGGATTGAGGATTGAGGATTGATTATTGAGGATTGAAGATTGAGTGTTGAGGATTGAGGGTTGAGGATTGAGGATTGAGTATTGAGGATTGAGGATGAGGTCTGAGGTTTGAGGTTTGAGGTTTGTGTATTGAACCCTGAGAATTCAGGATATTCTATTGAGTATTGAGAATTGAGGGTTTATGGTTGAGTATTGAGGATTCATAATTGAGGATTGAGGATTGAGTACTGAAGATTGAGTATTGAGGATTGAAGATTGAGGATTGAGAATTGACGATTGAGAATTGAGGATAGAGGTTTGAGGATTGACGATGAGGGCTGAGGGTTGAGGATTGAGGTTTGAGGTCTGAGGACTGAGGATTGAGGATTGAGAATTGAGTATTGAGGATTGAGGATTGAAGATTGAGGATTGGTTATTGACGATCGAAGGATGAGGATTGAGGATTGATTATTGAGGATTGGGGACTGAGGATTGAAGATTCAGGATTGAGGATTGAGGATTGAAGATTGAGTATTGAGGATTGAATGTTGAGGATTGACGATTGAGGCTTGAGGATTGAGGTTTGAGGATTGACGATGAGGGCTGAGGGTTGAGGATTGAGGTTTGAGGTCTGAGGATTGAGGATTGAGAATTGAGGACTGAGGATTGACGATTGAGTATTGAAGATTGAGGATTGATGACTGAGGATTGAGGATTGATGATTGATGATGGCGGATTGAGTATTGAAAATTGAGTATTGAGGATTGAATATTGAGGATTGATGATTGAGGATTGAGGATTGAAGATTGAGTATTGAGGATTGAAGACTGAGTGTTGAGGATTGAGGATTGAGAATTGAGAATTGAGGATGAGGACTGAGGGTTGAGGATTGAGGTTTGGGGTACGAGGATTGAGGATTGAGAATTCAGGACTGAGGATTGACGATTGAGTATTGAAGATTGAGGATTGATGACTGAGGATTGAGGATTGATGATTGATGATGGCGGATTGAGTATTGAAAATTGAGTATTGAGGATTGAATATTGAGGATTGACGATTGAGGATTGAGGATTGAGGTTGGAGGATTGACGATGAGGGCTGAGGGTTGAGGATTGAGGTTTGAGGTCTGAGGACTGAGGATTGAGGAATGAGAATTGAGGATTGAGGATTGAGGATTGAAGATTGAGGATTGGGTATTGAGGATTGAAGAATGAGGAATGAGGATTGAGGATTGAGGAATGGGGACTGAGGATTGAAGATTCAGGATTGAGGATTGAGGATTGAGGATTGAGGATTGAAGATTTAGTATTGAGGATTGAAGATTGAGAATTGAGGATTGAGGATTGAACATTGAGGACTGAGTGTTGAGGGTTGAGTGATGAGAATTGATGTTTGTGGATAGATATTTGAAGATTGCAGATTGAGCATTGAGTATTGAAAACTGTGAATTGATGATATTCTATTGAGGATTGAGAATTGACAACTGATTGTTGAGGACTGATGGCTGAAGATTGAGGATTCAGGATTGAGAATTCAGAATTGAGGATTGAGGACTGAGGACTGAGGATTGAAGATTGAGTATTGAGAATGGAAGGCTGGGGATTAAGGATTGAGGATTGGGGATTGAGGATCTAGGATTGAAAATCGATTATTGAGGATTGAAGATTGAGGATTGAGGATTGAGGATTGAGAATTGAGAATTGAGGATAAGGACTGAGGGTTGAGGATTGAGGTTTGAGGAATGAGGATTGAGGATTGAGGATTGAAGATTGAGTATTGATGATTGAAGATTGACGATTGAGGATTGAGGGTTGATGATTGAGGATTTAGGATTGAGGATTCAGAATTGAGGTTTGAGGACTGAGGTTTGAGGATTGAAGATTGATTATTGAGAATTGAAGATTGAGGATTGAGGATTGAGGATTGAGGATTGAGGATTGAGGATGAGAGCTGTCCGTCGAGGATTGAGGTTTGAGGACTGAGGACTGAGGATTGAGGATTGAGAATTGAGGATTGAGGATTGAGTACTCAAGATTGAGGATTGGGTATTGAGGATTGAAGGATGAGGCTTGAGGATTGAGGATTGAGGATTGAGGATTGAGGATTGAGGATTGAGGGTTGAAGATTGAGGATTGCGTATTGAGGACTGAAGAATGAGGATTGAGGATTGAGGATTGAGGATTGAGGATTGAAAGTTGAGTATTGATGATTGAAGTTTGAGGATTGAGGATTGAGGGTTGAGGATTGAGGACGAGGACCGACAGTAGAGGATTGTGGTTTGCGGATTGAGGGTTGAGGATTGAGAATTGAGGATGAGGACTGAGGTTTGAGGATTGATGACTGAGGATTGAGGATTGAGGATTGATGATTACGGATTGAGGATTGAAGATTGAGTATTGAGGATTGAATATTGAGGATTGAGGAATGAGTATTGAGGATTGAAGATTGAGTATTGAGGATTGAAGATTGAGGATTGAGGGTTGAGGATTGAGGATTGAGGATTGAGGATTGAGGATTGAAGATTGAGGATTGGGGACTGAGTGTTGAGGGTTGAGTGATGAGAATTAATGTTTGTGGATAGAGATTTGAAGATTGCAGGTTGAGTATCGAGTATTGAAAACTGTGAATTGAGGATATTCTATTGAGGATTGAGGATTGACAATTGATTGTCGAGGACTGAGGGCTGAAGATTGAGGATTCAGGATTGAGGATTCAGAATTGAGGTTTGAGGACTGAGGATTCACCATTGAAGATTGAGTATTGAGGATTGAAGGTTGAGGATTGAGGATTGAGGATGGAGGATTGAGGAGAGAGGACTGAGTGTTGAGGATTGAGTGTTGAGAATTGATGTTTGAGGGTTGATGTTTGATTATTGATTTTTGTGGATTGAGTATTGAACGATGAGAATTCAGGGTATTCTATTGAGTATTGAGAATTGAGGATTGATTGTTGAGTATTGAGGATTGATGGTTGAGGGTTTTGTGTTGAATATTGAGGATTGAGGATTGAGGATTGAGGATTGAGGATTGAGGATTGAGGATTGAGGAATGAAGATTGAGTATTGAGGATTGAAGGTTGAGGATTGAGGGTTGTGGATTGAGGATTGAGGATTGAAGATTGAGGATTGGGGATTGAGGATTGACGATTGAGGATTGAGTATTGACGATCGAGAATTGAGGATTGAGGATTGAAGATTGAGTATTGAGGATTGAAGATTGAGGATTGAGTGTTGAGGATTGAGGATTAAGGACTGAGGATTGAGGATGATGGCTGAGGTTTGAGGTTTGATGTTTGAGTATTGAATCCTGAGAATTCGGGATGTTCTATTGAGGATTGAGGATTGAGGATTGATGATTAAGGATTGACGATTGAGTACTGTGGATTGAAGATTGAGGTTTGAGGATTGAGGATTGGGGATTGAGGATTGAAGATTGAGGATTGGGGATTGAGGATTTACGATTGAGGATTGAGTATTGAGGATTGAGGATTGAGGATTGAGGATTGAGGATTGAGGATTGAAGATTGAGTATTGAGGATTGAAGGCTGAGGATTGAGGGTTGTGGATTGAGGATTGAGGATTGAAGATTGAGGATTGGGGATTGAGGATTGACGATTGAGGATTGAGTATTGACGATCGAGAATTGAGGATTGAAGATTGAGTATTGAGGATTGAAGATTGAGGATTGAGGGTTGAGGATTTAGGATTGAGGACTGAGGATTGAGGATGATGGCTGAAGTTTGAGGTTTGATGTTTGAGTATTGAATCCTGAGAATTCGGGATGTTCTATTGAGGATTGAGGATTGAGGCCTGAGGATTGAGGATTGAGGATTGAGCATTGAGGATTGAGGATTGGGGACTGGGGATTGAGGATTGAAGATTGAGGATTAAGGATTGAGGATTGGGGATAGGGGATCTAGGATTGGAGATTGATTATTGAGGATTGAAGATTGAGGGATGAGGATTGAGGATTGAGAATTGAGAATTGAGGATGAGGACTGAGGGTTGAGGATTGAGGTTTGAGGTACGAGGATTGAGGATTGAGGATTGAGGATTGAGGACTGAGGATTGACGATTGAGTATTGAAGATTGAGGATTGATGACTGAGGATTGAGGATTGATTATTGATGATTGCGCATTGAGTATTGAAAATTGAGTATTCAGGATTGATTATTGAGGATTGTGGATTGAGGATTGAGGTTTGAAGATTGAGTATTGAGGATTGAAGATTGAGGACTGAGGATTGACGATTGAGGATTGAGGATTGAGGTTTGATAATTGACGATGAAGGCTGAGGGTTGAGTATTGAGGTTTGAGGTCTGAGGACTGAGGATTGAGGATTGAGAATTGAGGATTGAGGATTGAGGATTGAAGATTGAGGATTGGGTATTGGGGATTGAAGAATGACGATTGAGGATTGAGGATTCAGGATTGAGGACTCAGAATTGAGGTTTGAGGACTGAGGATTGAGGATTGAAGATTGAGTATCGAGGATTGAAGATTGAGGATTGAGGATTGAGGATTGAGGATTGAGGATGAGGGCTGAGGGTTGAGTATTGAGGTTTGAGTACTGAGGACTGAGGATTGAGGATTGAGAATTGAGGATTGAGGATAGAGTGTTGAAGATTGAGGACTGGGTATTGAGGATTGAAGAACGAGGATTGAGGATTGAGGGTTGAGGATTGAGGATTGAAGATTGAGTATTGAGGTTTGAAGACTGACGATTGAGGGTTGAGGATTGAGGATTGAGGATTGAGGATTGAGGATTGGTGATTGAGTATTGAGGATTGAAGATTGAGGATTGAGGATTGAGTATTGAGGATTGAGGATTGAGGATTGAGGATTGAGTATTGAAGATTGAGGATTGATGATTGAGGATTGCGCATTGAGGATTGAGGATTGAGTATTGAGGGCTGAGGATTGAAGATTGAGGGTTGAGGATTGAGGATTAAAGATTGAGTATTGAGGATTGAAGATTGAGTATTGAGGATTGAAGATTGACGATTGAGGATTGTGCATTGAAGATTGAGGATTGAACATTGAGGACTGAGTGTCGAGGGTTGTGAGATGAGAATTGATGTTTGTGGATAGAGGTTTGAAGATTGCAGATTGAGTATTGAGTATTGAAAGCTGTGAATTGAGGATATTCTATTGAGGATTGAGGATTGTCAACTGATTGTTGAGGACTAAGTGCTGAAGGTTAAGGATTCAGGATTGAGGATTCAGAATTGAGGTTTGAGGACTGAGGATTGAGGACTGAAGATTGATTATTGTGGATTGAGGATTGAGGATTGAGTATTGAAGATTGAGGATTGGGTATTGAGGATTGAAGGATGAGGCTTGAGGATTGAGGATTGAGGATTGTGGATTGAAGATTGAGTATTGAGGTTTGAAGACTGACGATTGAGGGTTGAGGATTGAGGATTGAGGATTGAGGATTGAGGATTGATGATTGAGTATTGAGGATTGAAGATTGAGGATTGAGGATTGAGGATTGAGGATTGAGGATTGAGGTTTGAGTATTGAGGATTGAGGGTTGAAGATTGAGTATTGATGATTGAAGATTGAGGATTGAGGATTGAGGATTGAGGATTGAGGATTGAAGATTGAGTATTGAGGTTTGAAGACAGACGATTGAGGATTGAGGATTGAGGATTGAGGATTGAGGATTGAGGATAGAGGATTGAGGATTGATGATTGAGTATTGAGGATTGAAGATTGAGGATTGAGGATTGAGGATTGAGGATTGAGGATTGAGCATTGATGATTGAGTATTGAGGATTGAAGATTGAGGATTGAGGATTGAGGATTGAGGATTGAGGATTGAGGATTGAGGTTCGAAGGTTGAGGATTGGGGATTGGGGATTGACGATGGAGTATTGAGGATTGCGGATTGAGGATTGATGATTAAGGATTGAAGATTGAGTACTGTGGATTGAAGATTGAGGTTTGAGGATTGAGGATTGGGGATTGAGGATTGAAGATTGAGGATTGGGGATTGAGGATTGACGATTGAGGATTGAGTATTGAGGATTGAGGATTGAGGATTGAGGATTGAGGATTGAGGATTGAAGATTGAGTATTGAGGATTGAAGGTTGAGGATTGAGGGTTGTGGATTGAGGATTGAGGATTGAAGATTGAGGATTGGGGATTGAGGATTGACGATTGAGGATTGAGTATTGACGACCGAGAATTGAGGATTGAAGATTGAGTATTGAGGATTGAAGATTGAGGATTGAGTGTTGAGGATTTAGGATTGAGGACTGAGGATTGAGGATGATGGCCGAGGTTTGAGGTTTGATGTTTGAGTATTGAAGCCTGAGAATTCGGGATATTCTATTGAGGATTGAGGATTGAGGCCTGAGGATTGAGGATTGAGGATTGAGCATTGAGGATTGAAGATTGGGGACTGGGGATTGAGGATTGAGGATTGAGGATTGAGGTTTGATAATTGACGATGAGGGCTGAGGGTTGAGGATTGAGGTTTGAGGTCTGAGGACTGAGGATTGAGGACTGAGAATTGAGGATTGAGGATTGAGGATTGAAGATTGAGGATTGGGTATTGGGGATTGAAGAATGAGGATTGAGGATTGAGGATTCAGGATTGAGGACCCAGAATTGAGGTTTGAGGACTGAGGATTCAGGATTGAACAGTGAGTATTGAGGATTGAAGATTGAGTATTGAGGATTGAAAAATTGAGGATTAAGGATTGAGGATTGGGGATTGAGGATCTAGGATTGGAAATTGATTATTGAGGATTGAAGATTGAGGATTGAGGACTGGGGATTGAGAATTGAGAATTGAGGATAAGGACTGAGGGTTGAGGATTGAGGTTTGAGGAATGAGGATTGAGGATTGAGGATTGAGGATTGAAGATTGAGTATTGATGATTGAAGATTGAGGATTGAGTATTGAGGGTTGAGGATTGAGGACGAGGACTGACAGTTGAGGATTGTGGTTTGAGGATTGAGGGTTGAGTACTGAGAATTGAGGATGAGGACTGAGGTTTGAGGATTGAGGTTTGAGGAATGAGGATTGAGGATTGAGGATTGAGGATTGAGGATTGAGGATTGAGGATTGAGTATTGAAGGTTGAGGACTGATGACTGAGGATTGAGGATTGAGGATTGAAGATTGAGGATTGATGATTGAGGATTGAGGATTGAGGATTGAGGATTGAGGATGAGGGCTGAAGGTTGAGGGTTGAGGTTTTAGGGCTGAGGACTGAGGACTGAGGATTGAGAATTGAGGATTGAGGATTGAGGATTGAGGATTGGTGATTGAGTATTGAGGATTGAAGATTGAGGATTGAGGATTGAGTATTGAGGATTGAGGATTGAGGATTGAGGATTGAGTATTGAAGATTGAGGATTGATGATTGAGGATTGCGCATTGAGGATTGAGGATTGAGTATTGAGGGCTGAGGATTGAAGATTGAGGGTTGAGGATTGAGGATTAAAGATTGAGTATTGAGGATTGAAGATTGAGTATTGAGGATTGAAGATTGACGATTGAGGATTGTGCATTGAAGATTGAGGATTGAACATTGAGGACTGAGTGTCGAGGGTTGTGAGATGAGAATTGATGTTTGTGGATAGAGGTTTGAAGATTGCAGATTGAGTATTGAGTATTGAAAGCTGTGAATTGAGGATATTCTATTGAGGATTGAGGATTGTCAACTGATTGTTGAGGACTAAGTGCTGAAGGTTAAGGATTCAGGATTGAGGATTCAGAATTGAGGTTTGAGGACTGAGGATTGAGGACTGAAGATTGATTATTGTGGATTGAGGATTGAGGATTGAGTATTGAAGATTGAGGATTGGGTATTGAGGATTGAAGGATGAGGCTTGAGGATTGAGGATTGAGGATTGTGGATTGAAGATTGAGTATTGAGGTTTGAAGACTGACGATTGAGGGTTGAGGATTGAGGATTGAGGATTGAGGATTGATGATTGAGTATTGAGGATTGAAGATTGAGGATTGAGGATTGAGGATTGAGGATTGAGGATTGAGGTTTGAGTATTGAGGATTGAGGGTTGAAGATTGAGTATTGATGATTGAAGATTGAGGATTGGGTATTTAGGGTTGACGAATGAGGATTGAGGATTGAGGATTGAGGATTGAGGATTGAAGATTGATTATTGAGGATTGAGGATTGAGTATTGAAGATTGAGGGTTGGGTATTGAGGATTGAAGGATGAGGCTTGAGGATTGAGGATTGAGGATTGAGGATTGAAGATTGAGTATTGAGGTTTGAAGACAGACGATTGAGGATTGAGGATTGAGGATTGAGGATTGAGGATTGAGGATAGAGGATTGAGGATTGATGATTGAGTATTGAGGATTGAAGATTGAGGATTGAGGATTGAGGATTGAGGATTGAGGATTGAGCATTGATGATTGAGTATTGAGGATTGAAGATTGAGGATTGAGGATTGAGGATTGAGGATTGAGGATTGAGGATTGAGGTTCGAAGGTTGAGGATTGGGGATTGGGGATTGACGATGGAGTATTGAGGATTGCGGATTGAGGATTGATGATTAAGGATTGAAGATTGAGTACTGTGGATTGAAGATTGAGGTTTGAGGATTGAGGATTGGGGATTGAGGATTGAAGATTGAGGATTGGGGATTGAGGATGAGGGCTGAAGGTTGAGGGTTGAGGTTTGAGGACTGAGGGTTGAGGATTGAGGATTGAGGATTGAGGATTGACGACTGAGTATTGAAGATTGGGTATTGCGGATTGAACATTGAGGATTGGGTATTGAGGAATGAAGATTGAGGATTGAGGATTGAGGATTGAGGATTGAGGATTGAAAATTGAGTATTGAGGATTGAAGATTGAGGATTGAGGATTGAGGGCTGTGGACTGACGACGAGGACTCAGGGTTGAGTATTGATGTTTGAGGTCTGAGGATTGGGGATTGCTGATTGAGAATTGAGGATTGAGCATTGAGGATTGAAGATTGAGTATTGGGTATTGAGGATTGAAGAATGAGGATTGAGGATTGAGGATTGAGGATTGAGGGTTGAGGATTGAGGATTGAGTATTGAGGGTTGAGAATGAGGGCTGAGGTTTGAGGTTTGAGGTTTGAGTATTGAATCCTGAGAATTCAGGATATTCTGTTGAGTATTGAGAATTGAGGGTTGATGGTTGAGTATTGAGGATTGAGGATTGAGGATTGAGGATTGAGTAAGGAAGATTGAGGATTGATGAGTGAGGATTGAGGATTGAGGATGAGGATTGAGGATTGGGGATTGAAGATTGAGAATTGATGATTGAAGGTTGAGGATTGAGGTATGAGGATTGAGGATTGAGGATGAGGGCTGATGGTTGAGGTTTGAGGTTTTAGGACTGAGGACTGAGGACTGAGGATTGAGAATTGAGGATTGAGGATTAAGGATTGAAGATTGAGGATTGGGTATTGAGGATTGGGTATTGAGGATTGAAGAATGAGGATCGAGGATTGAGGATTGATGATTGGGGATTGAAGATTGAGTATTGAGGATTGAAGATTGAGTATTGATGATTGAAGATTGAGGATTAAGTATTGAGAGTTGAGGGTTGAGGACGAGGACTGACGGTTGAGTATTGAGGTTTGAGGACTGAGGGTTGAGGACTGAGGACTGAGGATAGAGGATGCAGGATGGAGCATTGAGGATTGAAGACTGAGGACTGGGGATTGAGGATTGAAGATTGAGGATTAAGGATTGAGGATTGGAGATTGAGGATCTAGGATTGAATATTGATTACTGAGGATTGAAGATTGAGGATTGAGGATTGAGGATTGAGAATTGAGGATTGAGGATAAGGACTGAGGGTTGAGGATTGAGGTTTGAGGTCTGAGGATTGAGGATTGAGGATTGAGGATTGAGGATTGAAGATTGAGGATTGGGTATTGAGGATTGAAGAATGAGGATTGAGGATTGAGGATTGAGTATTGAGGATTGAAAGTTGAGTATTGAGGATTGAAGATTGAGGATTGAGGATTGAGGTTTGAGGATTGAGGATTGAGGATTGAGTATTGAAGGTTGAGGATTGCTGACTGAGGACTGAGAATTGAGGATTGAGGATTGAGGATTGATTATTGAGGATTGAAGATTGAGTGTTGAGGATTGAGGGTTGAGGATTGAGGATTGAGTATTGAGGATTGAGGATGAGGTCTGAGGTTTGAGGTTTGAGGTTTGTGTATTGAACCCTGAGAATTCAGGATATTCTATTGAGTATTGAGAATTGAGGGTTGATGGTTGAGTATTGAGGATTCATAATTGAGGATTGAGGATTGAGTACTGAAGATTGAGTATTGAGGATTGAAGATTGAGGATTGAGAATTGACGATTGAGGATTGAGGATAGAGGTTTGAGGATTGACGATGAGGGCTGAGGGTTGAGGATTGAGGTTTGAGGTCTGAGCACTGAGGATTGAGGATTGAGAATTGAGTATTGAGGATTGAGGATTGAAGATTGAGGATTGGTTATTGAGGATCGAAGAATGAGGATTGAGGATTGAGGATTGAGGATTGGGGACTGAGGATTGAAGATTCAGGATTGAGGATTGAAGATTGAAGATTGAGTATTGAGGATTGAATGTTGAGGATTGACGATTGAGGCTTGAGGATTGAGGTTTGAGGATTGACGATGAGGGCTGAGGGTTGAGGATTGAGGTTTGAGGTCTGAGGATTGAGGATTGAGAATTGAGGACTGAGGATTGACGATTCAGTATTGAAGATTGAGGATTGATGACTGAGGATTGAGGATTGATGATTGATGATGGCGGATTGAGTATTGAAAATTGAGTATTGAGGATTGAATATTGAGGATTGATGATTGAGGATTGAGGATTGAAGATTGAGTATTGAGGATTGAAGATTGAGTGTTGAGGATTGAGGATTGAGAATTGAGAATTGAGGATGAGGACTGAGAGTTGATGATTGAGGTTTGGGGTACGAGGATTGAGGATTGAGAATTGAGGACTGAGGATTGACGATTGAGTATTGAAGATTGAGGATTGATGACTGAGGATTGAGGATTGATGATTGATGATGGCGGATTGAGTATTGAAAATTGAGTATTGAGGATTGAATATTGAGGATTGACGATTGAGGATTGAGGATTGAGGTTGGAGGATTGACGATGAGGGCTGAGGGTTGAGGATTGAGGTTTGAGGTCTGAGGACTGAGGATTGAGGATTGGGAATTGAGGATTGAGGATTGAGGATTGAGGATTGAGGATTGAGGATTGGGGATTGAGGATTGAATATTCAGGATTGAGGATTGAGGATAGAGGATTGAGGATTGAGGATTGAAGATTCAGTATTGAGGATCGAGGATTCAGAATTGAGGATTGAGGATTGAACATTGAGGACTGAGTGTTGAGGGTTGAGTGATGGGTATTGATGATTGTGGGTAGAGATTTGAAGAATGCAGATTGAGTATTGAGTATTGGAAACTGTGAATTGGGAATATTATACTGAGGATTGAGGATTGACAGCTGATTGTTGAGGACTGAGGGCTGAAGATTGAGAACTCAGGATTGAGGATTCAGAATTGAGTTTTGAGGACTGAGGATTGACGATTGAAGATTGAGTATTGAGGATTGATGGCTGAGGTTTGAGGTTTGATGTTTGAGTATTGAATCCTGAGAATTCAGGATGCTCTATTGAGTACTGAGAATTGAGGATTGATGATTTAGTATTGAGGATACAGGATTGAGGATTGAGGATTGAGTATTGAAGATTGAGTATTGAGGATTGAAGATTGAGGATTGAGAATTGACGATTGAGGATTGAGGATAGAGGTTTGAGGATTGACGATGAGGGCTGAGGTTTGAGGATTGAGGTTTGAGGTCTGAGGACTGAGGATTGAGGATTGAGAATTGAGTATTGAGGATTGAGGATTGAAGATTGAGGATTGGTTATTGAGGATCGAAGAATGAGGATTGAGGATTGAGGATTGAGGATTGGGGACTGAGGATTGAAGATTCAGGATTGAGGATTGAGTATTGAGGATTGAGGATTGAGGATTGAGGATTGAGGATTGAAGATTGAGGATTGGGTATTGAGGACTGAAGAATGAGGATTGAGGATTGAGGATTGAGGATTGAGGGTTGAAAGTTGAGTATTGAGGATTGAAGATTGAGGATTGAGGATTGAGGATTGAGGATTGAGGATTGAGGATTGAAGATTGAGGATTGGGTATTGAGGTTTGAAGAATGAGGATTGAGGATTGAGGATTGAGGATTGAGGATTGAAAGTTGAGTATTGAGGATTGGTTATTGAGGATCGAAGAATGAGGATTGAGGATTGAGGATTGAGGATTGGGGACTGAGGATTGAAGATTCGGGATTGAGGATTGAGGATTGAAGATTGAGTATTGAGGATTGAATGTTGAGGATTGACGATTGAGGCTTGAGGATTGAGGTTTGAGGATTGACGATGAGGGCTGAGGGTTGAGGATTTAGGTTTGAGGTCTGAGGATTGAGGATTGAGAAATGAGGACTGAGGATTGACGATTGAGTATTGAAGATTGAGGATTGATGACTGAGGATTGAGGATTGATGATTGATGATGGCGGATTGAGTATTGAAAATTGAGTATTGAGGATTGAATATTGAGGATTGACGATTGAGGATTGAGGATTGAGGTTTGAGGATTGACGATGAGGGCTGAGGGTTGAGGATTGAGGTTTGAGGTCTGAGGACTGAGGATTGAGGATTGAGAATTGAGGATTGAGGATTGAGGATTGAATATTGAGGATTGAGGATTGAGGATTGAGGATTGAGGATTGACGATTGAGGAATGAAGATTGAGTATTGAGGATTGAAGGTTGAGGATTGAGGGTTGTGGATTGAGGATTGAGGATTGAAGATTGAGGATTGGGGATTGAGTATTGACGATCGAGAATTGAGGATTGAGGATTGAAGATTGAGTATTGAGGATTGAAGACTGAGGATTGAGGGTTGAGGATTGAGGATTAAGGACTGAGGATTGAGGATGATGGCTGAGGTTTGAGGTTTGATGTTTGAGTATTGAATCCTGAGAATTCAGGATGTTCTATTGAGTACTGAGAATTGAGGATTGATGATTTAGTATTGAGGATACAGGATTGAGGATTGAGGATTGAGTATTGAAGATTGAGTATTGAGGATTGAGGATTGATGATTGAGGATTTAGGATTGAGGATTCAGAATTGAGGTTTGAGGACTAAGGTTTGAGGATTGAAGATTGATTATTGAGAATTGAAGATTGAGGATTGAGGATTGAGGATTGAGGATTGAGGGTTGAGGATGAGAGCTGTCCGTCGAGGATTGAGGTTTGAGGTCTGAAGACTGAGGATTGAGGAACGAGAATTGAGGATTGAGGATTGAGTACTCAAGATTGAGGATTGGGTATTGAGGATAGAAGGATGAGGCTTGAGGATTGAGGATTGAGGATTGAGGATTGAGGATTGAGGATTGAGGATTGAAGATTGAGGATTGGGTATTGAGGACTGAAGAATGAGGATTGAGGATTGAGGATTGAGGATTGAGGATTGAAAGTTGAGTATTGAGGATTGAAGATTGAGGATTGAGGATTGAGGATTGAGGATTGAGGATTGAGGATTGAAGATTGGGGATTGGGTATTGGGGATTGAAGAATGTGGATTGAGGATTGAGGATTGAGGATTGAGGATTGAAAGTTGAGTATTGAGGATTGAAGATTGAGGATTGAGGATTGAGGTTTGAGGATTGAGGATTGAGGATTGAGTATTGAAGGTTGAGGATTGCTGACTGAGGACTGAGAATTGAGGATTGAGGATTGAGGATTGATTATTGAGGATTGAAGATTGAGTGTTGAGGATTGAGGGTTGAGGATTGAGGATTGAGTATTGAGGATTGAGGATGAGGTCTGAGGTTTGAGGTTTGAGGTTTGTGTATTGAACCCTGAGAATTCAGGATATTCTATTGAGTATTGAGAATTGAGGGTTTATGGTTGAGTATTGAGGATTCATAATTGAGGATTGAGGATTGAGTACTGAAGATTGAGTATTGAGGATTGAAGATTGAGGATTGAGAATTGACGATTGAGAATTGAGGATAGAGGTTTGAGGATTGACGATGAGGGCTGAGGGTTGAGGATTGAGGTTTGAGGTCTGAGGACTGAGGATTGAGGATTGAGAATTGAGTATTGAGGATTGAGGATTGAAGATTGAGGATTGGTTATTGACGATCGAAGGATGAGGATTGAGGATTGATTATTGAGGATTGGGGACTGAGGATTGAAGATTCAGGATTGAGGATTGAGGATTGAAGATTGAGTATTGAGGATTGAATGTTGAGGATTGACGATTGAGGCTTGAGGATTGAGGTTTGAGGATTGACGATGAGGGCTGAGGGTTGAGGATTGAGGTTTGAGGTCTGAGGATTGAGGATTGAGAATTGAGGACTGAGGATTGACGATTGAGTATTGAAGATTGAGGATTGATGACTGAGGATTGAGGATTGATGATTGATGATGGCGGATTGAGTATTGAAAATTGAGTATTGAGGATTGAATATTGAGGATTGATGATTGAGGATTGAGGATTGAAGATTGAGTATTGAGGATTGAAGATTGAGTGTTGAGGATTGAGGATTGAGAATTGAGAATTGAGGATGAGGACTGAGGGTTGAGGATTGAGGTTTGGGGTACGAGGATTGAGGATTGAGAATTCAGGACTGAGGATTGACGATTGAGTATTGAAGATTGAGGATTGATGACTGAGGATTGAGGATTGATGATTGATGATGGCGGATTGAGTATTGAAAATTGAGTATTGAGGATTGAATATTGAGGATTGACGATTGAGGATTGAGGATTGAGGTTGGAGGATTGACGATGAGGGCTGAGGGTTGAGGATTGAGGTTTGAGGTCTGAGGACTGAGGATTGAGGAATGAGAATTGAGGATTGAGGATTGAGGATTGAAGATTGAGGATTGGGTATTGAGGATTGAAGAATGAGGAATGAGGATTGAGGATTGAGGAATGGGGACTGAGGATTGAAGATTCAGGATTGAGGATTGAGGATTGAGGATTGAGGATTGAAGATTTAGTATTGAGGATTGAAGATTGAGAATTGAGGATTGAGGATTGAACATTGAGGACTGAGTGTTGAGGGTTGAGTGATGAGAATTGATGTTTGTGGATAGATATTTGAAGATTGCAGATTGAGCATTGAGTATTGAAAACTGTGAATTGATGATATTCTATTGAGGATTGAGAATTGACAACTGATTGTTGAGGACTGATGGCTGAAGATTGAGGATTCAGGATTGAGAATTCAGAATTGAGGATTGAGGACTGAGGACTGAGGATTGAAGATTGAGTATTGAGAATGGAAGGCTGGGGATTAAGGATTGAGGATTGGGGATTGAGGATCTAGGATTGAAAATCGATTATTGAGGATTGAAGATTGAGGATTGAGGATTGAGGATTGAGAATTGAGAATTGAGGATAAGGACTGAGGGTTGAGGATTGAGGTTTGAGGAATGAGGATTGAGGATTGAGGATTGAAGATTGAGTATTGATGATTGAAGATTGACGATTGAGGATTGAGGGTTGATGATTGAGGATTTAGGATTGAGGATTCAGAATTGAGGTTTGAGGACTGAGGTTTGAGGATTGAAGATTGATTATTGAGAATTGAAGATTGAGGATTGAGGATTGAGGATTGAGGATTGAGGATTGAGGATGAGAGCTGTCCGTCGAGGATTGAGGTTTGAGGACTGAGGACTGAGGATTGAGGATTGAGAATTGAGGATTGAGGATTGAGTACTCAAGATTGAGGATTGGGTATTGAGGATTGAAGGATGAGGCTTGAGGATTGAGGATTGAGGATTGAGGATTGAGGATTGAGGATTGAGGGTTGAAGATTGAGGATTGCGTATTGAGGACTGAAGAATGAGGATTGAGGATTGAGGATTGAGGATTGAGGATTGAAAGTTGAGTATTGATGATTGAAGTTTGAGGATTGAGGATTGAGGGTTGAGGATTGAGGACGAGGACCGACAGTAGAGGATTGTGGTTTGCGGATTGAGGGTTGAGGATTGAGAATTGAGGATGAGGACTGAGGTTTGAGGATTGATGACTGAGGATTGAGGATTGAGGATTGATGATTACGGATTGAGGATTGAAGATTGAGTATTGAGGATTGAATATTGAGGATTGAGGAATGAGTATTGAGGATTGAAGATTGAGTATTGAGGATTGAAGATTGAGGATTGAGGGTTGAGGATTGAGGATTGAGGATTGAGGATTGAGGATTGAAGATTGAGGATTGGGGACTGAGTGTTGAGGGTTGAGTGATGAGAATTAATGTTTGTGGATAGAGATTTGAAGATTGCAGGTTGAGTATCGAGTATTGAAAACTGTGAATTGAGGATATTCTATTGAGGATTGAGGATTGACAATTGATTGTCGAGGACTGAGGGCTGAAGATTGAGGATTCAGGATTGAGGATTCAGAATTGAGGTTTGAGGACTGAGGATTCACCATTGAAGATTGAGTATTGAGGATTGAAGGTTGAGGATTGAGGATTGAGGATGGAGGATTGAGGAGAGAGGACTGAGTGTTGAGGATTGAGTGTTGAGAATTGATGTTTGAGGGTTGATGTTTGATTATTGATTTTTGTGGATTGAGTATTGAACGATGAGAATTCAGGGTATTCTATTGAGTATTGAGAATTGAGGATTGATTGTTGAGTATTGAGGATTGATGGTTGAGGGTTTTGTGTTGAATATTGAGGATTGAGGATTGAGGATTGAGGATTGAGGATTGAGGATTGAGGATTGAGGAATGAAGATTGAGTATTGAGGATTGAAGGTTGAGGATTGAGGGTTGTGGATTGAGGATTGAGGATTGAAGATTGAGGATTGGGGATTGAGGATTGACGATTGAGGATTGAGTATTGACGATCGAGAATTGAGGATTGAGGATTGAAGATTGAGTATTGAGGATTGAAGATTGAGGATTGAGTGTTGAGGATTGAGGATTAAGGACTGAGGATTGAGGATGATGGCTGAGGTTTGAGGTTTGATGTTTGAGTATTGAATCCTGAGAATTCGGGATGTTCTATTGAGGATTGAGGATTGAGGATTGATGATTAAGGATTGACGATTGAGTACTGTGGATTGAAGATTGAGGTTTGAGGATTGAGGATTGGGGATTGAGGATTGAAGATTGAGGATTGGGGATTGAGGATTTACGATTGAGGATTGAGTATTGAGGATTGAGGATTGAGGATTGAGGATTGAGGATTGAGGATTGAAGATTGAGTATTGAGGATTGAAGGCTGAGGATTGAGGGTTGTGGATTGAGGATTGAGGATTGAAGATTGAGGATTGGGGATTGAGGATTGACGATTGAGGATTGAGTATTGACGATCGAGAATTGAGGATTGAAGATTGAGTATTGAGGATTGAAGATTGAGGATTGAGGGTTGAGGATTTAGGATTGAGGACTGAGGATTGAGGATGATGGCTGAAGTTTGAGGTTTGATGTTTGAGTATTGAATCCTGAGAATTCGAGATGTTCTATTGAGGATTGAGGATTGAGGCCTGAGGATTGAGGATTGAGGATTGAGCATTGAGGATTGAGGATTGGGGACTGGGGATTGAGGATTGAAGATTGAGGATTAAGGATTGAGGATTGGGGATAGGGGATCTAGGATTGGAGATTGATTATTGAGGATTGAAGATTGAGGGATGAGGATTGAGGATTGAGAATTGAGAATTGAGGATGAGGACTGAGGGTTGAGGATTGAGGTTTGAGGTACGAGGATTGAGGATTGAGGATTGAGGATTGAGGACTGAGGATTGACGATTGAGTATTGAAGATTGAGGATTGATGACTGAGGATTGAGGATTGATTATTGATGATTGCGCATTGAGTATTGAAAATTGAGTATTCAGGATTGATTATTGAGGATTGTGGATTGAGGATTGAGGTTTGAAGATTGAGTATTGAGGATTGAAGATTGAGGACTGAGGATTGACGATTGAGGATTGAGGATTGAGGTTTGATAATTGACGATGAAGGCTGAGGGTTGAGTATTGAGGTTTGAGGTCTGAGGACTGAGGATTGAGGATTGAGAATTGAGGATTGAGGATTGAGGATTGAAGATTGAGGATTGGGTATTGGGGATTGAAGAATGACGATTGAGGATTGAGGATTCAGGATTGAGGACTCAGAATTGAGGTTTGAGGACTGAGGATTGAGGATTGAAGATTGAGTATCGAGGATTGAAGATTGAGGATTGAGGATTGAGGATTGAGGATTGAGGATGAGGGCTGAGGGTTGAGTATTGAGGTTTGAGTACTGAGGACTGAGGATTGAGGATTGAGAATTGAGGATTGAGGATAGAGTGTTGAAGATTGAGGACTGGGTATTGAGGATTGAAGAACGAGGATTGAGGATTGAGGGTTGAGGATTGAGGATTGAAGATTGAGTATTGAGGTTTGAAGACTGACGATTGAGGGTTGAGGATTGAGGATTGAGGATTGAGGATTGAGGATTGGTGATTGAGTATTGAGGATTGAAGATTGAGGATTGAGGATTGAGTATTGAGGATTGAGGATTGAGGATTGAGGATTGAGTATTGAAGATTGAGGATTGATGATTGAGGATTGCGCATTGAGGATTGAGGATTGAGTATTGAGGGCTGAGGATTGAAGATTGAGGGTTGAGGATTGAGGATTAAAGATTGAGTATTGAGGATTGAAGATTGAGTATTGAGGATTGAAGATTGACGATTGAGGATTGTGCATTGAAGATTGAGGATTGAACATTGAGGACTGAGTGTCGAGGGTTGTGAGATGAGAATTGATGTTTGTGGATAGAGGTTTGAAGATTGCAGATTGAGTATTGAGTATTGAAAGCTGTGAATTGAGGATATTCTATTGAGGATTGAGGATTGTCAACTGATTGTTGAGGACTAAGTGCTGAAGGTTAAGGATTCAGGATTGAGGATTCAGAATTGAGGTTTGAGGACTGAGGATTGAGGACTGAAGATTGATTATTGTGGATTGAGGATTGAGGATTGAGTATTGAAGATTGAGGATTGGGTATTGAGGATTGAAGGATGAGGCTTGAGGATTGAGGATTGAGGATTGTGGATTGAAGATTGAGTATTGAGGTTTGAAGACTGACGATTGAGGGTTGAGGATTGAGGATTGAGGATTGAGGATTGAGGATTGATGATTGAGTATTGAGGATTGAAGATTGAGGATTGAGGATTGAGGATTGAGGATTGAGGATTGAGGTTTGAGTATTGAGGATTGAGGGTTGAAGATTGAGTATTGATGATTGAAGATTGAGGATTGAGGATTGAGGATTGAGGATTGAGGATTGAAGATTGAGTATTGAGGTTTGAAGACAGACGATTGAGGATTGAGGATTGAGGATTGAGGATTGAGGATTGAGGATAGAGGATTGAGGATTGATGATTGAGTATTGAGGATTGAAGATTGAGGATTGAGGATTGAGGATTGAGGATTGAGGATTGAGCATTGATGATTGAGTATTGAGGATTGAAGATTGAGGATTGAGGATTGAGGATTGAGGATTGAGGATTGAGGATTGAGGTTCGAAGGTTGAGGATTGGGGATTGGGGATTGACGATGGAGTATTGAGGATTGCGGATTGAGGATTGATGATTAAGGATTGAAGATTGAGTACTGTGGATTGAAGATTGAGGTTTGAGGATTGAGGATTGGGGATTGAGGATTGAAGATTGAGGATTGGGGATTGAGGATTGACGATTGAGGATTGAGTATTGAGGATTGAGGATTGAGGATTGAGGATTGAGGATTGAGGATTGAAGATTGAGTATTGAGGATTGAAGGTTGAGGATTGAGGGTTGTGGATTGAGGATTGAGGATTGAAGATTGAGGATTGGGGATTGAGGATTGACGATTGAGGATTGAGTATTGACGACCGAGAATTGAGGATTGAAGATTGAGTATTGAGGATTGAAGATTGAGGATTGAGTGTTGAGGATTTAGGATTGAGGACTGAGGATTGAGGATGATGGCCGAGGTTTGAGGTTTGATGTTTGAGTATTGAAGCCTGAGAATTCGGGATATTCTATTGAGGATTGAGGATTGAGGCCTGAGGATTGAGGATTGAGGATTGAGCATTGAGGATTGAAGATTGGGGACTGGGGATTGAGGATTGAGGATTGAGGATTGAGGTTTGATAATTGACGATGAGGGCTGAGGGTTGAGGATTGAGGTTTGAGGTCTGAGGACTGAGGATTGAGGACTGAGAATTGAGGATTGAGGATTGAGGATTGAAGATTGAGGATTGGGTATTGGGGATTGAAGAATGAGGATTGAGGATTGAGGATTCAGGATTGAGGACCCAGAATTGAGGTTTGAGGACTGAGGATTCAGGATTGAACAGTGAGTATTGAGGATTGAAGATTGAGTATTGAGGATTGAAAAATTGAGGATTAAGGATTGAGGATTGGGGATTGAGGATCTAGGATTGGAAATTGATTATTGAGGATTGAAGATTGAGGATTGAGGACTGGGGATTGAGAATTGAGAATTGAGGATAAGGACTGAGGGTTGAGGATTGAGGTTTGAGGAATGAGGATTGAGGATTGAGGATTGAGGATTGAAGATTGAGTATTGATGATTGAAGATTGAGGATTGAGTATTGAGGGTTGAGGATTGAGGACGAGGACTGACAGTTGAGGATTGTGGTTTGAGGATTGAGGGTTGAGTACTGAGAATTGAGGATGAGGACTGAGGTTTGAGGATTGAGGTTTGAGGAATGAGGATTGAGGATTGAGGATTGAGGATTGAGGATTGAGGATTGAGGATTGAGTATTGAAGGTTGAGGACTGATGACTGAGGATTGAGGATTGAGGATTGAAGATTGAGGATTGATGATTGAGGATTGAGGATTGAGGATTGAGGATTGAGGATGAGGGCTGAAGGTTGAGGTTTGAGGTTTTAGGGCTGAGGACTGAGGACTGAGGATTGAGAATTGAGGATTGAGGATTGAGGATTGAGGATTGGTGATTGAGTATTGAGGATTGAAGATTGAGGATTGAGGATTGAGTATTGAGGATTGAGGATTGAGGATTGAGGATTGAGTATTGAAGATTGAGGATTGATGATTGAGGATTGCGCATTGAGGATTGAGGATTGAGTATTGAGGGCTGAGGATTGAAGATTGAGGGTTGAGGATTGAGGATTAAAGATTGAGTATTGAGGATTGAAGATTGAGTATTGAGGATTGAAGATTGACGATTGAGGATTGTGCATTGAAGATTGAGGATTGAACATTGAGGACTGAGTGTCGAGGGTTGTGAGATGAGAATTGATGTTTGTGGATAGAGGTTTGAAGATTGCAGATTGAGTATTGAGTATTGAAAGCTGTGAATTGAGGATATTCTATTGAGGATTGAGGATTGTCAACTGATTGTTGAGGACTAAGTGCTGAAGGTTAAGGATTCAGGATTGAGGATTCAGAATTGAGGTTTGAGGACTGAGGATTGAGGACTGAAGATTGATTATTGTGGATTGAGGATTGAGGATTGAGTATTGAAGATTGAGGATTGGGTATTGAGGATTGAAGGATGAGGCTTGAGGATTGAGGATTGAGGATTGTGGATTGAAGATTGAGTATTGAGGTTTGAAGACTGACGATTGAGGGTTGAGGATTGAGGATTGAGGATTGAGGATTGATGATTGAGTATTGAGGATTGAAGATTGAGGATTGAGGATTGAGGATTGAGGATTGAGGATTGAGGTTTGAGTATTGAGGATTGAGGGTTGAAGATTGAGTATTGATGATTGAAGATTGAGGATTGGGTATTTAGGGTTGACGAATGAGGATTGAGGATTGAGGATTGAGGATTGAGGATTGAAGATTGATTATTGAGGATTGAGGATTGAGTATTGAAGATTGAGGGTTGGGTATTGAGGATTGAAGGATGAGGCTTGAGGATTGAGGATTGAGGATTGAGGATTGAAGATTGAGTATTGAGGTTTGAAGACAGACGATTGAGGATTGAGGATTGAGGATTGAGGATTGAGGATTGAGGATAGAGGATTGAGGATTGATGATTGAGTATTGAGGATTGAAGATTGAGGATTGAGGATTGAGGATTGAGGATTGAGGATTGAGCATTGATGATTGAGTATTGAGGATTGAAGATTGAGGATTGAGGATTGAGGATTGAGGATTGAGGATTGAGGATTGAGGTTCGAAGGTTGAGGATTGGGGATTGGGGATTGACGATGGAGTATTGAGGATTGCGGATTGAGGATTGATGATTAAGGATTGAAGATTGAGTACTGTGGATTGAAGATTGAGGTTTGAGGATTGAGGATTGGGGATTGAGGATTGAAGATTGAGGATTGGGGATTGAGGATTGACGATTGAGGATTGAGTATTGAGGATTGAGGATTGAGGATTGAGGATTGAGGATTGAGGATTGAAGATTGAGTATTGAGGATTGAAGGTTGAGGATTGAGGGTTGTGGATTGAGGATTGAGGATTGAAGATTGAGGATTGGGGATTGAGGATTGACGATTGAGGATTGAGTATTGACGACCGAGAATTGAGGATTGAAGATTGAGTATTGAGGATTGAAGATTGAGGATTGAGTGTTGAGGATTTAGGATTGAGGACTGAGGATTGAGGATGATGGCCGAGGTTTGAGGTTTGATGTTTGAGTATTGAAGCCTGAGAATTCGGGATATTCTATTGAGGATTGAGGATTGAGGCCTGAGGATTGAGGATTGAGGATTGAGCATTGAGGATTGAAGATTGGGGACTGGGGATTGAGGATTGAGGATTGAGGATTGAGGTTTGATAATTGACGATGAGGGCTGAGGGTTGAGGATTGAGGTTTGAGGTCTGAGGACTGAGGATTGAGGACTGAGAATTGAGGATTGAGGATTGAGGATTGAAGATTGAGGATTGGGTATTGGGGATTGAAGAATGAGGATTGAGGATTGAGGATTCAGGATTGAGGACCCAGAATTGAGGTTTGAGGACTGAGGATTCAGGATTGAACAGTGAGTATTGAGGATTGAAGATTGAGTATTGAGGATTGAAAAATTGAGGATTAAGGATTGAGGATTGGGGATTGAGGATCTAGGATTGGAAATTGATTATTGAGGATTGAAGATTGAGGATTGAGGACTGGGGATTGAGAATTGAGAATTGAGGATAAGGACTGAGGGTTGAGGATTGAGGTTTGAGGAATGAGGATTGAGGATTGAGGATTGAGGATTGAAGATTGAGTATTGATGATTGAAGATTGAGGATTGAGTATTGAGGGTTGAGGATTGAGGACGAGGACTGACAGTTGAGGATTGTGGTTTGAGGATTGAGGGTTGAGTACTGAGAATTGAGGATGAGGACTGAGGTTTGAGGATTGAGGTTTGAGGAATGAGGATTGAGGATTGAGGATTGAGGATTGAGGATTGAGGATTGAGGATTGAGTATTGAAGGTTGAGGACTGATGACTGAGGATTGAGGATTGAGGATTGAAGATTGAGGATTGATGATTGAGGATTGAGGATTGAGGATTGAGGATTGAGGATGAGGGCTGAAGGTTGAGGGTTGAGGTTTTAGGGCTGAGGACTGAGGACTGAGGATTGAGAATTGAGGATTGAGGATTAAGGATTGAAGATAGAGGATTGGGTATTGAGGATTGAAGAATGAGGATGGAGGATTGAGGATTGACGATTGGGGATTGAAGATTGAGTATTGGGGATTGAAGCTTGAGTATTGATGACTGAGGATTGAGGATTGAGTATTGAGGGTTGAGGGTTGAGGACGAGGACTGACGGTTGAGGATTGAGGTTTGAGGATTGAGGTTTGAGGACTGAGGACTGAGGATAGAGGATTGAGGATGGAGCATTGAGGATTGAAGATTGAGGACTGGGTATTGAGGATTGAAGATTGAGGATTAAGGACTGAGGATTGGGGATTGAGTATATAGGATTGATTATTGATTACTGAGGATTGAAGATTGGGGATTGAGGATTGAGGATTGAGAATTGAGAATTGAGGATAAGGGCTGAGGGTTTAGGATTGAGGTTTGAGGAATGAGGATTGAGTATTGAGGATTGGGGATTGAAGATTGAGTATTGATGATTGAAGATTGAGGATTGAGGATTGAGTGTTGAGGATTGAGGACGAGGACTGACGGTTGAGGATTGTGGTTTGAGGATTGAGGATTGAGGGTTGAGCATTGAGGATGAGGACTGAGGTTTGAGGATTGATGTTTGAGGAATGAGGATTGAGGATTGAGGATTGAGGATTGAGGATTGAGGATTGAGTATTGAAGGTTGAGGATTGATGACTGAGGATTGAGTATTGCGGATTAACGGTTGAGGATTGAGGATTGAGGGTTGAAGGTTGAGGATTGAAGGTTGAGGATTGACGATTGAGGATTGAGCATTGAGGATGATGGCTGAGGTTTGAGGTTTGAGGTTTCAGTATTGAATCCTGAGAATTCAGGATGTTCTATTGAGTATTGAGAATTGAGGATTGATGGTTTAGTATTGAGGATTCAGGATTGAGGATTGAGGATTAAGTATTGAAGATTGAGGATTGATGATTGAGGATTTAGGATTGAGTATTGATGATTGAGGATTGAGGATTGAAAATTGAGTATTGAGGATTGAAGGCGGAGGACTGAGGAATAAGGGTTGAGGATTGATGATGAGGGCTGAGGGTTGAGGATTGAGGTTTGAGGAGTGAGGACCGACGATTGAGGATTGAGAATTGAGGATTGAGGATTGAGGATTGAAGATTGTGAATTGGGTATTGAGGATTGAACAATGAGGATTGAGGATTGAGGATTGAGGATTGAGGATTGAAGATTGAGTATTGAGGATTGAAGATTGAGGATTGAGGATTGAGGATTGAGGATTGAGGATTGAGGATTGATGATTGAGTATTGAGGATTGAAGGTTGAGGATTGAGGATTGAGGATTGAGGATTGAGGATTGAGGTTCGAGTATTGAGGATTGAGGGTTGAAGATTGAGTATTGATGATTGAAGATTGAGGATTGGGTATTTAGGGTTGACGAATGAGGATTGAGGATTGAGGATTGAGGATTGAGGATTGAAGATTGATTATTGAGGATTGAGGATTGAGTATTGAAGATTGAGGGTTGGGTATTGAGGATTGAAGGATGAGGCTTGAGGATTGAGGATTGAGGATTGAGGATTGAAGATTGAGTATTGAGGATTGAAAATAGAGTATTCAGGATTGAAGATTGAGGATTGAGGATTGAGGGTTGTGGACTGACGACGAGGACCTAGGGTCGAGTACTGATGTTTGAGGTCTGAGGATTGGGGATTGCTGATTGAGAATTGAGGATTGAGCATTGAGGATTGAAGATTGAGGATTGGGTATTGAGGATTGAAGAATGAGGATTGAGGATTGAGGATTGAGGATTGAGGGTTGAAGATTGAGTATTGGGGATTGAAGATTGAGAATTGAGGATTGAGGATTGAGGATTGAGGATTGAGGATTGAAGGTTGAGGATTGGGGATTGGGGATTGACGATTGAGTATTGAGGATTGAGGATCGAGAATTGAGGATTGAGGATTGAAGGTTGAGTATTGAGGATTGAAGATTGAGGATTGAGGATTGAGGATTGAAGATTGAGGACTGAGTGTTGAGGGTTGAGCTATGAGAATTGATGTTTGTGGATAGAGGTTTAAAGATTGCAGATTGAGTATTGAGTATTAAAAACTGTGAATTGATGATATTCTATTGAGGATTGTGAATTGACAACTGATTGTTGCGGACTTAGGTCTGAAGATTGAGGATTCAGGATTGAGGATTCAGGATTGAGGATTGAGGACTGAGGATTGAGGATTGAGGATTAAGGATTGTGGATTGAGGATTGCCGATTGAGGATTGAGGATTGAAGATTGAGGATTGGGTATTGCGAATTGAACGTTGAGGATTGAGGATTGAGGATTGAGGATTGAGGATTGAGGATTGAGGATTGAGAATTGAGGATTGAAGATTGAGGATTGGGGACTGAGTGTTGAGGGTTGAGTTATGAGAATTGATGTTTGTGGATAGAGGTTTAAAGATTGCAGATTGAGTATTGAGTATTGAAAACTGTGAATTGATGATATTCTATTGAGGATTGTGAATTGACAACTGATTGTTGAGGACTTAGGTCTGAAGATTGAGGATTCAGGGTTGAGGATTGAGGACTAAGGATTGAGGATTGAGGATTAAGGATTGAGGATTGAGGATTGAGGATTCAGGATTGAGGATTGAAGATTGATGATTGGGTATTGCGAATTGAACGTTGAGGACTGAGGATTGAGAATTGAGGATTGAGGATTAAGGATTGAAGATAGAGGATTGGGTATTGAGGATTGAAGAATGAGGATGGAGGATTGAGGATTGATGATTGGGGATTGAAGATTTAGTATTGGGGATTGAAGCTTGAGTATTGATGACTGAGGATTGAGGATTGAGTATTGAGGGTTGAGGGTTGAGGACGAGGACTGACGGTTGAGGATTGAGGTTTGAGGATTGAGGGTTGAGTACTGAGAATTGAGGATGAGGACTGAGGTTTGAGGATTGAGGTTTGAGGAATGAGGATTGAGGATTGAGGATTGAGGATTGAGGATTGAGGATTGAGGATTGAGTATTGAAGGTTGAGGACTGATGACTGAGGATTGAGGATTGAGGATTGAAGATTGAGGATTGATGATTGAGGATTGAGGATTGAGGATTGAGGATTGAGGATGAGGGCTGAAGGTTGAGGGTTGAGGTTTTAGGACTGAGGACTGAGGACTGAGGATTGAGAATTGAGGATTGAGGATTAAGGATTGAAGATAGAGGATTGGGTATTGAGGATCTGAGAATGAGGATGGAGGATTGAGGATTGATGATTGGGGATTGAAGATTTAGTATTGGGGATTGAAGCTTGAGTATTGATGACTGAGGATTGAGGATTGAGTATTGAGGGTTGAGGGTTGAGGACGAGGACTGACGGTTGAGGATTGAGGTTTGAGGATTGAGGTTTGAGGACTGAGGACTGAGGATAGAGGATTGAGGATGGAGCATTGAGGATTGAAGATTGAGGACTGGGTATTGAGGATTGAAGATTGAGGATTAAGGATTGAGGATTGGGGATTGAGGATTGGGGACCGAGGATTGAAGGTTGAGGGTTGAGGATTGGGTATTGAGCATTGAAGAATGAGTATTGAGTATTGAGGATTGATGATTGAGTATTGAGGATTGAAGGTTGAGGGTTGAGGATTGAGGATAGAGGATTGAGGATGATGGCTGAGGTTTGAGGTTTGAAATTTGAGTATTGAATCCTGAGAATTCGGGATGTTCTATTGAGGATTGAGGATTGAGGGTTGAGGATTGATGACTGAGGATTGAAGATTGAGTATTGTGGATTGAAGATTGAGGATTGAGGATTGAGGATTGAGGATTGAGGATTGAGGATTGAAGATTGAGGATTGGGGATTGAGGATTGACGATTGAGGATTGAGTATTGAGGATTGAAGGTTGAGGATAGAGTGTTGAGGATTGAAGATTGAGGACTTAGTGTTGACGGTTGAGTGATGGGAATTGATGTTTGTGGATTGAGATTTGAAGATCGAAGAATGGGGATTGAGTATTGAAAACTGTGAATTGAGGATATTCTATTGAGGATTGAGGATTGACAATTGATTGTTGAGGACTGAGGGCTAAAGGTTGAGGATTCAGGATTGAGGATTCGGGATTGAGGCTTAAGGACTGACGACTGAGGGTTGAGGATTGAGGATCGAGGATTGACGCTTGAGGATTGGGGGTTGAGGATGGAGGATTGAAAAGAGTGGACTGAGTGTTGAGGATTGAGTGTTGAGAATTGATGTTTGATGATTGAGATTTGATTATTGAATATTGTGCATTGAGTATTGAACCATGAGAATTCAGGATACTCTATTGAGTATTGAGAATTGAGGATTAACGGTTGAGTATTGAGGGTTGGTGGTTGAGGGCTGTGTGTTGAATATTGGGGATTGAGGATTGATGATTGAGGATTGAAGATTGAGGATTGAATATTGAGTATTGATAATTGAAGATTGAGGATTGAGGATTGAGTGTTGAGGATTGAGGAAGAGGACTGACGGTTGAGGATTGAGGATTGAGGATTGAGGATTGAGGATTGAGGACTAGGGATTGAGGATTTAGGATTGAGCATTGAGGATTGAAGATTGAGGACTGGGGATTGAGGATTGAAGATTGACGATTGAGGATTTTGGATTGAGGATTGGGGATTGAACGTTGAGGGCTGAGCCTTGAGGGTTGAGTGATGAGAATTGATGTTTGTGGATAGAGGTTTGAAGATTGCAGATTGAGTAATGAGTATTGAAAACTGTGAACTGAGGATATTCTATTGAGGATTCAGGGTTGACAACTGATTGTTGAGGACTGAGGGCTGAAGATTGAGGAATCAGGATTGAGGATTCAGAATTGAGGTTTGAGGACTGAGGATTGAGGATTGAAGATTGAGTATCGAGGATTGAAGATTGAGGATTGAGGATTGAGGATTGAGGATTGAGGATGAGGGCTGAGGGTTGAGTATTGAGGTTTGAGTACTGAGGACTGAGGATTGAGGATTGAGAATTGAGGATTGAGGATAGAGTGTTGAAGATTGAGGACTGGGTATTGAGGATTGAAGAACGAGGATTGAGGATTGAGGGTTGAGGATTGAGGATTGAAGATTGAGTATTGAGGTTTGAAGACTGACGATTGAGGGTTGAGGATTGAGGATTGAGGATTGAGGATTGAGGATTGGTGATTGAGTATTGAGGATTGAAGATTGAGGATTGAGGATTGAGTATTGAGGATTGAGGATTGAGGATTGAGGATTGAGTATTGAAGATTGAGGATTGATGATTGAGGATTGCGCATTGAGGATTGAGGATTGAGTATTGAGGGCTGAGGATTGAAGATTGAGGGTTGAGGATTGAGGATTAAAGATTGAGTATTGAGGATTGAAGATTGAGTATTGAGGATTGAAGATTGACGATTGAGGATTGTGCATTGAAGATTGAGGATTGAACATTGAGGACTGAGTGTCGAGGGTTGTGAGATGAGAATTGATGTTTGTGGATAGAGGTTTGAAGATTGCAGATTGAGTATTGAGTATTGAAAGCTGTGAATTGAGGATATTCTATTGAGGATTGAGGATTGTCAACTGATTGTTGAGGACTAAGTGCTGAAGGTTAAGGATTCAGGATTGAGGATTCAGAATTGAGGTTTGAGGACTGAGGATTGAGGACTGAAGATTGATTATTGTGGATTGAGGATTGAGGATTGAGTATTGAAGATTGAGGATTGGGTATTGAGGATTGAAGGATGAGGCTTGAGGATTGAGGATTGAGGATTGTGGATTGAAGATTGAGTATTGAGGTTTGAAGACTGACGATTGAGGGTTGAGGATTGAGGATTGAGGATTGAGGATTGAGGATTGATGATTGAGTATTGAGGATTGAAGATTGAGGATTGAGGATTGAGGATTGAGGATTGAGGATTGAGGTTTGAGTATTGAGGATTGAGGGTTGAAGATTGAGTATTGATGATTGAAGATTGAGGATTGGGTATTTAGGGTTGACGAATGAGGATTGAGGATTGAGGATTGAGGATTGAGGATTGAAGATTGATTATTGAGGATTGAGGATTGAGTATTGAAGATTGAGGGTTGGGTATTGAGGATTGAAGGATGAGGCTTGAGGATTGAGGATTGAGGATTGAGGATTGAAGATTGAGTATTGAGGTTTGAAGACAGACGATTGAGGATTGAGGATTGAGGATTGAGGATTGAGGATTGAGGATAGAGGATTGAGGATTGATGATTGAGTATTGAGGATTGAAGATTGAGGATTGAGGATTGAGGATTGAGGATTGAAGATTGAGGATTGGGGACTGAGTGTTGAGGGTTGAGTGATGAGAATTGATGATTGTGGATAGTGATTTAAAGATTGCAGATTGAGTATTGAGTACTGAAAACTGTGAATTGATGATATTCTATTGAGGATTGAGAATTGACAACTGATTGTTGAGGACTGAGTGCTGAAGATTGAGGATTCAGGATTGAGGATTCAGGATTGAGGTTTGAGGACTGAGGGTTGAGGATTGAGGATTGAGGATTGAGGATTGACGACTGAGTATTGAAGATTGGATATTGCGGATTGAACATTGGGGATTGGGTATTGAGGAATGAAGATTGAGGATTGAGGATTGAGGATTGAGGATTGAGGATTGAAAATTGAGTATTGAGGATTGAAGATTGAGGATTGAGGATTGAGGGTTGTGGACTGACGACGAGGACTCAGGGTTGAGTACTGATGTTTGAGGTCTGAGGATTGGGGATTGCTGATTGAGAATTGAGGATTGAGCATTGAGGATTGAAGATTGAGTATTGGGTATTGAGGATTGAAGAATGAGGATTGAGGATTGAGGATTGAGGATTGAGGGTTGAAGATTGAGTATTGGGGATTGACGATTGAGTATTGAGGATTGAGGATCGAGAATTGAGGATTGAGGATTGAAGGTTGAGTATTGAGGATTGAAGATTGAGGATTGAGGATTGAGGATTGAAGATTGAGGACTGTGTGTTGAGGGTTGAGAGATGAGAATTGATGTTTGTGGATGGAGATTTGAAGATTGATGATTGAGGATTGAGTATTGAAAACCGAGGATTCAGGATATTCTACTGAGTATTGAGAATTGAGGATTGATGGTTGAGTATTGAGGATTGATGGTTGAGTATTGAGGATTGATGGTTGAGGGTTGTGTGCTGTATATTGAGGACTGGCGGATCGAGTATTGAAGATTGATGACTGAGGATTGGGGATTGAGTATTGAGGATTGAGGATTCAGAATTGAGGATTGAGGATTGATTGAGTATTTATGATTGAATATTGCGGATTGATTATTGAGGGTTGAGGATTGAGGACGAGGTCTGAGTGTTGAGAATTGAGGACTGAGGATTGAGGCTTGAGGATTGGGCATTGAGGATTGAAGATTGAGGACTGGGGATTGAGGATTGAAGATTGAGGATTAAGGATTGAGGATTGAGAATTGAGGATTGAGCATTGATGATTGAGTATTGAGGATTGAAGATTGAGGATTGAGGATTGAGGATTGAGGATTGAGGATTGAGGATTGAGGTTCGAAGGTTGAGGATTGGGGATTGGGGATTGACGATGGAGTATTGAGGATTGCGGATTGAGGATTGATGATTAAGGATTGAAGATTGAGTACTGTGGATTGAAGATTGAGGTTTGAGGATTGAGGATTGGGGATTGAGGATTGAAGATTGAGGATTGGGGATTGAGGATTGACGATTGAGGATTGAGTATTGAGGATTGAGGATTGAGGATTGAGGATTGAGGATTGAGGATTGAAGATTGAGTATTGAGGATTGAAGGTTGAGGATTGAGGGTTGTGGATTGAGGATTGAGGATTGAAGATTGAGGATTGGGGATTGAGGATTGACGATTGAGGATTGAGTATTGACGACCGAGAATTGAGGATTGAAGATTGAGTATTGAGGATTGAAGATTGAGGATTGAGTGTTGAGGATTTAGGATTGAGGACTGAGGATTGAGGATGATGGCCGAGGTTTGAGGTTTGATGTTTGAGTATTGAAGCCTGAGAATTCGGGATATTCTATTGAGGATTGAGGATTGAGGCCTGAGGATTGAGGATTGAGGATTGAGCATTGAGGATTGAAGATTGGGGACTGGGGATTGAGGATTGAGGATTGAGGATTGAGGTTTGATAATTGACGATGAGGGCTGAGGGTTGAGGATTGAGGTTTGAGGTCTGAGGACTGAGGATTGAGGACTGAGAATTGAGGATTGAGGATTGAGGATTGAAGATTGAGGATTGGGTATTGGGGATTGAAGAATGAGGATTGAGGATTGAGGATTCAGGATTGAGGACCCAGAATTGAGGTTTGAGGACTGAGGATTCAGGATTGAACAGTGAGTATTGAGGATTGAAGATTGAGTATTGAGGATTGAAAAATTGAGGATTAAGGATTGAGGATTGGGGATTGAGGATCTAGGATTGGAAATTGATTATTGAGGATTGAAGATTGAGGATTGAGGACTGGGGATTGAGAATTGAGAATTGAGGATAAGGACTGAGGGTTGAGGATTGAGGTTTGAGGAATGAGGATTGAGGATTGAGGATTGAGGATTGAAGATTGAGTATTGATGATTGAAGATTGAGGATTGAGTATTGAGGGTTGAGGATTGAGGACGAGGACTGACAGTTGAGGATTGTGGTTTGAGGATTGAGGGTTGAGTACTGAGAATTGAGGATGAGGACTGAGGTTTGAGGATTGAGGTTTGAGGAATGAGGATTGAGGATTGAGGATTGAGGATTGAGGATTGAGGATTGAGGATTGAGTATTGAAGGTTGAGGACTGATGACTGAGGATTGAGGATTGAGGATTGAAGATTGAGGATTGATGATTGAGGATTGAGGATTGAGGATTGAGGATTGAGGATGAGGGCTGAAGGTTGAGGGTTGAGGTTTTAGGGCTGAGGACTGAGGACTGAGGATTGAGAATTGAGGATTGAGGATTAAGGATTGAAGATAGAGGATTGGGTATTTAGGATTGAAGAATGAGGATGGAGGATTGAGGATTGACGATTGGGGATTGAAGATTGAGTATTGGGGATTGAAGCTTGAGTATTGATGACTGAGGATTGAGGATTGAGTATTGAGGGTTGAGGGTTGAGGACGAGGACTGACGGTTGAGGATTGAGGTTTGAGGATTGAGGTTTGAGGACTGAGGACTGAGGATAGAGGATTGAGGATGGAGCATTGAGGATTGAAGATTGAGGACTGGGTATTGAGGATTGAAGATTGAGGATTAAGGACTGAGGATTGGGGATTGAGGATATAGGATTGATTATTGATTACTGAGGATTGAAGATTGGGGATTGAGGATTGAGGATTGAGAATTGAGAATTGAGGATAAGGGCTGAGGGTTTAGGATTGAGGTTTGAGGAATGAGGATTGAGTATTGAGGATTGGGGATTGAAGATTGAGTATTGATGATTGAAGATTGAGGATTGAGGATTGAGTGTTGAGGATTGAGGACGAGGACTGACGGTTGAGGATTGTGGTTTGAGGATTGAGGATTGAGGGTTGAGCATTGAGGATGAGGACTGAGGTTTGAGGATTGATGTTTGAGGAATGAGGATTGAGGATTGAGGATTGAGGATTGAGGATTGAGGATTGAGTATTGAAGGTTGAGGATTGATGACTGAGGATTGAGTATTGCGGATTAACGGTTGAGGATTGAGGATTGAGGGTTGAAGGTTGAGGATTGAAGGTTGAGGATTGACGATTGAGGATTGAGCATTGAGGATGATGGCTGAGGTTTGAGGTTTGAGGTTTCAGTATTGAATCCTGAGAATTCAGGATGTTCTATTGAGTATTGAGAATTGAGGATTGATGGTTTAGTATTGAGGATTCAGGATTGAGGATTGAGGATTGAGGATTGAAGATTGTGAATTGGGTATTGAGGATTGAACAATGAGGATTGAGGATTGAGGATTGAGGATTGAGGATTGAAGATTGAGTATTGAGGATTGAAGATTGAGGATTGAGGATTGAGGATTGAGGATTGAGGATTGAGGATTGATGATTGAGTATTGAGGATTGAAGGTTGAGGATTGAGGATTGAGGATTGAGGATTGAGGATTGAGGTTCGAGTATTGAGGATTGAGGGTTGAAGATTGAGTATTGATGATTGAAGATTGAGGATTGGGTATTTAGGGTTGACGAATGAGGATTGAGGATTGAGGATTGAGGATTGAGGATTGAAGATTGATTATTGAGGATTGAGGATTGAGTATTGAAGATTGAGGGTTGGGTATTGAGGATTGAAGGATGAGGCTTGAGGATTGAGGATTGAGGATTGAGGATTGAAGATTGAGTATTGAGGATTGAAAATTGAGTATTCAGGATTGAAGATTGAGGATTGAGGATTGAGGGTTGTGGACTGACGACGAGGACCTAGGGTTGAGTACTGATGTTTGAGGTCTGAGGATTGGGGATTGCTGATTGAGAATTGAGGATTGAGCATTGAGGATTGAAGATTGAGGATTGGGTATTGAGGATTGAAGAATGAGGATTGAGGATTGAGGATTGAGGATTGAGGGTTGAAGATTGAGTATTGGGGATTGAAGATTGAGAATTGAGGATTGAGGATTGAGGATTGAGGATTGAGGATTGAAGGTTGAGGATTGGGGATTGGGGATTGACGATTGAGTATTGAGGATTGAGGATCGAGAATTGAGGATTGAGGATTGAAGGTTGAGTATTGAGGATTGAAGATTGAGGATTGAGGATTGAGGATTGAAGATTGAGGACTGAGTGTTGAGGGTTGAGCTATGAGAATTGATGTTTGTGGATAGAGGTTTAAAGATTGCAGATTGAGTATTGAGTATTAAAAACTGTGAATTGATGATATTCTATTGAGGATTGTGAATTGACAACTGATTGTTGCGGACTTAGGTCTGAAGATTGAGGATTCAGGATTGAGGATTCAGGATTGAGGATTGAGGACTGAGGATTGAGGATTGAGGATTAAGGATTGTGGATTGAGGATTGCGGATTGAGGATTGAGGATTGAAGATTGAGGATTGGGTATTGCGAATTGAACGTTGAGGATTGAGGATTGAGGATTGAGGATTGAGGATTGAGGATTGAGGATTGAGAATTGAGGATTGAAGGTTGAGGATTGGGGACTGAGTGTTGAGGGTTGAGTTATGAGAATTGATGTTTGTGGATAGAGGTTTAAAGATTGCAGATTGAGTATTGAGTATTGAAAACTGTGAATTGATGATATTCTATTGAGGATTGTGAATTGACAACTGATTGTTGAGGACTTAGGTCTGAAGATTGAGGATTCAGGATTGAGGATTGAGGACTAAGGATTGAGGATTGAGGATTAAGGATTGAGGATTGAGGATTGAGGATTCAGGATTGAGGATTGAAGATTGATGATTGGGTATTGCGAATTGAACGTTGAGGATTGAGGATTGAGGATTGAGGATTGAGAATTGCGGATGATGGCTGAGGTTTGAGGTTTGAGGTCTGAGTATTGAAACCTGAGGATTCAGGATGTTCTATTGAGGATTGAGGATTGATGATTGAGGATTGAAGATTGAGTATTGAGGATTGAAGATTGAGGATTGAGGATTGAGGATTGAGGATTGAGGATTGAAGGTTGAGGATTGGGGATTGAGGATTGACGATTGAGGACTGAGTATTTAGGAATCGGAATTGAGGATTGAGGATTGAAGATTGAGTATTGAGGATTGAAGGTTGAGGATTGAGGGTTGAGGATTGAAGATTGAGGACTTAGTGTTGAGGTTTGAGTGATGGGAATTGATGTTTGTGGATTGAGATTTGAAGATTGAAGAATGGGGATTGAGTTTTGAAAACTGTGAATTGAGGATATTCTAATGAGGATTGAGGATTGACAATCGATTGTTGAGGACTGAGGGCTAAAGATTGAGGATTCAGAATTGAGGATTCGGGATTGAGGTTTGAGGACTGAGCATTGAGTGTTGAGGATTGAGGATTGAGGATTGACGCTTGAGGATTGTGGGTTGAGGATGGAGGATTGAAGACAGAGGACTGAGTGTTGAGGATTGAGTGTTGAGAATTGATGTTTGAGGATTGAGATTTGATTATTGAATATTGTGGATTGAGAATTGAACCATGAGAATTCAGGATACTCTATTGAGTATTGAGAATTGAGGATTGATGGTTGAGTATTGAGGATTGGTGGTTGAGGGTTGTGTGTTGAATATTGAGGATTGAGGATTGAGGATTGAGGATTGAGGATTGAAGATTGAGGATTGAATATTGAGTATTGATGATTGAAGATTGAGTATTGAGGATTGAGTGTTGAGGATTGAGGACGAGGACTGACGGTTGAGGATTGAGGATTGAGGATTGAGGATTGAGGATTGATGACTGAGGATTGAGGATTGAGGATTGAGCACTGACGATTGAAGATTGAGGACTGGAGATTGAGGATTGAAAATTGACGATTGAGGGTTGTGGATTGAGGATTGAGGATTGAACATTGAGGACTGTGTGTTGAGGGTTGAGAGATGAGAATTGATGTTTGTGGATAGAGGTTTGAAGATTGCAGATTGAGTATTGAGTATTGAAAACTGTGAACTGAGGATATTCTATTGAGGATTGAGGATTGTCAACTGACTGTTGAGGACTGAGGGCTGAAGATTGAGGATTCAGGATTGAGGATTCAGAATTGAGGTTTGACGACTGAGGATTGAGGATTGAAGATTGATTATTGAGGATTGAGGATTGAGAATTGCGGATTGCGGATTGAGGATTGAGGATTGAGTATTGAGGTCTGAGGATTGAAGATTGAGGGTTGAGGATTGAGGATTAAAGATTGAGTATTGAGGATTGAAGGTTGAGGATTGAGGATGAGGGCTGAAGGTTGAGGGCTGAGGTTTTAGGACTGAGGACCGAGGACTGAGGATTCATAATTGAGGATTGAGGATTAAGGATTGAAGATAGAGGATTGGGTATTGAGGATTGAAGAATGAGGATGGAGGATTGAGGATTGATGATTGGGGATTGAAGATTGAGTATTGGGGATTGAGGCTTGAGTATTGATGACTGAAGATTGAGGATTGAGTATTGAGGGTTGAGGGTTGAGGACGAGGACTGACGGTTGAGGATTGAGGTTTGAGGATTGAGGTTTGAGGACTGAGGACTGAGGATAGAGGATTGAGGATGGAGCATTGAGGATTGAAGATTGAGGACTGGGTATTGAGGATTGAAGATTGAGGATTAAGGATTGAGGATTGGGGATTGAGGATATAGGATTGATTATTGATTACTGAGGATTGAAGATTGAGGATTGAGGATTGAGGATTGAGAATTGAGAATTGAGGATAAGGGCTGAGGGTTTAGGATTGAGGTTTGAGGAATGAGGATTGAGTATTGAGGATTGAGGATTGAAGATTGAGTATTGATGATTGAAGGTTGAGGATTGAGGATTGAGTGTTGAGGATTGAGGACGAGGACTGACGGTAGAGGATTGTGGTTTGAGGATTGAGGATTGAGGGTTGAGCATTGAGGATGAGGACTGAGGTTTGAGGATTGATGTTTGAGGAATGAGGATTGAGGATTGAGGATTGAGGATTGAGGATTGAGGATTGAGTATTGAAGGTTGAGGATTGATGACTGAGGATTGAGGATTGCGGATTAACGGTTGAGGATTGAGGATTGAGGGTTGAAGGTTGAGGATTGAAGGTTGAGGATTGACGATTGAGGATTGAGCATTGAGGATGATGGCTGAGGTTTGAGGTTTGAGGTTTGAGTATTGAATCCTGAGAATTCAGGATGTTCTATTGAGTATTGAGAATTGAGGATTGATGGTTTAGTATTGAGGATTCAGGATTGAGGATTGAGGATTAAGTATTGAAGATTGAGGATTGATGATTGAGGATTAAGGATTGAGGATTGAGGATTGAGGATTCAGGATTGAGGATTCGAGAATTGCGGATGATGGCTGAGGTTTGAGGTTTGAGGTCTGAGTATTGAATCCTGAGAATTCAGGATGTTCTATTGAGGATTGAGGATTGAGGATTGATGATTGAGGATTGAAGATTGAGTATTGAGGATTGAAGATTGAGGATTGAGGATTGAGGATTGAGGATTGAGGATTGAAGGTTGAGGATTGGGGATTGAGGATTGACGATTGAGGACTGAGTATTTAGGAATCGGAATTGAGGATTGAGGATTGACGATTGAGTATTGAGGATTGAAGGTTGAGGATTGAGGGTTGAGGATTGAAGATTGAGGACTTAGTGTTGAGGTTTGAGTGATGGGAATTGATGTTTGTGGATTGAGATTTGAAGATTGAAGAATGGGGATTGAGTTTTGAAAACTGTGAATTGAGGATATTCTAATGAGGATTGAGGATTGACAATCGATTGTTGAGGACTGAGGGCTAAAGATTGAGGATTCAGGATTGAGGATTCGGGATTGAGGTTTGAGGACTGAGCATTGAGTGTTGAGGATTGAGGATTGAGGATTGACGCTTGAGGATTGTGGGTTGAGGATGGAGGATTGAAGACAGAGGACTGAGTGTTGAGGATTGAGTGTTGAGAATTGATGTTTGAGGATTGAGATTTGATTATTGAATATTGTGGATTGAGAATTGAACCATGAGAATTCAGGATACTCTATTGAGTATTGAGAATTGAGGATTGATGGTTGAGTATTGAGGATTGGTGGTTGAGGGTTGTGTGTTGAATATTGAGGATTGAGGATTGAAGGTTGAGTATTGAGTATTGAAGATTGAGGATTGAATATTGAGGATTGAAGATTGAGGACTGTGCGTTGAGGGTTCAGAGATGAGAATTGATGTTTGTGGATGGAGATTTGAAGATTGGTGATTGAGGATTGAGTATTGAAAACCGAGAATTCAGGATATTCTACTGAGTATTGAGAATTGAGGATTGATGGTTGAGTATTGAGGATTGATGGTTGAGGGTTGTGTGCTGTATATTGAGGACTGGCGGATCGAGTATTGAAGATTGAGGACTGAGGACTGGGGATTGAGTATTGAGGATTGAGGATTGAGAATTGAGGATTGGGGATTGAAGATTGAGTATTGATGATTGAATATTGCGGACTGATTATTGAGGGTTGAGGATTGAGGACGAGGTCTGAGGGTTGAGGATTGAGGACTGAGGACTGAGGATTGAGGATTGGGCATTGAGGATTGAAGATTGAGGACTGGGGATTGAGGATTGAAGATTGAGGATTAAGGATTGAGGATTGAGAATTGAGGATTGAGGATTGATGATTAAGTATAGAGGATCGAAGATTGAGGATTGAGGATTGAGGATTGAGGATTGAGTATTGAGGATCGAAGGTTGTGGATTGGGGATTGGGGATTGACGATTGAGTATTGAGGATTGAGGATTGAGAATTGAGGTTTGAGGATTGAATGTTGAGTATTGAGGATTGAAGATTGAGGATTGAGGATTGAGGATTGAAGGTTGAGGACTGAGCGTTGAGGGTTGAATGATGAGTATTGATGTTTGTGGATAGAGATTTGAAGATTCCAGATTGAGTATTGTGTATTGAAAACTGTGAATTGAGGATATTCTATTGAGGATTGAGGATTGTCACCTGACTGTTGAGGACTGAGGGCTGAAGATTGAGGATTCAGGATTGAGGATTCAAAATTGAGGTTTGAGGACTGAGGATTGAGGATTGAAGATTGATTATTGAGGATTGAAGATTGAGGATTGAGGGTTGAGGATTGAGGATTGAGGATTGAGGATGAGAGCTGTGCGTTGAGGATTTAGGATTGAGGACTGAGGATTGAGGATTGAGGGTTGAGAATTGAGGATTGAGGATTGAGTATTGAAGATTGAGGATTGGGTATTGAGGATTGAAGGATGAGGCTTGAGGATTGAGGATTGAGGATTGAAGGTTGAGTTTTGAGGTTTGAAGACTGACGATTGAGGGTTGAGGATTGAGGATTGTGGATTGAGGATTGAGGATTGATGATTGAGTATTGAGGATTGAAGATTGAGGATTCAGGATTGAGGATTCAGAATTTAGGTTTGAGGACTGAGGATTGAGAATTGAGTATTGAGTATTGAGGATTGAAGATTGAGGATTGACGTTGAGGATTAAGGATTGAGGATGAGGGCTGAGTGTTGAGGATTGATGATAGAGCATTGAGAATTGAAGATTGAGGATTGAGGATTGAGGATTGAGGACTGAAGATTGAGGATTGGGGACTGAGTGTTGAGGGTTGTGTGATGAGAATTGATGTTTGTGGATAGATATTTGAAGATTGCAGATTGAGCATTGAGTATTGAAAGTTGTGAATTAATGATATTCTATTGAGGATTGAGAATTGACTACTGATTGTTGAGGACTGAGGGCTGAAGATTGAGGATTCAGGATTGAGAATTCAGAATTGATGATTGAGGACTGAGGACTGAGGATTGAAGATTGAGTATTGAGGATTGAAGATTGAGGATTAAGGATTGACGATTGGGGATTGAGGATCTAGGATTGAAAATTGATTATTGAGGATTGAAGATTGAGGATTGAGGATTGAGGATTGAGAATTGAGAATTGAGGATCAGGACTGAGGGTTGAGGATTGAGGTTTGAGAATGAGGATTGAGGATTGAGGATTGAGGATTGAAGATTGAGTATTGATGATTGAAGATTGAGGATTGAGGATTGTGGGTTGAGGATTGAGGACGAGGACTGACAGCTGAGGATTGTGGTTTGAGGATTGAGGGTTGAGGATTGAGAATTGAGGATGAGGACTGAGGTTTGAGGATTGAGGTTTGAGGAATGAGGATTGAGGATTGAGGATTGAGGATTGAGGATTGAGGATTGAGTATTGAAGGTTGAGGATTGATGTCTGAGGATTGAGGATTGAGGATTGAGGATTGAGGATTGAGGATTGAAGATTGATTATTGAGGATTGAAGGCTGAGAATTCAGTATTGAGGATTGAGAATTGAGGATTGAAGATTGAGTATTGATGATTGAAGATTGAGGATTGAGGATTGAGGGTTGAGGATTGAGGACGAGGACTGACGGTAGAGGATTGAAGATTGAGGATTGATGATTGAGGATTGAGGAATGAGGATTGAGAATTGAGGATTGAAGATTGAGTATTAAGGATTGAAGATTGAGGATTGAGGATTGAGGGTTGAGGATTGAGGATTGAAGATTGAGAATTGAGGATTGAGGATTAAGAATTGAGAATTCAGGATAAGGAGTGAGGGTTGAGGATTGAGGTTTGAGGAATGAGGATTGAGGATTGAGGATTGAGGATTGAGGTTTGAGGATTGAGGATTGAGTATTGAAGATTGAGTATTCGTGACTGAGGATTGAGGATTGCGGATTGAGGATTGAGGATTGAGAATTGAAGATTGAGTATTGGGGATTGAGGATTGAGGATTGAGGATTGAGGATTGGGTATTGAGGATTGAAGAATGAGGATTGACGATTCAGGATTGAGGATTCAGGATTGAAGATAGAGTATTGAGGATAGAAGGTTGATGATTGAGGATTGAGGATTGAAGGTTGAGGATTGAGGATTGAGGGTTGTGGACTGAGGACGAGGACTGAGGGTTGAGTATTGATGTTCGAGGTCTGAGGATTGGGCATTGCTGATTGAGAATTGAGGATTGAGCATTGAGGATTGAAGATTGAGGATTGGGTATTGAGGATTGAAGAATGAGGATTGAGGATTGAGGATTGAGGATTGAGGGTTGAAGATTGAGTATAGGGGATTGAAGATTGTGAATTGAGGATTGAGGATTGAGGATTGAGGATTGAGGATTGAAGGTTGAGGATTGGGGATTGGGGATTGACGATTGAGTATTGAGGATTGAGGATTGAGAATTGTGGATTGAGGATTGAAGGTTGAGTATTGAGTATTGAAGATTGAGGATTGAGGATTGAGGATTGAAGATTGAGGACTGTGCGTTGAGGGCTCAGAGATGAGAATTGATGTTTGTGGATGGAGATTTGAAGATTGGTGATTGAGGATTGAGTATTGAAAACCGAGAATTCAGGATATTCTACTGAGTATTGAGAATTGAGGATTGATGGTTGAGTATTGAGGATTGATGGTTGAGGGTTGTGTGCTGTATATTGAGGACTGGCGGATCGAGTATTGAAGATTGAGGACTGAGGACTGGGGATTGAGTATTGAGGATTGAGGATTGAGAATTGAGGATTGGGGATTGAAGATTGAGTATTGATGATTGAATATTGCGGACTGATTATTGAGGGTTGAGGATTGAGGACGAGGTCTGAGGGTTGAGGATTGAGGACTGAGGACTGAGGATTGAGGATTGGGCATTGAGGATTGAAGATTGAGGACTGGGGATTGAGGATTGAAGATTGAGGATTAAGGATTGAGGATTGAGAATTGAGGATTGAGGATTGATGATTGAGTATTGAGGATTGAAGATTGAGGATTGAGGATTGAGGATTGAGGATTGAGGATTGAGGATTGAGGTTCGAAGGTTGAGGATTGGGGATTGGGGATTGACGATGGAGTATTGAGGATTGAGGATTGAGAATTGAGGATTGAGGATTGAATGTTGAGTATTGAGGATTGAAGATTGAGGATTGAGGATTGAGGATTGAAGATTGAGGACTGAGCGTTGAGGGTTGAGTGATGAGAATTGATGTTTGTGGATGGAGATTTGAAGATCGAAGATTGAGGATTGAGTATTGAAAACTGAGAATTCAGGATATTCTATTGAGTATTGAGAATTTTGGATTGATGGTTGAGGGTTGTGTGTTGAATATTGGGGATTGGAGGATTGAGTATTGAAGACTGCGGACTGAGGACTGAGGATTGAGTATTGAGGATTGAGGTTTGAGTATTGAGGATTGAGGGTAGAAGTTTGAATATTGATGATTGAAGATTGCGGATGGATTATTGAGGGTTGAGGATTGAGGACGAGGACTGAGGGTTGAGGATTGAGGTTCTAGGGCTGAGGACTGAGGATTGAGGATTGAGAATTGAGGATTGAGGATTGAGGATTGAAGACTGAGGATTGGATATTGAGGATTGAAGAATGAGGATTGAGGATTGAGGATTGAGGATTGAGGATTGGGTATTGAGGATTGATGATTGTGTATTGAGGATTGAAGATTGAGGATTGAGGATCGAGGATTGAGGATTGAGAATTGAGGATTGAAGATTCAGGATTGGGGACAGAGTGTTGAGGGTTGAGTTATGAGAATTGATGTTTGTGGATACAGGTTTAAAGATTGCAGATTGAGTATTGAGTATTGAAAACCGTGAATTGATGATATTCTATTGAGGATTGAGAATTGTCAACTGATTGTTGAGGACTAAGGGCTGAAGATTAAGGATTCAGGATTGAGGATTCAGAATTGAGGTTTGAGGACTGAGGATTGAGGATTGAAGATTGATTATTGAGGATTGAGGATTGAGTATTGAAGATTGAGGATTGGGTATTGAGGATTGAGGATTGAGGTTCGAGTATTGAGGATTGAGGGTTGAAGATTGAGTATTGATGATTGAAGATTGAGGATTGGGTATTTAGGGTTGACGAATGAGGATTGAGGATTGAGGATTGAGGATTGAGGATTGAGGATTGAGGATTGAGGATTGAGGATTGAGGATTGAAGATTGAGTATTGAGGTTTGAAGACTGACGATCGAGGGTTGAGGATTGAGGATTGAGGATTGAGTATTGAGGATTGATGATTGAGTATTGACGATTGAAGATTGAGGATTGAGGATTGAGGATTGAGGATTGAGAATTGAGGATTGAAGATTGAGGTTTGGGGACTGAGTGTTGAGGGTTGAGCTATGAGAATTGATGTTTGTGGATAGAGGTTTAAAGATTGCAGATTGAGTATTGAGTATTAAAAACTGTGAATTGATGATATTCTATTGAGGATTGTGAATTGACAACTGATTGTTGCGGACTTAGGTCTGAAGATTGAGGATTCAGGATTGAGGATTCAGGATTGAGGATTGAGGACTGAGGATTGAGGATTGAGGATTAAGGATTGTGGATTGAGGATTGCGGATTGAGGATTGAGGATTGAAGATTGAGGATTGGGTATTGCGAATTGAACGTTGAGGATTGAGGATTGAGGATTGAGGATTGAGGATTGAGGATTGAGGATTGAGAATTGAGGATTGAAGATTGAGGATTGGGGACTGAGTGTTGAGGGTTGAGTTATGAGAATTGATGTTTGTGGATAGAGGTTTAAAGATTGCAGATTGAGTATTGAGTATTGAAAACTGTGAATTGATGATATTCTATTGAGGATTGTGAATTGACAACTGATTGTTGAGGACTTAGGTCTGAAGATTGAGGATTCAGGATTGAGGATTGAGGACTAAGGATTGAGGATTGAGGATTAAGGATTGAGGATTGAGGATTGAGGATTCAGGATTGAGGATTGAAGATTGATGATTGGGTATTGCGAATTGAACGTTGAGGATTGAGGATTGAGGATTGAGGATTGAGAATTGCGGATGATGGCTGAGGTTTGAGGTTTGAGGTCTGAGTATTGAAACCTGAGGATTCAGGATGTTCTATTGAGGATTGAGGATTGATGATTGAGGATTGAAGATTGAGTATTGAGGATTGAAGATTGAGGATTGAGGATTGAGGATTGAGGATTGAGGATTGAAGGTTGAGGATTGGGGATTGAGGATTGACGATTGAGGACTGAGTATTTAGGAATCGGAATTGAGGATTGAGGATTGAAGATTGAGTATTGAGGATTGAAGGTTGAGGATTGAGGGTTGAGGATTGAAGATTGAGGACTTAGTGTTGAGGTTTGTGTGATGGGAATTGATGTTTGTGGATTGAGATTTGAAGATTGAAGAATGGGGATTGAGTTTTGAAAACTGTGAATTGAGGATATTCTAATGAGGATTGAGGATTGACAATCGATTGTTGAGGACTGAGGGCTAAAGATTGAGGATTCAGGATTGAGGATTCGGGATTGAGGTTTGAGGACTGAGCATTGAGTGTTGAGGATTGAGGATTGAGGATTGACGCTTGAGGATTGTGGGTTGAGGATGGAGGATTGAAGACAGAGGACTGAGTGTTGAGGATTGAGTGTTGAGAATTGATGTTTGAGGATTGAGATTTGATTATTGAATATTGTGGATTGAGAATTGAACCATGAGAATTCAGGATACTCTATTGAGTATTGAGAATTGAGGATTGATGGTTGAGTATTGAGGATTGGTGGTTGAGGGTTGTGTGTTGAATATTGAGGATTGAGGATTGAGGATTGAGGATTGAGGATTGAAGATTGAGGATTGAATATTGAGTATTGATGATTGAAGATTGAGTATTGAGGATTGAGTGTTGAGGATTGAGGACGAGGACTGACGGTTGAGGATTGAGGATTGAGGATTGAGGATTGAGGATTGATGACTGAGGATTGAGGATTGAGGATTGAGCACTGACGATTGAAGATTGAGGACTGGAGATTGAGGATTGAAAATTGACGATTGAGGGTTGTGGATTGAGGATTGAGGATTGAACATTGAGGACTGTGTGTTGAGGGTTGAGAGATGAGAATTGATGTTTGTGGATAGAGGTTTGAAGATTGCAGATTGAGTATTGAGTATTGAAAACTGTGAACTGAGGATATTCTATTGAGGATTGAGGATTGTCAACTGACTGTTGAGGACTGAGGGCTGAAGATTGAGGATTCAGGATTGAGGATTCAGAATTGAGGTTTGAGGACTGAGGATTGAGGATTGAAGATTGATTATTGAGGATTGAGGATTGAGAATTGCGGATTGCGGATTGAGGATTGAGGATTGAGTATTGAGGGCTGAGGATTGAAGATTGAGGGTTGAGGATTGAGGATTAAAGATTGAGTATTGAGGATTGAAGATTGAGGATTGAGGATGAGGGCTGAAGGTTGAGGGCTGAGGTTTTAGGACTGAGGACTGAGGACTGAGGATTCAGAATTGAGGATTGAGGATTAAGGATTGAAGATAGAGGATTGGGTATTGAGGATTGAAGAATGAGGATGGAGGATTGAGGATTGATGATTGGGGATTGAAGATTGAGTATTGGGGATTGAGGCTTGAGTATTGATGACTGAAGATTGAGGATTGAGTATTGAGGGTTGAGGGTTGAGGACGAGGACTGACGGTTGAGGATTGAGGTTTGAGGATTGAGGTTTGAGGACTGAGGACTGAGGATAGAGGATTGAGGATGGAGCATTGAGGATTGAAGATTGAGGACTGGGTATTGAGGATTGAAGATTGAGGATTAAGGATTGAGGATTGGGGATTGAGGATATAGGATTGATTATTGATTACTGAGGATTGAAGATTGAGGATTGAGGATTGAGGATTGAGAATTGAGAATTGAGGATAAGGGCTGAGGGTTTAGGATTGAGGTTTGAGGAATGAGGATTGAGTATTGAGGATTGAGGATTGAAGATTGAGTATTGATGATTGAAGGTTGAGGATTGAGGATTGAGTGTTGAGGATTGAGGACGAGGACTGACGGTTGAGGATTGTGGTTTGAGGATTGAGGATTGAGGGTTGAGCATTGAGGATGAGGACTGAGGTTTGAGGATTGATGTTTGAGGAATGAGGATTGAGGATTGAGGATTGAGGATTGAGGATTGAGGATTGAGTATTGAAGGTTGAGGATTGATGACTGAGGATTGAGGATTGCGGATTAACGGTTGAGGATTGAGGATTGAGGGTTGAAGGTTGAGGATTGAAGGTTGAGGATTGACGATTGAGGATTGAGCATTGAGGATGATGGCTGAGGTTTGAGGTTTGAGGTTTGAGTATTGAATCCTGAGAATTCAGGATGTTCTATTGAGTATTGAGAATTGAGGATTGATGGTTTAGTATTGAGGATTCATGATTGAGGATTGAGGATTAAGTATTGAAGATTGAGGATTGATGATTGAGGATTAAGGATTGAGGATTGAGGATTGAGGATTCAGGATTGAGGATTGAGAATTGCGGATGATGGCTGAGGTTTGAGGTTTGAGGTCTGAGTATTGAATCCCGAGAATTCAGGATGTTCTATTGAGGATTGAGGATTGAGGATTGATGATTGAGGATTGAAGATTGAGTATTGAGGATTGAAGATTGAGGATTGAGGATTGAGGATTGAGGATTGAGAATTGAAGGTTGAGGATTGGGGATTGAGGATTGACGATTGAGGACTGAGTATTTAGGAATCGGAATTGAGGATTGAGGATTGACGATTGAGTATTGAGGATTGAAGGTTGAGGATTGAGGGTTGAGGATTGAAGATTGAGGACTTAGTGTTGAGGTTTGAGTGATGGGAATTGATGTTTGTGGATTGAGATTTGAAGATTGAAGAATGGGGATTGAGTTTTGAAAACTGTGAATTGAGGATATTCTAATGAGGATTGAGGATTGACAATCGATTGTTGAGGTCTGAGGGCTAAAGATTGAGGATTCAGGATTGAGGATTCGGGATTGAGGTATGAGGACTGAGCATTGAGTGTTGAGGATTGAGGATTGAGGATTGACGCTTGAGGATTGTGGGTTGAGGATGGAGGATTGAAGACAGAGGACTGAGTGTTGAGGATTGAGTGTTGAGAATTGATGTTTGAGGATTGAGATTTGATTATTGAATATTGTGGATTGAGAATTGAACCATGAGAATTCAGGATACTCTATTGAGTATTGAGAATTGAGGATTGATGGTTGAGTATTGAGGATTGGTGGTTGAGGGTTGTGTGTTGAATATTGAGGATTGAGGATTGAGGATTGAGGATTGAGGATTGAAGATTGAGGATTGAATATTGAGTATTGATGATTGAAGATTGAGTATTGAGGATTGAGTGTTGAGGATTGAGGACGAGGACTGACGGTTGAGGATTGAGGATTGAGGATTGAGGATTGAGGATTGATGACTGAGGATTGAGGATTGAGGATTGAGCACTGACGATTGAAGATTGAGGACTGGAGATTGAGGATTGAAAATTGACGATTGAGGGTTGTGGATTGAGGATTGAGGATTGAACATTGAGGACTGTGTGTTGAGGGTTGAGAGATGAGAATTGATGTTTGTGGATAGAGGTTTGAAGATTGCAGATTGAGTATTGAGTATTGAAAACTGTGAACTGAGGATATTCTATTGAGGATTGAGGATTGTCAACTGACTGTTGAGGACTGAGGGCTGAAGATTGAGGATTCAGGATTGAGGATTCAGAATTGAGGTTTGAGGACTGAGGATTGAGGATTGAAGATTGATTATTGAGGATTGAGGATTGAGAATTGCGGATTGCGGATTGAGGATTGAGGATTGAGTATTGAGGGCTGAGGATTGAAGATTGAGGGTTGAGGATTGAGGATTAAAGATTGAGTATTGAGGATTGAAGATTGAGGATTGAGGATTGAGGATTGAGGATTGAGGATTGAGGATGAGGGCTGAGGGTTGACGATTGAGGTTTAAGCACTGAGGACTGAGGATTGAGGATTGAGAATTGAGGATTGAGGATTGAGGATTGAAGATTGAGCATTGGGTATTTAGGATTGACGAATGAGGATTGAGGATTGAGGATTGAGGATTGAGGATTGAAGATTGAGTATTGAGGATTGAAGATTGACGATTGAGGATTGTGCATTGAAGATTGAGGATTGAACATTGAGGACTGAGTGTCGAGGGTTGTGTGATGAGAATTGATGTTTGTGGATAGAGGTTTGAAGATTGCAGATTGAGTATTGAGTATTGAAAGCTGTGAATTGAGGATATTCTATTGAGGATTGAGGATTGTCAACTGATTGTTGAGGACTAAGGGCTGAAGGTTAAGGATTCAGGATTGAGGATTCAGAATTGAGGTTTGAGGACTGAGGATTGAGGACTGAAGATTGATTATTGAGGATTGAGGATTGCGTATTGAAGATTGAGGATTGGGTATTGAGGATTGAAGGATGAGGCTTGAGGATTGAGGATTGATGATTGAGTATTGAGGATTGAAGATTGAGGATTGAGGATTGAGGATTGAGGATTGAGGATTGAGGTTTGAGTATTGAGGATTGAGGGTTGAAGACTGAGTATTGATGATTGAAGATTGAGGATTGGGTATTTAGGGTTGACGAATGAGGATTGAGGATTGAGGATTGAGGATTGAGGATTGAAGATTGATTATTGAGGATTGAGGATTGAGTATTGAAGATTGAGGGTTGGGTATTGAGGATTGAAGGATGAGGCTTGAGGATTGAGGATTGAGGATTGAGGATTGAAGATTGAGTATTGAGGTTTGAAGACTGACGATTGAGGATTGAGGATTGAGGATTGAGGATTGAGGATTGAGGATTGAGGATTGAAAATTGAGTATTGAGGATTGAAGATTGAGGATTGAGGATTGAGTGTTGAGGGTTGAGTGATGAGAATTGATGTTTGTGGATAGTGATGTAAAGATTGCAGATTGAGTATTGCGTATTGAAAACTCTGAACTGAGGATATTCTATTGAGGATTGAGGATTGACAACTGATTGTTGAGGACTGAGTGCTGAAGATTGAGGATTCAGGATTCAGGATTCAGGATTGAGGTTTGAGGACTGAGGGTTGAGGATTGAGTATTGAGGATTGAGGATTGACGTCTGAGTATTGAAGATTGAGGATTGGGTATTGTGGATTGAACATTGAGGATTGGGTATTGAGGAATGAAGATTCAGGATTGAGGATTGAGGATTGAGGATTGAGGATTGAAGATTGAGTATTGAGGATTGAAGATTGAGGATTGAGGATTGAGGGTTGTGGACTGAGGACGAGGACTGAGGGTTGAGTATTGATGTTCGAGGTCTGAGGATTGGGGATTGCTGATTGAGAATTGAGGATTGAGCATTGAGGATTGAAGATTGAGGATTGGGTATTGAGGATTGAAGAATGAGGATTGAGGATTGAGGATTGAGGATTGAGGGTTGAAGATTGAGTATAGGGGATTGAAGATTGAGAATTGAGGATTGAGGATTGAGGATTGAGGATTGAGGATTGAAGGTTGAGAATTGGGGATTGGGGATTGACGATTGAGTATTGAGGATTGAGGATCGAGAATTGTGGATTGAGGATTGAAGGTTGAGTATTGAGTATTGAAGATTGAGGATTGAATATTGAGGATTGAAGATTGAGGACTGTGCGTTGAGGGTTCAGAGATGAGAATTGATGTTTGTGGATGGAGATTTGAAGATTGGTGATTGAGGATTGAGTATTGAAAACCGAGAATTCAGGATATTCTACTGAGTATTGAGAATTGAGGATTGATGGTTGAGTATTGAGGATTGATGGTTGAGGGTTGTGTGCTGTATATTGAGGACTGGCGGATCGAGTATTGAAGATTGAGGACTGAGGACTGGGGATTGAGTATTGAGGATTGAGGATTGAGAATTGAGGATTGGGGATTGAAGATTGAGTATTGATGATTGAATATTGCGGACTGATTATTGAGGGTTGAGGATTGAGGACGAGGTCTGAGGGTTGAGGATTGAGGACTGAGGACTGAGGATTGAGGATTGGGCATTGAGGATTGAAGATTGAGGACTGGGGATTGAGGATTGAAGATTGAGGATTAAGGATTGAGGATTGAGAATTGAGGATTGAGGATTGATGATTAAGTATAGAGGATCGAAGATTGAGGATTGAGGATTGAGGATTGAGGATTGAGTATTGAGGATCGAAGGTTGTGGATTGGGGATTGGGGATTGACGATTGAGTATTGAGGATTGAGGATCGAGAATTGTGGATTGAGGATTGAAGGTTGAGTATTGAGGATTGAAGATTGAGGATTGAGGATTGAGGATTGAAGGTTGAGGACTGAGCGTTGAGGGTTGAATGATGAGTATTGATGTTTGTGGATAGCGATTTGAAGATTCCAGATTGAGTATTGTGTATTGAAAACTGTGAATTGAGGATATTCTATTGAGGATTGAGGATTGTCACCTGACTGTTGAGGACTGAGGGCTGAAGATTGAGGATTCAGGATTGAGGATTCAAAATTGAGGTTTGAGGACTGAGGATTGAGGATTGAAGATTGATTATTGAGGATTGAAGATTGAGGATTGAGGGTTGAGGATTGAGGATTGAGGATTGAGGATGAGAGCTGTGCGTTGAGGATTTAGGATTGAGGACTGAGGATTGAGGATTGAGGGTTGAGAATTGAGGATTGAGGATTGAGTATTGAAGATTGAGGATTGGGTATTGAGGATTGAAGGATGAGGCTTGAGGATTGAGGATTGAGGATTGAAGGTTGAGTTTTGAGGTTTGAAGACTGACGATTGAGGGTTGAGGATTGAGGATTGTGGATTGAGGATTGAGGATTGATGATTGAGTATTGAGGATTGAAGATTGAGGATTCAGGATTGAGGATTCAGAATTTAGGTTTGAGGACTGAGGATTGAGAATTGAATATTGAGTATTGAGGATTGAAGATTGAGGATTGACGTTGAGGATTGAGGATTGAGGATGAGGGCTGAGTGTTGAGGATTGATGATAGAGCATTGAGAATTGAAGATTGAGGATTGAGGATTGAGGATTGAGGACTGAAGATTGAGGATTGGGGACTGAGTGTTGAGGGTTGTGTGATGAGAATTGATGTTTGTGGATAGATATTTGAAGATTGCAGATTGAGCATTGAGTATTGAAAGTTGTGAATTAATGATATTCTATTGAGGATTGAGAATTGACTACTGATTGTTGAGGACTGAGGGCTGAAGATTGAGGATTCAGGATTGAGAATTCAGAATTGATGATTGAGGACTGAGGACTGAGGATTGAAGATTGAGTATTGAGGATTGAAGATTGAGGATTAAGGATTGACGATTGGGGATTGAGGATCTAGGATTGAAAATTGATTATTGAGGATTGAGGATTGAGGATTGAGGATTGAGGATTGAGAATTGAGAATTGAGGATAAGGACTGAGGGTTGAGGATTGAGGTTTGAGAATGAGGATTGAGGATTGAGGATTGAGGATTGAAGATTGAGTATTGATGATTGAAGATTGAGGATTGAGGATTGTGGGTTGAGGATTGATGACGAGGACTGACAGCTGAGGATTGTGGTTTGAGGATTGAGGGTTGAGGATTGAGAATTGAGGATGAGGACTGAGGTTTGAGGATTGAGGTTTGGGGAATGAGGATTGAGGATTGAGGATTGAGGATTGAGGTTTGAAGATTGAGGATTGAGGATTGAGGATTGAAGGTTGAGTGTTGAGGATTGAAGGTTGAGGATTGAGGATTGAGGATTGAGCATGATGGCTGAGGTTTGAGGTTTGAGGTTTGAGGTTTGAGTATTGAATCCTGAGAATTCAGGATGTTCTATTGGGGATTGAGGATTGAGGATTGATGATTGAGGATTGAAGATTGAGTATTGATGATTGAAGATTGAGGATTGGGGATAGAGGATTGAGGATTGAGGATTGAAGATTGAGGATTGGGGATTGAGGATTGCCGATTGAGGACTGAGGATTGAGGAATCAGAATTGAGGATTGAGGATTGAAGATTGAGTGTTGAGGATTGAAGGTTGAGGATTGAGGGTTGAGGATTGAAGATTGAGGACTTAGTGTTGAGGTTTGAGCGATGGGAATTGATGTTTGTGGATTGAGATTTGAAGATTGAAGAATGGGGATCGAGTATTGAAAACTGTGAATTGAGGATACTCTAATGAGGATTGAGGATTGACAATTGATTGTTGAGTACTGAGGGCAAAAGATTGAGGATTCAGGATTGAGGATTCGGGATTGAGATTTGAGGACTGAGCATTGAGGGTTGAGGATTGAGGATTGAGGATTGACGCTTGAGGATTGAGGGTTGAGGAAGGAGGATTGAAGAGAGAGGACTGAGTGTTGAGGAGTGAGTGTTGAGAATTGATGTTTGAGGATTGAGATTTGGTTATTGAATATTGTGGATTGAGAATTGAACCATGAGAATTCAGGATACTCTATTGAGTATTGAGAATTGAGGATTGATGGTTGAGTATTGAGGATTGGTGGTTGAGGGTTGTGTGTTAAATATTGAGGATTGAGGATTGAGGATTGAGGATTGAGGATTGAGGATTGAAGATTGAGGATTGAATATTGAGTATTGATGATTGAAGATTGAGGATTGAGGATTGAGTGTTGAGGATTGAGGACGAGGACTGACGGTTGAGGTTTGAGGTTTGAGGATTGAGGATTGAGGATTGATGACTGAGGATTGAGGATTGAGGATTGAGAACTGAGGATTGAAGATTGAGGACTGGAGATTGAGGATTGAAAATTGACGATTGAGGATTGTGGATTGAGGGTTGAGGATTGAGCATTGAGGACTGAGTGTTGAGTGTTGAGTGATGAGAATTGATGTTTGTGGATAGAGGTTTGAAGATTGCAGATTGAGTATTGGGTATTGAAAACTGTGAATTGAGGATATTCTATTGAGGATTCAGGGTTGACAACTGATTGCTGAGGACTGAGGGCTGAAGATTGAGAATTCAGGATTGAGGATTCAGGATTGAGGTTTGAGGACTGAGGATTGAGGATTGAAGATTGAGGATTGAGGATTGTGGATTGAGGATTGAAGATTGAGGATTGGGTATTGCGGATTGAACGTTGAGGATTGAGGATCGAGGATTGAGGATTGAGGATTGAGGATTGAGTATTGAGGATTGAAGATTGAGGATTGAGGATTGAGGAATGAGGATTGAGGATTGAGGATTGAGAATTGAGGATTGAAGATTGAGTATTGAGGATTGAAGATTGAGGATTGTGCATTGAGGATTGAGGATTGAGGATTGAAGGTTAAGGGTTGGGGATTGAGGATTGACGATTGAGGATTGAGTATTGAGGATAAAGAATTGAGGATTGAGGATTGAGGATTGAAGGTACAGTATTGAGGATTGAATACTGAGGATTGAGGATTGAGGATTGAGGATTGACTATGAGGGCTGAGGGTTGAGGATTGAGGTTTGAGGACTGAGGACTGAGGATTGAGGATTGAGAATTGAGGATTCAGGACTGAGTATTGAAGATTGAGGATTGGGTATTGCGGATTGAACATTGAGTATTGGGTATTGAGGAATGAAGATTGAGGATTGAGGATTGAGGATTGAGGATTGAGGATTGAGGATTGAAGATTGAGGACTGAGCGTTGAGGGTTGAGTGATGAGAATTGATGTTTGTGGATGGAGATTTGAATATCGAAGATTGAGGATTGAGTATTGAAAACTGAGAATTCAGGATATTCTATTGAGTATTGAGAATTTTGGATTGATGGTTGAGGGTTGTGTGTTGAACATTGAGGACTGGAGGATTGAGTATTGAAGACTGAGGACTGAGGACTGAGGATTGATTATTTAGGATTGAAGATTGAGGGTTGAGGATTGAGGATTGAGGATTGAGAATTGAGAATTGAGGATGAGGACTGAGGTTTGAGGATTGAGGTTTGAGGAATGAGGATTGAGGATTGAGGATTGAGGATTGAGGATTGAGAATTGAGTATTGAAGGTTGAGGATTGATGTCTGAGGATTGAGGATTGAGGATTGAAGATTGATTATTGAGGATTGAAGGCTGAGAATTCAGTATTGAGGATTGAGAATTGAGGATTGAAGATTGAGTATTGATGATTGAAGATTGAGGATTGAGGATTGAGGGTTGAGGATTGAGGACGAGGACTGAGGGTTGAGTATTGATGTTCGAGGTCTGAGGATTGGGGATTGCTGATTGAGAATTGAGGATTGAGCATTGAGGATTGAAGATTGAGGATTGGGTATTGAGGATTGAAGGATGAGGCTTGAGGATTGAGGATTGATGATTGAGTATTGAGGATTGAAGATTGAGGATTGAGGATTGAGGATTGAGGATTGAGGATTGAGGTTTGAGTATTGAGGATTGAGGGTTGAAGACTGAGTATTGATGATTGAAGATTGAGGATTGGGTATTTAGGGTTGACGAATGAGGATTGAGGATTGAGGATTGAGGATTGAGGATTGAAGATTGATTATTGAGGATTGAGGATTGAGTATTGAAGATTGAGGGTTGGGTATTGAGGATTGAAGGATGAGGCTTGAGGATTGAGGATTGAGGATTGAGGATTGAAGATTGAGTATTGAGGTTTGAAGACTGACGATTGAGGATTGAGGATTGAGGATTGAGGATTGAGGATTGAGGATTGAGGATTGAAGATTGAGTATTGAGGATTGAAGATTGAGGATTGAGGATTGAGTGTTGAGGGTTGAGTGATGAGAATTGATGTTTGTGGATAGTGATTTAAAGATTGCAGATTGAGTATTGCGTATTGAAAACTCTGAACTGAGGATATTCTATTGAGGATTGAGGATTGACAACTGATTGTTGAGGACTGAGTGCTGAAGATTGAGGATTCAGGATTCAGGATTCAGGATTGAGGTTTGAGGACTGAGGGTTGAGGATTGAGTATTGAGGATTGAGGATTGACGTCTGAGTATTGAAGATTGAGGATTGGGTATTGTGGATTGAACATTGAGGATTGGGTATTGAGGAATGAAGATTCAGGATTGAGGATTGAGGATTGAGGATTGAGGATTGAAGATTGAGTATTGAGGATTGAAGATTGAGGATTGAGGATTGAGGGTTGTGGACTGAGGACGAGGACTGAGGGTTGAGTATTGATGTTCGAGGTCTGAGGATTGGGGATTGCTGATTGAGAATTGAGGATTGAGCATTGAGGATTGAAGATTGAGGATTGGGTATTGAGGATTGAAGAATGAGGATTGAGGATTGAGGATTGAGGATTGAGGGTTGAAGATTGAGTATAGGGGATTGAAGATTGAGAATTGAGGATTGAGGATTGAGGATTGAGGATTGAGGATTGAAGGTTGAGAATTGGGGATTGGGGATTGACGATTGAGTATTGAGGATTGAGGATCGAGAATTGTGGATTGAGGATTGAAGGTTGAGTATTGAGTATTGAAGATTGAGGATTGAATATTGAGGATTGAAGATTGAGGACTGTGCGTTGAGGGTTCAGAGATGAGAATTGATGTTTGTGGATGGAGATTTGAAGATTGGTGATTGAGGATTGAGTATTGAAAACCGAGAATTCAGGATATTCTACTGAGTATTGAGAATTGAGGATTGATGGTTGAGTATTGAGGATTGATGGTTGAGGGTTGTGTGCTGTATATTGAGGACTGGCGGATCGAGTATTGAAGATTGAGGACTGAGGACTGGGGATTGAGTATTGAGGATTGAGGATTGAGAATTGAGGATTGGGGATTGAAGATTGAGTATTGATGATTGAATATTGCGGACTGATTATTGAGGGTTGAGGATTGAGGACGAGGTCTGAGGGTTGAGGATTGAGGACTGAGGACTGAGGATTGAGGATTGGGCATTGAGGATTGAAGATTGAGGACTGGGGATTGAGGATTGAAGATTGAGGATTAAGGATTGAGGATTGAGAATTGAGGATTGAGGATTGATGATTAAGTATAGAGGATCGAAGATTGAGGATTGAGGATTGAGGATTGAGGATTGAGTATTGAGGATCGAAGGTTGTGGATTGGGGATTGGGGATTGACGATTGAGTATTGAGGATTGAGGATTGAGAATTGAGGTTTGAGGATTGAATGTTGAGTATTGAGGATTGAAGATTGAGGATTGAGGATTGAGGATTGAAGGTTGAGGACTGAGCGTTGAGGGTTGAATGATGAGTATTGATGTTTGTGGATAGAGATTTGAAGATTCCAGATTGAGTATTGTGTATTGAAAACTGTGAATTGAGGATATTCTATTGAGGATTGAGGATTGTCACCTGACTGTTGAGGACTGAGGGCTGAAGATTGAGGATTCAGGATTGAGGATTCAAAATTGAGGTTTGAGGACTGGGGATTGAGGATTGAAGATTGATTATTGAGGATTGAAGATTGAGGATTGAGGGTTGAGGATTGAGGATTGAGGATTGAGGATGAGAGCTGTGCGTTGAGGATTTAGGATTGAGGACTGAGGATTGAGGATTGAGGGTTGAGAATTGAGGATTGAGGATTGAGTATTGAAGATTGAGGATTGGGTACTGAGGATTGAAGAATGAGTATTGAGGATTGAGGATTGAGGATGAGGGCTGAGTGTTGAGGATTGATGATAGAGCATTGAGAATTGAAGATTGAGGATTGAGGATTGAGGATTGAGGACTGAAGATTGAGGATTAGGGACTGAGTGTTGAGGGTTGTGTGATGAGAATTGATGTTTGTGGATAGATATTTGAAGATTGCAGATTGAGCATTGAGTATTGAAAGTTGTGAATTAATGATATTCTATTGAGGATTGAGAATTGACTACTGATTGTTGATGACTGAGGGCTGAAGATTGAGGATTCAGGATTGAGAATTCAGAATTGATGATTGAGGACTGAGGACTGAGGATTGAAGATTGAGTATTGAGGATTGAAGATTGAGGATTAAGGATTGACGATTGGGGATTGAGGATCTAGGATTGAAAATTGATTATTGAGAATTGAAGATTGAGGATTGAGGATTGAGGATTGAGAATTGAGAATTGAGGATAAGGACTGAGGGTTGAGGATTGAGGTTTGAGAATGAGGATTGAGGATTGAGGATTGAGGATTGAAGATTGAGTATTGATGATTGAAGATTGAGGATTGAGGATTGTGGGTTGAGGATTGAGGACGAGGACTGACAGCTGAGGATTGTGGTTTGAGGATTGAGGGTTGAGGATTGAGAATTGAGGATGAGGACTGAGGTTTGAGGATTGAGGTTTCGGGAATGAGGATTGAGGATTGAGGATTGAGGATTGAGGTTTGAAGATTGAGGATTGAGGATTCAGGATTGAGGATTGAGCATGATGGCTGAGGTTTGAGGTTTGAGGTTTGAGGTTTGAGTATTGAATCCTGAGAATTCAGGATGTTCTATTGGGGATTGAGGATTGAGGATTGATGATTGAGGATTGAAGATTGAGTATTGAGGATTGAAGATTGAGGTTTGAGGATTGAGGATTGAGGATTGATGACTGAGGATTGAGGATTGAGGATTGAGCACTGAGGATTGAAGATTGAGGACTGGAGATTGAGGATTGAAAATTGACGATTGAGGATTGTGGATTGAGGGTTGAGGATTGAGCATTGAGGACTGAGTGTTGAGTGTTGAGTGATGAGAATTGATGTTTGTGGATAGAGGTTTGAAGATTGCAGATTGAGTATTGGGTATTGAAAACTGTGAATTGAGGATATTCTATTGAGGATTCAGGGTTGACAACTGATTGTTGAGGACTGAGGGCTGAAGATTGAGAATTCAGGATTGAGGATTCAGGATTGAGGTTTGAGGACTGAGGATTGAGGATTGAAGATTGAGGATTGAGGATTGTGGATTGAGGATTGAAGATTGAGGATTGGGTATTGCGGATTGAACGTTGAGGATTGAGGATCGAGGATTGAGGATTGAGGATTGAGGATTGAGTATTGAGGATTGAAGATTGAGGATTGAGGATTGAGGAATGAGGATTGAGGATTGAGGATTGAGAATTGAGGATTGAAGATTGAGTATTGAGGATTGAAGATTGAGGATTGTGCATTGAGGATTGAGGATTGAGGATTGAAGGTTAAGGGTTGGGGATTGAGGATTGACGATTAAGGATTGAGTATTGAGGATAAAGAATTGAGGATTGAGGATTGAGGATTGAAGGTACAGTATTGAGGATTGAATACTGAGGATTGAGGATTGAGGATTGAGGATTGACTATGAGGGCTGAGGGTTGAGGATTGAGGTTTGAGGACTGAGGACTGAGGATTGAGGATTGAGAATTGAGGATTCAGGACTGAGTATTGAAGATTGAGGATTGGGTATTGCGGATTGAACATTGAGTATTGGGTATTGAGGAATGAAGATTGAGGATTGAGGATTGAGGATTGAGGATTGAGGATTGAGGATTGAAGATTGAGGACTGAGCGTTGAGGGTTGAGTGATGAGAATTGATGTTTGTGGATGGAGATTTGAATATCGAAGATTGAGGATTGAGTATTGAAAACTGAGAATTCAGGATATTCTATTGAGTATTGAGAATTTTGGATTGATGGTTGAGGGTTGTGTGTTGAACATTGAGGACTGGAGGATTGAGTATTGAAGACTGAGGACTGAGGACTGAGGATTGATTATTTAGGATTGAAGATTGAGGGTTGAGGATTGAGGATTGAGGATTGAGAATTGAGAATTGAGGATGAGGACTGAGGTTTGAGGATTGAGGTTTGAGGAATGAGGATTGAGGATTGAGGATTGAGGATTGAGGATTGAGAATTGAGTATTGAAGGTTGAGGATTGATGTCTGAGGATTGAGGATTGAGGATTGAGGATTGAGGATTGAGGATTGAAGATTGATTATTGAGGATTGAAGGCTGAGAATTCAGTATTGAGGATTGAGAATTGAGGATTGAAGATTGAGTATTGATGATTGAAGATTGAGGATTGAGGATTGAGGGTTGAGGATTGAGGACGAGGACTGACGGTAGAGGATTGAAGATTGAGGATTGAGGATTGAGGATTGAGGAATGAGGATTGAGAATTGAGGATTGAAGATTGAGTATTAAGGATTGAAGATTGAGGATTGAGGATTGAGGGTTGAGGATTGAGGATTGAAGATTGAGAATTGAGGATTGAGGATTAAGAATTGAGAATTCAGGATAAGGAGTGAGGGTTGAGGATTGAGGTTTGAGGAATGAGGATTGAGGATTGAGGATTGAGGATTGAGGTTTGAGGATTGAGGATTGAGTATTGAAGATTGAGTATTCGTGACTGAGGATTGAGGATTGCGGATTGAGGGTTGAGGATTGAGGATTGAAGATTGAGTATTGGGGATTGAGGTTTGAGGATTGAGGATTGAGGATTGGGTATTGAGGATTGAAGAATGAGGATTGACGATTCAGGATTGAGGATTCAGGATTGAAGATAGAGTATTGAGGATAGAAGGTTGATGATTGAGGATTGAGGATTGTGGATTGAGGATTGAGGGTTGGGGATTGAGGATTGGGGATTGAGGATTGAGGATTGAGGATTGAGTATTGAGGATTGATAATTGAGGATTGAGGATTGAGGATTGGGTATTGAGGATTGAAGAGTGAGGATTGACGATTCAGGATTGAGGATTCAGGATTGCAGATTGAGTATTGCGTATTCAAAACTCTGAACTGAGGATATTCTATTGAGGATTGAGGATTGACTACTGATTGTTGTGGACTGAGTGCTGAAGATTGAGGATTCAGGATTGAGCATTCGGGATTGAGGTTTGAGGACTGAGGATTGAGGATTGAGGATTGAGGATTGAGGATTGAGGACTGAGTATTGAAGATTGAGTATTGGGTATTGCGGATTGAACATTGAGGATTGGGTATTGAGGAATGAAGATTGAGGATTGAGGATTGAGGATTGAGGATTGAGGATTGAGGATTGAAGATTGAGGACTGAGCGTTGAGGGTTGAGTGATGAGAATTGATGTTTGTGGATGGAGATTTGAATATCGAAGATTGAGGATTGAGTATTGGAAACTGAGAATTCAGGATATTCTATTGAGTATTGAGAATTTTGGATTGATGGTTGAGGGTTGTGTGTTGAACATTGAGGACTGGAGGATTGAGTATTGAAGACTGAGGACTGAGGATTGAGTATTGTGGATTGAGGATTGTGTATTGAGGATTGAGGGTTGAAGATTGAGTATTGATGATTGAACATTGCGGATTGATTATTGAGGGTTGAGGATTGAGGACGAGGACTGAGGCTTGAGGATTGAGGTTTGAGGACAGAGGATTGAGGATTGAGGATTGAGGATTGAAGATAGAGGATTTGGTATTGAGGATTGAGGATTGGGCATTGAGGGTCTAGTATTTGGGATTGATTCTTTAGGATTGAAGATTGAGGGCTGAGGATTGAGGATTGAGGATTGAGAATTGAGAATTGAGGATGAGGACTGAGGTTTGAGGATTGAGGTTTGAGGAATGAGGATTGAGGATTGAGGATTGAGGATTGAGGATTGAGGATTGAAGATTGAGGATTGGGGACTAGCGTTGAGGGTTGAGTGATGAGAATTGATGTTTGTGGATAGTGATTTAGAGATTGCAGATTGAGTATTGAGTACTGAAAACTGCGAATTGATGATATTCTATTGAGGATTGAGAATTGGCAACTGATTGTTGAGGACTTAGGTCTGAAGATTGAGGATTCAGGATTGAGGATTCAGGATTGAGGTTTGAGGACTGAGGATTGAGGATTGGGTATTGCGGATTGAACTTTGAGGATTGAGGATTGAGGATTGAGGACTGAGGATTGAGGACAGAAGATTGAATATTGATGATTGAAGATTGAGGGTTGAGGATTGAGGGCTGTGGATTGAGGACGAGGACTGAGGGTTGAGTATTGATGTTTGAGGTCTGAGGATTGAGGATTGAGGATTGAGGATTGAGGATTGAAGTTTAAGGGTTGGGGATTGAGGATTGACGATTGAGGATTGAGTATTGAGGATTCAGGATTGAGGATTGAAGATTGAGGATTGGGGACTGAGTGTTGAGGGTTGAGTGATGAGAATTGATGTTTGTGGATAGTGATTTAAAGATTGCAGATTGAGTATTGAGTACTGAAAACTGTGAATTGATGATATTCTATTGAGGATTGAGAATTGACAACTGATTGTTGAGGACGTAGGTCTGAAGATTGAGGATTCCGGGTTGAGGATTCAGGATTGAGGTTTGAGGACTGAGGATTGAGGATTGGGTATTGCGGATTGAACATTGAGGATTGGGGATTGAGGATTGAGGATTGAGGACTGAGGATTGAGGACAGAAGATTGAATATTGATGATTGAAGATTGAGGATTGAGGATTGAGGGCTGTGGATTGAGGACCAGGACTGAGGGTTGAGTATTGATGTTTGAGGTCTGAGGATTGAGGATTGAGGACTGAGAATTGAGGGTTGAGGATTGAGCATTGAAGATTGAGGATTGGGTACTGAGGATTGAAGAATGAGGATTGAGGATTGAGGATTGAGGATTGAGGATTGAAGATTGAGTATTGAGGATTGAAGATTGAGGATTGAGGATTGAGGAATGAGGATTGAGGATTGAGGATTGAGAATTGAGGATTGAAGATTGAGTATTGAGGATTGAAGATTGAGGATTGTGCATTGAGGATTGAGGATTGAGGATTGAAGGTTAAGGGTTGGGGATTGAGGATTGACGATTGAGGATTGAGTATTGAGGATAAAGAATTGAGGATTGAGGATTGAGGATTGAAGGTACAGTATTGAGGATTGAAGACTGAGGATTGAGGATTGAGGATTGAGGATTGACTATGAGGGCTGAGGGTTGAGGATTGAGGTTTGAGGACTGAGGACTGAGGATTGAGGATTGAGAATTGAGGATTCAGGACTGAGGATTGAAGATTGAGGATTGGGGACTGAGTGTCGAGAGTTGAGTGATGACAATTGATGTTTGTGTATAGTGATTTAAAGTTTGCAGATTGAGTATTGCGTATTCAAAACTCTGAACTGAGGATATTCTATTGTGGATTGAGGATTGACAACTGATTGTTGAGGACTGAGTGTTGAGGGTTGAGTGATGACAATTGATGTTTGTGTATAGTGATTTAAAGATTGCAGATTGAGTATTGCGTATTCAAAACTCTGAACTGAGGATATTCTATTGTGGATTGAGGATTGACAACTGATTGTTGAGGACTGAGTGCTGAAGATTGAGGATTCAGGATTGAGGACTCAGGATTGAGGTTTGAGGACTGAGGATTGAGGATTGAGGATTGAGGATTGAGGATTGAGGACTGAGTATTGAAGATTGAGGATTGGGTATTGCGGATTGAACATTGAGGATTGGGTATTGAGGCATGAAGATTGAGGATTGAGGATTGAGGATTGAGGATTGAGGATTGAGGATTGAAGATTGAGGACTGAGCGTTGAGGGTTGAGTGATGAGAATTGATGTTTGTGGATGGAGATTTGAATATCGAAGATTGAGGATTGAGTATTGAAAACTGAGAATTCAGGATATTCTATTGAGTATTGAGAATTTTGGATTGATGGTTGAGGGTTGTGTGTTGAACATTGAGGACTGGAGGATTGAGTATTGAAGACTGAGGACTGAGGACTGAGGATTGAGTATTGAGGATTGAGGATTGTGTATTGAGGATTGAGGGTTGAAGATTGAGTATTGATGATTGAACATTGCGGATTGATTCTTGAGGGTTGAGGATTGAGGACGAGGACTGAGGCTTGAGGATTGAGGTTTGAGGACAGAGGATTGAGGATTGAGGATTGAGGATTTAAGATTGAGGATTTGGTATTGAGGATTGAGGATTGGGCATTGAGGGTCTAGTATTTGGGATTGATTATTTAGGATTGAAGATTGAGGGTTGAGGATTGAGGATTGAGGATTGAGAATTGAGAATTGAGGATGAGGACTGAGGTTTGAGGATTGAGGTTTGAGGAATGAAGATTGAGGATTGAGGATTGAGGATTGAGGATTGAGGATTGAGTATTGAAGGTTGAGGATTGATGTCTGAGGATTGAGGATTGAGGATTGAGGATTGAGGATTGAGGATTGAAGATTGATTATTGAGGATAGAAGGCTGAGAATTCAGTATTGAGGATTGAGAATTGAGGATTGAAGATTGAGTATTGATGATTGAAGATTGAGGATTGAGGATTGAGGGTTGAGGATTGAGGACGAGGACTGACGGTAGAGGATTGAAGATTGAGGACTGAGGATTGAGGATTGAGGATTGAGGATTGAGAATTGAGGATTGAAGATTGAGTATTAAGGATTGAAGATTGAGGATTGAGGATTGAGGGTTGAGGATTGAGGATTGAAGATTCAGGATTGGGGACTGAGTGTTGAGGGTTGAGTGATGAGAATTGATGTTTGTGGATAGTGATTTAGAGATTGCAGATTGAGTATTGAGTACTGAAAACTGCGAATTGATGATATTCTATTGAGGATTGAGAATTGGCAACTGATTGTTGAGGACTTAGGTCTGAAGATTGAGGATTCAGGATTGAGGATTCAGGATTGAGGCTTGAGGACTGAGGATTGAGGATTGGGTACTGCGGATTGAACATTGAGGATTGAGGATTGAGGATTGAGGACTGAGGATTGAGGACAGAAGATTGAATATTGATGATTGAAGATTGAGGGTTGAGGATTGAGGGCTGTGGATTGAGGACGAGGACTGAGGGTTGAGTATTGATGTTTGAGGTCTGAGGATTGAGGATTGAGGATTGAGAATTGAGGATTGAGGATTGAGGATTGAAGATTGAGGATTGGGTACTGAGGATTGAAGAATGAGTATTGAGGATTGAGGATTGAGGATTGAGGATTGGAGATTGAGTATTGAGGATTGAAGATTGAGGATTGAGGATTGAGGATTGAGAATTGAGGATTGAGGATTGAGGATTGAGGATTGAAGTTTAAGGGTTGGGGATTGAGGATTGACGATTGAGGATTGAGTATTGAGGATTCAGGATTGAGGATTGAAGATTGAGGATTGGGGACTGAGTGTTGAGGGTTGAGTGATGAGAATTGATGTTTGTGTATAGTGATTTAAAGATTGCAGATTGAGTATTGAGTACTGAAAACTGTGAATTGATGATATTCTATTGAGGATTGAGAATTGACAACTGTTTGTTGAGGACGTAGGTCTGAAGATTGAGGATTCCGGATTGAGGATTCAGGATTGAGGTTTGAGGACTGAGGATTGAGGATTGGGTATTGCGGATTGAACATTGAGGATTGAGGATTGAGGATTGAGGATTGAGGACTGAGGATTGATGACAGAAGATTGAATATTGATGATTGAAGATTGAGGATTGAGGATTGAGGGCTGTGGATTGAGGACCAGGACTGAGGGTCGAGTATTGATGTTTGAGGTCTGAGGATTGAGGATTGAGGACTGAGAATTGAGGGTTGAGGATTGAGGATTGAGTATTGAGGATTGAGGGTTGAAGATTGAGTATTGATGATTGAAGATTGCGGATTGATTATTGAGGGTTGAGGATTGAGGACGAGGACTGAGGGTTGAGGATTGAGGTTTGAGGACAGAGGATTGAGGATTGAGGATTGAGAATTGATAATTGAGGGTTGAGGATTGAAGATTGAGGATTTGGTATTGAGGATTGAGGATTGGGCATTGAGGGTCTAGTATTTGGGATTGATTATTTAGGATTGAAGATTGAGGGTTGAGGATTGAGGATTGAGGATTGAGGATTGAGGATTGACGATTGAGGATTGAAGATTGAGTATTGAGGATTGACGATTGAGGATTGTGGATTGAGGATTGAGGATTGAGGATTGAGGATTGAATATTAAGGATTGGGGATTGAGGATTGACGATTGAGGATTGAGTATTGAGGATTAAGAATTGAGGATCGAGGATTGAGTATTGAAGATACAGTATTGAGGATTGAAGATTGAGGATTGAGGATTGAGGATTGAGGATTGACTATGAGGGCTGAGGGTTGAGGATTGAGGTTTGAGGACTGAGGACTGAGGATTGAGGATTGAGAATTGAGGATTCAGGATTGAGGATTGAAGATTGAGGATTGGGGACTGAGTGTTGAGGGTTGAGTGAAGAGACTTGATGTTTGTGGATAGTGATTTAAAGATTGCAGATTGAGTATTGCGTATTCAAAACTCTGAACTGAGGATATTCTATTGAGGATTGAGGATTGACTACTGATTGTTGAGGACTGAGTGCTGAAGATTGAGGATTCAGAATTGAGCATTCAGGATTGAGGTTTGAGGACTGAGGATTGAGGATTGAGGATTGAGGATTGACGATTGAGGACTGAGTATTGAAGATTGAGGATTGGGTATTGCGGATTGAACATTGAGGATTGGGTATTGAGGAATGAAGATTGAGGATTGGGGATTGAGGGTTGAGGATTGAGGATTGAGGATTGAAGATTGAGGACTGAGCGTTGAGGGTTGAGTGATGAGGATTGATGCTTGTGGATGGAGATTTGAATATCGAAGATTGAGGATTGAGTATTGAAAACTGAGAATTCAGGATATTCTATTGAGTATTGAGAATTTTGGATTGATGGTTGAGGGTTGTGTGTTGAACATTGAGGACTGGAGGATTGAGTATTGAAGACTGAGGACTGAGGACTGAGGATTGAGTATTGAGGATTGAGGATTGAGTATTGAGGATTGAGGGTTGAAGATTGAGTATTGATGATTGAACATTGCGGATTGATTATTGAGGGTTGAGGATTGAGGAAGAGGACTGAGGCTTGAGGATTGAGGTTTGAGGACAGGGGATTGAGGATTGAGGATTGAGGATTGAAGATTGAGGATTTGGTATTGAGGATTGAGGATTGGGCATTGAGGGTCTAGTATTTGGGATTGATTATTTAGGATTGAAGATTGAGGGTTGAGGATTGAGGATTGAGGATTGAGAATTGAGAATTGAGGATGAGGACTGAGGTTTGAGGATTGAGGTTTGAGGAATGAGGATTGAGGATTGAGGATTGAGGATTGAGGATTGAGGATTGAGTATTGAAGGTTGAGGATTGATGTCTGAGGATTGAGGATTGAGGATAGAGTATTGAGGATTGAGGATTGAAGATTGATTATTGAGGATTGAAGGCTGAGAATTCAGTATTGAGGATTGAGAATTGAGGATTGAAGATTGAGTATTGATGATTGAAGATTGAGGATTGAGGATTGAGGGTTGAGGATTGAGGACGAGGACTGACGGTAGAGGATTGAAGATTGAGGATTGAGGATTGAGGATTGAGGATTGAGGATTGAGAATTGAGGATTGAAGATTGAGTATTAAGGATTGAAGATTGAGGATTGAGGATTGACGGTTGAGGATTGAGGATTGAAGATTCAGGATTGGGGATTGAGGATTGACGATTGAGGATTGACTATTGAGGATTGAGTATTGAGGATTGAGAATTGAGGATTGAGGATTGAAGATTGAGTATTGAGGATTGAGGACTGGGGATTGAGGATTGAAGATTGAGGATTAACGACTGAGGATTGGGGATTGAGGATCTAGGATTGGAGATTGATTATTGAGGATTGAAGATTGAGAATTGAGGATTGAGGATTGAGAATTGAGAATTGAGGATAAGGAGTGAGGGTTGAGGATTGAGGTTTGAGGAATGAGGATTGAGGATTGAGGATTGAGGATTGAGGATTGAGGATTGAGGATTGAGGATTGAGTATTGAAGATTGAGTATTCGTGACTGAGGATTGAGGATTGCGGATTGAGGGTTGAGGATTGAGGATTGAAGATTGAGTATTGGGGATTGAGGATTGAGGATTGAGGATTGAGGATTGGGTATTGAGGATTGAAGAATGAGGATTGACGATTCAGGAGTGAGGATTCAGGATTGAAGATAGAGTATTGAGGATAGAAGGTTGATGATTGAGGATTGAGAATTGGGGACTGAGTGTTGAGGGTTGAGTGATGAGAATTGATGTTTGTGGATAGTGATTTAAAGATTGCAGATTGAGTATTGCGTATTCAAAACTCTGAACTGAGGATATTCTATTGAGGATTGAGGATTGACTACTGACTGTTGTAAACTGAGTGCTGAAGATTGAGGATTCAGGATTGAGCATTCAGGATTGACGTTTGAGAACTGAGGATTGAGGATTGAGGATTGAGGATTGAGGATTGAGGACTGAGTATTGAAGATTGAGGATTGGGTATTGCGGATTGAACATTGAGGATTGGGTATTGAGGAATGAAGATTGAGTATTGAGGATTGAGGATTGAGGACTGAGTATTGAAGATTGAGGATTGGGTATTGCGGATTGAACATTGAGGATTGGGTATTGAGGAATGAAGATTGAGGATTGAGGATTTCGGATTGAGGGTAGAGGATTCAGGATTGAGGTTTGAGGACTGAGGATTGAGGATTGGGTATTGCGGATTGAACATTGAGGATTGAGGATTGAGGATTGAGGACTGAGGATTGAGGACAGAAGATTGAATATTGATGATTGAAGATTGAGGATTGAGGATTGAGGGCTGTGGATTGAGGACCAGGACTGAGGGTTGAGTATTGATGTTTGAGGAATGAGGATTGAGGATTGAAGATTGAGGATTGAGGATTGAGGATTGAGGAATGAGGATTGAGAATTGAGGATTGAAGATTGAGTATTAAGGATTGAAGATTGAGGATTGAGGATTGAGGGTTGAGGATTGAGGATTGAAGATTCAGGATTGGGGATTGAGCATTGACGATTGAGGATTGACTATTGAGGATTGAGTATTGAGGATTGAGAATTGAGGATTGAGGATTGAAGATTGAGTATTGAGGATTGAGGACTGGGGATTGAGGATTGAAGATTGAGGATTAACGATTGAGGATTGGGGATTGAGGATCTAGGATTGGAGATTGATTATTGAGGATTGAAGATTGAGAATTGAGGATTGAGGATTGAGAATTGAGAATTCAGGATAAGGAGTGAGGGTTGAGGATTGAGGTTTGAGGAATGAGGAATGAGGATTGAGGATTGAGGATTGAGGATTGAGGATTGAGGATTGAGTATTGAAGATTGAGTATTCGTGACTGAGGATTGAGGATTGCGGATTGAGGATTGAGGATTGAGGATTGAAGATTGAGTATTGGGGATTGAGGATTGAGGATTGAGGATTGAGGATTGGGTATTGAGGATTGAAGAATGAGGATTGGCGATTCAGGATTGAGGATTCAGGATTGAAGATAGAGTATTGAGGATAGAAGGTTGATGATTGAGGATTGAGGATTGTGGATTGAGGATTGAGGGTTGAGGATTGAAGATTGAGTATTGAGGATTGAAGATTGAGTATTCAGGATTGAAGATTGAGGATTGAGGACTGAGGCTTGAGGATTGAGGATTGAGGATTGAAGATTGAGGATTGGGGATTGAGGATTGAGGATTGAGGATTGAGTATTGAGGATTGATAATTGAGGATTGAGGATTGAGGATTGGGTATTGAGGATTGAAGAATGAGGATTGACGATTCAGGATTGAGGATTCAGGATTGAAGATAGAGTATTGAGGATAGAAGGTTGATGATTGAGGATTGACTATTGGGGACTGAGTGTTGAGGGTTGAGTGAAGAGAATTGATGTTTGTGGATAGTGATTTAAAGATTGCAGATTGAGTATTGCGTATTCAAAACTCTGAACTGAGGATATTCTATTGAGGATTGAGGATTGACTACTGATTGTTGAGGACTGAGTGCTGAAGATTGAGGATTCAGGATTGAGCATTCAGGATTGAGGTTTGAGGACTGAGGATTGAGGATTGAGGATTGAGGATTGAGGATTGAGGACTGAGTATTGAAGATTGAGGATTGGGTATTGCGGATTGAAAATTGAGGATTGGGTATTGAGGAATGAAGATTGAGGATTGAGGATTGAGGATTGAGGATTGAGGATTGAGGATTGAGGATTGAAGATTGAGGACTGGGCGTTGAGGGTTGAGTGATGAGAATTGATGTTTGTGGATGGAGATTTGAATATCGAAGATTGAGGATTGAGTATTGAAAACTGAGAATTCAGGATATTCTATTGAGTATTGAGAATTTTGGATTGATGGTTGAGGGTTGTGTGTTGAACATTGAGGACTGGAGGATTGAGTATTGAAGACTGAGGACTGAGGACTGAGGATTGAGTATTGAGGATTGAGGATTGAGTATTGAGGATTGAGGGTTGAAGTTTGAGTATTGATGATTGAACATTGCGGATTGATTATTGAGGGTTGAGGATTGAGGAAGAGGACTGAGGCTTGAGGATTGAGGTTTGAGGACAGGGGATTGAGGATTGAGGATTGAGGATTGAAGATTGAGGATTTGGTATTGAGGATTGAGGATTGGGCATTGAGGGTCTAGTATTTGGGATTGATTATTTAGGATTGAAGATTGAGGGTTGAGGATTGGGGATTGAGGATTGAGAATTGAGAATTGAGGATGAGGACTGAGGTTTGAGGATTGAGGTTTGAGGAATGAGGATTGAGGATTGAGGATTGAGGATTGAGGATTGAGGATTGAGTATTGAAGGTTGAGGATTGATGTCTGAGGATTGAGGATTGAGGATAGAGGATTGAGGATTGAGGATTGAAGATTGATTATTGAGGATTGAAGGCTGAGAATTCAGTATTGAGGATTGAGAATTGAGGATTGAAGATTGAGTATTGATGATTGAAGATTGAGGATTGAGGATTGAGGGTTGAGGATTGAGGACGAGGACTGACGGTAGAGGATTGAAGATTGAGGATTGAGGATTGAGGATTGAGGATTGAGGATTGAGAATTGAGGATTGAAGATTGAGTATTAAGGATTGAAGATTGAGGATTGAGGATTGAGGGTTGAGGATTGAGGATTGAAGATTCAGGATTGGGGATTGAGGATTGACGATTGAGGATTGACTATTGAGGATTGAGTATTGAGGATTGAGAATTGAGGATTGAGGATTGAAGATTGAGTATTGAGGATTGAGGACTGGGGATTGAGGATTGAAGATTCAGGATTAACGACTGAGGATTGGGGATTGAGGATCTAGGATTGGAGATTGATTATTGAGGATTGAAGATTGAGAATTGAGGATTGAGGATTGAGAATTGAGAATTGAGGATAAGGAGTGAGGGTTGAGGATTGAGGTTTGAGGAATGAGGATTGAGGATTGAGGATTGAGGATTGAGGATTGAGGATTGAGGATTGAGGATTGAGTATTGAAGATTGAGTATTCGTGACTGAGGATTGAGGATTGCGGATTGAGGGTTGAGGATTGAGGATTGAAGATTGAGTATTGGGGATTGAGGATTGAGGATTGAGGATTGAGGATTGGGTATTGAGGATTGAAGAATGAGGATTGACGATTCAGGATTGAGGATTCAGGATTGAAGATAGAGTATTGAGGATAGAAGGTTGATGATTGAGGATTGAGAATTGGGGACTGAGTGTTGAGGGTTGAGTGATGAGAATTGATGTTTGTGGATAGTGATTTAAAGATTGCAGATTGAGTATTGCGTATTCAAAACTCTGAACTGAGGATATTCTATTGAGGATTGAGGATTGACTACTGACTGTTGTAAACTGAGTGCTGAAGATTGAGGATTCAGGATTGAGCATTCAGGATTGACGTTTGAGAACTGAGGATTGAGGATTGAGGATTGAGGATTGAGGATTGAGGACTGAGTATTGAAGATTGAGGATTGGGTATTGCGGATTGAACATTGAGGATTGGGTATTGAGGAATGAAGATTGAGTATTGAGGATTGAGGATTGAGGACTGAGTATTGAAGATTGAGGATTGGGTATTGCGGATTGAACATTGAGGATTGGGTATTGAGGAATGAAGATTGAGGATTGAGGATTTCGGATTGAGGGTAGAGGATTCAGGATTGAGGTTTGAGGACTGAGGATTGAGGATTGGGTATTGCGGATTGAACATTGAGGATTGAGGATTGAGGATTGAGGACTGAGGATTGAGGACAGAAGATTGAATATTGATGATTGAAGATTGAGGATTGAGGATTGAGGGCTGTGGATTGAGGACCAGGACTGAGGGTTGAGTATTGATGTTTGAGGAATGAGGATTGAGGATTGAAGATTGAGGATTGAGGATTGAGGATTGAGGAATGAGGATTGAGAATTGAGGATTGAAGATTGAGTATTAAGGATTGAAGATTGAGGATTGAGGATTGAGGGTTGAGGATTGAGGATTGAAGATTCAGGATTGGGGATTGAGCATTGACGATTGAGGATTGACTATTGAGGATTGAGTATTGAGGATTGAGAATTGAGGATTGAGGATTGAAGATTGAGTATTGAGGATTGAGGACTGGGGATTGAGGATTGAAGATTGAGGATTAACGATTGAGGATTGGGGATTGAGGATCTAGGATTGGAGATTGATTATTGAGGATTGAAGATTGAGAATTGAGGATTGAGGATTGAGAATTGAGAATTCAGGATAAGGAGTGAGGGTTGAGGATTGAGGTTTGAGGAATGAGGATTGAGGATTGAGGATTGAGGATTGAGGATTGAGGATTGAGGATTGAGGATTGAGGATTGAGTATTGAAGATTGAGTATTCGTGACTGAGGATTGAGGATTGCGGATTGAGGGTTGAGGATTGAGAATTGAAGATTGAGTATTGGGGATTGAGGATTGAGGATTGAGGATTGAGGATTGGGTATTGAGGATAGAAGGTTGATGATTGAGGATTGAGGATTGTGGATTGAGGATTGAGGGTTGAGGATTGAAGATTGAGTATTGAGGATTGAAGATTGAGTATTCAGGATTGAAGATTGAGGATTGAGGACTGAGGCTTGAGGATTGAGGATTGATGATTGAAGATTGAGGATTGGGGATTGAGGATTGAGGATTGAGGATTGAGTATTGAGGATTGATAATTGAGGATTGAGGATTGAGGATTGGGTATTGAGGATTGAAGAATGAGGATTGACGATTCAGGATTGAGGATTCAGGATTGAAGATAGAGTATTGAGGATAGAAGGTTGATGATTGAGGATTGAGTATTGGGGACTGAGTGTTGAGGGTTGAGTGGAGAGAATTGATGTTTGTGGATAGTGATTTAAAGATTGCAGATTGAGTATTGCGTATTCAAAACTCTGAACTGAGGATATTCTATTGAGGATTGAGGATTGACTACTGATTGTTGAGGACTGAGTGCTGAAGATTGAGGATTCAGGATTGAGCATTCAGGATTGAGGTTTGAGGACTGAGGATTGAGGATTGAGGATTGAGGATTGACGATTGAGGACTGAGTATTGAAGATTGAGGATTGGGTATTGCGGATTGAACATTGAGGATTGGGTATTGAGGAATGAAGATTGAGGATTGGGGATTGAGGGTTGAGGATTGAGGATTGAGGATTGAAGATTGAGGACTGAGCGTTGAGGGTTGAGTGATGAGAATTGATGTTTGTGGATAGTGATTTAAAGATTGCAGATTGAGTATTGTGTACTGAAAACTGTGAATTGATGATATTCTATTGAGGATTGAGAATTGACAACTGATTGTTGAGGACGTAGGTCTGAAGATTGAGGATTCCGGGTTGAGGATTCAGGATTGAGGTTTGAGGACTGAGGATTGAGGATTGGGTATTGCGGATTGAACATTGAGGATTGAGGATTGAGGATTGAGGATTGAGGACTGAGGATTGAGGACAGAAGATTGAATATTGATGATTGAAGATTGAGGATTGAGGATTGAGGGCTGTGGATTGAGGACCAGGACTGAGGGTTGAGTATTGATGTTTGAGGTCTGAGGATTGAGGATTGAGGACTGAGAATTGAGGGTTGAGGATTGAGGATTGAAGATTGAGGATTGGGTACTGAGGATTGAAGAATGAGGATTGAGGATTGAGGATTGAGGATTGAGGATTGAAGATTGAGTATTGAGGATTGAAGATTGAGGATTGAGGATTGAGGAATGAGGATTGAGGATTGAGAATTGAGGATTGAGGATTGAGGATTGAGGATTGAAGTTTAAGGGTTGGGGATTGAGGATTGACGATTGAGGATTGAGTATTGAGGATTCAGGATTGAGGATTGAAGATTGAGGATTGGGGACTGAGTGTTGAGGGTTGAGTGATGAGAATTGATGTTTGTGGATAGTGATTTAAAGATTGCAGATTGAGTATTGAGTACTGAAAACTGTGAATTGATGATATTCTATTGAGGATTGAGAATTGACAACTGATTGTTGAGGACGTAGGTCTGAAGATTGAGGATTCCGGATTGAGGATTCAGGATTGAGGTTTGAGGACTGAGGATTGAGGATTGGGTATTGCGGATTGAACATTGAGGATTGAGGATTGAGGATTGAGGATTGAGGACTGAGGATTGAGGACAGAAGATTGAATATTGATGATTGAAGATTGAGGATTGAGGATTGAGGGCTGTGGATTGAGGACCAGGACTGAGGGTTGAGTATTGATGTTTGAGGTCTGAGGATTGAGGATTGAGGACTGAGAATTGAGGGTTGAGGATTGAGGATTGAAGATTGAGGATTGGGTACTGAGGATTGAAGAATGAGGATTGAGGATTGAGGATTGAGGATTGAGGATTGAAGATTGAGTATTGAGGATTGAAGATTGAGGATTGAGGATTGAGGAATGAGGATTGAGGATTGAGGATTGAGAATTGAGGATTGAAGATTGAGTATTGAGGATTGAAGATTGAGGATTGTGCATTGAGGATTGAGGATTGAGGATTGAAGGTTAAGGGTTGGGGATTGAGGATTGACGATTGAGGATTGAGTATTGAGGATAAAGAATTGAGGATTGAGGATTGAGGATTGAAGGTACAGTATTGAGGATTGAAGACTGAGGATTGAGGATTGAGGATTGAGGATTGACTATGAGGGCTGAGGGTTGAGGATTGAGGTTTGAGGACTGAGGACTGAGGATTGAGGATTGAGAATTGAGGATTCAGGACTGAGGATTGAAGATTGAGGATTGGGGACTGAGTGTTGAGGGTTGAGTGATGACAATTGATGTTTGTGTATAGTGATTTAAAGATTGCAGATTGAGTATTGCGTATTCAAAACTCTGAACTGAGGATATTCTATTGTGGATTGAGGATTGACAACTGATTGTTGAGGACTGAGTGTTGAGGGTTGAGTGATGACAATTGATGTTTGTGTATAGTGATTTAAAGATTGCAGATTGAGTATTGCGTATTCAAAACTCTGAACTGAGGATATTCTATTGTGGATTGAGGATTGACAACTGATTGTTGAGGACTGAGTGCTGAAGATTGAGGATTCAGGATTGAGGACTCAGGATTGAGGTTTGAGGACTGAGGATTGAGGATTGAGGATTGAGGATTGAGGATTGAGGACTGAGTATTGAAGATTGAGGATTGGGTATTGCGGATTGAACATTGAGGATTGGGTATTGAGGCATGAAGATTGAGGATTGAGGATTGAGGATTGAGGATTGAGGATTGAGGATTGAAGATTGAGGACTGAGCGTTGAGGGTTGAGTGATGAGAATTGATGTTTGTGGATGGAGATTTGAATATCGAAGATTGAGGATTGAGTATTGAAAACTGAGAATTCAGGATATTCTATTGAGTATTGAGAATTTTGGATTGATGGTTGAGGGTTGTGTGTTGAACATTGAGGACTGGAGGATTGAGTATTGAAGACTGAGGACTGAGGACTGAGGATTGAGTATTGAGGATTGAGGATTGTGTATTGAGGATTGAGGGTTGAAGATTGAGTATTGATGATTGAACATTGCGGATTGATTCTTGAGGGTTGAGGATTGAGGACGAGGACTGAGGCTTGAGGATTGAGGTTTGAGGACAGAGGATTGAGGATTGAGGATTGAGGATTTAAGATTGAGGATTTGGTATTGAGGATTGAGGATTGGGCATTGAGGGTCTAGTATTTGGGATTGATTATTTAGGATTGAAGATTGAGGGTTGAGGATTGAGGATTGAGGATTGAGAATTGAGAATTGAGGATGAGGACTGAGGTTTGAGGATTGAGGTTTGAGGAATGAAGATTGAGGATTGAGGATTGAGGATTGAGGATTGAGGATTGAGTATTGAAGGTTGAGGATTGATGTCTGAGGATTGAGAATTGATGTTTGTGGATGGAGATTTGAATATCGAAGATTGAGGATTGAGTATTGAAAACTGAGAATTCAGGATATTCTATTGAGTATTGAGAATTTTGGATTGATGGTTGAGGGTTGTGTGTTGAACATTGAGGACTGGAGGATTGAGTATTGAAGACTGAGGACTGAGGACTGAGGATTGAGTATTGAGGATTGAGGATTGTGTATTGAGGATTGAGGGTTGAAGATTGAGTATTGATGATTGAACATTGCGGATTGATTCTTGAGGGTTGAGGATTGAGGACGAGGACTGAGGCTTGAGGATTGAGGTTTGAGGACAGAGGATTGAGGATTGAGGATTGAGGATTTAAGATTGAGGATTTGGTATTGAGGATTGAGGATTGGGCATTGAGGGTCTAGTATTTGGGATTGATTATTTAGGATTGAAGATTGAGGGTTGAGGATTGAGGATTGAGGATTGAGAATTGAGAATTGAGGATGAGGACTGAGGTTTGAGGATTGAGGTTTGAGGAATGAAGATTGAGGATTGAGGATTGAGGATTGAGGATTGAGGATTGAGTATTGAAGGTTGAGGATTGATGTCTGAGGATTGAGGATTGAGGATTGAGGATTGAGGATTGAGGATTGAAGATTGATTATTGAGGATAGAAGGCTGAGAATTCAGTATTGAGGATTGAGAATTGAGGATTGAAGATTGAGTATTGATGATTGAAGATTGAGGATTGAGGATTGAGGGTTGAGGATTGAGGACGAGGACTGACGGTAGAGGATTGAAGATTGAGGATTGAGGATTGAGGATTGAGGATTGAGGATTGAGAATTGAGGATTGAAGATTGAGTATTAAGGATTGAAGATTGAGGATTGAGGATTGAGGGTTGAGGATTGAGGATTGAAGATTCAGGATTGGGGACTGAGTGTTGAGGGTTGAGTGATGAGAATTGATGTTTGTGGATAGTGATTTAGAGATTGCAGATTGAGTATTGAGTACTGAAAACTGCGAATTGATGATATTCTATTGAGGATTGAGAATTGGCAACTGATTGTTGAGGACTTAGGTCTGAAGATTGAGGATTCAGGATTGAGGATTCAGGATTGAGGCTTGAGGACTGAGGATTGAGGATTGGGTACTGCGGATTGAACATTGAGGATTGAGGATTGAGGATTGAGGACTGAGGATTGAGGACAGAAGATTGAATATTGATGATTGAAGATTGAGGGTTGAGGATTGAGGGCTGTGGATTGAGGACGAGGACTGAGGGTTGAGTATTGATGTTTGAGGTCTGAGGATTGAGGATTGAGGATTGAGAATTGAGGATTGAGGATTGAGGATTGAAGATTGAGGATTGGGTACTGAGGATTGAAGAATGAGTATTGAGGATTGAGGATTGAGGATTGAGGATTGGAGATTGAGTATTGAGGATTGAAGATTGAGGATTGAGGATTGAGGATTGAGAATTGAGGATTGAGGATTGAGGATTGAGGATTGAAGTTTAAGGGTTGGGGATTGAGGATTGACGATTGAGGATTGAGTATTGAGGATTCAGGATTGAGGATTGAAGATTGAGGATTGGGGACTGAGTGTTGAGGGTTGAGTGATGAGAATTGATGTTTGTGGATAGTGATTTAAAGATTGCAGATTGAGTATTGAGTACTGAAAACTGTGAATTGATGATATTCTATTGAGGATTGAGAATTGACAACTGTTTGTTGAGGACGTAGGTCTGAAGATTGAGGATTCCGGATTGAGGATTCAGGATTGAGGTTTGAGGACTGAGGATTGAGGATTGGGTATTGCGGATTGAACATTGAGGATTGAGGATTGAGGATTGAGGATTGAGGACTGAGGATTGATGACAGAAGATTGAATATTGATGATTGAAGATTGAGGATTGAGGATTGAGGGCTGTGGATTGAGGACCAGGACTGAGGGTCGAGTATTGATGTTTGAGGTCTGAGGATTGAGGATTGAGGACTGAGAATTGAGGGTTGAGGATTGAGGATTGAGTATTGAGGATTGAGGGTTGAAGATTGAGTATTGATGATTGAAGATTGCGGATTGATTATTGAGGGTTGAGGATTGAGGACGAGGACTGAGGGTTGAGGATTGAGGTTTGAGGACAGAGGATTGAGGATTGAGGATTGAGAATTGATAATTGAGGGTTGAGGATTGAAGATTGAGGATTTGGTATTGAGGATTGAGGATTGGGCATTGAGGGTCTAGTATTTGGGATTGATTATTTAGGATTGAAGATTGAGGGTTGAGGATTGAGGATTGAGGATTGAGGATTGAGGATTGACGATTGAGGATTGAAGATTGAGTATTGAGGATTGACGATTGAGGATTGTGGATTGAGGATTGAGGATTGAGGATTGAGGATTGAATATTAAGGATTGGGGATTGAGGATTGACGATTGAGGATTGAGTATTGAGGATTAAGAATTGAGGATCGAGGATTGAGTATTGAAGATACAGTATTGAGGATTGAAGATTGAGGATTGAGGATTGAGGATTGAGGATTGACTATGAGGGCTGAGGGTTGAGGATTGAGGTTTGAGGACTGAGGACTGAGGATTGAGGATTGAGAATTGAGGATTCAGGATTGAGGATTGAAGATTGAGGATTGGGGACTGAGTGTTGAGGGTTGAGTGAAGAGACTTGATGTTTGTGGATAGTGATTTAAAGATTGCAGATTGAGTATTGCGTATTCAAAACTCTGAACTGAGGATATTCTATTGAGGATTGAGGATTGACTACTGATTGTTGAGGACTGAGTGCTGAAGATTGAGGATTCAGAATTGAGCATTCAGGATTGAGGTTTGAGGACTGAGGATTGAGGATTGAGGATTGAGGATTGACGATTGAGGACTGAGTATTGAAGATTGAGGATTGGGTATTGCGGATTGAACATTGAGGATTGGGTATTGAGGAATGAAGATTGAGGATTGGGGATTGAGGGTTGAGGATTGAGGATTGAGGATTGAAGATTGAGGACTGAGCGTTGAGGGTTGAGTGATGAGAATTGATGCTTGTGGATGGAGATTTGAATATCGAAGATTGAGGATTGAGTATTGAAAACTGAGAATTCAGGATATTCTATTGAGTATTGAGAATTTTGGATTGATGGTTGAGGGTTGTGTGTTGAACATTGAGGACTGGAGGATTGAGTATTGAAGACTGAGGACTGAGGACTGAGGATTGAGTATTGAGGATTGAGGATTGAGTATTGAGGATTGAGGGTTGAAGATTGAGTATTGATGATTGAACATTGCGGATTGATTATTGAGGGTTGAGGATTGAGGAAGAGGACTGAGGCTTGAGGATTGAGGTTTGAGGACAGGGGATTGAGGATTGAGGATTGAGGATTGAAGATTGAGGATTTGGTATTGAGGATTGAGGATTGGGCATTGAGGGTCTAGTATTTGGGATTGATTATTTAGGATTGAAGATTGAGGGTTGAGGATTGAGGATTGAGGATTGAGAATTGAGAATTGAGGATGAGGACTGAGGTTTGAGGATTGAGGTTTGAGGAATGAGGATTGAGGATTGAGGATTGAGGATTGAGGATTGAGGATTGAGTATTGAAGGTTGAGGATTGATGTCTGAGGATTGAGGATTGAGGATAGAGTATTGAGGATTGAGGATTGAAGATTGATTATTGAGGATTGAAGGCTGAGAATTCAGTATTGAGGATTGAGAATTGAGGATTGAAGATTGAGTATTGATGATTGAAGATTGAGGATTGAGGATTGAGGGTTGAGGATTGAGGACGAGGACTGACGGTAGAGGATTGAAGATTGAGGATTGAGGATTGAGGATTGAGGATTGAGGATTGAGAATTGAGGATTGAAGATTGAGTATTAAGGATTGAAGATTGAGGATTGAGGATTGACGGTTGAGGATTGAGGATTGAAGATTCAGGATTGGGGATTGAGGATTGACGATTGAGGATTGACTATTGAGGATTGAGTATTGAGGATTGAGAATTGAGGATTGAGGATTGAAGATTGAGTATTGAGGATTGAGGACTGGGGATTGAGGATTGAAGATTGAGGATTAACGACTGAGGATTGGGGATTGAGGATCTAGGATTGGAGATTGATTATTGAGGATTGAAGATTGAGAATTGAGGATTGAGGATTGAGAATTGAGAATTCAGGATAAGGAGTGAGGGTTGAGGATTGAGGTTTGAGGAATGAGGAATGAGGATTGAGGATTGAGGATTGAGGATTGAGGATTGAGGATTGAGTATTGAAGATTGAGTATTCGTGACTGAGGATTGAGGATTGCGGATTGAGGATTGAGGATTGAGGATTGAAGATTGAGTATTGGGGATTGAGGATTGAGGATTGAGGATTGAGGATTGGGTATTGAGGATTGAAGAATGAGGATTGGCGATTCAGGATTGAGGATTCAGGATTGAAGATAGAGTATTGAGGATAGAAGGTTGATGATTGAGGATTGAGGATTGTGGATTGAGGATTGAGGGTTGAGGATTGAAGATTGAGTATTGAGGATTGAAGATTGAGTATTCAGGATTGAAGATTGAGGATTGAGGACTGAGGCTTGAGGATTGAGGATTGAGGATTGAAGATTGAGGATTGGGGATTGAGGATTGAGGATTGAGGATTGAGTATTGAGGATTGATAATTGAGGATTGAGGATTGAGGATTGGGTATTGAGGATTGAAGAATGAGGATTGACGATTCAGGATTGAGGATTCAGGATTGAAGATAGAGTATTGAGGATAGAAGGTTGATGATTGAGGATTGACTATTGGGGACTGAGTGTTGAGGGTTGAGTGAAGAGAATTGATGTTTGTGGATAGTGATTTAAAGATTGCAGATTGAGTATTGCGTATTCAAAACTCTGAACTGAGGATATTCTATTGAGGATTGAGGATTGACTACTGATTGTTGAGGACTGAGTGCTGAAGATTGAGGATTCAGGATTGAGCATTCAGGATTGAGGTTTGAGGACTGAGGATTGAGGATTGAGGATTGAGGATTGAGGATTGAGGACTGAGTATTGAAGATTGAGGATTGGGTATTGCGGATTGAAAATTGAGGATTGGGTATTGAGGAATGAAGATTGAGGATTGAGGATTGAGGATTGAGGATTGAGGATTGAGGATTGAGGATTGAAGATTGAGGACTGGGCGTTGAGGGTTGAGTGACGAGAATTGATGTTTGTGGATGGAGATTTGAATATCGAAGATTGAGGATTGAGTATTGAAAACTGAGAATTCAGGATATTCTATTGAGTATTGAGAATTTTGGATTGATGGTTGAGGGTTGTGTGTTGAACATTGAGGACTGGAGGATTGAGTATTGAAGACTGAGGACTGAGGACTGAGGATTGAGTATTGAGGATTGAGGATTGAGTATTGAGGATTGAGGGTTGAAGTTTGAGTATTGATGATTGAACATTGCGGATTGATTATTGAGGGTTGAGGATTGAGGAAGAGGACTGAGGCTTGAGGATTGAGGTTTGAGGACAGGGGATTGAGGATTGAGGATTGAGGATTGAAGATTGAGGATTTGGTATTGAGGATTGAGGATTGGGCATTGAGGGTCTAGTATTTGGGATTGATTATTTAGGATTGAAGATTGAGGGTTGAGGATTGGGGATTGAGGATTGAGAATTGAGAATTGAGGATGAGGACTGAGGTTTGAGGATTGAGGTTTGAGGAATGAGGATTGAGGATTGAGGATTGAGGATTGAGGATTGAGGATTGAGTATTGAAGGTTGAGGATTGATGTCTGAGGATTGAGGATTGAGGATAGAGGATTGAGGATTGAGGATTGAAGATTGATTATTGAGGATTGAAGGCTGAGAATTCAGTATTGAGGATTGAGAATTGAGGATTGAAGATTGAGTATTGATGATTGAAGATTGAGGATTGAGGATTGAGGGTTGAGGATTGAGGACGAGGACTGACGGTAGAGGATTGAAGATTGAGGATTGAGGATTGAGGATTGAGGATTGAGGATTGAGAATTGAGGATTGAAGATTGAGTATTAAGGATTGAAGATTGAGGATTGAGGATTGAGGGTTGAGGATTGAGGATTGAAGATTCAGGATTGGGGATTGAGGATTGACGATTGAGGATTGACTATTGAGGATTGAGTATTGAGGATTGAGAATTGAGGATTGAGGATTGAAGATTGAGTATTGAGGATTGAGGACTGGGGATTGAGGATTGAAGATTCAGGATTAACGACTGAGGATTGGGGATTGAGGATCTAGGATTGGAGATTGATTATTGAGGATTGAAGATTGAGAATTGAGGATTGAGGATTGAGAATTGAGAATTGAGGATAAGGAGTGAGGGTTGAGGATTGAGGTTTGAGGAATGAGGATTGAGGATTGAGGATTGAGGATTGAGGATTGAGGATTGAGGATTGAGGATTGAGTATTGAAGATTGAGTATTCGTGACTGAGGATTGAGGATTGCGGATTGAGGGTTGAGGATTGAGGATTGAAGATTGAGTATTGGGGATTGAGGATTGAGGATTGAGGATTGAGGATTGGGTATTGAGGATTGAAGAATGAGGATTGACGATTCAGGATTGAGGATTCAGGATTGAAGATAGAGTATTGAGGATAGAAGGTTGATGATTGAGGATTGAGAATTGGGGACTGAGTGTTGAGGGTTGAGTGATGAGAATTGATGTTTGTGGATAGTGATTTAAAGATTGCAGATTGAGTATTGCGTATTCAAAACTCTGAACTGAGGATATTCTATTGAGGATTGAGGATTGACTACTGACTGTTGTAAACTGAGTGCTGAAGATTGAGGATTCAGGATTGAGCATTCAGGATTGACGTTTGAGAACTGAGGATTGAGGATTGAGGATTGAGGATTGAGGATTGAGGACTGAGTATTGAAGATTGAGGATTGGGTATTGCGGATTGAACATTGAGGATTGGGTATTGAGGAATGAAGATTGAGTATTGAGGATTGAGGATTGAGGACTGAGTATTGAAGATTGAGGATTGGGTATTGCGGATTGAACATTGAGGATTGGGTATTGAGGAATGAAGATTGAGGATTGAGGATTTCGGATTGAGGGTAGAGGATTCAGGATTGAGGTTTGAGGACTGAGGATTGAGGATTGGGTATTGCGGATTGAACATTGAGGATTGAGGATTGAGGATTGAGGACTGAGGATTGAGGACAGAAGATTGAATATTGATGATTGAAGATTGAGGATTGAGGATTGAGGGCTGTGGATTGAGGACCAGGACTGAGGGTTGAGTATTGATGTTTGAGGAATGAGGATTGAGGATTGAAGATTGAGGATTGAGGATTGAGGATTGAGGAATGAGGATTGAGAATTGAGGATTGAAGATTGAGTATTAAGGATTGAAGATTGAGGATTGAGGATTGAGGGTTGAGGATTGAGGATTGAAGATTCAGGATTGGGGATTGAGCATTGACGATTGAGGATTGACTATTGAGGATTGAGTATTGAGGATTGAGAATTGAGGATTGAGGATTGAAGATTGAGTATTGAGGATTGAGGACTGGGGATTGAGGATTGAAGATTGAGGATTAACGATTGAGGATTGGGGATTGAGGATCTAGGATTGGAGATTGATTATTGAGGATTGAAGATTGAGAATTGAGGATTGAGGATTGAGAATTGAGAATTCAGGATAAGGAGTGAGGGTTGAGGATTGAGGTTTGAGGAATGAGGATTGAGGATTGAGGATTGAGGATTGAGGATTGAGGATTGAGGATTGAGGATTGAGGATTGAGTATTGAAGATTGAGTATTCGTGACTGAGGATTGAGGATTGCGGATTGAGGGTTGAGGATTGAGAATTGAAGATTGAGTATTGGGGATTGAGGATTGAGGATTGAGGATTGAGGATTGGGTATTGAGGATAGAAGGTTGATGATTGAGGATTGAGGATTGTGGATTGAGGATTGAGGGTTGAGGATTGAAGATTGAGTATTGAGGATTGAAGATTGAGTATTCAGGATTGAAGATTGAGGATTGAGGACTGAGGCTTGAGGATTGAGGATTGATGATTGAAGATTGAGGATTGGGGATTGAGGATTGAGGATTGAGGATTGAGTATTGAGGATTGATAATTGAGGATTGAGGATTGAGGATTGGGTATTGAGGATTGAAGAATGAGGATTGACGATTCAGGATTGAGGATTCAGGATTGAAGATAGAGTATTGAGGATAGAAGGTTGATGATTGAGGATTGAGTATTGGGGACTGAGTGTTGAGGGTTGAGTGGAGAGAATTGATGTTTGTGGATAGTGATTTAAAGATTGCAGATTGAGTATTGCGTATTCAAAACTCTGAACTGAGGATATTCTATTGAGGATTGAGGATTGACTACTGATTGTTGAGGACTGAGTGCTGAAGATTGAGGATTCAGGATTGAGCATTCAGGATTGAGGTTTGAGGACTGAGGATTGAGGATTGAGGATTGAGGATTGACGATTGAGGACTGAGTATTGAAGATTGAGGATTGGGTATTGCGGATTGAACATTGAGGATTGGGTATTGAGGAATGAAGATTGAGGATTGGGGATTGAGGGTTGAGGATTGAGGATTGAGGATTGAAGATTGAGGACTGAGCGTTGAGGGTTGAGTGATGAGAATTGATGTTTGTGGATAGTGATTTAAAGATTGCAGATTGAGTATTGAGTACTGAAAACTGTGAATTGATGATATTCTATTGAGGATTGAGAATTGACAACTGATTGTTGAGGACGTAGGTCTGAAGATTGAGGATTCCGGGTTGAGGATTCAGGATTGAGGTTTGAGGACTGAGGATTGAGGATTGGGTATTGCGGATTGAACATTGAGGATTGAGGATTGAGGATTGAGGATTGAGGACTGAGGATTGAGGACAGAAGATTGAATATTGATGATTGAAGATTGAGGATTGAGGATTGAGGGCTGTGGATTGAGGACCAGGACTGAGGGTTGAGTATTGATGTTTGAGGTCTGAGGATTGAGGATTGAGGACTGAGAATTGAGGGTTGAGGATTGAGGATTGAAGATTGAGGATTGGGTACTGAGGATTGAAGAATGAGGATTGAGGATTGAGGATTGAGGATTGAGGATTGAAGATTGAGTATTGAGGATTGAAGATTGAGGATTGAGGATTGAGGAATGAGGATTGAGGATTGAGAATTGAGGATTGAGGATTGAGGATTGAGGATTGAAGTTTAAGGGTTGGGGATTGAGGATTGACGATTGAGGATTGAGTATTGAGGATTCAGGATTGAGGATTGAAGATTGAGGATTGGGGACTGAGTGTTGAGGGTTGAGTGATGAGAATTGATGTTTGTGGATAGTGATTTAAAGATTGCAGATTGAGTATTGAGTACTGAAAACTGTGAATTGATGATATTCTATTGAGGATTGAGAATTGACAACTGATTGTTGAGGACGTAGGTCTGAAGATTGAGGATTCCGGATTGAGGATTCAGGATTGAGGTTTGAGGACTGAGGATTGAGGATTGGGTATTGCGGATTGAACATTGAGGATTGAGGATTGAGGATTGAGGATTGAGGACTGAGGATTGAGGACAGAAGATTGAATATTGATGATTGAAGATTGAGGATTGAGGATTGAGGGCTGTGGATTGAGGACCAGGACTGAGGGTTGAGTATTGATGTTTGAGGTCTGAGGATTGAGGATTGAGGACTGAGAATTGAGGGTTGAGGATTGAGGATTGAAGATTGAGGATTGGGTACTGAGGATTGAAGAATGAGGATTGAGGATTGAGGATTGAGGATTGAGGATTGAGGATTGAAGATTGAGTATTGAGGATTGAAGATTGAGGATTGAGGATTGAGGAATGAGGATTGAGGATTGAGGATTGAGAATTGAGGATTGAAGATTGAGTATTGAGGATTGAAGATTGAGGATTGTGCATTGAGGATTGAGGATTGAGGATTGAAGGTTAAGGGTTGGGGATTGAGGATTGACGATTGAGGATTGAGTATTGAGGATAAAGAATTGAGGATTGAGGATTGAGGATTGAAGGTACAGTATTGAGGATTGAAGACTGAGGATTGAGGATTGAGGATTGAGGATTGACTATGAGGGCTGAGGGTTGAGGATTGAGGTTTGAGGACTGAGGACTGAGGATTGAGGATTGAGAATTGAGGATTCAGGACTGAGGATTGAAGATTGAGGATTGGGGACTGAGTGTTGAGGGTTGAGTGATGACAATTGATGTTTGTGTATAGTGATTTAAAGATTGCAGATTGAGTATTGCGTATTCAAAACTCTGAACTGAGGATATTCTATTGTGGATTGAGGATTGACAACTGATTGTTGAGGACTGAGTGTTGAGGGTTGAGTGATGACAATTGATGTTTGTGTATAGTGATTTAAAGATTGCAGATTGAGTATTGCGTATTCAAAACTCTGAACTGAGGATATTCTATTGTGGATTGAGGATTGACAACTGATTGTTGAGGACTGAGTGCTGAAGATTGAGGATTCAGGATTGAGGACTCAGGATTGAGGTTTGAGGACTGAGGATTGAGGATTGAGGATTGAGGATTGAGGATTGAGGACTGAGTATTGAAGATTGAGGATTGGGTATTGCGGATTGAACATTGAGGATTGGGTATTGAGGCATGAAGATTGAGGATTGAGGATTGAGGATTGAGGATTGAGGATTGAGGATTGAAGATTGAGGACTGAGCGTTGAGGGTTGAGTGATGAGAATTGATGTTTGTGGATGGAGATTTGAATATCGAAGATTGAGGATTGAGTATTGAAAACTGAGAATTCAGGATATTCTATTGAGTATTGAGAATTTTGGATTGATGGTTGAGGGTTGTGTGTTGAACATTGAGGACTGGAGGATTGAGTATTGAAGACTGAGGACTGAGGACTGAGGATTGAGTATTGAGGATTGAGGATTGTGTATTGAGGATTGAGGGTTGAAGATTGAGTATTGATGATTGAACATTGCGGATTGATTCTTGAGGGTTGAGGATTGAGGACGAGGACTGAGGCTTGAGGATTGAGGTTTGAGGACAGAGGATTGAGGATTGAGGATTGAGGATTTAAGATTGAGGATTTGGTATTGAGGATTGAGGATTGGGCATTGAGGGTCTAGTATTTGGGATTGATTATTTAGGATTGAAGATTGAGGGTTGAGGATTGAGGATTGAGGATTGAGAATTGAGAATTGAGGATGAGGACTGAGGTTTGAGGATTGAGGTTTGAGGAATGAAGATTGAGGATTGAGGATTGAGGATTGAGGATTGAGGATTGAGTATTGAAGGTTGAGGATTGATGTCTGAGGATTGAGGATTGAGGATTGAGGATTGAGGATTGAGGATTGAAGATTGATTATTGAGGATAGAAGGCTGAGAATTCAGTATTGAGGATTGAGAATTGAGGATTGAAGATTGAGTATTGATGATTGAAGATTGAGGATTGAGGATTGAGGGTTGAGGATTGAGGACGAGGACTGACGGTAGAGGATTGAAGATTGAGGATTGAGGATTGAGGATTGAGGATTGAGGATTGAGAATTGAGGATTGAAGATTGAGTATTAAGGATTGAAGATTGAGGATTGAGGATTGAGGGTTGAGGATTGAGGATTGAAGATTCAGGATTGGGGACTGAGTGTTGAGGGTTGAGTGATGAGAATTGATGTTTGTGGATAGTGATTTAGAGATTGCAGATTGAGTATTGAGTACTGAAAACTGCGAATTGATGATATTCTATTGAGGATTGAGAATTGGCAACTGATTGTTGAGGACTTAGGTCTGAAGATTGAGGATTCAGGATTGAGGATTCAGGATTGAGGCTTGAGGACTGAGGATTGAGGATTGGGTACTGCGGATTGAACATTGAGGATTGAGGATTGAGGATTGAGGACTGAGGATTGAGGACAGAAGATTGAATATTGATGATTGAAGATTGAGGGTTGAGGATTGAGGGCTGTGGATTGAGGACGAGGACTGAGGGTTGAGTATTGATGTTTGAGGTCTGAGGATTGAGGATTGAGGATTGAGAATTGAGGATTGAGGATTGAGGATTGAAGATTGAGGATTGGGTACTGAGGATTGAAGAATGAGTATTGAGGATTGAGGATTGAGGATTGAGGATTGGAGATTGAGTATTGAGGATTGAAGATTGAGGATTGAGGATTGAGGATTGAGAATTGAGGATTGAGGATTGAGGATTGAGGATTGAAGTTTAAGGGTTGGGGATTGAGGATTGACGATTGAGGATTGAGTATTGAGGATTCAGGATTGAGGATTGAAGATTGAGGATTGGGGACTGAGTGTTGAGGGTTGAGTGATGAGAATTGATGTTTGTGGATAGTGATTTAAAGATTGCAGATTGAGTATTGAGTACTGAAAACTGTGAATTGATGATATTCTATTGAGGATTGAGAATTGACAACTGTTTGTTGAGGACGTAGGTCTGAAGATTGAGGATTCCGGATTGAGGATTCAGGATTGAGGTTTGAGGACTGAGGATTGAGGATTGGGTATTGCGGATTGAACATTGAGGATTGAGGATTGAGGATTGAGGATTGAGGACTGAGGATTGATGACAGAAGATTGAATATTGATGATTGAAGATTGAGGATTGAGGATTGAGGGCTGTGGATTGAGGACCAGGACTGAGGGTCGAGTATTGATGTTTGAGGTCTGAGGATTGAGGATTGAGGACTGAGAATTGAGGGTTGAGGATTGAGGATTGAGTATTGAGGATTGAGGGTTGAAGATTGAGTATTGATGATTGAAGATTGCGGATTGATTATTGAGGGTTGAGGATTGAGGACGAGGACTGAGGGTTGAGGATTGAGGTTTGAGGACAGAGGATTGAGGATTGAGGATTGAGAATTGATAATTGAGGGTTGAGGATTGAAGATTGAGGATTTGGTATTGAGGATTGAGGATTGGGCATTGAGGGTCTAGTATTTGGGATTGATTATTTAGGATTGAAGATTGAGGGTTGAGGATTGAGGATTGAGGATTGAGGATTGAGGATTGACGATTGAGGATTGAAGATTGAGTATTGAGGATTGACGATTGAGGATTGTGGATTGAGGATTGAGGATTGAGGATTGAGGATTGAATATTAAGGATTGGGGATTGAGGATTGACGATTGAGGATTGAGTATTGAGGATTAAGAATTGAGGATCGAGGATTGAGTATTGAAGATACAGTATTGAGGATTGAAGATTGAGGATTGAGGATTGAGGATTGAGGATTGACTATGAGGGCTGAGGGTTGAGGATTGAGGTTTGAGGACTGAGGACTGAGGATTGAGGATTGAGAATTGAGGATTCAGGATTGAGGATTGAAGATTGAGGATTGGGGACTGAGTGTTGAGGGTTGAGTGATGAGACTTGATGTTTGTGGATAGTGATTTAAAGATTGCAGATTGAGTATTGCGTATTCAAAACTCTGAACTGAGGATATTCTATTGAGGATTGAGGATTGACTACTGATTGTTGAGGACTGAGTGCTGAAGATTGAGGATTCAGAATTGAGCATTCAGGATTGAGGTTTGAGGACTGAGGATTGAGGATTGAGGATTGAGGATTGACGATTGAGGACTGAGTATTGAAGATTGAGGATTGGGTATTGCGGATTGAACATTGAGGATTGGGTATTGAGGAATGAAGATTGAGGATTGGGGATTGAGGGTTGAGGATTGAGGATTGAGGATTGAAGATTGAGGACTGAGCGTTGAGGGTTGAGTGATGAGAATTGATGCTTGTGGATGGAGATTTGAATATCGAAGATTGAGGATTGAGTATTGAAAACTGAGAATTCAGGATATTCTATTGAGTATTGAGAATTTTGGATTGATGGTTGAGGGTTGTGTGTTGAACATTGAGGACTGGAGGATTGAGTATTGAAGACTGAGGACTGAGGACTGAGGATTGAGTATTGAGGATTGAGGATTGAGTATTGAGGATTGAGGGTTGAAGATTGAGTATTGATGATTGAACATTGCGGATTGATTATTGAGGGTTGAGGATTGAGGAAGAGGACTGAGGCTTGAGGATTGAGGTTTGAGGACAGGGGATTGAGGATTGAGGATTGAGGATTGAAGATTGAGGATTTGGTATTGAGGATTGAGGATTGGGCATTGAGGGTCTAGTATTTGGGATTGATTATTTAGGATTGAAGATTGAGGGTTGAGGATTGAGGATTGAGGATTGAGAATTGAGAATTGAGGATGAGGACTGAGGTTTGAGGATTGAGGTTTGAGGAATGAGGATTGAGGATTGAGGATTGAGGATTGAGGATTGAGGATTGAGTATTGAAGGTTGAGGATTGATGTCTGAGGATTGAGGATTGAGGATAGAGTATTGAGGATTGAGGATTGAAGATTGATTATTGAGGATTGAAGGCTGAGAATTCAGTATTGAGGATTGAGAATTGAGGATTGAAGATTGAGTATTGATGATTGAAGATTGAGGATTGAGGATTGAGGGTTGAGGATTGAGGACGAGGACTGACGGTAGAGGATTGAAGATTGAGGATTGAGGATTGAGGATTGAGGATTGAGGATTGAGAATTGAGGATTGAAGATTGAGTATTAAGGATTGAAGATTGAGGATTGAGGATTGACGGTTGAGGATTGAGGATTGAAGATTCAGGATTGGGGATTGAGGATTGACGATTGAGGATTGACTATTGAGGATTGAGTATTGAGGATTGAGAATTGAGGATTGAGGATTGAAGATTGAGTATTGAGGATTGAGGACTGGGGATTGAGGATTGAAGATTGAGGATTAACGACTGAGGATTGGGGATTGAGGATCTAGGATTGGAGATTGATTATTGAGGATTGAAGATTGAGAATTGAGGATTGAGGATTGAGAATTGAGAATTGAGGATAAGGAGTGAGGGTTGAGGATTGAGGTTTGAGGAATGAGGATTGAGGATTGAGGATTGAGGATTGAGGATTGAGGATTGAGGATTGAGGATTGAGTATTGAAGATTGAGTATTCGTGACTGAGGATTGAGGATTGCGGATTGAGGGTTGAGGATTGAGGATTGAAGATTGAGTATTGGGGATTGAGGATTGAGGATTGAGGATTGAGGATTGGGTATTGAGGATTGAAGAATGAGGATTGACGATTCAGGATTGAGGATTCAGGATTGAAGATAGAGTATTGAGGATAGAAGGTTGATGATTGAGGATTGAGAATTGGGGACTGAGTGTTGAGGGTTGAGTGATGAGAATTGATGTTTGTGGATAGTGATTTAAAGATTGCAGATTGAGTATTGCGTATTCAAAACTCTGGACTGAGGATATTCTATTGAGGATTGAGGATTGACTACTGACTGTTGTAAACTGAGTGCTGAAGATTGAGGATTCAGGATTGAGCATTCAGGATTGACGTTTGAGAACTGAGGATTGAGGATTGAGGATTGAGGATTGAGGATTGAGGATTGAGGACTGAGTATTGAAGATTGAGGATTGGGTATTGCGGATTGAACATTGAGGATTGGGTATTGAGGAATGAAGATTGAGTATTGAGGATTGAGGATTGAGGACTGAGTATTGAAGATTGAGGATTGGGTATTGCGGATTGAACATTGAGGATTGGGTATTGAGGAATGAAGATTGAGGATTGAGGATTTCGGATTGAGGGTAGAGGATTCAGGATTGAGGTTTGAGGACTGAGGATTGAGGATTGGGTATTGCGGATTGAACATTGAGGATTGAGGATTGAGGATTGAGGACTGAGGATTGAGGACAGAAGATTGAATATTGATGATTGAAGATTGAGGATTGAGGATTGAGGGCTGTGGATTGAGGACCAGGACTGAGGGTTGAGTATTGATGTTTGAGGAATGAGGATTGAGGATTGAAGATTGAGGATTGAGGATTGAGGATTGAGGAATGAGGATTGAGAATTGAGGATTGAAGATTGAGTATTAAGGATTGAAGATTGAGGATTGAGGATTGAGGGTTGAGGATTGAGGATTGAAGATTCAGGATTGGGGATTGAGCATTGACGATTGAGGATTGACTATTGAGGATTGAGTATTGAGGATTGAGAATTGAGGATTGAGGATTGAAGATTGAGTATTGAGGATTGAGGACTGGGGATTGAGGATTGAAGATTGAGGATTAACGATTGAGGATTGGGGATTGAGGATCTAGGATTGGAGATTGATTATTGAGGATTGAAGATTGAGAATTGAGGATTGAGGATTGAGAATTGAGAATTCAGGACAAGGAGTGAGGGTTGAGGATTGAGGTTTGAGGAATGAGGATTGAGGATTGAGGATTGAGGATTGAGGATTGAGGATTGAGGATTGAGGATTGAGGATTGAGTATTGAAGATTGAGTATTCGTGACTGAGGATTGAGGATTGCGGATTGAGGGTTGAGGATTGAGAATTGAAGATTGAGTATTGGGGATTGAGGATTGAGGATTGAGGATTGAGGATTGGGTATTGAGGATAGAAGGTTGATGATTGAGGATTGAGGATTGTGGATTGAGGATTGAGGGTTGAGGATTGAAGATTGAGTATTGAGGATTGAAGATTGAGTATTCAGGATTGAAGATTGAGGATTGAGGACTGAGGCTTGAGGATTGGGGATTGATGATTGAAGATTGAGGATTGGGGATTGAGGATTGAGGATTGAGGATTGAGTATTGAGGATTGATAATTGAGGATTGAGGATTGAGGATTGGGTATTGAGGATTGAAGAATGAGGATTGACGATTCAGGATTGAGGATTCAGGATTGAAGATAGAGTATTGAGGATAGAAGGTTGATGATTGAGGATTGAGTATTGGGGACTGAGTGTTGAGGGTTGAGTGAAGAGAATTGATGTTTGTGGATAGTGATTTAAAGATTGCAGATTGAGTATTGCGTATTCAAAACTCTGAACTGAGGATATTCTATTGAGGATTGAGGATTGACTACTGATTGTTGAGGACTGAGTGCTGAAGATTGAGGATTCAGGATTGAGCATTCAGGATTGAGGTTTGAGGACTGAGGATTGAGGATTGAGGATTGAGGATTGACGATTGAGGACTGAGTATTGAAGATTGAGGATTGGGTATTGCGGATTGAACATTGAGGATTGGGTATTGAGGAATGAAGATTGAGGATTGGGGATTGAGGGTTGAGGATTGAGGATTGAGGATTGAAGATTGAGGACTGAGCGTTGAGGGTTGAGTGATGAGAATTGATGTTTGTGGATAGTGATTTAAAGATTGCAGATTGAGTATTGAGTACTGAAAACTGTGAATTGATGATATTCTATTGAGGATTGAGAATTGACAACTGATTGTTGAGGACGTAGGTCTGAAGATTGAGGATTCCGGGTTGAGGATTCAGGATTGAGGTTTGAGGACTGAGGATTGAGGATTGGGTATTGCGGATTGAACATTGAGGATTGAGGATTGAGGATTGAGGATTGAGGACTGAGGATTGAGGACAGAAGATTGAATATTGATGATTGAAGATTGAGGATTGAGGATTGAGGGCTGTGGATTGAGGACCAGGACTGAGGGTTGAGTATTGATGTTTGAGGTCTGAGGATTGAGGATTGAGGACTGAGAATTGAGGGTTGAGGATTGAGGATTGAAGATTGAGGATTGGGTACTGAGGATTGAAGAATGAGGATTGAGGATTGAGGATTGAGGATTGAGGATTGAAGATTGAGTATTGAGGATTGAAGATTGAGGATTGAGGATTGAGGAATGAGGATTGAGGATTGAGAATTGAGGATTGAGGATTGAGGATTGAGGATTGAAGTTTAAGGGTTGGGGATTGAGGATTGACGATTGAGGATTGAGTATTGAGGATTCAGGATTGAGGATTGAAGATTGAGGATTGGGGACTGAGTGTTGAGGGTTGAGTGATGAGAATTGATGTTTGTGGATAGTGATTTAAAGATTGCAGATTGAGTATTGAGTACTGAAAACTGTGAATTGATGATATTCTATTGAGGATTGAGAATTGACAACTGATTGTTGAGGACGTAGGTCTGAAGATTGAGGATTCCGGATTGAGGATTCAGGATTGAGGTTTGAGGACTGAGGATTGAGGATTGGGTATTGCGGATTGAACATTGAGGATTGAGGATTGAGGATTGAGGATTGAGGACTGAGGATTGAGGACAGAAGATTGAATATTGATGATTGAAGATTGAGGATTGAGGATTGAGGGCTGTGGATTGAGGACCAGGACTGAGGGTTGAGTATTGATGTTTGAGGTCTGAGGATTGAGGATTGAGGACTGAGAATTGAGGGTTGAGGATTGAGGATTGAAGATTGAGGATTGGGTACTGAGGATTGAAGAATGAGGATTGAGGATTGAGGATTGAGGATTGAGGATTGAAGATTGAGTATTGAGGATTGAAGATTGAGGATTGAGGATTGAGGAATGAGGATTGAGGATTGAGGATTGAGAATTGAGGATTGAAGATTGAGTATTGAGGATTGAAGATTGAGGATTGTGCATTGAGGATTGAGGATTGAGGATTGAAGGTTAAGGGTTGGGGATTGAGGATTGACGATTGAGGATTGAGTATTGAGGATAAAGAATTGAGGATTGAGGATTGAGGATTGAAGGTACAGTATTGAGGATTGAAGACTGAGGATTGAGGATTGAGGATTGAGGATTGACTATGAGGGCTGAGGGTTGAGGATTGAGGTTTGAGGACTGAGGACTGAGGATTGAGGATTGAGAATTGAGGATTCAGGACTGAGGATTGAAGATTGAGGATTGGGGACTGAGTGTTGAGGGTTGAGTGATGACGATTGATGTTTGTGTATAGTGATTTAAAGATTGCAGATTGAGTATTGCGTATTCAAAACTCTGAACTGAGGATATTCTATTGTGGATTGAGGATTGACAACTGATTGTTGAGGACTGAGTGTTGAGGGTTGAGTGATGACAATTGATGTTTGTGTATAGTGATTTAAAGATTGCAGATTGAGTATTGCGTATTCAAAACTCTGAACTGAGGATATTCTATTGTGGATTGAGGATTGACAACTGATTGTTGAGGACTGAGTGCTGAAGATTGAGGATTCAGGGTTGAGGACTCAGGATTGAGGTTTGAGGACTGAGGATTGAGGATTGAGGATTGAGGATTGAGGATTGAGGACTAAGTATTGAAGATTGAGGATTGGGTATTGCGGATTGAACATTGAGGATTGGGTATTGAGGCATGAAGATTGAGGATTGAGGATTGAGGATTGAGGATTGAGGATTGAGGATTGAAGATTGAGGACTGAGCGTTGAGGGTTGAGTGATGAGAATTGATGTTTGTGGATGGATATTTGAATATCGAAGATTGAGGATTGAGTATTGAAAACTGAGAATTCAGGATATTCTATTGAGTATTGAGAATTTTGGATTGATGGTTGAGGGTTGTGTGTTGAACATTGAGGACTGGAGGATTGAGTATTGAAGACTGAGGACTGAGGACTGAGGATTGAGTATTGAGGATTGAGGATTGTGTATTGAGGATTGAGGGTTGAAGATTGAGTATTGATGATTGAACATTGCGGATTGATTCTTGAGGGTTGAGGATTGAGGACGAGGACTGAGGCTTGAGGATTGAGGTTTGAGGACAGAGGATTGAGGATTGAGGATTGAGGATTTAAGATTGAGGATTTGGTATTGAGGATTGAGGATTGGGCATTGAGGGTCTAGTATTTGGGATTGATTATTTAGGATTGAAGATTGAGGGTTGAGGATTGAGGATTGAGGATTGAGAATTGAGAATTGAGGATGAGGACTGAGGTTTGAGGATTGAGGTTTGAGGAATGAAGATTGAGGATTGAGGATTGAGGATTGAGGATTGAGGATTGAGTATTGAAGGTTGAGGATTGATGTCTGAGGATTGAGGATTGAGGATTGAGGATTGAGGATTGAGGATTGAAGATTGATTATTGAGGATAGAAGGCTGAGAATTCAGTATTGAGGATTGAGAATTGAGGATTGAAGATTGAGTATTGATGATTGAAGATTGAGGATTGAGGATTGAGGGTTGAGGATTGAGGACGAGGACTGACGGTAGAGGATTGAAGATTGAGGATTGAGGATTGAGGATTGAGGATTGAGGATTGAGAATTGAGGATTGAAGATTGAGTATTAAGAATTGAAGATTGAGGATTGAGGATTGAGGGTTGAGGATTGAGGATTGAAGATTCAGGATTGGGGACTGAGTGTTGAGGGTTGAGTGATGAGAATTGATGTTTGTGGATAGTGATTTAGAGATTGCAGATTGAGTATTGAGTACTGAAAACTGCGAATTGATGATATTCTATTGAGGATTGAGAATTGGCAACTGATTGTTGAGGACTTAGGTCTGAAGATTGAGGATTCAGGATTGAGGATTCAGGATTGAGGCTTGAGGACTGAGGATTGAGGATTGGGTACTGCGGATTGAACATTGAGGATTGAGGATTGAGGATTGAGGACTGAGGATTGAGGACAGAAGATTGAATATTGATGATTGAAGATTGAGGGTTGAGGATTGAGGGCTGTGGATTGAGGACGAGGACTGAGGGTTGAGTATTGATGTTTGAGGTCTGAGGATTGAGGATTGAGGATTGAGAATTGAGGATTGAGGATTGAGGATTGAAGATTGAGGATTGGGTACTGAGGATTGAAGAATGAGTATTGAGGATTGAGGATTGAGGATTGAGGATTGGAGATTGAGTATTGAGGATTGAAGATTGAGGATTGAGGATTGAGGATTGAGAATTGAGGATTGAGGATTGAGGATTGAGGATTGAAGTTTAAGGGTTGGGGATTGAGGATTGACGATTGAGGATTGAGTATTGAGGATTCAGGATTGAGGATTGAAGATTGAGGATTGGGGACTGAGTGTTGAGGGTTGAGTGATGAGAATTGATGTTTGTGGATAGTGATTTAAAGATTGCAGATTGAGTATTGAGTACTGAAAACTGTGAATTGATGATATTCTATTGAGGATTGAGAATTGACAACTGTTTGTTGAGGACGTAGGTCTGAAGATTGAGGATTCCGGATTGAGGATTCAGGATTGAGGTTTGAGGACTGAGGATTGAGGATTGGGTATTGCGGATTGAACATTGAGGATTGAGGATTGAGGATTGAGGATTGAGGACTGAGGATTGATGACAGAAGATTGAATATTGATGATTGAAGATTGAGGATTGAGGATTGAGGGCTGTGGATTGAGGACCAGGACTGAGGGTCGAGTATTGATGTTTGAGGTCTGAGGATTGAGGATTGAGGACTGAGAATTGAGGGTTGAGGATTGAGGATTGAGTATTGAGGATTGAGGGTTGAAGATTGAGTATTGATGATTGAAGATTGCGGATTGATTATTGAGGGTTGAGGATTGAGGACGAGGACTGAGGGTTGAGGATTGAGGTTTGAGGACAGAGGATTGAGGATTGAGGATTGAGAATTGATAATTGAGGGTTGAGGATTGAAGATTGAGGATTTGGTATTGAGGATTGAGGATTGGGCATTGAGGGTCTAGTATTTGGGATTGATTATTTAGGATTGAAGATTGAGGGTTGAGGATTGAGGATTGAGGATTGAGGATTGAGGATTGACGATTGAGGATTGAAGATTGAGTATTGAGGATTGACGATTGAGGATTGTGGATTGAGGATTGAGGATTGAGGATTGAGGATTGAATATTAAGGATTGGGGATTGAGGATTGACGATTGAGGATTGAGTATTGAGGATTAAGAATTGAGGATCGAGGATTGAGTATTGAAGATACAGTATTGAGGATTGAAGATTGAGGATTGAGGATTGAGGATTGAGGATTGACTATGAGGGCTGAGGGTTGAGGATTGAGGTTTGAGGACTGAGGACTGAGGATTGAGGATTGAGAATTGAGGATTCAGGATTGAGGATTGAAGATTGAGGATTGGGGACTGAGTGTTGAGGGTTGAGTGATGAGACTTGATGTTTGTGGATAGTGATTTAAAGATTGCAGATTGAGTATTGCGTATTCAAAACTCTGAACTGAGGATATTCTATTGAGGATTGAGGATTGACTACTGATTGTTGAGGACTGAGTGCTGAAGATTGAGGATTCAGAATTGAGCATTCAGGATTGAGGTTTGAGGACTGAGGATTGAGGATTGAGGATTGAGGATTGACGATTGAGGACTGAGTATTGAAGATTGAGGATTGGGTATTGCGGATTGAACATTGAGGATTGGGTATTGAGGAATGAAGATTGAGGATTGGGGATTGAGGGTTGAGGATTGAGGATTGAGGATTGAAGATTGAGGACTGAGCGTTGAGGGTTGAGTGATGAGAATTGATGCTTGTGGATGGAGATTTGAATATCGAAGATTGAGGATTGAGTATTGAAAACTGAGAATTCAGGATATTCTATTGAGTATTGAGAATTTTGGATTGATGGTTGAGGGTTGTGTGTTGAACATTGAGGACTGGAGGATTGAGTATTGAAGACTGAGGACTGAGGACTGAGGATTGAGTATTGAGGATTGAGGATTGAGTATTGAGGATTGAGGGTTGAAGATTGAGTATTGATGATTGAACATTGCGGATTGATTATTGAGGGTTGAGGATTGAGGAAGAGGACTGAGGCTTGAGGATTGAGGTTTGAGGACAGGGGATTGAGGATTGAGGATTGAGGATTGAAGATTGAGGATTTGGTATTGAGGATTGAGGATTGGGCATTGAGGGTCTAGTATTTGGGATTGATTATTTAGGATTGAAGATTGAGGGTTGAGGATTGAGGATTGAGGATTGAGAATTGAGAATTGAGGATGAGGACTGAGGTTTGAGGATTGAGGTTTGAGGAATGAGGATTGAGGATTGAGGATTGAGGATTGAGGATTGAGGATTGAGTATTGAAGGTTGAGGATTGATGTCTGAGGATTGAGGATTGAGGATAGAGTATTGAGGATTGAGGATTGAAGATTGATTATTGAGGATTGAAGGCTGAGAATTCAGTATTGAGGATTGAGAATTGAGGATTGAAGATTGAGTATTGATGATTGAAGATTGAGGATTGAGGATTGAGGGTTGAGGATTGAGGACGAGGACTGACGGTAGAGGATTGAAGATTGAGGATTGAGGATTGAGGATTGAGGATTGAGGATTGAGAATTGAGGATTGAAGATTGAGTATTAAGGATTGAAGATTGAGGATTGAGGATTGACGGTTGAGGATTGAGGATTGAAGATTCAGGATTGGGGATTGAGGATTGACGATTGAGGATTGACTATTGAGGATTGAGTATTGAGGATTGAGAATTGAGGATTGAGGATTGAAGATTGAGTATTGAGGATTGAGGACTGGGGATTGAGGATTGAAGATTGAGGATTAACGACTGAGGATTGGGGATTGAGGATCTAGGATTGGAGATTGATTATTGAGGATTGAAGATTGAGAATTGAGGATTGAGGATTGAGAATTGAGAATTGAGGATAAGGAGTGAGGGTTGAGGATTGAGGTTTGAGGAATGAGGATTGAGGATTGAGGATTGAGGATTGAGGATTGAGGATTGAGGATTGAGGATTGAGTATTGAAGATTGAGTATTCGTGACTGAGGATTGAGGATTGCGGATTGAGGGTTGAGGATTGAGGATTGAAGATTGAGTATTGGGGATTGAGGATTGAGGATTGAGGATTGAGGATTGGGTATTGAGGATTGAAGAATGAGGATTGACGATTCAGGATTGAGGATTCAGGATTGAAGATAGAGTATTGAGGATAGAAGGTTGATGATTGAGGATTGAGAATTGGGGACTGAGTGTTGAGGGTTGAGTGATGAGAATTGATGTTTGTGGATAGTGATTTAAAGATTGCAGATTGAGTATTGCGTATTCAAAACTCTGGACTGAGGATATTCTATTGAGGATTGAGGATTGACTACTGACTGTTGTAAACTGAGTGCTGAAGATTGAGGATTCAGGATTGAGCATTCAGGATTGACGTTTGAGAACTGAGGATTGAGGATTGAGGATTGAGGATTGAGGATTGAGGATTGAGGACTGAGTATTGAAGATTGAGGATTGGGTATTGCGGATTGAACATTGAGGATTGGGTATTGAGGAATGAAGATTGAGTATTGAGGATTGAGGATTGAGGACTGAGTATTGAAGATTGAGGATTGGGTATTGCGGATTGAACATTGAGGATTGGGTATTGAGGAATGAAGATTGAGGATTGAGGATTTCGGATTGAGGGTAGAGGATTCAGGATTGAGGTTTGAGGACTGAGGATTGAGGATTGGGTATTGCGGATTGAACATTGAGGATTGAGGATTGAGGATTGAGGACTGAGGATTGAGGACAGAAGATTGAATATTGATGATTGAAGATTGAGGATTGAGGATTGAGGGCTGTGGATTGAGGACCAGGACTGAGGGTTGAGTATTGATGTTTGAGGAATGAGGATTGAGGATTGAAGATTGAGGATTGAGGATTGAGGATTGAGGAATGAGGATTGAGAATTGAGGATTGAAGATTGAGTATTAAGGATTGAAGATTGAGGATTGAGGATTGAGGGTTGAGGATTGAGGATTGAAGATTCAGGATTGGGGATTGAGCATTGACGATTGAGGATTGACTATTGAGGATTGAGTATTGAGGATTGAGAATTGAGGATTGAGGATTGAAGATTGAGTATTGAGGATTGAGGACTGGGGATTGAGGATTGAAGATTGAGGATTAACGATTGAGGATTGGGGATTGAGGATCTAGGATTGGAGATTGATTATTGAGGATTGAAGATTGAGAATTGAGGATTGAGGATTGAGAATTGAGAATTCAGGACAAGGAGTGAGGGTTGAGGATTGAGGTTTGAGGAATGAGGATTGAGGATTGAGGATTGAGGATTGAGGATTGAGGATTGAGGATTGAGGATTGAGGATTGAGTATTGAAGATTGAGTATTCGTGACTGAGGATTGAGGATTGCGGATTGAGGGTTGAGGATTGAGAATTGAAGATTGAGTATTGGGGATTGAGGATTGAGGATTGAGGATTGAGGATTGGGTATTGAGGATAGAAGGTTGATGATTGAGGATTGAGGATTGTGGATTGAGGATTGAGGGTTGAGGATTGAAGATTGAGTATTGAGGATTGAAGATTGAGTATTCAGGATTGAAGATTGAGGATTGAGGACTGAGGCTTGAGGATTGGGGATTGATGATTGAAGATTGAGGATTGGGGATTGAGGATTGAGGATTGAGGATTGAGTATTGAGGATTGATAATTGAGGATTGAGGATTGAGGATTGGGTATTGAGGATTGAAGAATGAGGATTGACGATTCAGGATTGAGGATTCAGGATTGAAGATAGAGTATTGAGGATAGAAGGTTGATGATTGAGGATTGAGTATTGGGGACTGAGTGTTGAGGGTTGAGTGAAGAGAATTGATGTTTGTGGATAGTGATTTAAAGATTGCAGATTGAGTATTGCGTATTCAAAACTCTGAACTGAGGATATTCTATTGAGGATTGAGGATTGACTACTGATTGTTGAGGACTGAGTGCTGAAGATTGAGGATTCAGGATTGAGCATTCAGGATTGAGGTTTGAGGACTGAGGATTGAGGATTGAGGATTGAGGATTGACGATTGAGGACTGAGTATTGAAGATTGAGGATTGGGTATTGCGGATTGAACATTGAGGATTGGGTATTGAGGAATGAAGATTGAGGATTGGGGATTGAGGGTTGAGGATTGAGGATTGAGGATTGAAGATTGAGGACTGAGCGTTGAGGGTTGAGTGATGAGAATTGATGTTTGTGGATAGTGATTTAAAGATTGCAGATTGAGTATTGAGTACTGAAAACTGTGAATTGATGATATTCTATTGAGGATTGAGAATTGACAACTGATTGTTGAGGACGTAGGTCTGAAGATTGAGGATTCCGGGTTGAGGATTCAGGATTGAGGTTTGAGGACTGAGGATTGAGGATTGGGTATTGCGGATTGAACATTGAGGATTGAGGATTGAGGATTGAGGATTGAGGACTGAGGATTGAGGACAGAAGATTGAATATTGATGATTGAAGATTGAGGATTGAGGATTGAGGGCTGTGGATTGAGGACCAGGACTGAGGGTTGAGTATTGATGTTTGAGGTCTGAGGATTGAGGATTGAGGACTGAGAATTGAGGGTTGAGGATTGAGGATTGAAGATTGAGGATTGGGTACTGAGGATTGAAGAATGAGGATTGAGGATTGAGGATTGAGGATTGAGGATTGAAGATTGAGTATTGAGGATTGAAGATTGAGGATTGAGGATTGAGGAATGAGGATTGAGGATTGAGAATTGAGGATTGAGGATTGAGGATTGAGGATTGAAGTTTAAGGGTTGGGGATTGAGGATTGACGATTGAGGATTGAGTATTGAGGATTCAGGATTGAGGATTGAAGATTGAGGATTGGGGACTGAGTGTTGAGGGTTGAGTGATGAGAATTGATGTTTGTGGATAGTGATTTAAAGATTGCAGATTGAGTATTGAGTACTGAAAACTGTGAATTGATGATATTCTATTGAGGATTGAGAATTGACAACTGATTGTTGAGGACGTAGGTCTGAAGATTGAGGATTCCGGATTGAGGATTCAGGATGAGTTTGAGGACTGAGGATTGAGGATTGGTATTGCGGATTGAACATTGAGGATTGAGGATTGAGGATTGAGGATTGAGGACTGAGGATTGAGGACAGAAGATTGAATATTGATGATTGAAGATTGAGGATTGAGGATTGAGGGCTGTGGATTGAGGACCAGGACTGAGGGTTGAGTATTGATGATGTTTGAGGTCTGAGGATTGAGGATTGAGGACTGAGAATTGAGGGTTGAGGATTGAGGATTGAAGATTGAGGATTGGGTACTGAGGATTGAAGAATGAGGATTGAGGATTGAGGATTGAGGATTGAGGATTGAAGATTGAGTATTGAGGATTGAAGATTGAGGATTGAGGATTGAGGAATGAGGATTGAGGATTGAGGATTGAGAATTGAGGATTGAAGATTGAGTATTGAGGATTGAAGATTGAGGATTGTGCATTGAGGATTGAGGATTGAGGATTGAAGGTTAAGGGTTGGGGATTGAGGATTGACGATTGAGGATTGAGTATTGAGGATAAAGAATTGAGGATTGAGGATTGAGGATTGAAGGTACAGTATTGAGGATTGAAGACTGAGGATTGAGGATTGAGGATTGAGGATTGACTATGAGGGCTGAGGGTTGAGGATTGAGGTTTGAGGACTGAGGACTGAGGATTGAGGATTGAGAATTGAGGATTCAGGACTGAGGATTGAAGATTGAGGATTGGGGACTGAGTGTTGAGGGTTGAGTGATGACAATTGATGTTTGTGTATAGTGATTTAAAGATTGCAGATTGAGTATTGCGTATTCAAAACTCTGAACTGAGGATATTCTATTGTGGATTGAGGATTGACAACTGATTGTTGAGGACTGAGTGTTGAGGGTTGAGTGATGACAATTGATGTTTGTGTATAGTGATTTAAAGATTGCAGATTGAGTATTGCGTATTCAAAACTCTGAACTGAGGATATTCTATTGTGGATTGAGGATTGACAACTGATTGTTGAGGACTGAGTGCTGAAGATTGAGGATTCAGGGTTGAGGACTCAGGATTGAGGTTTGAGGACTGAGGATTGAGGATTGAGGATTGAGGATTGAGGATTGAGGACTAAGTATTGAAGATTGAGGATTGGGTATTGCGGATTGAACATTGAGGATTGGGTATTGAGGCATGAAGATTGAGGATTGAGGATTGAGGATTGAGGATTGAGGATTGAGGATTGAAGATTGAGGACTGAGCGTTGAGGGTTGAGTGATGAGAATTGATGTTTGTGGATGGATATTTGAATATCGAAGATTGAGGATTGAGTATTGAAAACTGAGAATTCAGGATATTCTATTGAGTATTGAGAATTTTGGATTGATGGTTGAGGGTTGTGTGTTGAACATTGAGGACTGGAGGATTGAGTATTGAAGACTGAGGACTGAGGACTGAGGATTGAGTATTGAGGATTGAGGATTGTGTATTGAGGATTGAGGGTTGAAGATTGAGTATTGATGATTGAACATTGCGGATTGATTCTTGAGGGTTGAGGATTGAGGACGAGGACTGAGGCTTGAGGATTGAGGTTTGAGGACAGAGGATTGAGGATTGAGGATTGAGGATTTAAGATTGAGGATTTGGTATTGAGGATTGAGGATTGGGCATTGAGGGTCTAGTATTTGGGATTGATTATTTAGGATTGAAGATTGAGGGTTGAGGATTGAGGATTGAGGATTGAGAATTGAGAATTGAGGATGAGGACTGAGGTTTGAGGATTGAGGTTTGAGGAATGAAGATTGAGGATTGAGGATTGAGGATTGAGGATTGAGGATTGAGTATTGAAGGTTGAGGATTGATGTCTGAGGATTGAGGATTGAGGATTGAGGATTGAGGATTGAGGATTGAAGATTGATTATTGAGGATAGAAGGCTGAGAATTCAGTATTGAGGATTGAGAATTGAGGATTGAAGATTGAGTATTGATGATTGAAGATTGAGGATTGAGGATTGAGGGTTGAGGATTGAGGACGAGGACTGACGGTAGAGGATTGAAGATTGAGGATTGAGGATTGAGGATTGAGGATTGAGGATTGAGAATTGAGGATTGAAGATTGAGTATTAAGAATTGAAGATTGAGGATTGAGGATTGAGGGTTGAGGATTGAGGATTGAAGATTCAGGATTGGGGACTGAGTGTTGAGGGTTGAGTGATGAGAATTGATGTTTGTGGATAGTGATTTAGAGATTGCAGATTGAGTATTGAGTACTGAAAACTGCGAATTGATGATATTCTATTGAGGATTGAGAATTGGCAACTGATTGTTGAGGACTTAGGTCTGAAGATTGAGGATTCAGGATTGAGGATTCAGGATTGAGGCTTGAGGACTGAGGATTGAGGATTGGGTACTGCGGATTGAACATTGAGGATTGAGGATTGAGGATTGAGGACTGAGGATTGAGGACAGAAGATTGAATATTGATGATTGAAGATTGAGGGTTGAGGATTGAGGGCTGTGGATTGAGGACGAGGACTGAGGGTTGAGTATTGATGTTTGAGGTCTGAGGATTGAGGATTGAGGATTGAGAATTGAGGATTGAGGATTGAGGATTGAAGATTGAGGATTGGGTACTGAGGATTGAAGAATGAGTATTGAGGATTGAGGATTGAGGATTGAGGATTGGAGATTGAGTATTGAGGATTGAAGATTGAGGATTGAGGATTGAGGATTGAGAATTGAGGATTGAGGATTGAGGATTGAGGATTGAAGTTTAAGGGTTGGGGATTGAGGATTGACGATTGAGGATTGAGTATTGAGGATTCAGGATTGAGGATTGAAGATTGAGGATTGGGGACTGAGTGTTGAGGGTTGAGTGATGAGAATTGATGTTTGTGGATAGTGATTTAAAGATTGCAGATTGAGTATTGAGTACTGAAAACTGTGAATTGATGATATTCTATTGAGGATTGAGAATTGACAACTGTTTGTTGAGGACGTAGGTCTGAAGATTGAGGATTCCGGATTGAGGATTCAGGATTGAGGTTTGAGGACTGAGGATTGAGGATTGGGTATTGCGGATTGAACATTGAGGATTGAGGATTGAGGATTGAGGATTGAGGACTGAGGATTGATGACAGAAGATTGAATATTGATGATTGAAGATTGAGGATTGAGGATTGAGGGCTGTGGATTGAGGACCAGGACTGAGGGTCGAGTATTGATGTTTGAGGTCTGAGGATTGAGGATTGAGGACTGAGAATTGAGGGTTGAGGATTGAGGATTGAGTATTGAGGATTGAGGGTTGAAGATTGAGTATTGATGATTGAAGATTGCGGATTGATTATTGAGGGTTGAGGATTGAGGACGAGGACTGAGGGTTGAGGATTGAGGTTTGAGGACAGAGGATTGAGGATTGAGGATTGAGAATTGATAATTGAGGGTTGAGGATTGAAGATTGAGGATTTGGTATTGAGGATTGAGGATTGGGCATTGAGGGTCTAGTATTTGGGATTGATTATTTAGGATTGAAGATTGAGGGTTGAGGATTGAGGATTGAGGATTGAGGATTGAGGATTGACGATTGAGGATTGAAGATTGAGTATTGAGGATTGACGATTGAGGATTGTGGATTGAGGATTGAGGATTGAGGATTGAGGATTGAATATTAAGGATTGGGGATTGAGGATTGACGATTGAGGATTGAGTATTGAGGATTAAGAATTGAGGATCGAGGATTGAGTATTGAAGATACAGTATTGAGGATTGAAGATTGAGGATTGAGGATTGAGGATTGAGGATTGACTATGAGGGCTGAGGGTTGAGGATTGAGGTTTGAGGACTGAGGACTGAGGATTGAGGATTGAGAATTGAGGATTCAGGATTGAGGATTGAAGATTGAGGATTGGGGACTGAGTGTTGAGGGTTGAGTGATGAGACTTGATGTTTGTGGATAGTGATTTAAAGATTGCAGATTGAGTATTGCGTATTCAAAACTCTGAACTGAGGATATTCTATTGAGGATTGAGGATTGACTACTGATTGTTGAGGACTGAGTGCTGAAGATTGAGGATTCAGAATTGAGCATTCAGGATTGAGGTTTGAGGACTGAGGATTGAGGATTGAGGATTGAGGATTGACGATTGAGGACTGAGTATTGAAGATTGAGGATTGGGTATTGCGGATTGAACATTGAGGATTGGGTATTGAGGAATGAAGATTGAGGATTGGGGATTGAGGGTTGAGGATTGAGGATTGAGGATTGAAGATTGAGGACTGAGCGTTGAGGGTTGAGTGATGAGAATTGATGCTTGTGGATGGAGATTTGAATATCGAAGATTGAGGATTGAGTATTGAAAACTGAGAATTCAGGATATTCTATTGAGTATTGAGAATTTTGGATTGATGGTTGAGGGTTGTGTGTTGAACATTGAGGACTGGAGGATTGAGTATTGAAGACTGAGGACTGAGGACTGAGGATTGAGTATTGAGGATTGAGGATTGAGTATTGAGGATTGAGGGTTGAAGATTGAGTATTGATGATTGAACATTGCGGATTGATTATTGAGGGTTGAGGATTGAGGAAGAGGACTGAGGCTTGAGGATTGAGGTTTGAGGACAGGGGATTGAGGATTGAGGATTGAGGATTGAAGATTGAGGATTTGGTATTGAGGATTGAGGATTGGGCATTGAGGGTCTAGTATTTGGGATTGATTATTTAGGATTGAAGATTGAGGGTTGAGGATTGAGGATTGAGGATTGAGAATTGAGAATTGAGGATGAGGACTGAGGTTTGAGGATTGAGGTTTGAGGAATGAGGATTGAGGATTGAGGATTGAGGATTGAGGATTGAGGATTGAGTATTGAAGGTTGAGGATTGATGTCTGAGGATTGAGGATTGAGGATAGAGTATTGAGGATTGAGGATTGAAGATTGATTATTGAGGATTGAAGGCTGAGAATTCAGTATTGAGGATTGAGAATTGAGGATTGAAGATTGAGTATTGATGATTGAAGATTGAGGATTGAGGATTGAGGGTTGAGGATTGAGGACGAGGACTGACGGTAGAGGATTGAAGATTGAGGATTGAGGATTGAGGATTGAGGATTGAGGATTGAGAATTGAGGATTGAAGATTGAGTATTAAGGATTGAAGATTGAGGATTGAGGATTGACGGTTGAGGATTGAGGATTGAAGATTCAGGATTGTGGATTGAGGATTGACGATTGAGGATTGACTATTGTGGATTGAGTATTGAGGATTGAGAATTGAGGATTGAGGATTGAAGATTGAGTATTGAGGATTGAGGACTGGGGATTGAGGATTGAAGATTGAGGATTAACGACTGAGGATTGGGGATTGAGGATCTAGGATTGGAGATTGATTATTGAGGATTGAAGATTGAGAATTGAGGATTGAGGATTGAGAATTGAGAATTGAGGATAAGGAGTGAGGGTTGAGGATTGAGGTTTGAGGAATGAGGATTGAGGATTGAGGATTGAGGATTGAGGATTGAGGATTGAGGATTGAGGATTGAGTATTGAAGATTGAGTATTCGTGACTGAGGATTGAGGATTGCGGATTGAGGGTTGAGGATTGAGGATTGAAGATTGAGTATTGGGGATTGAGGATTGAGGATTGAGGATTGAGGATTGGGTATTGAGGATTGAAGAATGAGGATTGACGATTCAGGATTGAGGATTCAGGATTGAAGATAGAGTATTGAGGATAGAAGGTTGATGATTGAGGATTGAGAATTGGGGACTGAGTGTTGAGGGTTGAGTGATGAGAATTGATGTTTGTGGATAGTGATTTAAAGATTGCAGATTGAGTATTGCGTATTCAAAACTCTGAACTGAGGATATTCTATTGAGGATTGAGGATTGACTACTGACTGTTGTAAACTGAGTGCTGAAGATTGAGGATTCAGGATTGAGCATTCAGGATTGACGTTTGAGATCTGAGGATTGAGGATTGAGGATTGAGGATTGAGGATTGAGGACTGAGTATTGAAGATTGAGGATTGGGTATTGCGGATTGAACATTGAGGATTGGGTATTGAGGAATGAAGATTGAGTATTGAGGATTGAGGATTGAGGACTGAGTATTGAAGATTGAGGATTGGGTATTGCGGATTGAACATTGAGGATTGGGTATTGAGGAATGAAGATTGAGGATTGAGGATTTCGGATTGAGGGTAGAGGATTCAGGATTGAGGTTTGAGGACTGAGGATTGAGGATTGGGTATTGCGGATTGAACATTGAGGATTGAGGATTGAGGATTGAGGACTGAGGATTGAGGACAGAAGATTGAATATTGATGATTGAAGATTGAGGATTGAGGATTGAGGGCTGTGGATTGAGGACCAGGACTGAGGGTTGAGTATTGATGTTTGAGGAATGAGGATTGAGGATTGAAGATTGAGGATTGAGGATTGAGGATTGAGGAATGAGGATTGAGAATTGAGGATTGAAGATTGAGTATTAAGGATTGAAGATTGAGGATTGAGGATTGAGGGTTGAGGATTGAGGATTGAAGATTCAGGATTGGGGATTGAGCATTGACGATTGAGGATTGACTATTGAGGATTGAGTATTGAGGATTGAGAATTGAGGATTGAGGATTGAAGATTGAGTATTGAGGATTGAGGACTGGGGATTGAGGATTGAAGATTGAGGATTAACGATTGAGGATTGGGGATTGAGGATCTAGGATTGGAGATTGATTATTGAGGATTGAAGATTGAGAATTGAGGATTGAGGATTGAGAATTGAGAATTCAGGATAAGGAGTGAGGGTTGAGGATTGAGGTTTGAGGAATGAGGAATGAGGATTGAGGATTGAGGATTGAGGATTGAGGATTGAGGATTGAGTATTGAAGATTGAGTATTCGTGACTGAGGATTGAGGATTGCGGATTGAGGATTGAGGATTGAGGATTGAAGATTGAGTATTGGGGATTGAGGATTGAGGATTGAGGATTGAGGATTGGGTATTGAGGATTGAAGAATGAGGATTGGCGATTCAGGATTGAGGATTCAGGATTGAAGATAGAGTATTGAGGATAGAAGGTTGATGATTGAGGATTGAGGATTGTGGATTGAGGATTGAGGGTTGAGGATTGAAGATTGAGTATTGAGGATTGAAGATTGAGTATTCAGGATTGAAGATTGAGGATTGAGGACTGAGGCTTGAGGATTGAGGATTGAGGATTGAAGATTGAGGATTGGGGATTGAGGATTGAGGATTGAGGATTGAGTATTGAGGATTGATAATTGAGGATTGAGGATTGAGGATTGGGTATTGAGGATTGAAGAATGAGGATTGACGATTCAGGATTGAGGATTCAGGATTGAAGATAGAGTATTGAGGATAGAAGGTTGATGATTGAGGATTGACTATTGGGGACTGAGTGTTGAGGGTTGAGTGAAGAGAATTGATGTTTGTGGATAGTGATTTAAAGATTGCAGATTGAGTATTGCGTATTCAAAACTCTGAACTGAGGATATTCTATTGAGGATTGAGGATTGACTACTGATTGTTGAGGACTGAGTGCTGAAGATTGAGGATTCAGGATTGAGCATTCAGGATTGAGGTTTGAGGACTGAGGATTGAGGATTGAGGATTGAGGATTGAGGATTGAGGACTGAGTATTGAAGATTGAGGATTGGGTATTGCGGATTGAAAATTGAGGATTGGGTATTGAGGAATGAAGATTGAGGATTGAGGATTGAGGATTGAGGATTGAGGATTGAGGATTGAGGATTGAAGATTGAGGACTGGGCGTTGAGGGTTGAGTGATGAGAATTGATGTTTGTGGATGGAGATTTGAATATCGAAGATTCAGGATTGAGTATTGAAAACTGAGAATTCAGGATATTCTATTGAGTATTGAGAATTTTGGATTGATGGTTGAGGGTTGTGTGTTGAACATTGAGGACTGGAGGATTGAGTATTGAAGACTGAGGACTGAGGACTGAGGATTGAGTATTGAGGATTGAGGATTGAGTATTGAGGATTGAGGGTTGAAGATTGAGTATTGATGATTGAACATTGCGGATTGATTATTGAGGGTTGAGGATTGAGGAAGAGGACTGAGGCTTGAGGATTGAGGTTTGAGGACAGGGGATTGAGGATTGAGGATTGAGGATTGAAGATTGAGGATTTGGTATTGAGGATTGAGGATTGGGCATTGAGGGTCTAGTATTTGGGATTGATTATTTAGGATTGAAGATTGAGGGTTGAGGATTGAGGATTGAGGATTGAGAATTGAGAATTGAGGATGAGGACTGAGGTTTGAGGATTGAGGTTTGAGGAATGAGGATTGAGGATTGAGGATTGAGGATTGAGGATTGAGGATTGAGTATTGAAGGTTGAGGATTGATGTCTGAGGATTGAGGATTGAGGATAGAGGATTGAGGATTGAGGATTGAAGATTGATTATTGAGGATTGAAGGCTGAGAATTCAGTATTGAGGATTGAGAATTGAGGATTGAAGATTGAGTATTGATGATTGAAGATTGAGGATTGAGGATTGAGGGTTGAGGATTGAGGACGAGGACTGACGGTAGAGGATTGAAGATTGAGGATTGAGGATTGAGGATTGAGGATTGAGGATTGAGAATTGAGGATTGAAGATTGAGTATTCGTGACTGAGGATTGAGGATTGCGGATTGAGGGTTGAGGATTGAGGATTGAAGATTGAGTATTGGGGATTGAGGATTGAGGATTGAGGATTGAGGATTGGGTATTGAGGATTGAAGAATGAGGATTGACGATTCAGGATTGAGGATTCAGGATTGAAGATAGAGTATTGAGGATAGAAGGTTGATGATTGAGGATTGAGAATTGGGGACTGAGTGTTGAGGGTTGAGTGATGAGAATTGATGTTTGTGGATAGTGATTTAAAGATTGCAGATTGAGTATTGCGTATTCAAAACTCTGAACTGAGGATATTCTATTGAGGATTGAGGATTGACTACTGACTGTTGTAAACTGAGTGCTGAAGATTGAGGATTCAGGATTGAGCATTCAGGATTGACGTTTGAGAACTCAGGATTGAGGATTGAGGATTGAGGATTGAGGATTGAGGACTGAGTATTGAAGATTGAGGATTGGGTATTGCGGATTGAACATTGAGGATTGGGTATTGAGGAATGAAGATTGAGTATTGAGGATTGAGGATTGAGGACTGAGTATTGAAGATTGAGGATTGGGTATTGCGGATTGAACATTGAGGATTGGGTATTGAGGAATGAAGATTGAGGATTGAGGATTTCGGATTGAGGGTAGAGGATTCAGGATTGAGGTTTGAGGACTGAGGATTGAGGATTGGGTATTGCGGATTGAACATTGAGGATTGAGGATTGAGGATTGAGGACTGAGGATTGAGGACAGAAGATTGAATATTGATGATTGAAGATTGAGGATTGAGGATTGAGGGCTGTGGATTGAGGACCAGGACTGAGGGTTGAGTATTGATGTTTGAGGAATGAGGATTGAGGATTGAAGATTGAGGATTGAGGATTGAGGATTGAGGAATGAGGATTGAGAATTGAGGATTGAAGATTGAGTATTAAGGATTGAAGATTGAGGATTGAGGATTGAGGGTTGAGGATTGAGGATTGAAGATTCAGGATTGGGGATTGAGCATTGACGATTGAGGATTGACTATTGAGGATTGAGTATTGAGGATTGAGAATTGAGGATTGAGGATTGAAGATTGAGTATTGAGGATTGAGGACTGGGGATTGAGGATTGAAGATTGAGGATTAACGATTGAGGATTGGGGATTGAGGATCTAGGATTGGAGATTGATTATTGAGGATTGAAGATTGAGAATTGAGGATTGAGGATTGAGAATTGAGAATTCAGGATAAGGAGTGAGGGTTGAGGATTGAGGTTTGAGGAATGAGGAATGAGGATTGAGGATTGAGGATTGAGGATTGAGGATTGAGGATTGAGTATTGAAGATTGAGTATTCGTGACTGAGGATTGAGGATTGCGGATTGAGGATTGAGGATTGAGGATTGAAGATTGAGTATTGGGGATTGAGGATTGAGGATTGAGGATTGAGGATTGGGTATTGAGGATTGAAGAACGAGGATTGGCGATTCAGGATTGAGGATTCAGGATTGAAGATAGAGTATTGAGGATAGAAGGTTGATGATTGAGGATTGAGGATTGTGGATTGAGGTTTGTGGATTGAGGATTGAGGATTGAGGACTGAGGATTGAGGATTGAGGACTGAGCATTGAGGATTGAAGATTGAGGACTGGGGATTGAGGATTGAGGGTTGAGGATTGAGGACGAGGACTGACGGTAGAGGATTGAAGATTGAGGATTGAGGATTGAGGATTGAGGATTGAGGATTGAGAATTGAGGATTGAAGATTGAGTATTAAGGATTGAAGATTGAGGATTGAGGATTGAGGGTTGAGGATTGAGGATTGAAGATTCAGGATTGGGGATTGAGGATTGACGATTGAGGATTGACTATTGAGGATTGAGTATTGAGGATTGAGAATTGAGGATTGAGGATTGAAGATTGAGTATTGAGGATTGAGGACTGGGGATTGAGGATTGAAGATTGAGGATTAACGACTGAGGATTGGGGATTGAGGATCTAGGATTGGAGATTGATTATTGAGGATTGAAGATTGAGAATTGAGGATTGAGGATTGAGAATTGAGAATTGAGGATAAGGAGTGAGGGTTGAGGATTGAGGTTTGAGGAATGAGGATTGAGGATTGAGGATTGAGGATTGAGGATTGAGGATTGAGGATTGAGGATTGAGGATTGAGTATTGAAGATTGAGTATTCGTGACTGAGGATTGAGGATTGCGGATTGAGGGTTGAGGATTGAGAATTGAAGATTGAGTATTGGGGATTGAGGATTGAGGATTGAGGATTGAGGATTGGGTATTGAGGATAGAAGGTTGATGATTGAGGATTGAGGATTGTGGATTGAGGATTGAGGGTTGAGGATTGAAGATTGAGTATTGAGGATTGAAGATTGAGTATTCAGGATTGAAGATTGAGGATTGAGGACTGAGGCTTGAGGATTGAGGATTGATGATTGAAGATTGAGGATTGGGGATTGAGGATTGAGGATTGAGGATTGAGTATTGAGGATTGATAATTGAGGATTGAGGATTGAGGATTGGGTATTGAGGATTGAAGAATGAGGATTGACGATTCAGGATTGAGGATTCAGGATTGAAGATAGAGTATTGAGGATAGAAGGTTGATGATTGAGGATTGAGTATTGGGGACTGAGTGTTGAGGGTTGAGTGAAGAGAATTGATGTTTGTGGATAGTGATTTAAAGATTGCAGATTGAGTATTGCGTATTCAAAACTCTGAACTGAGGATATTCTATTGAGGATTGAGGATTGACTACTGATTGTTGAGGACTGAGTGCTGAAGATTGAGGATTCAGGATTGAGCATTCAGGATTGAGGTTTGAGGACTGAGGATTGAGGATTGAGGATTGAGGATTGACGATTGAGGACTGAGTATTGAAGATTGAGGATTGGGTATTGCGGATTGAACATTGAGGATTGGGTATTGAGGAATGAAGATTGAGGATTGGGGATTGAGGGTTGAGGATTGAGGATTGAGGATTGAAGATTGAGGACTGAGCGTTGAGGGTTGAGTGATGAGAATTGATGCTTGTGGATGGAGATTTGAATATCGAAGATTGAGGATTGAGTATTGAAAACTGAGAATTCAGGATATTCTATTGAGTATTGAGAATTTTGGATTGATGGTTGAGGGTTGTGTGTTGAACATTGAGGACTGGAGGATTGAGTATTGAAGACTGAGGACTGAGGACTGAGGATTGAGTATTGAGGATTGAGGATTGAGTATTGAGGATTGAGGGTTGAAGATTGAGTATTGATGATTGAACATTGCGGATTGATTATTGAGGGTTGAGGATTGAGGAAGAGGACTGAGGCTTGAGGATTGAGGTTTGAGGACAGGGGATTGAGGATTGAGGATTGAGGATTGAAGATTGAGGATTTGGTATTGAGGATTGAGGATTGGGCATTGAGGGTCTAGTATTTGGGATTGATTATTTAGGATTGAAGATTGAGGGTTGAGGATTGAGGATTGAGGATTGAGAATTGAGAATTGAGGATGAGGACTGAGGTTTGAGGATTGAGGTTTGAGGAATGAGGATTGAGGATTGAGGATTGAGGATTGAGGATTGAGGATTGAGTATTGAAGGTTGAGGATTGATGTCTGAGGATTGAGGATTGAGGATAGAGGATTGAGGATTGAGGATTGAAGATTGATTATTGAGGAGTGAAGGCTGAGAATTCAGTATTGAGGATTGAGAATTGAGGATTGAAGATTGAGTATTGATGATTGAAGATTGAGGATTGAGGATTGAGGGTTGAGGATTGAGGACGAGGACTGACGGTAGAGGATTGAAGATTGAGGATTGAGGATTGAGGATTGAGGATTGAGGATTGAGAATTGAGGATTGAAGATTGAGTATTAAGGATTGAAGATTGAGGATTGAGGATTGAGGGTTGAGGATTGAGGATTGAAGATTCAGGATTGGGGATTGAGGATTGACGATTGAGGATTGACTATTGAGGATTGAGTATTGAGGATTGAGAATTGAGGATTGAGGATTGAAGATTGAGTATTGAGGATTGAGGACTGGGGATTGAGGATTGAAGATTCAGGATTAACGACTGAGGATTGGGGATTGAGGATCTAGGATTGGAGATTGATTATTGAGGATTGAAGATTGAGAATTGAGGATTGAGGATTGAGAATTGAGAATTGAGGATAAGGAGTGAGGGTTGAGGATTGAGGTTTGAGGAATGAGGATTGAGGATTGAGGATTGAGGATTGAGGATTGAGGATTGAGGATTGAGGATTGAGTATTGAAGATTGAGTATTCGTGACTGAGGATTGAGGATTCCGGATTGAGGGTTGAGGATTGAGGATTGAAGATTGAGTATTGGGGATCGAGGATTGAGGATTGAGGATTGAGGATTGGGTATTGAGGATTGAAGAATGAGGATTGACGATTCAGGATTGAGGATTCAGGATTGAAGATAGAGTATTGAGGATAGAAGGTTGATGATTGAGGATTGAGAATTGGGGACTGAGTGTTGAGGGTTGAGTGATGAGAATTGATGTTTGTGGATAGTGATTTAAAGATTGCAGATTGAGTATTGCGTATTCAAAACTCTGAACTGAGGATATTCTATTGAGGATTGAGGATTGACTACTGATTGTTGTAAACTGAGTGCTGAAGATTGAGGATTCAGGATTGAGCATTCAGGATTGACGTTTGAGAACTGAGGATTGAGGATTGAGGATTGAGGATTGAGGATTGAGGACTGAGTATTGAAGATTGAGGATTGGGTATTGCGGATTGAACATTGAGGATTGGGTATTGAGGAATGAAGATTGAGGATTGGGGATTGAGGATTGAGGACTGAGTATTGAAGATTGAGGATTGGGTATTGCGGATTGAACATTGAGGATTGGGTATTGAGGAATGAAGATTGAGGATTGAGGATTTCGGATTGAGGGTAGAGGATTCAGGATTGAGGTTTGAGGACTGAGGATTGAGGATTGGGTATTGCGGATTGAACATTGAGGATTGAGGATTGAGGATTGAGGACTGAGGATTGAGGACAGAAGATTGAATATTGATGACTGAAGATTGAGGATTGAGGATTGAGGGCTGTGGATTGAGGACCAGGACTGAGGGTTGAGTATTGATGTTTGAGGAATGAGGATTGAGGATTGAAGATTGAGGATTGAGGATTGAGGATTGAGGAATGAGGATTGAGAATTGAGGATTGAAGATTGAGTATTAAGGATTGAAGATTGAGGATTGAGGATTGAGGGTTGAGGATTGAGGATTGAAGATTCAGGATTGGGGATTGAGCATTGACGATTGAGGATTGACTATTGAGGATTGAGTATTGAGGATTGAGAATTGAGGATTGAGGATTGAAGATTGAGTATTGAGGATGGAGGACTGGGGATTGAGGATTGAAGATTGAGGTTTAACGATTGAGGATTGGGGATTGAGGATCTAGGATTGGAGATTGATTATTGAGGATTGAAGATTGAGAATTGAGGATTGAGGATTGAGAATTGAGAATTCAGGATAAGGAGTGAGGGTTGAGGATTGAGGTTTGAGGAATGAGGAATGAGGATTGAGGATTGAGGATTGAGGATTGAGGATTGAGGATTGAGTATTGAAGATTGAGTATTCGTGACTGAGGATTGAGGATTGCGGATTGAGGATTGAGGATTGGGTATTGAGGATTGAAGAATGAGGATTGGCGATTCAGGATTGAGGATTCAGGATTGAAGATAGAGTATTGAGGATAGAAGGTTGATGATTGAGGATTGAGGATTGTGGATTGAGGATTGAGGGTTGAGGATTGAAGATTGAGTATTGAGGATTGAGGATTGGGGATTGAGGATCTAGGCTTGGAGATTGACTATTGAGTATTGAGGATTGAAGATTGAGGATTGAGGATTGAAGATTGAGGATTGGGGACTGAGTGTTGAGGGTTGTGTGATGAGAATTGGTGTTTTTGGATAGAGATTTAAAGATATCAGATTGAGTATTGAGTATTGAAAACTGTGAATTGATGATATTCTATTGAGGATTGAGAATTGACAACTGATTGTTGAGGACTGAGGTCTGATGATTGAGGATTCAGGATTGAGGATTCAGGATTGAGGTTTGAGGACTGAGGATTGAGGATTGAATATTGAGGATTGAGGATTGAGGATTGAGGATTGAAGATTGACGACTGGGTATTGAGGATTGAACATTGAGGATTGAGGATTGAGGATTGAGGATTGAGGATTGAGGATTGAAGATTGAATATTGATGATTGAAGATTGAGGATTGAGGATTGAGGGTTGTGGATTGAGGACGAGTTCTGATGGTTGAGTATTGATGTTTGATGTCTGAGGATTGAGGATTGAGGATTGAGAATTGAGGATTGAGGAATGAGGATTGACGCTTGAGGATTGATGGTTTAGGATGGAGGATTGAAGAGAGAGGACTGAGTGTTGACGATTGAGTGTTGAGAATTGATGTTTGAGGATTGAGATTTGATTATTGAATATTGTGGATTGAGTATTGAACCATGAGAATTCAGGATATTCTGTTGAGTATTGTGAATTGAGTATTGATGATTGAGTGTTGAGGATTGATGGTCGAGGGTTGTGTGTTGAATATTGAGGATTGAGGATTGAGGATTGAGGACTGAAGACTCGGGATTGAAGATTTAGTATTGACGATTGAAGATTGAGGATTGAGGATTGAGTGTTGAGGATTGAGGACGAGGACTGACGGTTGAGGATTGAGGTTTGTGGATTGAGGATTGAGGATTGAGGACTGAGGATTGAGGATTGAGGACTGAGCATTGAGGATTGAAGATTGAGGACTGGGGATTGAGGATTGAGGGTTGAGGATTGAGGACGAGGACTGACGGTAGAGGATTGAAGATTGAGGATTGAGGATTGAGGATTGAGGATTGAGGATTGAGAATTGAGGATTGAAGATTGAGTATTAAGGATTGAAGATTGAGGATTGAGGATTGAGGGTTGAGGATTGAGGATTGAAGATTCAGGATTGGGGATTGAGGATTGACGATTGAGGATTGACTATTGAGGATTGAGTATTGAGGATTGAGAATTGAGGATTGAGGATTGAAGGTTGAGTATTGAGGATTGAGGACTGGGGATTGAGGATTGAAGATTGAGGATTAACGACTGAGGATTGGGGATTGAGGATCTAGGATTGGAGATTGATTATTGAGGATTGAAGATTGAGAATTGAGGATTGAGGATTGAGAATTGAGAATTGAGGATAAGGAGTGAGGGTTGAGGATTGAGGTTTGAGGAATGAGGATTGAGGATTGAGGATTGAGGATTGAGGATTGAGGATCGAGGATTGAGTATTGAAGATTGAGTATTCGTGACTGAGGATTGAGGATTGCGGATTGAGGGTTGAGGATTGAGAATTGAAGATTGAGTATTGGGGATTGAGGATTGAGGATTGAGGATTGAGGATTGGGTATTGAGGATTGAAGAATGAGGATTGACGATTCAGGATTGAGGATTCAGGATTGAAGATAGAGTATTGAGGATAGAAGGTTGATGATTGAGGATTGAGGATTGTGGATTGAGGATTGAGGGTTGAGGATTGAAGATTGAGTATTGAGGATTGAAGATTGAGTATTCAGGATTGAAGATTGAGGATTGAGGACTGAGGCTTGAGGATTGAGGATTGAGGATTGAAGATTGAGGATTGGGGATTGAGGATTGAGGATTGAGGATTGAGTATTGAGGATTGATAATTGAGGATTGAGGATTGAGGATTGGGTATTGAGGATTGAAGAATGAGGATTGACGATTCAGGATTGAGGATTCAGGATTGAAGATAGAGTATTGAGGATAGAAGGTTGATGATTGAGGATTGAGTATTGGGGACTGAGTGTTGAGGGTTGAGTGAAGAGAATTGATGTTTGTGGATAGTGATTTAAAGATTGCAGATTGAGTATTGCGTATTCAAAACTCTGAACTGAGGATATTCTATTGAGGATTGAGGATTGACTACTGATTGTTGAGGACTGAGTGCTGAAGATTGAGGATTCAGGATTGAGCATTCAGGATTGAGGTTTGAGGACTGAGGATTGAGGATTGAGGATTGAGGATTGAGGATTGAGGACTGAGTATTGAAGATTGAGGATTGGGTATTGCGGATTGAAAATTGAGGATTGGGTATTGAGGAATGAAGATTGAGGATTGAGGATTGAGGATTGAGGATTGAGGATTGAGGATTGAGGATTGAAGATTGAGGACTGGGCGTTGAGGGTTGAGTGATGAGAATTGATGTTTGTGGATGGAGATTTGAATATCGAAGATTGAGGATTGAGTATTGAAAACTGAGAATTCAGGATATTCTATTGAGTATTGAGAATTTTGGATTGATGGTTGAGGGTTGTCTGTTGAACATTGAGGACTGGAGGATTGAGTATTGAAGACTGAGGACTGAGGACTGAGGATTGAGTATTGAGGATTGAGGATTGTGTATTGAGGATTGAGGGTTGAAGATTGAGTATTGATGATTGAACATTGCGGATTGATTATTGAGGGTTGAGGATTGAGGACGAGGACTGAGGCTTGAGGATTGAGGTTTGAGGACAGAGGATTGAGGATTGAGGATTGAGGATTGACGATTGAGGATTTGGTATTGAGGATTGAGGATTGGGCATTGAGGGTCTAGTATTTGGGATTGATTATTTAGGATTGAAGATTGAGGGTTGAGGATTGAGGATTGAGGATTGAGAATTGAGAATTGAGGATGAGGACTGAGGTTTGAGGATTGGGTTTGAGGAATGAGGATTGAGGATTGAGGATTGAGGATTGAGGATTGAGGATTGTGTATTGAAGGTTGAGGATTGATGTCTGAGGATTGAGGATTGAGGATTGAGGATTGAGGATTGAGGATTGAAGATTGATTATTGAGGATTGAAGGCTGAGAATTCAGTATTGAGGATTGAGAATTGAGGATTGAAGATTGAGTATTGATGATTGAAGATTGGGGATTGAGGATTGAGGGTTGAGGATTGAGGACGAGGACTGACGGTAGAGGATTGAAGATTGAGGATTGAGGATTGAGGATTGAGGATTGAGGATTGAGAATTGAGGATGGAAGATTGAGTATTAAGGATTGAAGATTGAGGATTGAGGATTGAGGGTTGAGGATTGAGGATTGAAGATTCAGGATTGGGGACTGAGTGTTGAGGGTTGAGTGATGAGAATTGATGCTTGTGGATGGAGATTTGAATATCGAAGATTGAGGATTGAGTATTGAAAACTGAGAATTCAGGATATTCTATTGAGTATTGAGAATTTTGGATTGATGGTTGAGGGTTGTGTGTTGAACATTGAGGACTGGAGGATTGAGTATTGAAGACTGAGGACTGAGGACTGAGGATTGAGTATTGAGGATTGAGGATTGAGTATTGAGGATTGAGGGTTGAAGATTGAGTATTGATGATTGAACATTGCGGATTGATTATTGAGGGTTGAGGATTGAGGAAGAGGACTGAGGCTTGAGGATTGAGGTTTGAGGACAGGGGATTGAGGATTGAGGATTGAGGATTGAAGATTGAAGATTTGGTATTGAGGATTGAGGATTGGGCATTGAGGGTCTAGTATTTGGGATTGATTATTTAGGATTGAAGATTGAGGGTTGAGGATTGAGGATTGAGGATTGAGAATTGAGAATTGAGGATGAGGACTGAGGTTTGAGGATTGAGGTTTGAGGAATGAGGATTGAGGATTGAGGATTGAGGATTGAGGATTGAGGATTGAGTATTGAAGGTTGAGGATTGATGTCTGAGGATTGAGGATTGAGGATAGAGGATTGAGGATTGAGGATTGAAGATTGATTATTGAGGATTGAAGGCTGAGAATTCAGTATTGAGGATTGAGAATTGAGGATTGAAGATTGAGTATTGATGATTGAAGATTGAGGATTGAGGATTGAGGGTTGAGGATTGAGGACGAGGACTGACGGTAGAGGATTGAAGATTGAGGATTGAGGATTGAGGATTGAGGATTGAGGATTGAGAATTGAGGATTGAAGATTGAGTATTAAGGATTGAAGATTGAGGATTGAGGATTGAGGGTTGAGGATTGAGGATTGAAGATTCAGGATTGGGGATTGAGGATTGACGATTGAGGATTGACTATTGAGGATTGAGTATTGAGGATTGAGAATTGAGGATTGAGGATTGAAGATTGGGTATTGAGGATTGAGGACTGGGGATTGAGGATTGAAGATTGAGGATTAACGACTGAGGATTGGGGATTGAGGATCTAGGATTGGAGATTGATTATTGAGGATTGAAGATTGAGAATTGAGGATTGAGGATTGAGAATTGAGAATTGAGGATAAGGAGTGAGGGTTGAGGATTGAGGTTTGAGGAATGAGGATTGAGGATTGAGGATTGAGGATTGAGGATTGAGGATTGAGGATTGAGGATTGAGTATTGAAGATTGAGTATTCGTGACTGAGGATTGAGGATTGCGGATTGAGGGTTGAGGATTGAGGATTGAAGATTGAGTATTGGGGATTGAGGATTGAGGATTGAGGATTGAGGATTGGGTATTGAGGATTGAAGAATGAGGATTGACAATTCAGGATTGAGGATTCAGGATTGAAGATAGAGTATTGAGGATAGAAGGTTGATGATTGAGGATTGAGAATTGGGGACTGAGTGTTGAGGGTTGAGTGATGAGAATTGATGTTTGTGGATAGTGATTTAAAGATTGCAGATTGAGTATTGCGTATTCAAAACTCTGAACTGAGGATATTCTATTGAGGATTGAGGATTGACTACTGATTGTTGTAAACTTAGTGCTGAAGATTGAGGATTCAGGATTGAGCATTCAGGATTGACGTTTGAGAACTGAGGATTGAGGATTGAGGATTGAGGATTGAGGATTGAGGACTGAGTATTGAAGATTGAGGATTGGGTATTGCGGATTGAACATTGAGGATTGGGTATTGAGGAATGAAGATTGAGGATTGAGGATTGAGGATTGAGGACTGAGTATTGAAGATTGAGGATTGGTTATTGCGGATTGAACATTGAGGATTGGGTATTGAGGAATGAAGATTGAGGATTGAGGATTTCGGATTGAGGGTAGAGGATTCAGGATTGAGGTTTGAGGACTGAGGATTGAGGATTGGGTATTGCGGATTGAACATTGAGGATTGAGGATTGAGGATTGAGGACTGAGGATTGAGGACAGAAGATTGAATATTGATGATTGAAGATTGAGGATTGAGGATTGAGGGCTGTGGATTGAGGACCAGGACTGAGGGTTGAGTATTGATGTTTGAGGAATGAGGATTGAGGATTGAAGATTGAGGATTGAGGATTGAGGATTGAGGAATGAGGATTGAGAATTGAGGATTGAAGATTGAGTATTAAGGATTGAAGATTGAGGATTGAGGATTGAGGGTTGAGGATTGAGGATTGAAGATTCAGGATTGGGGATTGAGCATTGACGATTGAGGATTGACTATTGAGGATTGAGTATTGAGGATTGAGAATTGAGGATTGAGGATTGAAGATTGAGTATTGAGGATTGAGGACTGGGGATTGAGGATTGAAGATTGAGGATTAACGATTGAGGATTGGGGATTGAGGATCTAGGATTGGAGATTGATTATTGAGGATTGAAGATTGAGAATTGAGGATTGAGGATTGAGAATTGAGAATTCAGGATAAGGAGTGAGGGTTGAGGATTGAGGTTTGAGGAATGAGGAATGAGGATTGAGGATTGAGGATTGAGGATTGAGGATTGAGGATTGAGTATTGAAGATTGAGTATTCGTGACTGAGGATTGAGGATTGCGGATTGAGGATTGAGGATTGAGGATTGAAGATTGAGTATTGGGGATTGAGGATTGAGGATTGAGGATTGAGGATTGGGTATTGAGGATTGAAGAATGAGGATTGGCGATTCAGGATTCAGGATTCAGGATTGAAGATAGAGTATTGAGGATAGAATGTTGATGATTGAGGATTGAGGATTGTGGATTGAGGATTGAGGGTTGAGGATTGAAGATTGAGTATTGAGGATTGAAGGTTGAGTATTCAGGATTGAAGATTGAGGATTGAGGACTGAGGCTTGAGGATTGAGGATTGAGGATTGAAGATTGAGGATTGGGGATTGAGGATTGAGGATTGAGGATTGAGTATTGAGGATTGAGAATTGAGGATTGAGGATTGAAGATTGAGGATTAAGGATTGAGGATTGGGGATTGAGGATCTAGGCTTGGAGATTGACTATTGAGTATTGAGGATTGAAGATTGAGGATTGAGGATTGAAGATTGAGGATTGGGGACTGAGTGTTGAGGGTTGTGTGATGAGAATTGGTGTTTTTGGATAGAGATTTAAAGATATCAGATTGAGTATTGAGTATTGAAAACTGTGAATTGATGATATTCTATTGAGGATTGAGAATTGACAACTGATTGTTGAGGACTGAGGTCTGAAGATTGAGGATTCAGGATTGAGGATTCAGGATTGAGGTTTGAGGACTGAGGATTGAGGATTGAATATTGAGGATTGAGGATTGAGGATTGAGGATTGAGGATTGAAGATTGACGACTGGGTATTGAGGATTGAACATTGAGGATTGAGGATTGAGGATTGAGGATTGAGGATTGAGGATTGAAGATTGAATATTGATGATTGAAGATTGAGGATTGAGGATTGAGGGTTGTGGATTGAGGACGAGTTCTGATGGTTGAGTATTTATGTTTGATGTCTGAGGATTGAGGATTGAGGATTGAGAATTGAGGATTGAGGAATGAGGATTGACGCTTGAGGATTGATGGTTGAGGATGGAGGATTGACGATTGAGTGTTGAGAATTGATGTTTGAGGATTGAGATTTGATTATTGAATATTGTGGATTGAGTATTGAACCATGAGAATTCAGGATATTCTGTTGAGTATTGTGAATTGAGTATTGATGATTGAGTGTTGAGGATTGATGGTCGAGGGTTGTGTGTTGAATATTGAGGATTGAGGATTGAGGATTGAGGACTGAAGACTCGGGATTGAAGATTTAGTATTGACGATTGAAGATTGAGGATTGAGGATTGAGTGTTGAGGATTGAGGACGAGGACTGACGGTTGAGGATTGAGGTTTGTGGATTGAGGATTGAGGATTGAGGACTGAGGATTGAGGATTGAGGACTGAGCATTGAGGATTGAAGATTGAGGACTGGGGATTGAGGATTGAGGGTTGAGGATTGAGGACGAGGACTGACGGTAGAGGATTGAAGATTGAGGATTGAGGATTGAGGATTGAGGATTGAGGATTGAGAATTGAGGATTGAAGATTGAGTATTAAGGATTGAAGATTGAGGATTGAGGATTGAGGGTTGAGGATTGAGGATTGAAGATTCAGGATTGGGGATTGAGGATTGACGATTGAGGATTGACTATTGAGGATTGAGTATTGAGGATTGAGAATTGAGGATTGAGGATTGAAGATTGAGTATTGAGGATTGAGGACTGGGGATTGAGGATTGAAGATTGAGGATTAACGACTGAGGATTGGGGATTGAGGATCTAGGATTGGAGATTGATTATTGAGGATTGAAGATTGAGAATTGAGGATTGAGGATTGAGAATTGAGAATTGACGATAAGGAGTGAGGGTTGAGGATTGAGGTTTGAGGAATGAGGATTGAGGATTGAGGATTGAGGATTGAGGATTGAGGATTGAGGATTGAGGATTGAGGATTGAGTATTGAAGATTGAGTATTCGTGACTGAGGATTGAGGATTGCGGATTGAGGGTTGAGGATTGAGAATTGAAGATTGAGTATTGGGGATTGAGGATTGAGGATTGAGGATTGAGGATTGGGTATTGAGGATTGAAGAATGAGGATTGACGATTCAGGATTGAGGATTCAGGATTGAAGATAGAGTATTGAGGATAGAAGGTTGATGATTGAGGATTGAGGATTGTGGATTGAGGATTGAGGGTTGAGGATTGAAGATTGAGTATTGAGGATTGAAGATTGAGTATTGAGGATTGAAGATTGAGGATTGAGGACTGAGGCTTGAGGATTGAGGATTGAGGATTGAAGATTGAGGATTGGGGATTGAGGATTGAGGATTGAGGATTGAGTATTGAGGATTGATAATTGAGGATTGAGGATTGAGGATTGGGTATTGAGGATTGAAGAATGAGGATTGACGATTCAGGATTGAGGATTCAGGATTGAAGATAGAGTATTGAGGATAGAAGGTTGATGATTGAGGATTGAGTATTGGGGACTGAGTGTTGAGGGTTGAGTGAAGAGAATTGATGTTTGTGGATAGTGATTTAAAGATTGCAGATTGAGTATTGCGTATTCAAAACTCTGAACTGAGGATATTCTATTGAGGATTGAGGATTGACTACTGATTGTTGAGGACTGAGTGCTGAAGATTGAGGATTCAGGATTGAGCATTCAGGATTGAGGTTTGAGGACTGAGGATTGAGGATTGAGTATTGAGGATTGACGATTGAGGACTGAGTATTGAAGATTGAGGATTGGGTATTGCGGATTGAACATTGAGGATTGGGTATTGAGGAATGAAGATTGAGGATTGGGGATTGAGGGTTGAGGATTGAGGATTGAGGATTGAAGATTGAGGACTGAGCGTTGAGGGTTGAGTGATGAGAATTGATGCTTGTGGATGGAGATTTGAATATCGAAGATTGAGGATTGAGTATTGAAAACTGAGAATTCAGGATATTCTATTGAGTATTGAGAATTTTGGATTGATGGTTGAGGGTTGTGTGTTGAACATTGAGGACTGGAGGATTGAGTATTGAAGACTGAGGACTGAGGACTGAGGATTGAGTATTGAGGATTGAGGATTGAGTATTGAGGATTGAGGGTTGAAGATTGAGTATTGATGATTGAACATTGCGGATTGATTATTGAGGGTTGAGGATTGAGGAAGAGGACTGAGGCTTGAGGATTGAGGTTTGAGGACAGGGGATTGAGGATTGAGGATTGAGGATTGAAGATTGAGGATTTGGTATTGAGGATTGAGGATTGGGCATTGAGGGTCTAGTATTTGGGATTGATTATTTAGGATTGAAGATTGAGGGTTGAGGATTGAGGATTGAGGATTGAGAATTGAGAATTGAGGATGAGGACTGAGGTTTGAGGATTGAGGTTTGAGGAATGAGGATTGAGGATTGAGAATTGAGGATTGAGGATTGAGGATTGAGTATTGAAGGTTGAGGATTGATGTCTGAGGATTGATGATTGAGGATAGAGGATTGAGGATTGAGGATTGAAGATTGATTATTGAGGATTGAAGGCTGAGAATTCAGTATTGAGGATTGAGAATTGAGGATTGAAGATTGAGTATTGATGATTGAAGATTGAGGATTGAGGATTGAGGGTTGAGGATTGAGGACGAGGACTGACGGTAGAGGATTGAAGATTGAGGATTGAGGATTGAGGATTGAGGATTGAGGATTGAGAATTGAGGATTGAAGATTGAGTATTAAGGATTGAAGATTGAGGATTGAGGATTGAGGGTTGAGGATTGAGGATTGAAGATTCAGGATTGGGGATTGAGGATTGACGATTGAGGATTGACTATTGAGGATTGAGTATTGAGGATTGAGAATTGAGGATTGAGGATTGAAGATTGAGTATTGAGGATTGAGGACTGGGGATTGAGGATTCAAGATTGAGGATTAACGACTGAGGATTGGGGATTGAGGATCTAGGATTGGAGATTGATTATTGAGGATTGAAGATTGAGAATTGAGGATTGAGGATTGAGAATTGAGAATTGAGGATAAGGAGTGAGGGTTGAGGATTGAGGTTTGAGGAATGAGGATTGAGGATTGAGGATTGAGGATTGAGGATTGAGGATTGAGGATTGAGGATTGAGTATTGAAGATTGAGTATTCGTGACTGAGGATTGAGGATTGCGGATTGAGGGTTGAGGATTGAGGATTGAAGATTGAGTATTGGGGATTGAGGATTGAGGATTGAGGATTGAGGATTGGGTATTGAGGATTGAAGAATGAGGATTGACGATTCAGGATTGAGGACTCAGGATTGAAGATAGAGTATTGAGGATAGAAGGTTGATGATTGAGGATTGAGTATTGGGGACTGAGTGTTGAGGGTTGAGTGAAGAGAATTGATGTTTGTGGATAGTGATTTAAAGATTGCAGATTGAGTATTGCGTATTCAAAACTCTGAACTGAGGATATTCTATTGAGGATTGAGGATTGACTACTGATTGTTGAGGACTGAGTGCTGAAGATTGAGGATTCAGGATTGAGCATTCAGGATTGAGGTTTGAGGACTGAGGATTGAGGATTGAGGATTGAGGATTGACGATTGAGGACTGAGTATTGAAGATTGAGGATTGGGTATTGCGGATTGAACATTGAGGATTGGGTATTGAGGAATGAAGATTGAGGATTGGGGATTGAGGGTTGAGGATTGAGGATTGAGGATTGAAGATTGAGGACTGAGCGTTGAGGGTTGAGTGATGAGAATTGATGCTTGTGGATGGAGATTTGAATATCGAAGATTGAGGATTGAGTATTGAAAACTGAGAATTCAGGACATTCTATTGAGTATTGAGAATTTTGGATTGATGGTTGAGGGTTGTGTGTTGAACATTGAGGACTGGAGGATTGAGTATTGAAGACTGAGGACTGAGGACTGAGGATTGAGTATTGAGGATTGAGGATTGAGTATTGAGGATTGAGGGTTGAAGATTGAGTATTGATGATTGAACATTGCGGATTGATTATTGAGGGTTGAGGATTGAGGAAGAGGACTGAGGCTTGAGGATTGAGGTTTGAGGACAGGGGATTGAGGATTGAGGATTGAGGATTGAAGATTGAGGATTTGGTATTGAGGATTGAGGATTGGGCATTGAGGGTCTAGTATTTGGGATTGATTATTTAGGATTGAAGATTGAGGGTTGAGGATTGAGGATTGAGGATTGAGAATTGAGAATTGAGGATGAGGACTGAGGTTTGAGGATTGAGGTTTGAGGAATGAGGATTGAGGATTGAGGATTGAGGATTGAGGATTGAGGATTGAGTATTGAAGGTTGAGGATTGATGTCTGAGGATTGAGGATTGAGGATAGAGGATTGAGGATTGAGGATTGAAGATTGATTATTGAGGATTGAAGGCTGAGAATTCAGTATTGAGGATTGAGAATTGAGGATTGAAGATTGAGTATTGATGATTGAAGATTGAGGATTGAGGATTGAGGGTTGAGGATTGAGGACGAGGACTGACGGTAGAGGATTGAAGATTGAGGATTGAGGATTGAGGATTGAGGATTGAGGATTGAGAATTGAGGATTGAAGATTGAGTATTAAGGATTGAAGATTGAGGATTGAGGATTGAGGGTTGAGGATTGAGGATTGAAGATTCAGGATTGGGGATTGAGGATTGACGATTGAGGATTGACTATTGAGGATTGAGTATTGAGGATTGAGAATTGAGGATTGAGGATTGAAGATTGAGTATTGAGGATTGAGGACTGGGGATTGAGGATTGAAGATTGAGGATTAACGACTGAGGATTGGGGATTGAGGATCTAGGATTGGAGATTGATTATTGAGGATTGAAGATTGAGAATTGAGGATTGAGGATTGAGAATTGAGAATTGAGGATAAGGAGTGAGGGTTGAGGATTGAGGTTTGAGGAATGAGGATTGAGGGTTGAGGATTGAGGATTGAGGATTGAGGATTGAGGATTGAGGATTGAGTATTGAAGATTGAGTATTCGTGACTGAGGATTGAGGATTGCGGATTGAGGGTTGAGGATTGAGGATTGAAGATTGAGTATTGGGGATTGAGGATTGAGGATTGAGGATTGAGGATTGGGTATTGAGGATTGAAGAATGAGGATTGACGATTCAGGATTGAGGATTCAGGATTGAAGATAGAGTATTGAGGATAGAAGGTTGATGATTGAGGATTGAGAATTGGGGACTGAGTGTTGAGGGTTGAGTGATGAGAATTGATGTTTGTGGATAGTGATTTAAAGATTGCAGATTGAGTATTGCGTATTCAAAACTCTGAACTGAGGATATTCTATTGAGGATTGAGGATTGACTACTGATTGTTGTAAACTGAGTGCTGAAGATTGAGGATTCAGGATTGAGCATTCAGGATTGACGTTTGAGAACTGAGGATTGAGGATTGAGGATTGAGGATTGAGGATTGAGGACTGAGTATTGAAGATTGAGGATTGGGTATTGCGGATTGAACATTGAGGATTGGGTATTGAGGAATGAAGATTGAGGATTGGGGATTGAGGATTGAGGACTGAGTATTGAAGATTGAGGATTGGGTATTGCGGATTGAACATTGAGGATTGGGTATTGATGAATGAAGATTGAGGATTGAGGATTTCGGATTGAGGGTAGAGGATTCAGGATTGAGGTTTGAGGACTGAGGATTGAGGATTGGGTATTGCGGATTGAACATTGAGGATTGAGGATTGAGGATTGAGGACTGAGGATTGAGGACAGAAGATTGAATATTGATGATTGAAGATTGAGGATTGAGGATTGAGGGCTGTGGATTGAGGACCAGGACTGAGGGTTGAGTATTGATGTTTGAGGAATGAGGATTGAGGATTGAAGATTGAGGATTGAGGATTGAGGATTGAGGAATGAGGATTGAGAATTGAGGATTGAAGATTGAGTATTAAGGATTGAAGATTGAGGATTGAGGATTGAGGGTTGAGGATTGAGGATTGAAGATTCAGGATTGGGGATTGAGCATTGACGATTGAGGATTGACTATTGAGGATTGAGTATTGAGGATTGAGAATTGAGGATTGAGGATTGAAGATTGAGTATTGAGGATTGAGGACTGGGGATTGAGGATTGAAGATTGAGGATTAACGATTGAGGATTGGGGATTGAGGATCTAGGATTGGAGATTGATTATTGAGGATTGAAGATTGAGAATTGAGGATTGAGGATTGAGAATTGAGAATTCAGGATAAGGAGTGAGGGTTGAGGATTGAGGTTTGAGGAATGAGGAATGAGGATTGAGGATTGAGGATTGATTATTGAGGATTGAAGATTGAGAATTGAGGATTGAGGATTGAGAATTGAGAATTCAGGATAAGGAGTGAGGGTTGAGGATTGAGGTTTGAGGAATGAGGAATGAGGATTGAGGATTGAGGATTGAGGATTGAGGATTGAGGATTGAGTATTGAAGATTGAGTATTCGTGACTGAGGATTGAGGATTGCGGATTGAGGATTGAGGATTGAGGATTGAAGATTGAGTATTGGGGATTGAGGATTGAGGATTGAGGATTGAGGATTGGGTATTGAGGATTGAAGAATGAGGATTGGCGATTCAGGATTGAGGATTCAGGATTGAAGATAGAGTATTGAGGATAGAAGGTTGATGATTGAGGATTGAGGATTGTGGATTGAGGATTGAGGGTTGAGGATTGAAGATTGAGTATTGAGGATTGAAGATTGAGTATTCAGGATTGAAGATTGAGGATTGAGGACTGAGGCTTGAGGATTGAGGATTGAGGATTGAAGATTGAGGATTGGGGATTGAGGATTGAGGATTGAGGATTGAGTATTGAGGATTGAGAATTGAGGATTGAGGATTGAAGATTGAGGATTAAGGATTGAGGATTGGGGATTGAGGATCTAGGCTTGGAGATTGACTATTGAGTATTGAGGATTGAAGATTGAGGATTGAGGATTGAAGATTGAGGATTGGGGACTGAGTGTTGAGGGTTGTGTGATGAGAATTGGTGTTTTTGGATAGAGATTTAAAGATATCAGATTGAGTATTGAGTATTGAAAACTGTGAATTGATGATATTCTATTGAGGATTGAGAATTGACAACTGATTGTTGAGGACTGAGGTCTGAAGATTGAGGATTCAGGATTGAGGATTCAGGATTGAGGTTTGAGGACTGAGGATTGAGGATTGAATATTGAGGATTGAGGATTGAGGATTGAGGATTGAAGATTGACGACTGGGTATTGAGGATTGAACATTGAGGATTGAGGATTGAGGATTGAGGATTGAGGATTGAGGATTGAAGATTGAATATTGATGATTGAAGATTGAGGATTGAGGATTGAGGGTTGTGGATTGAGGACGAGTTCTGATGGTTGAGTATTGATGTTTGATGTCTGAGGATTGAGGATTGAGGATTGAGAATTGAGGATTGAGGAATGAGGATTGACGCTTGAGGATTGATGGTTGAGGATGGAGGATTGAAGAGAGAGGACTGAGTGTTGACGATTGAGTGTTGAGAATTGATGTTTGAGGATTGAGATTTGATTATTGAATATTGTGGATTGAGTATTGAACCATGAGAATTCAGGATATTCTGTTGAGTATTGTGAATTGAGTATTGATGATTGAGTGTTGAGGATTGATGGTCGAGGGTTGTGTGTTGAATATTGAGGATTGAGGATTGAGGATTGAGGACTGAAGACTCGGGATTGAAGATTTAGTATTGACGATTGAAGATTGAGGATTGAGGATTGAGTGTTGAGGATTGAGGACGAGGACTGACGGTTGAGGATTGAGGTTTGTGGATTGAGGATTGAGGATTGAGGACTGAGGATTGAGGATTGAGGACTGAGCATTGAGGATTGAAGATTGAGGACTGGGGATTGAGGATTGAGGGTTGAGGATTGAGGACGAGGACTGACGGTAGAGGATTGAAGATTGAGGATTGAGGATTGAGGATTGAGGATTGAGGATTGAGAATTGAGGATTGAAGATTGAGTATTAAGGATTGAAGATTGAGGATTGAGGATTGAGGATTGAGGATTGGGTATTGAGGATTGAAGAATGAGGATTGACGATTCAGGATTGAGGATTCAGGATTGAAGATAGAGTATTGAGGATAGAAGGTTGATGATTGAGGATTGAGTATTGGGGACTGAGTGTTGAGGGTTGAGTGAAGAGAATTGATGTTTGTGGATAGTGATTTAAAGATTGCAGATTGAGTATTGCGTATTCAAAACTCTGAACTGAGGATATTCTATTGAGGATTGAGGATTGACTACTGATTGTTGAGGACTGAGTGCTGAAGATTGAGGATTCAGGATTGAGCATTCAGGATTGAGGTTTGAGGACTGAGGATTGAGGATTGAGGATTGAGGATTGAGGATTGAGGACTGAGTATTGAAGATTGAGGATTGGGTATTGCGGATTGAAAATTGAGGATTGGGTATTGAGGAATGAAGATTGAGGATTGAGGATTGAGGATTGAGGATTGAGGATTGAGGATTGAGGATTGAAGATTGAGGACTGGGCGTTGAGGGTTGAGTGATGAGAATTGATGTTTGTGGATGGAGATTTGAATATCGAAGATTGAGGATTGAGTATTGAAAACTGAGAATTCAGGATATTCTATTGAGTATTGAGAATTTTGGATTGATGGTTGAGGGTTGTGTGTTGAACATTGAGGACTGGAGGATTGAGTATTGAAGACTGAGGACTGAGGACTGAGGATTGAGTATTGAGGATTGAGGATTGTGTATTGAGGATTGAGGGTTGAAGATTGAGTATTGATGATTGAACATTGCGGATTGATTATTGAGGGTTGAGGATTGAGGACGAGGACTGAGGCTTGAGGATTGAGGTTTGAGGACAGAGGATTGAGGATTGAGGATTGAGGATTGAAGATTGAGGATTTGGTATTGAGGATTGAGGATTGGGCATTGAGGGTCTAGTATTTGGGATTGATTATTTAGGATTGAAGATTCAGGGTTGAGGATTGAGGATTGAGGATTGAGAATTGAGAATTGAGGATGAGGACTGAGGTTTGAGGATTGGGTTTGAGGAATGAGGATTGAGGATTGAGGATTGAGGATTGAGGATTGAGGATTGTGTATTGAAGGTTGAGGATTGATGTCTGAGGATTGAGGATTGAGGATTGAGGATTGAGGATTGAGGATTGAAGATTGATTATTGAGGATTGAAGGCTGAGAATTCAGTATTGAGGATTGAGAATTGAGGATTGAAGATTGAGTATTGACGATTGAAGATTGGGGATTGAGGATTGAGGGTTGAGGATTGAGGACGAGGACTGACGGTAGAGGATTGAAGATTGAGGATTGAGGATTGAGGATTGAGGATTGAGGATTGAGGATTGAGAATTGAGGATGGAAGATTGAGTATTAAGGATTGAAGATTGAGGATTGAGGATTGAGGGTTGAGGATTGAGGATTGAAGATTCAGGATTGGGGACTGAGTGTTGAGGGTTGAGTGATGAGAATTGATGTTTGTGGATAGTGATTTAAAGATTGCAGATTGAGTATTGCGTATTCAAAACTCTGAACTGAGGATATTCTATTGAGGATTGAGGATTGACAACTGATTGTTGAGGACTGAGTGCTGAAGATTGAGGATTCAGGATTGAGGACTCAGGATTGAGGTTTGAGGACTGAGGATTGAGGATTGAGGATTGAGGATTGAGGATTGAGGACTGAGTATTGAAGATTGAGGATTGGGTATTGCGGATTGAACATTGAGGATTGGGTTTTGAGGAATGAAGATTGAGGATTGAGGATTGCGGATTGAGGGTTGAGGATTGAGGATTGAAGATTGAGTATTGGGGATTGAGGATTGAGGATTGAGGATTGAGGATTGATGATTGAGGACTGAGGATTGAGGATTGAGGATTGAGCATTGAGGATTGAAGATTGAGGATGGGGATTGAGGATTGAAGATTGAGGGTTGATGATTGAGGGTTGAGAATTGAGAATTGAGGATGGGGACTGAGGGTTGAGGACCGAGGTTTGAGGAACGAGGATTGAGGGTTGAGGATTGAGGGCTGTGGATTGACGATTGAGTATTGAAGATTGAGGATTAAGGATTGAGGATTGAGAATTGAGGATTGAGGGCTGTGGATTGAGGACCAGGACTGAGGGTTGAGTATTGATGTTTGATGTCTGAGGATTGAGGATTGAGGACTGAGAATTGAGGATTGAGGATTGAGGATTGAAGATTGAGGATTGGGTACTGAGGATTGAAGAATGAGGATTGAGGATTGAGGATTGAGGATTGAGGATTGAAGATTGAGTATTGAGGATTGAAGATTGAGGATTGAGGATTGAGGAATGAGGATTGAGGATTGAGGATTGAGAATTGAGGATTGAAGATTGAGTATTGAGGATTGAAGATTGAGGATTGTGCATTGAGGATTGAGGATTGAGGATTGAAGGTTAAGAGTTGGGGATTGAGGATTGACGATTGAGGATTGAGTATTGAGGATAAAGAATTGAGGATTGAGGATTTAGGATTGAAGGTACAGTATTGAGGATTGAAGACTGAGGATTGAGGATTGAGGATTGAGGATTGACTATGAGGGCTGAGGGTTGAGGATTGAGGTTTGAGGACTGAGGACTGAGGATTGAGGATTGAGAATTGAGGATTCAGGACTGAGGATTGAAGATTGAGGATTGGGGACTGAGTGTTGAGGGTTGAGTGATGAGAATTGATGTTTGTGGATAGTGATTAAAAGATTGCAGATTGAGTATTGCGTATTCAAAACTCTGAACTGAGGATATTCTATTGAGGATTGAGGACTGACAACTGATTGTTGAGGACTGAGTGCTGAAGATTGAGGATTCAGGATTGAGGACTCAGGATTGAGGTTTGTGGACTGAGGATTGAGGATTGAGGATTGAGGATTGAGGATTGAGGTCTTTGTATTGAAGATTGAGGATTGGGTATTGCGGATTGAACATTGAGGATTGGGTATTGAGGAATGAAGATTGAGGATTGAGGATTGAGGATTGAGGATTGACGATTGAGGATTGAAGATTGAGTATTGAGGATTGAAGATTGAGGATTGAGGACTGAGCGTTGAGGGTTGAGTGATGAGAATTGATGTTTGTGGATGGAGATTTGAAGATCGAAGATTGAGGATTGAGTATTGAAAACTGAGAATTGAGGATATTCTATTGAGTATTGAGAATTTTGGATTGGTGGTTGAGGGTTGTGTGTTGAATATTGAGGATTGGTGGATTGAGTATTGAAGACTGAGGACTGACGACTGAGGATTGAGTATTGAGGATTGAGGATTGAGTATTGAGGATTGAGGGTTGAAGATTGAGTATTGATGATTGAAGATTGCGGATTGATTATTGAGGGTGAAGGATTGAGGACGAGGACTGAGGGTTGAGGATTGAGGTTTGAGGACAGAGGATTGAGGATTGAGGATTGAGAATTGATAATTGAGTGTTGAGGATTGAAGATTGAGGATTTGGTATTGAGGATTGAGGATTGGGCATTGAGAGTCTAGTATTTGGGATTGATTATTTTGGATTGAAGGTTGAGGGTTGAGGATTGAGGATTGAGGATTGAGGATTGAGGATTGACGATTGAGGATTGAAGATTGAGTATTGAGAATTGAAGATTGAGGATTGTGGATTGAGGATTGAGGATTGAGGATTGAATATTAAGGATTGGGGATTGAGGATTGACGATTGAGGATTGAGTACTGAGGATTAAGAATTGAGGATCGAGGATTGAGTATTGAAGATACAGTATTGAGGATTGAAGATTGAGGATTGAGGATTGAGGATTGAGGATTGACTATGAGGGCTGAGGGTTGAGGACTGAGGTTTGAGGACTGAGGACTGAGGATTGAGGATTGAGAATTGAGGATTCAGGATTGAGGATCGAAGATTGAGGATTGGGGACAGAGTGTTGAGGGTTGAGTGATGAGAATTGATGTTTGTGGATAGTGATTTAAAGATTGCAGATTGAGTATTGCGTATTCAAAACTCTGAACTGAGGATATTCTACTGAGGATTGAGGATTGACTACTGATTGTTGAGGACTGAGTGCTGAAGATTGAGGATTCAGGATTGAGCATTCAGGATTGACGTTTGAGGACTGAGGATTGAGGATTGAGGATTGAGGATTGAGGATTGAGGACTGAGTATTGAAGATTGAGAATTGGGTATTGCGGATTGAACATTGAGGATTGGGTATTGAGGAATGAAGATTGAGGATTGAGGATTGAGGATTGAGGATTGAGGATTGAGGATTGAAGATTGAGGACTGAGCGTTGAGGGTTGAGTGATGAGAATTGATGTTTGTGGATGGAGATTTGAATATCGAAGATTGAGGATTGAGTATTGAAAACTGAGAATTCAGGATATTCTATTGAGTATTGAGAATTTTGGATTGATGGTTGAAGGTTGTGTGTTGAACATTGAGGACTGGAGGATTGAGTATTGAAGACTGAGGACTGAGGACTGAGGATTGAGTATTGAGGATTGAGGATTGAGTATTGAGGATTGAGGGTTGAAGATTGAGTATTGATGATTGAACATTGCGGATTGATTATTGAGGGTTGAGGATTGAGGACGAGGACTGAGGGTTGAGGATTGAGGTTTGAGGACAGAGGATTGAGGATTGAGGATTGAGGATTGAAGATTGAGGATTTGGTATTCAGGATTGAGGATTGGGCATTGAGGGTCTAGTATTTGGGATTGATTATTTAGGATTGATGATTGAGGGTAGAGCATTGAGGATTGAGGATTGAGAATTGAGAATTGAGGATGAGGACTGAGGTTTGAGGATTGAGGTTTGAGGAATGATTGAGGATTGAGGATTGAGGATTCAGGATTGAGGATTGAGTATTGAAGGTTGAGGATTGATGTCTGATGATTGAGGATTGAGGATTGAGGATTGAGGATTGAGGATTGAAGATTGATTATTGAGGATTGAAGGCTGAGAATTCAGTATTGAGGATTGAGAATTGAGGATTGAAGATTGAGTATTGATGATTGAAGATTGAGGATTGAGGATTGAGGGTTGAGGATTGAGGACGAGGACTGACGGTAGAGGATTGAAGATTGAGGATTGAGGATTGAGTATTGAGGATTGAGGATTGAGAATTGAGGATGGAAGATTGAGTATTAAGGATTGAAGATTGAGGATTGAGGATTGAGGGTTGAGGATTGAGGATTGAAGATTCAGGATTGGGGATTGAGGATTGACGATTGAGGATTGACTATTGAGGATTGAGTATTGAGGATTGAGAATTGAGGATTGAGGATTGAAGATTGAGTATTGAGGATTGAGGACTAGGGATTGAGGATTGAAGATTGAGGATTAACGATTGAGGATTGGGGATTGAGGATCTAGGATTGGAGATTGATTATTGAGGATTGAAGATTGAGAATTGAGGATTGAGGATTGAGAATTGAGAATTGAGGATGAGGACTGAGGGTTGAGGATTGAGGTTTGGGGTACGAGGATTGAGGATTGAGAATTCAGGACTGAGGATTGACGATTGAGTATTGAAGATTGAGGATTGATGACTGAGGATTGAGGATTGATGATTGATGATGGCGGATTGAGTATTGAAAATTGAGTATTGAGGATTGAATATTGAGGATTGACGATTGAGGATTGAGGATTGAGGTTGGAGGATTGACGATGAGGGCTGAGGGTTGAGGATTGAGGTTTGAGGTCTGAGGACTGAGGATTGAGGAATGAGAATTGAGGATTGAGGATTGAGGATTGAAGATTGAGGATTGGGTATTGAGGATTGAAGAATGAGGAATGAGGATTGAGGATTGAGGAATGGGGACTGAGGATTGAAGATTCAGGATTGAGGATTGAGGATTGAGGATTGAGGATTGAAGATTTAGTATTGAGGATTGAAGATTGAGAATTGAGGATTGAGGATTGAACATTGAGGACTGAGTGTTGAGGGTTGAGTGATGAGAATTGATGTTTGTGGATAGATATTTGAAGATTGCAGATTGAGCATTGAGTATTGAAAACTGTGAATTGATGATATTCTATTGAGGATTGAGAATTGACAACAGATTGTTGAGGACTGATAGCTGAAGATTGAGGATTCAGGATTGAGAATTCAGAATTGAGGATTGAGGACTGAGGACTGAGGATTGAAGATTGAGTATTGAGAATGGAAGGCTGGGGATTAAGGATTGAGGATTGGGGATTGAGGATCTAGGATTGAAAATCGATTATTGAGGATTGAAGATTGAGGATTGAGGATTGAGGATTGAGAATTGAGAATTGAGGATAAGGACTGAGGGTTGAGGATTGAGGTTTGAGGAATGAGGATTGAGGATTGAGGATTGAAGATTGAGTATTGATGATTGAAGATTGACGATTGAGGATTGAGGGTTGATGATTGAGTACGAGGACCGACAGTAGAGGATTGTGGTTTGCGGATTGAGGGTTGAGGATTGAGAATTGAGGATGAGGACTGAGGTTTGAGGATTGATGACTGAGGATTGAGGATTGAGGATTGATGATTGCGGATTGAGGATAGAAGATTGAGTATTGAGGATTGAATATTGAGAATTGAGGAATGAGTATTGAGGATTGAAGATTGAGTATTGAGCATTGAAGATTGAGGATTGAGGGTTGAGGATTGAGGATTGAGGATTGAGGATTGAGGATTGAAGATTGAGGATTGGGGACTGAGTGTTGAGGGTTGAGTGATGAGAATTAATGTTTGTGGATAGAGATTTGAAGATTGCAGGTTGAGTATCGAGAATTGAAAACTGTGAATTGAGGATATTCTATTGAGGATTGAGGATTGACAATTGATTGTCGAGGACTGAGGGCTGAAGATTGAGGATTCAGGATTGAGGATTCAGAATTGAGGTTTGATGACTGAGGATTCACCATTGAAGATTGAGTATTGAGGATTGAAGGTTGAGGATTGAGGATTGAGTATGGAGGATTGAGGAGAGAGGACTGAGTGTTGAGGATTGAGTGTTGAGAATTGATGTTTGAGGGTTGATGTTTGATTATTGATTTTTGTGGATTGAGTATTGAACGATGAGAATTCAGGGTATTCTATTGAGTATTGAGAATTGAGGATTGATTGTTGAGTATTGAGGATTGATGGTTGAGGGTTTTGTGTTGAATATTGAGGATTGAGGATTGAGGATTGAGGATTGAGGATTGAGGATTGAGGAATGAAGATTGAGTATTGAGGATTGAAGGTTGAAGATTGAGGGTTGTGGATTGAGGATTGAGGATTGAAGGTTGAGGATTGGGGATTGAGGATTGACGATTGAGGATTGAGTATTGACGATCGAGAATTGAGGATTGAGGATTGAAGATTGAGTATTGAGGATTGAAGATTGAGGATTGAGGGTTGAGGATTGAGGATTAAGGACAGAGGATTGAGGATGATGGCTGAGGTTTGAGGTTTGATGTTTGAGTATTGAATCCTGAGAATTCAGGATGTTCTATTGAGTACTGAGAATGGAGGATTGATGATTTAGTATTGAGGATACAGGATTGAGGATTGAGGATTGAGTATTGAAGATTGAGTATTGAGGAATGAGGATTGATGATTGAGGATTTAGGATTGAGGATTCAGAATTGAGGTTTGAGGACTGAGGTTTGAGGATTGAAGATTGATTATTGAGAATTGAAGATTGAGGATTGAGGATTGAGGATTGAGGATTGAGGATTGAGGATGAGAGCTGTCCGTCGAGGATTGAGGTTTGAGGACTGAGGACTGAGGATTGAGGATTGAGAATTGAGGATTGAGGATTGAGTACTCAAGATTGAGGATTGGGTATTGAGGATTGAAGGATGAGGCTTGAGGATTGAGGATTGAGGATTGAGGATTGAGGATTGAGGATTGAGGGTTGAAGATTGAGGATTGCGTATTGAGGACTGAAGAATGAGGATTGAGGATTGAGGATTGAGGATTGAGGATTGAAAGTTGAGTATTGATGATTGAAGTTTGAGGATTGAGGATTGAGGGTTGAGGATTGAGGACGAGGACCGACAGTAGAGGATTGTGGTTTGCGGATTGAGGGTTGAGGATTGAGAATTGAGGATGAGGACTGAGGTTTGAGGATTGATGACTGAGGATTGAGGATTGAGGATTGATGATTGCGGATTGAGGATTGAAGATTGAGTATTGAGGATTGAATATTGAGGATTGAGGAATGAGTATTGAGGATTGAAGATTGAGTATTGAGGATTGAAGATTGAGGATTGAGGGTTGAGGATTGAGGATTGAGGATTGAGGATTGAGGATTGAAGATTGAGGATTGGGGACTGAGTGTTGAGGGTTGAGTGATGAGAATTAATGTTTGTGGATAGAGATTTGAAGATTGCAGGTTGAGTATCGAGTATTGAAAACTGTGAATTGAGGATATTCTATTGAGGATTGAGGATTGACAATTGATTGTCGAGGACTGAGGGCTGAAGATTGAGGATTCAGGATTGAGGATTCAGAATTGAGGTTTGAGGACTGAGGATTCACCATTGAAGATTGAGTATTGAGGATTGAAGGTTGAGGATTGAGGATTGAGGATGGAGGATTGAGGAGAGAGGACTGAGTGTTGAGGATTGAGTGTTGAGAATTGATGTTTGAGGGTTGATGTTTGATTATTGATTTTTGTGGATTGAGTATTGAACGATGAGAATTCAGGGTATTCTATTGAGTATTGAGAATTGAGGATTGATTGTTGAGTATTGAGGATTGATGGTTGAGGGTTTTGTGTTGAATATTGAGGATTGAGGATTGAGGATTGAGGATTGAGGATTGAGGATTGAGGATTGAGGAATGAAGATTGAGTATTGAGGATTGAAGGTTGAGGATTGCGGGTTGTGGATTGAGGATTGAGGATTGAAGATTGAGGATTGGGGATTGAGGATTGACGATTGAGGATTGAGTATTGACGATCGAGAATTGAGGATTGAGGATTGAAGATTGAGTATTGAGGATTGAAGATTGAGGATTGAGTGTTGAGGATTGAGGATTAAGGACTGAGGATTGAGGATGATGGCTGAGGTTTGAGGTTTGATGTTTGAGTATTGAATCCTGAGAATTCGGGATGTTCTATTGAGGATTGAGGATTGAGGATTGATGATTAAGGATTGACGATTGAGTACTGTGGATTGAAGATTGAGGTTTGAGGATTGAGGATTGGGGATTGAGGATTGAAGATTGAGGATTGGGGATTGAGGATTTACGATTGAGGATTGAGTATTGAGGATTGAGGATTGAGGATTGAGGATTGAGGATTGAGGATTGAAGATTGAGTATTGAGGATTGAAGGCTGAGGATTGAGGGTTGTGGATTGAGGATTGAGGATTGAAGATTGAGGATTGGGGATTGAGGATTGACGATTGAGGATTGAGTATTGACGATCGAGAATTGAGGATTGAAGATTGAGTATTGAGGATTGAAGATTGAGGATTGAGGGTTGAGGATTTAGGATTGAGGACTGAGGATTGAGGATGATGGCTGAAGTTTGAGGTTTGATGTTTGAGTATTGAATCCTGAGAATTCGGGATGTTCTATTGAGGATTGAGGATTGAGGCCTGAGGATTGAGGATTGAGGATTGAGCATTGAGGATTGAAGATTGGGGACTGGGGATTGAGGATTGAAGATTGAGGATTAAGGATTGAGGATTGGGGATAGGGGATCTAGGATTGGAGATTGATTATTGAGGATTGAAGATTGAGGGATGAGGATTGAGGATTGAGAATTGAGAATTGAGGATGAGGACTGAGGGTTGAGGATTGAGGTTTGAGGTACGAGGATTGAGGATTGAGGATTGAGGATTGAGGACTGAGGATTGACGATTGAGTATTGAAGATTGAGGATTGATGACTGAGGATTGAGGATTGATCATTGATGATTGCGCATTGAGTATTGAAAATTGAGTATTCAGGATTGAATATTGAGGATTGTGGATTGAGGATTGAGGTTTGAAGGTTGAGTATTGAGGATTGAAGATTGAGGACTGAGGATTGACGATTGAGGATTGAGGATTGAGGTTTGATAATTGACGATGAGGGCTGAGGGTTGAGGATTGAGGTTTGAGGTCTGAGGACTGAGGATTGAGGATTGAGAATTGATGATTGAGGATTGAGGATTGAAGATTGAGGATTGGGTATTGGGGATTGAAGAATGAGGATTGAGGATTGAGGATTCAGGATTGAGGACTCAGAATTGAGGTTTGAGGACTGAGGATTCAGGATTGAAGATTGAGTATTGAGGATTGAAGATTGAGTATTGAGGATTGAAAAATTGAGGATTAAGGATTGAGGATTGGGGATTGAGGATCTAGGATTGGAAATTGATTATTGAGGATTGAAGATTGAGGATTGAGGACTGAGGATTGAGAATTGAGAATTGAGGATAAGGACAGAGGGTTGAGGATTGAGGTTTGAGGAATGAGGATTGAGGATTGAGGATTGAGGATTGAAGATTGAGTATTGATGATTGAAGATTGAGGATTGAGTATTGAGGGTTGAGGATTGAGGACGAGGACTGACAGTTGAGGATTGTGGTTTGAGGATTGAGTGTTGAGTACTGAGAATTGAGGATGAGGACTGAGGTTTGAGGATTGAGGTTTGAGGAATGAGGATTGAGGATTGAGGATTGAGGATTGGGGATTGAGGATATAGGATTGATTATTGATTACTGAGGATTGAAGATTGAGGATTGAGGATTGAGGATTGAGAATTGAGAATTGAGGATAAGGGCTGAGGGTTTAGGATTGAGGTTTGAGGAATGAGGATTGAGTATTGAGGATTGAGGATTGAGGATTGAAAATTGAGTATTGAGGATTGAAAGTGGAGGACTGAGGAATAAGGGTTGACGATTGATGATGAGGGCTGAGGGTTGAGGATTGAGGTTTGAGGAGTGAGGACCGACGATTGAGGATTGAGAATTGAGGATTGAGGATTGAGGATTGAAGATTGAGAATTGGGTATTGAGGATTGAGCAATGAGGATTGAGGACTGAGGATTGAGGATTGAGGATTGAATATTGAGTATTGAGGATTGAAGATTGAGGATTGAGGATTGAGGATTGAGGATTGAGGATTGAGGATTGAGGATTGAAGATTGAGGATTGGGGACTGAGTGTAGAGGGTTGAGTGATGAGAATTGATGTTTGTGAATAGAGGGTTCAAGATTGCAGATTGAGTATTGAGTATTGAAAACTGTGATTTGAGGATATTATATTGAGGATTCACGGTTGACAACTGATTGTTGAGGACTGAGGGCTGAAGATTGAGGATTGAGGATGAGGGCTGAGGGTTGAGTATTGAGGTTTGAGGACTGAGGACTGAGGATTGAGGACTGAGAATTGAGGATTGAGGATAGAGTGTTGAAGATTGAGGATTTGGTATTGAGGATTGAAGAATGAGGATTGAGGATTGAGGATTGAGGATTGAGGATTGAAGATTGAGTATTGAGGTTTGAAGACTGACGATTGAGGGTTGAGGATTCAGGATTGAGGATTGAGGATTGAGGATTGATGATGGAGTATTGAGGATTGAAGATTGAGGATTGGGGACTGAGTGTTGAGGGTTGAGTGATGAGAATTGGTGTTTGTGGATAGAGATTTAAAAATTGCAGATTGAGTATTGGGTATTGAAAACTGTGAATTGAGGATATTCTATTGAGGATTGAGGATTGTCAAATGATTGTTGATGACTGAGGGCTGAAGATTGAGGATTCAGGATTGATGATTCACAATTGAGGTTTGAGGACTGAGGATTGAGGATTGAAGATTGATTATTAAGGATTGAGTATTGAGAATTGAGGATTGAGGACTGAGGATTGAAGATTGAGGATTGGGTATTGGGGATTGAGGATTGAAGATTGAGGATTGGGGATTGAGGATTGACGATTGAGGATTGAGTATTGACGATCGAGAATTAAGGATTGAGGATTGAAGATTGAGTATTGAGGATTGAAGATTGAGTATTGAGGATTGAAGATTGAGGATTGAGGGCTGAGGATTGAGGATTGATGACTGAGGATTGAGTATTGAGGATTGATGATTGCGGATTGACGATTGAGTACTGTGGATTGAAGATTGAGGTTTGAGGATTGAGGATTGGGGATTGAGGATTGAAGATTGAGGATTGGGGATTGAGGATTTACGATTGAGGATTGAGTATTGAGGATTGAGGATTGAGGATTGAGGATTGAGGATTGAGGATTGAAGATTGAGTATTGAGGATTGAAGGCTGAGGATTGAGGGTTGTGGATTGAGGATTGAGGATTGAAGATTGAGGATTGGGGATTGAGGATTGACGATTGAGGATTGAGTATTGACGATCGAGAATTGAGGATTGAAGATTGAGTATTGAGGATTGAAGATTGAGGATTGAGGGTTGAGGATTTAGGATTGAGGACTGAGGATTGAGGATGATGGCTGAAGTTTGAGGTTTGATGTTTGAGTATTGAATCCTGAGAATTCGGGATGTTCTATTGAGGATTGAGGATTGAGGCCTGAGGATTGAGGATTGAGGATTGAGCATTGAGGATTGAAGATTGGGGACTGGGGATTGAGGATTGAAGATTGAGGATTAAGGATTGAGGATTGGGGATAGGGGATCTAGGATTGGAGATTGATTATTGAGGATTGAAGATTGAGGGATGAGGATTGAGGATTGAGAATTGAGAATTGAGGATGAGGACTGAGGGTTGAGGATTGAGGTTTGAGGTACGAGGATTGAGGATTGAGGATTGAGGATTGAGGACTGAGGATTGACGATTGAGTATTGAAGATTGAGGATTGATGACTGAGGATTGAGGATTGATCATTGATGATTGCGCATTGAGTATTGAAAATTGAGTATTCAGGATTGAATATTGAGGATTGTGGATTGAGGATTGAGGTTTGAAGGTTGAGTATTGAGGATTGAAGATTGAGGACTGAGGATTGACGATTGAGGATTGAGGATTGAGGTTTGATAATTGACGATGAGGGCTGAGGGTTGAGGATTGAGGTTTGAGGTCTGAGGACTGAGGATTGAGGATTGAGAATTGATGATTGAGGATTGAGGATTGAAGATTGAGGATTGGGTATTGGGGATTGAAGAATGAGGATTGAGGATTGAGGATTCAGGATTGAGGACTCAGAATTGAGGTTTGAGGACTGAGGATTCAGGATTGAAGATTGAGTATTGAGGATTGAAGATTGAGTATTGAGGATTGAAAAATTGAGGATTAAGGATTGAGGATTGGGGATTGAGGATCTAGGATTGGAAATTGATTATTGAGGATTGAAGATTGAGGATTGAGGACTGAGGATTGAGAATTGAGAATTGAGGATAAGGACAGAGGGTTGAGGATTGAGGTTTGAGGAATGAGGATTGAGGATTGAGGATTGAGGATTGAAGATTGAGTATTGATGATTGAAGATTGAGGATTGAGTATTGAGGGTTGAGGATTGAGGACGAGGACTGACAGTTGAGGATTGTGGTTTGAGGATTGAGTGTTGAGTACTGAGAATTGAGGATGAGGACTGAGGTTTGAGGATTGAGGTTTGAGGAATGAGGATTGAGGATTGAGGATTGAGGATTGAGGATTGAGTATTGAGGATTGAGTATTGAAGGTTGAGGATTGATGACTGAGGATTGAGGATTGAGGATTGAAGATTGAGGATTGATGATTGAGGATTGAGGATTGAGGATTGAGGATTGAGGATGAGGGCTGAAGGTTGAGGGTTGAGGTTTTAGGACTGAGGACTGAGGACTGAGGATTGAGAATTGAGGATTGAGGATTAAGGATTGAAGATAGAGGATTGGGTATTGAGGATTGAAGAATGAGGATGGAGGATTGAGGATTGATGATTGGGGATTGAAGATTGAGTATTGGGGATTGAAGCTTGAGTATTGATGACTGAAGATTGAGGATTGAGTATTGAGGCTTGAGGGTTGAGGACGAGGACTGACGGTTGAGGATTGAGGTTTGAGGATTGAGGTTTGAGGACTGAGGACTGAGGATAGAGGATTGAGGATGGAGCATTGAGGATTGAAGATTGAGGACTAGGTATTGAGGATTGAAGATTGAGGATTAAGGATTGAGGATTGGGGATTGAGGATATAGGATTGATTATTGATTACTGAGGATTGAAGATTGAGGATTGAGGATTGAGGATTGAGGATTGATGATGGAGTATTGAGGATTGAAGATTGAGGATTGGGGACTGAGTGTTGAGGGTTGAGTGATGAGAATTGGTGTTTGTGGATAGAGATTTAAAAATTGCAGATTGAGTATTGGGTATTGAAAACTGTGAATTGAGGATATTCTATTGAGGATTGAGGATTGTCAAATGATTGTTGATGACTGAGGGCTGAAGATTGAGGATTCAGGATTGAGGATTCACAATTGAGGTTTGAGGACTGAGGATTGAGGATTGAAGATTGATTATTAAGGATTGAGTATTGAAAATTGAGGATTGAGGACTGAGGATTGAAGATTGAGGATTGGGTATTGGGGATTGAGGATTGAAGATTGAGGATTGGGGATTGAGGATTGACGATTGAGGATTGAGTATTGACGATCGAGAATTAAGGATTGAGGATTGAAGATTGAGTATTGAGGATTGAAGATTGAGTATTGAGGATTGAAGATTGAGGATTGAGGGCTGAGGATTGAGGATTGATGACTGAGGATTGAGTATTGAGGATTGATGATTGCGGATTGAGTATTGAAAATTGAGTATTGAGGATTGAATATTGAGGATTGAGGATTGAGGATTGAGGATTGAAGATTGAGATTTGATTATTGAATATTGTGCATTGAGTAATGAACCATGAGAATTCAGGATACTCTATTGAGTATTGAGAATTGAGGATTGACGGTTGAGTATTGAGGATTGGTGGTTGAGGGCTGTGTGTTGAATATTGGGGATTGAGGATTGATGATTGAGGATTGAAGATTGAGGATTGAATATTGAGTATTGATAATTGAAGATTGAGGATTGAGGATTGAGTGTTGAGGATTGAGGAAGAGGACTGACGGTTGAGGATTGAGGTTTGAGGATTGAGGATTGAGGATTGAGGACTAGGGATTGAGGATTTAGGATTGAGCATTGAGGATTGAAGATTGAGGACTGGGGATTGAGGATTGAAGATTGACGATTGAGGATTTTGGATTGAGGATTGGGGATTGAACGTTGAGGGCTGAGCCTTGAGGGTTGAGTGATGAGAATTGATGTTTGTGGATACAGGTTTGAAGATTGCAGATTGAGTAATGAGTATTGAAAACTGTGAACTGAGGATATTCTATTGAGGATTCAGGGTTGACAACTGATTGTTGAGGACTGAGGGCTGAAGATTGAGGAATCAGGATTGAGGATTCAGAATTGAGGTTTGCGGACTGAGGATTGAGGATTGAAGATTGAGTATCGAGGATTGAAGATTGAGGATTGAGGATTGAGGATTGAGGATTGAGGATGAGGGCTGAGGGTTGAGTATTGAGGTTTGAGTACTGAGGACTGAGGATTGAGGATTGAGAATTGAGGATTGAGGATAGAGTGTTGAAGATTGAGGATTGGGTATTGAAGATTGAAGAACGAGGATTGAGGATTGAGGGTTGAGGATTGAGGATTGAAGATTGAGTATTGAGGTTTGAAGACTGACGATTGAGGGTTGAGGATTGAGGATTGAGGATTGAGGATTGAGGATTGGTGATTGAGTATTGAGGATTGAAGGTTGAGGATTGAGGATTGAGGATTGAGGATTGAGGATTGAGGATTGAGGATTGAGTATTGAAGATTGAGGATTGATGATTGAGGATTGCGCATTGAGGATTGAGGATTGAGTATTGAGGGCTGAGGATTGAAGATTGAGGGTTGATGATTGAGGATTAAAGATTGAGTATTGAGGATTGAAGATTGAGGATTGAGGATTGAGGATTGAGGATTGAGGATTGAGGATGAGGGCTGAGGGTTGAGGATTGAGGTTTAAGCGCTGAGGACTGAGGATTGAGGATTGAGAATTGAGGATTGAGGATTGAGGATTGAAGATTGAGGATTGGGTATTTAGGATTGACGAATGAGGATTGAGGAATGAGGATTGAGGATTGAGGATTGAAGATTGAGTATTGAGGATTGAAGATTGACGATTGAGGAATGTGCATTGAAGATTGAGGATTGAACATTGAGGACTGAGTGTCGAGGGTTGTGTGATGAGAATTGATGTTTGTGGATAGAGGTTTGAAGATTGCAGATTGAGTATTGAGTATTGAAAGCTGTGAATTGAGGATATTCTATTGAGGATTGAGGATTGTCAACTGATTGTTGAGGACTAAGTGCTGAAGGTTAAGGATTCAGGATTGAGGATTCAGAATTGAGGTTTGAGGACTGAGGATTGAGGACTCAAGATTGATTATTGAGGATTGAGGGTTGAGGATTGAGTATTGAAGATTGAGGATTGGGTATTGAGGATTGAAGGATGAGGCTTGAGGATTGAGGATTGAGGATTGTGGATTGAAGATTGAGTATTGAGGTTTGAAGACTGACGATTGAGGGTTGAGGATTGAGGATTGAGGATTGAGGATTGAGGATTGATGATTGAGTATTGAGGATTGAAGATTGAGGATTGAGGATTGAGGATTGAGGATTGAGGATTGAGGTTTGAGTATTGAGGATTGAGGGTTGAAGATTGAGTATTGATGATTGAAGATTGAGGATTGGGTATTTAGGGTTGACGCATGAGGATTGAGGATTGAGGATTGAGGATTGAGGATTGAAGATTGATTATTGAGGATTGAGGATTGAGTATTGAAGATTGAGGGTTGGGTATTGAGGATTGAAGGATGAGGCTTGAGGATTGAGGATTGAGGATTGAGGATTGAAGATTGAGTATTGAGGTTTGAAGACAGACGATTGAGGATTGAGGATTGAGGATTGAGGATTGAGGATTGAGGATTGAGGATTGATGATTGAGTATTGAGGATTGAAGATTGAGGATTGAGGATTGAGGATTGAGGATTGAAGATTGAGGATTGGGGACTGAGTGTTGAGGGTTGAGTGATGAGAATTGATGTTTGTGGATAGTGATTTAAAGATTGCAGATTGAGTATTGAGTACTGAAAACTGTGAATTGATGATATTCTATTGAGGATTGAGAATTGACAACTGATTGTTGAGGACTGAGTGCTGAAGATTGAGGATTCAGGATTGAGGATTCAGGATTGAGGTTTGAGGACTGAGGGTTGAGGATTAAGGATTGAGGATTGAGGATTGACGACTGAGTATTGAAGATTGGGTATTGCGGATTGAACATTGGGGATTGGGTATTGAGGAATGAAGATTGAGGATTGAGGATTGAGGATTGAGGATTGAGGATTGAGGATTGAGGATTGAAAATTGAGTATTGAGGATTGAAGATTGAGGATTGAGGATTGAGGGTTGTGGACTGACGACGAGGACTCAGGGTTGAGTACTGATGTTTGAGGTCTGAGGATTGGGGATTGCTGATTGAGAATTGAGGATTGAGCATTGAGGATTGGAGATTGAGTATTGGGAATTGAGGATAGAAGAATGAGGATTGAGGATTGAGGATTGAGGATTGAGGATTGAGGATTGAGGGTTGAAGATTGAGTATTGGGGATTGAAGATTGAGAATTGAGGATTGAGGATTGAGGATTGAGGATTGAGGACTGAAGGTTGAGGATTGGGGATTGGGGATTGACGATTGAGTATTGAGGATTGAGGACCGAGAATTGAGGATTGAGGATTGAAGATTGAGTATTGAGGATTGAAGATTGAGGATTGAGGATTGAGGATTGAAGATTGAGGACTGTGTGTTGAGGGTTGAGAGATGAGAATTGATGTTTGTGGATGGAGATTTGAAGATTGATGATTGAGGATTGAGTATTGAAAACCGAGGATTCAGGATATTCTACTGAGTATTGAGAATTGAGGATTGATGGTTGAATATTGCGGATTGATTATTGAGGGTTGAGGATTGAGGACGAGGTCTGAGGGTTGAGAATTGAGGACTGAGGATTGAGGCTTGAGGATTGGGCATTGAGGATTGAAGATTGAGGACTGGGGATTGAGGATTGAAGATTGAGGATTAAGGATTGAGGATTGAGAATTGAGGATTGAGGATTGATGATTGAGTATTGAGGATTGAAGATTGAGGATTGAGGATTGAGGATTGAGGATTGAGGATTGAGGTTCGAAGGTTGAGGATTGGGGATTGGGGATTGACGATGGAGTATTGAGGATTGCGGATTGAGGATTGATGATTAAGGATTGAAGATTGAGTACTGTGGATTGAAGATTGAGGTTTGAGGATTGAGGATTGGGGATTGAGGATTGAAGATTGAGGATTGGGGATTGAGGATTGACGATTGAGGATTGAGTATTGAGGATTGAGGATTGAGGATTGAGGATTGAGGATTGAGGATTGAAGATTGAGTATTGAGGATTGAAGGTTGAGGATTGAGGGTTGTGGATTGAGGATTGAGGATTACAGATTGAGGATTGGGGATTGCGGATTGACGATTGAGGATTGAGTATTGACGATCGAGAATTGAGGATTGAAGATTGAGTATTGAGGATTGAAGATTGAGGATTGAGGGTTGAGGATTTAGGATTGAGGACTGAGGATTGAGGATGATGGCTGAGGTTTGAGGTTTGATGTTTGAGTATTGAATCCTGAGAATTCGGGATATTCTATTGATGATTGAGGATTGAGGCCTGAGGATTGAGGATTGAGGATTGAGCATTGAGGATTGAAGATTGGGGACTGGGGATTGAGGATTGAAGATTGAGGATTAAGGATTGAGGATTGGGGATAGGGGATCTAGGATTGGAGATTGATTATTGAGGATTGAAGATTGAGGGATGAGGATTGAGGATTGAGAATTGAGAATTGAGGATGAGGACTGAGGGTTGAGGATTGAGGTTTGAGGTACGAGGATTGAGGATTGAGGATTGAGGATTGAGGACTGAGGATTGACGATTGAGTATTGAAGATTGAGGATTGATGACTGAGGATTGAGGATTGATTATTGATGATTGCGCATTGAGTATTGAAAATTGAGCATTCAGGATTGATTATTGAGGATTGTGGATTGAGGATTGAGGTTTGAAGATTGAGTATTGAGGATTGAAGATTGAGGACTGAGGATTGACGATTGAGGATTGAGGATTGAGGTTTGATAATTGACGATGAAGGCTGAGGGTTGAGTATTGAGGTTTGAGGTCTGAGGACTGAGGATTGAGGATTGAGAATTGAGGATTGAGGATTGAGGATTGAAGATTGAGGATTGGGTATTGGGGATTGAAGAATGAGGATTGAGGATTGAGGATTCAGGATTGAGGACTCAGAATTGAGGTTTGAGGACTGAGGATTCAGGATTGAACATTGAGTATTGAGGATTGAAGATTGAGTATTGAGGATTGAAAAATTGAGGATTAAGGATTGAGGATTGGGGATTAAGTATCTAGGATTGGAAATTGATTATTGAGGATTGAAGATTGAGGATTGAGGACTGAGGGTTGAGAATTGAGAATTGAGGATAAGGACTGAGGGTTGAGGATTGAGGTTTGAGGAATGAGGATTGAGGATTGAGGATTGAGGATTGAAGATTGAGTATTGATGATTGAAGATTGAGGATTGAGTATTGAGGGTTGAGGATTGAGGACGAGGACTGACAGTTGAGGATTGTGGTTTGAGGATTGAGGGTTGAGTACTGAGAATTGAGGATGAGGACTGAGGTTTGAGGATTGAGGTTTGAGGAATGAGGATTGAGGATTGAGGATTGAGGATTGAGGATTGAGGATTGAGGATTGAGTATTGAAGGTTGAGGATTGATGACTGAGGATTGAGGATTGAGGATTGAAGATTGAGGATTGATGATTGAGGATTGAGGATTGAGGATTGAGGATTGAGGATGAGGGCTGAAGGTTGAGGGTTGAGGTTTTAGGACTGAGGACTGAGGACTGAGGATTGAGAATTGAGGATTGAGGATTAAGGATTGAAGATAGAGGATTGGGTATTGAGGATTGAAGAATGAGGATGGAGGATTGAGGATTGATGATTGGGGATTGAAGATTTAGTATTGGGGATTGAAGCTTGAGTATTGATGACTGAGGATTGAGGATTGAGTATTGAGGGTTGAGGGATGAGGACGAGGACTGACGGTTGAGGATTGAGGTTTGAGGATTGAGGGTTGAGTACTGAGAATTGAGGATGAGGACTGAGGTTTGAGGATTGAGGTTTGAGGAATGAGGATTGAGGATTGAGGATTGAGGATTGAGGATTGAGGATTGAGGATTGAGTATTGAAGGTTGAGGACTGATGACTGAGGATTGAGGATTGAGGATTGAAGATTGAGGATTGATGATTGAGGATTGAGGATTGAGGATTGAGGATTGAGGATGAGGGCTGAAGGTTGAGGGTTGAGGTTTTAGGACTGAGGACTGAGGACTGAGGATTGAGAATTGAGGATTGAGGATTAAGGATTGAAGATAGAGGATTGGGTATTGAGGATTGAAGAATGAGGATGGAGGATTGAGGATTGATGATTGGGGATTGAAGATTTAGTATTGGGGATTGAAGCTTGAGTATTGATGACTGAGGATTGAGGATTGAGTATTGAGGGTTGAGGGTTGAGGACGAGGACTGACGGTTGAGGATTGAGGTTTGAGGATTGAGGTTTGAGGACTGAGGACTGAGGATAGAGGATTGAGGATGGAGCATTGAGGATTGAAGATTGAGGACTGGGTATTGAGGATTGAAGATTGAGGATTAAGGATTGAGGATTGGGGATTGAGGATTGGGGACCGAGGATTGAAGGTTGAGGGTTGAGGATTGGGTATTGAGCATTGAAGAATGAGTATTGAGTATTGAGGATTGATGATTGAGTATTGAGGATTGAAGGTTGAGGGTTGAGGATTGAGGATAGAGGATTGAGGATGATGGCTGAGGTTTGAGGTTTGAAATTTTAGTATTGAATCCTGAGAATTCGGGATGTTCTATTGAGGATTGAGGATTGAGGGTTGAGGATTGATGACTGAGGATTGAAGATTGAGTATTGTGGATTGAAGATTGAGGATTGAGGATTGAGGATTGAGGATTGAGGATTGAGGATTGAAGATTGAGGATTGGGGATTGAGGATTGACGATTGAGGATTGAGTATTGAGGATTCAGAATTGAGGATTGAGGATTGAAGATTGAGTATTGAGGATTGAAGGTTGAGGATAGAGGGTTGAGGATTGAAGATTGAGGACTTAGTGTTGACGGTTGAGTGATGGGAATTGATGTTTGTGGATTGAGATTTGAAGATCGAAGAATGGGGATTGAGTATTGAAAACTGTGAATTGAGGATATTCTATTGAGGATTGAGGATTGACAATTGATTGTTGAGGACTGAGGGCTAAAGGTTGAGGATTCAGGATTGAGGATTCGGGATTGAGGCTTAAGGACTGACGACTGAGGGTTGAGGATTGAGGATCGAGGATTGACGCTTGAGGATTGGGGGTTGAGGATGGAGGATTGAAAAGAGTGGACTGAGTGTTGAGGATTGAGTGTTGAGAATTGATGTTTGATGATTGAGATTTGATTATTGAATATTGTGCATTGAGTATTGAACCATGAGAATTCAGGATACTCTATTGAGTATTGAGAATTGAGGATTAACGGTTGAGTATTGAGGGTTGGTGGTTGAGGGCTGTGTGTTGAATATTGGGGATTGAGGATTGATGATTGAGGATTGAAGGTTGAGGATTGAATATTGAGTATTGATAATTGAAGATTGAGGATTGAGGATTGAGTGTTGAGGATTGAGGAAGAGGACTGACGGTTGAGGATTGAGGATTGAGGATTGAGGATTGAGGATTGAGGATTGAGGACTAGGGATTGAGGATTTAGGATTGAGCATTGAGGATTGAAGATTGAGGACTGGGGATTGAGGATTGAAGATTGACGATTGAGGATTTTGGATTGAGGATTGGGGATTGAACGTTGAGGGCTGAGCCTTGAGGGTTGAGTGATGAGAATTGATGTTTGTGGATAGAGGTTTGAAGATTGCAGATTGAGTAATGAGTATTGAAAACTGTGAACTGAGGATATTCTATTGAGGATTCAGGGTTGACAACTGATTGTTGAGGACTGAGGGCTGAAGATTGAGGAATCAGGATTGAGGATTCAGAATTGAGGTTTGAGGACTGAGGATTGAGGATTGAAGATTGAGTATCGAGGATTGAAGATTGAGGATTGAGGATTGAGGATTGAGGATTGAGGATGAGGGCTGAGGGTTGAGTATTGAGGTTTGAGTACTGAGGACTGAGGATTGAGGATTGAGAATTGAGGATTGAGGATAGAGTGTTGAAGATTGAGGACTGGGTATTGAGGATTGAAGAACGAGGATTGAGGATTGAGGATTGGTGATTGAGTATTGAGGATTGAAGATTGAGGATTGAGGATTGAGTATTGAGGATTGAGGATTGAGGATTGAGGATTGAGTATTGAAGATTGAGGATTGATGATTGAGGATTGCGCATTGAGGATTGAGGATTGAGTATTGAGGGCTGAGGATTGAAGATTGAGGGTTGAGGATTGAGGATTAAAGATTGAGTATTGAGGATTGAAGATTGAGTATTGAGGATTGAAGATTGACGATTGAGGATTGTGCATTGAAGATTGAGGATTGAACATTGAGGACTGAGTGTCGAGGGTTGTGAGATGAGAATTGATGTTTGTGGATAGAGGTTTGAAGATTGCAGATTGAGTATTGAGTATTGAAAGCTGTGAATTGAGGATATTCTATTGAGGATTGAGGATTGTCAACTGATTGTTGAGGACTAAGTGCTGAAGGTTAAGGATTCAGGATTGAGGATTCAGAATTGAGGTTTGAGGACTGAGGATTGAGGACTGAAGATTGATTATTGTGGATTGAGGATTGAGGATTGAGTATTGAAGATTGAGGATTGGGTATTGAGGATTGAAGGATGAGGCTTGAGGATTGAGGATTGAGGATTGTGGATTGAAGATTGAGTATTGAGGTTTGAAGACTGACGATTGAGGGTTGAGGATTGAGGATTGAGGATTGAGGATTGAGGATTGATGATTGAGTATTGAGGATTGAAGATTGAGGATTGAGGATTGAGGATTGAGGATTGAGGATTGAGGTTTGAGTATTGAGGATTGAGGGTTGAAGATTGAGTATTGATGATTGAAGATTGAGGATTGGGTATTTAGGGTTGACGAATGAGGATTGAGGATTGAGGATTGAGGATTGAGGATTGAAGATTGATTATTGAGGATTGAGGATTGAGTATTGAAGATTGAGGGTTGGGTATTGAGGATTGAAGGATGAGGCTTGAGGATTGAGGATTGAGGATTGAGGATTGAAGATTGAGTATTGAGGTTTGAAGACAGACGATTGAGGATTGAGGATTGAGGATTGAGGATTGAGGATAGAGGATTGAGGATTGATGATTGAGTATTGAGGATTGAAGATTGAGGATTGAGGATTGAGGATTGAGGATTGAAGATTGAGGATTGGGGACTGAGTGTTGAGGGTTGAGTGATGAGAATTGATGATTGTGGATAGTGATTTAAAGATTGCAGATTGAGTATTGAGTACTGAAAACTGTGAATTGATGATATTCTATTGAGGATTGAGAATTGACAACTGATTGTTGAGGACTGAGTGCTGAAGATTGAGGATTCAGGATTGAGGATTCAGGATTGAGGTTTGAGGACTGAGGGTTGAGGATTGAGGATTGAGGATTGAGGATTGACGACTGAGTATTGAAGATTGGATATTGCGGATTGAACATTGGGGATTGGGTATTGAGGAATGAAGGTTGAGGATTGAGGATTGAGGATTGAGGATTGAGGATTGAAAATTGAGTATTGAGGATTGAAGATTGAGGATTGAGGATTGAGGGTTGTGGACTGACGACGAGGACTCAGGGTTGAGTACTGATGTTTGAGGTCTGAGGATTGGGGATTGCTGATTGAGAATTGAGGATTGAGCATTGAGGATTGAAGATTGAGTATTGGGTATTGAGGATTGAAGAATGAGGATTGAGGATTGAGGATTGAGGATTGAGGGTTGAAGATTGAGTATTGGGGATTGACGATTGAGTATTGAGGATTGAGGATCGAGAATTGAGGATTGAGGATTGAAGGTTGAGTATTGAGGATTGAAGATTGAGGATTGAGGATTGAGGATTGAAGATTGAGGACTGTGTGTTGAGGGTTGAGAGATGAGAATTGATGTTTGTGGATGGAGATTTGAAGATTGATGATTGAGGATTGAGTATTGAAAACCGAGGATTCAGGATATTCTACTGAGTATTGAGAATTGAGGATTGATGGTTGAGTATTGAGGATTGATGGTTGAGTATCGAGGATTGATGGTTGAGGGTTGTGTGCTGTATATTGAGGACTGGCGGATCGAGTATTGAAGATTGATGACTGAGGATTGGGGATTGAGTATTGAGGATTGAGGATTCAGAATTGAGGATTGAGGATTGATTGAGTATTTATGATTGAATATTGCGGATTGATTATTGAGGGTTGAGGATTGAGGACGAGGTCTGAGGGTTGAGAATTGAGGACTGAGGATTGAGGCTTGAGGATTGGGCATTGAGGATTGAAGATTGAGGACTGGGGATTGAGGATTGAAGATTGAGGATTAAGGATTGAGGATTGAGAATTGAGGATTGAGCATTGATGATTGAGTATTGAGGATTGAAGATTGAGGATTGAGGATTGAGGATTGAGGATTGAGGATTGAGGATTGAGGTTCGAAGGTTGAGGATTGGGGATTGGGGATTGACGATGGAGTATTGAGGATTGCGGATTGAGGATTGATGATTAAGGATTGAAGATTGAGTACTGTGGATTGAAGATTGAGGTTTGAGGATTGAGGATTGGGGATTGAGGATTGAAGGTTGAGGATTGGGGATTGAGGATTGACGATTGAGGATTGAGTATTGAGGATTGAGGATTGAGGATTGAGGATTGAGGATTGAGGATTGAAGATTGAGTATTGAGGATTGAAGGTTGAGGATTGAGGGTTGTGGATTGAGGATTGAGGATTGAAGATTGAGGATTGGGGATTGAGGATTGACGATTGAGGATTGAGTATTGACGACCGAGAATTGAGGATTGAAGATTGAGTATTGAGGATTGAAGATTGAGGATTGAGTGTTGAGGATTTAGGATTGAGGACTGAGGATTGAGGATGATGGCCGAGGTTTGAGGTTTGATGTTTGAGTATTGAAGCCTGAGAATTCGGGATATTCTATTGAGGATTGAGGATTGAGGCCTGAGGATTGAGGATTGAGGATTGAGCATTGAGGATTGAAGATTGGGGACTGGGGATTGAGGATTGAGGATTGAGGATTGAGGTTTGATAATTGACGATGAGGGCTGAGGGTTGAGGATTGAGGTTTGAGGTCTGAGGACTGAGGATTGAGGACTGAGAATTGAGGATTGAGGATTGAGGATTGAAGATTGAGGATTGGGTATTGGGGATTGAAGAATGAGGATTGAGGATTGAGGATTCAGGATTGAGGACCCAGAATTGAGGTTTGAGGACTGAGGATTCAGGATTGAACAGTGAGTATTGAGGATTGAAGATTGAGTATTGAGGATTGAAAAATTGAGGATTAAGGATTGAGGATTGGGGATTGAGGATCTAGGATTGGAAATTGATTATTGAGGATTGAAGATTGAGGATTGAGGACTGGGGATTGAGAATTGAGAATTGAGGATAAGGACTGAGGGTTGAGGATTGAGGTTTGAGGAATGAGGATTGAGGATTGAGGATTGAGGATTGAAGATTGAGTATTGATGATTGAAGATTGAGGATTGAGTATTGAGGGTTGAGGATTGAGGACGAGGACTGACAGTTGAGGATTGTGGTTTGAGGATTGAGGGTTGAGTACTGAGAATTGAGGATGAGGACTGAGGTTTGAGGATTGAGGTTTGAGGAATGAGGATTGAGGATTGAGGATTGAGGATTGAGGATTGAGGATTGAGGATTGAGTATTGAAGGTTGAGGATTGATGACTGAGGATTGAGGATTGAGGATTGAAGATTGAGGATTGATGATTGAGGATTGAGGATTGAGGATTGAGGATTGAGGATGAGGGCTGAAGGTTGAGCGTTGAGGTTTTAGGGCTGAGGACTGAGGACTGAGGATTGAGAATTGAGGATTGAGGATTAAGGATTGAAGATAGAGGATTGGGTATTGAGGATTGAAGAATGAGGATGGAGGATTGAGGATTGACGATTGGGGATTGAAGATTGAGTATTGGGGATTGAAGCTTGAGTATTGATGACTGAGGATTGAGGATTGAGTATTGAGGGTTGAGGGTTGAGGACGAGGACTGACGGTTGAGGATTGAGGTTTGAGGATTGAGGTTTGAGGACTGAGGACTGAGGATAGAGGATTGAGGATGGAGCATTGAGGATTGAAGATTGAGGACTGGGTATTGAGGATTGAAGATTGAGGATTAAGGACTGAGGATTGGGGATTGAGGATATAGGATTGATTATTGATTACTGAGGATTGAAGATTGGGGATTGAGGATTGAGGATTGAGAATTGAGAATTGAGGATAAGGGCTGAGGGTTTAGGATTGAGGTTTGAGGAATGAGGATTGAGTATTGAGGATTGGGGATTGAAGATTGAGTATTGATGATTGAAGATTGAGGATTGAGGATTGAGTGTTGAGGATTGAGGACGAGGACTGACGGTTGAGGATTGTGGTTTGAGGATTGAGGATTGAGGGTTGAGCATTGAGGATGAGGACTGAGGTTTGAGGATTGATGTTTGAGGAATGAGGATTGAGGATTGAGGATTGAGGATTGAGGATTGAGGATTGAGTATTGAAGGTTGAGGATTGATGACTGAGGATTGAGTATTGCGGATTAACGGTTGAGGATTGAGGATTGAGGGTTGAAGGTTGAGGATTGAAGGTTGAGGATTGACGATTGAGGATTGAGCATTGAGGATGATGGCTGAGGTTTGAGGTTTGAGGTTTCAGTATTGAATCCTGAGAATTCAGGATGTTCTATTGAGTATTGAGAATTGAGGATTGATGGTTTAGTATTGAGGATTCAGGATTGAGGATTGAGGATTAAGTATTGAAGATTGAGGATTGATGATTGAGGATTTAGGATTTAGGATTGAGTATTGAGGATTGAGGATTGAGGATTGAAAATTGAGTATTGAGGATTGAAGGCGGAGGACTGAGGAATAAGGGTTGAGGATTGATGATGAGGGCTGAGGGTTGAGGATTGAGGTTTGAGGAGTGAGGACCGACGATTGAGGATTGAGAATTGAGGATTGAGGATTGAGGATTGAAGATTGTGAATTGGGTATTGAGGATTGAACAATGAGGATTGAGGATTGAGGATTGAGGATTGAGGATTGAAGATTGAGTATTGAGGATTGAAGATTGAGGATTGAGGATTGAGGATTGAGGATTGAGGATTGAGGATTGATGATTGAGTATTGAGGATTGAAGGTTGAGGATTGAGGATTGAGGATTGAGGATTGAGGATTGAGGTTTGAGTATTGAGGATTGAGGGTTGAAGATTGAGTATTGATGATTGAAGATTGAGGATTGGGTATTTAGGGTTGACGAATGAGGATTGAGGATTGAGGATTGAGGATTGAGGATTGAAGATTGATTATTGAGGATTGAGGATTGAGTATTGAAGATTGAGGGTTGGGTATTGAGGATTGAAGGATGAGGCTTGAGGATTGAGGATTGAGGATTGAGGATTGAAGATTGAGTATTGAGGATTGAAAATTGAGTATTCAGGATTGAAGATTGAGGATTGAGGATTGAGGGTTGTGGACTGACGACGAGGACCTAGGGTTGAGTACTGATGTTTGAGGTCTGAGGATTGGGGATTGCTGATTGAGAATTGAGGATTGAGCATTGAGGATTGAAGATTGAGGATTGGGTATTGAGGATTGAAGAATGAGGATTGAGGATTGAGGATTGAGGATTGAGGGTTGAAGATTGAGTATTGGGGATTGAAGATTGAGAATTGAGGATTGAGGATTGAGGATTGAGGATTGAGGATTGAAGGTTGAGGATTGGGGATTGGGGATTGACGATTGAGTATTGAGGATTGAGGATCGAGAATTGAGGATTGAGGATTGAAGGTTGAGTATTGAGGATTGAAGATTGAGGATTGAGGATTGAGGATTGAAGATTGAGGACTGAGTGTTGAGGGTTGAGCTATGAGAATTGATGTTTGTGGATAGAGGTTTAAAGATTGCAGATTGAGTATTGAGTATTAAAAACTGTGAATTGATGATATTCTATTGAGGATTGTGAATTGACAACTGATTGTTGCGGACTTAGGTCTGAAGATTGAGGATTCAGGATTGAGGATTCAGGATTGAGGATTGAGGACTGAGGATTGAGGATTGAGGATTAAGGATTGTGGATTGAGGATTGCGGATTGAGGATTGAGGATTGAAGATTGAGGATTGGGTATTGCGAATTGAACGTTGAGGATTGAGGATTGAGGATTGAGGATTGAGGATTGAGGATTGAGGATTGAGAATTGAGGATTGAAGATTGAGGATTGGGGACTGAGTGTTGAGGGTTGAGTTATGAGAATTGATGTTTGTGGATAGAGGTTTAAAGATTGCAGATTGAGTATTGAGTATTGAAAACTGTGAATTGATGATATTCTATTGAGGATTGTGAATTGACAACTGATTGTTGAGGACTTAGGTCTGAAGATTGAGGATTCAGGATTGAGGATTGAGGACTAAGGATTGAGGATTGAGCATTAAGGATTGAGGATTGAGGATTGAGGATTCAGGATTGAGGATTGAAGATTGATGATTGGGTATTGCGAATTGAACGTTGAGGATTGAGGATTGAGGATTGAGGATTGAGAATTGCGGATGATGGCTGAGGTTTGAGGTTTGAGGTCTGAGTATTGAAACCTGAGGATTCAGGATGTTCTATTGAGGATTGAGGATTGATGATTGAGGATTGAAGATTGAGTATTGAGGATTGAAGATTGAGGATTGAGGATTGAGGATTGAGGATTGAGGATTGAAGGTTGAGGATTGGGGATTGAGGATTGACGATTGAGGACTGAGTATTTAGGAATCGGAATTGAGGATTGAGGATTGAAGATTGAGTATTGAGGATTGAAGGTTGAGGATTGAGGGTTGAGGATTGAAGATTGAGGACTTAGTGTTGAGGTTTGAGTGATGGGAATTGATGTTTGTGGATTGAGATTTGAAGATTGAAGAATGGGGATTGAGTTTTGAAAACTGTGAATTGAGGATATTCTAATGAGGATTGAGGATTGACAATCGATTGTTGAGGACTGAGGGCTAAAGATTGAGGATTCAGAATTGAGGATTCGGGATTGAGGTTTGAGGACTGAGCATTGAGTGTTGAGGATTGAGGATTGAGGATTGACGCTTGAGGATTGTGGGTTGAGGATGGAGGATTGAAGACAGAGGACTGAGTGTTGAGGATTGAGTGTTGAGAATTGATGTTTGAGGATTGAGATTTGATTATTGAATATTGTGGATTGAGAATTGAACCATGAGAATTCAGGATACTCTATTGAGTATTGAGAATTGAGGATTGATGGTTGAGTATTGAGGATTGGTGGTTGAGGGTTGTGTGTTGAATATTGAGGATTGAGGATTGAGGATTGAGGATTGAGGATTGAAGATTGAGGATTGAATATTGAGTATTGATGATTGAAGATTGAGTATTGAGGATTGAGTGTTGAGGATTGAGGACGAGGACTGACGGTTGAGGATTGAGGATTGAGGATTGAGGATTGAGGATTGATGACTGAGGATTGAGGATTGAGGATTGAGCACTGACGATTGAAGATTGAGGACTGGAGATTGAGGATTGAAAATTGACGATTGAGGGTTGTGGATTGAGGATTGAGGATTGAACATTGAGGACTGTGTGTTGAGGGTTGAGAGATGAGAATTGATGTTTGTGGATAGAGGTTTGAAGATTGCAGATTGAGTATTGAGTATTGAAAACTGTGAACTGAGGATATTCTATTGAGGATTGAGGATTGTCAACTGACTGTTGAGGACTGAGGGCTGAAGATTGAGGATTCAGGATTGAGGATTCAGAATTGAGGTTTGAGGACTGAGGATTGAGGATTGAAGATTGATTATTGAGGATTGAGGATTGAGAATTGCGGATTGCGGATTGAGGATTGAGGATTGAGTATTGAGGGCTGAGGATTGAAGATTGAGGGTTGAGGATTGAGGATTAAAGATTGAGTATTGAGGATTGAAGATTGAGGATTGAGGATGAGGGCTGAAGGTTGAGGGCTGAGGTTTTAGGACTGAGGACTGAGGACTGAGGATTCAGAATTGAGGATTGAGGATTAAGGATTGAAGATAGAGGATTGGGTATTGAGGATTGAAGAATGAGGATGGAGGATTGAGGATTGATGATTGGGGATTGAAGATTGAGTATTGGGGATTGAGGCTTGAGTATTGATGACTGAAGATTGAGGATTGAGTATTGAGGGTTGAGGGTTGAGGACGAGGACTGACGGTTGAGGATTGAGGTTTGAGGATTGAGGTTTGAGGACTGAGGACTGAGGATAGAGGATTGAGGATGGAGCATTGAGGATTGAAGATTGAGGACTGGGTATTGAGGATTGAAGATTGAGGATTAAGGATTGAGGATTGGGGATTGAGGATATAGGATTGATTATTGATTACTGAGGATTGAAGATTGAGGATTGAGGATTGAGGATTGAGAATTGAGAATTGAGGATAAGGGCTGAGGGTTTAGGATTGAGGTTTGAGGAATGAGGATTGAGTATTGAGGATTGAGGATTGAAGATTGAGTATTGATGATTGAAGGTTGAGGATTGAGGATTGAGTGTTGAGGATTGAGGACGAGGACTGACGGTTGAGGATTGTGGTTTGAGGATTGAGGATTGAGGGTTGAGCATTGAGGATGAGGACTGAGGTTTGAGGATTGATGTTTGAGGAATGAGGATTGAGGATTGAGGATTGAGGATTGAGGATTGAGGATTGAGTATTGAAGGTTGAGGATTGATGACTGAGGATTGAGGATTGCGGATTAACGGTTGAGGATTGAGGATTGAGGGTTGAAGGTTGAGGATTGAAGGTTGAGGATTGACGATTGAGGATTGAGCATTGAGGATGATGGCTGAGGTTTGAGGTTTGAGGTTTGAGTATTGAATCCTGAGAATTCAGGATGTTCTATTGAGTATTGAGAATTGAGGATTGATGGTTTAGTATTGAGGATTCAGGATTGAGGATTGAGGATTAAGTATTGAAGATTGAGGATTGATGATTGAGGATTAAGGATTGAGGATTGAGGATTGAGGATTCAGGATTGAGGATTGAGAATTGCGGATGATGGCTGAGGTTTGAGGTTTGAGGTCTGAGTATTGAATCCTGAGAATTCAGGATGTTCTATTGAGGATTGAGGATTGAGGATTGATGATTGAGGATTGAAGATTGAGTATTGAGGATTGAAGATTGAGGATTGAGGATTGAGGATTGAGGATTGAGGATTGAAGGTTGAGGATTGGGGATTGAGGATTGACGATTGAGGACTGAGTATTTAGGAATCGGAATTGAGGATTGAGGATTGACGATTGAGTATTGAGGATTGAAGGTTGAGGATTGAGGGTTGAGGATTGAAGATTGAGGACTTAGTGTTGAGGTTTGAGTGATGGGAATTGATGTTTGTGGATTGAGATTTGAAGATTGAAGAATGGGGATTGAGTTTTGAAAACTGTGAATTGAGGATATTCTAATGAGGATTGAGGATTGACAATCGATTGTTGAGGACTGAGGGCTAAAGATTGAGGATTCAGGATTGAGGATTCGGGATTGAGGTTTGAGGACTGAGCATTGAGTGTTGAGGATTGAGGATTGAGGATTGACGCTTGAGGATTGTGGGTTGAGGATGGAGGATTGAAGACAGAGGACTGAGTGTTGAGGATTGAGTGTTGAGAATTGATGTTTGAGGATTGAGATTTGATTATTGAATATTGTGGATTGAGAATTGAACCATGAGAATTCAGGATACTCTATTGAGTATTGAGAATTGAGGATTGATGGTTGAGTATTGAGGATTGGTGGTTGAGGGTTGTGTGTTGAATATTGAGGATTGAGGATTGAGGATTGAGGATTGAGGATTGAAGATTGAGGATTGAATATTGAGTATTGATGATTGAAGATTGAGTATTGAGGATTGAGTGTTGAGGATTGAGGACGAGGACTGACGGTTGAGGATTGAGGATTGAGGATTGAGGATTGAGGATTGATGACTGAGGATTGAGGATTGAGGATTGAGCACTGACGATTGAAGATTGAGGACTGGAGATTGAGGATTGAAAATTGACGATTGAGGGTTGTGGATTGAGGATTGAGGATTGAACATTGAGGACTGTGTGTTGAGGGTTGAGAGATGAGAATTGATGTTTGTGGATAGAGGTTTGAAGATTGCAGATTGAGTATTGAGTATTGAAAACTGTGAACTGAGGATATTCTATTGAGGATTGAGGATTGTCAACTGACTGTTGAGGACTGAGGGCTGAAGATTGAGGATTCAGGATTGAGGATTCAGAATTGAGGTTTGAGGACTGAGGATTGAGGATTGAAGATTGATTATTGAGGATTGAGGATTGAGAATTGCGGATTGCGGATTGAGGATTGAGGATTGAGTATTGAGGGCTGAGGATTGAAGATTGAGGGTTGAGGATTGAGGATTAAAGATTGAGTATTGAGGATTGAAGATTGAGGATTGAGGATTGAGGATTGAGGATTGAGGATTGAGGATGAGGGCTGAGGGTTGACGATTGAGGTTTAAGCACTGAGGACTGAGGATTGAGGATTGAGAATTGAGGATTGAGGATTGAGGATTGAAGATTGAGCATTGGGTATTTAGGATTGACGAATGAGGATTGAGGATTGAGGATTGAGGATTGAGGATTGAAGATTGAGTATTGAGGATTGAAGATTGACGATTGAGGATTGTGCATTGAAGATTGAGGATTGAACATTGAGGACTGAGTGTCGAGGGTTGTGTGATGAGAATTGATGTTTGTGGATAGAGGTTTGAAGATTGCAGATTGAGTATTGAGTATTGAAAGCTGTGAATTGAGGATATTCTATTGAGGATTGAGGATTGTCAACTGATTGTTGAGGACTAAGGGCTGAAGGTTAAGGATTCAGGATTGAGGATTCAGAATTGAGGTTTGAGGACTGAGGATTGAGGACTGAAGATTGATTATTGAGGATTGAGGATTGAGTATTGAAGATTGAGGATTGGGTATTGAGGATTGAAGGATGAGGCTTGAGGATTGAGGATTGATGATTGAGTATTGATGATTGAAGATTGAGGATTGGGTATTTAGGGTTGACGAATGAGGATTGAGGATTGAAGATTGAGTATTGAGGTTTGAAGACTGACGATTGAGGATTGAGGATTGAGGATTGAGGATTGAGGATTGAGGATTGAGGATTGAAAATTGAGTATTGAGGATTGAAGATTGAGGATTGAGGATTGAGTGTTGAGGGTTGAGTAATGAGAATTGATGTTTGTGGATAGTGATTTAAAGATTGCAGATTGAGTACTGCGTATTCAAAACTCTGAACTGAGGATATTCTATTGTGGATTGAGGATTGACAACTGATTGTTGAGGACTGAGTGCTGAAGATTGAGGATTCAGGATTGAGGACTCAGGATTGAGGTTTGAGGACTGAGGATTGAGGATTGAGGATTGAGGATTGAGGATTGAGGATTGAGTATTGAGGATTGAGGGTTGAAGATTGAGTATTGATGATTGAACATTGCGGATTGATTATTGAGGGTTGAGGATTGAGGAAGAGGACTGAGGCTTGAGGATTGAGGTTTGAGGACAGGGGATTGAGGATTGGGGATTGAGGATTGAAGATTGAGGATTTGGTATTGAGGATTGAGGATTGGGCATTGAGGGTCTAGTATTTGGGATTGATTATTTAGGATTGAAGATTGAGGGTTGAGGATTGAGGATTGAGGATTGAGAATTGAGAATTGAGGATGAGGACTGAGGTTTGAGGATTGAGGTTTGAGGAATGAGGATTGAGGATTGAGGATTGAGGATTGGGGATTGAGGATTGAGTATTGAAGGTTGAGGATTGATGTCTGAGGATTGAGGATTGAGGATAGAGTATTGAGGATTGAGGATTGAAGATTGATTATTGAGGATTGAAGGCTGAGAATTCAGTATTGAGGATTGAGAATTGAGGATTGAAGATTGAGTATTGATGATTGAAGATTGAGGATTGAGGATTGAGGGTTGAGGATTGAGGACGAGGACTGACGGTAGAGGATTGAAGATTGAGGATTGAGGATTGAGGATTGAGGATTGAGGATTGAGAATTGAGGATTGAAGATTGAGTATTAAGGATTGAAGATTGAGGATTGAGGATTGACGGTTGAGGATTGAGGATTGAAGATTCAGGATTGGGGATTGAGGATTGACGATTGAGGATTGACTATTGAGGATTGAGTATTGAGGATTGAGAATTGAGGATTGAGGATTGAAGATTGAGTATTGAGGATTGAGGACTGGGGATTGAGGATTGAAGATTGAGGATTAACGACTGAGGATTGGGGATTGAGGATCTAGGATTGGAGATTGATTATTGAGGATTGAAGATTGAGAATTGAGGATTGAGGATTGAGAATTGAGAATTGAGGATAAGGAGTGAGGGTTGAGGATTGAGGTTTGAGGAATGAGGATTGAGGATTGAGGATTGAGGATTGAGGATTGAGGATTGAGGATTGAGGATTGAGTATTGAAGATTGAGTATTCGTGACTGAGGATTGAGGATTGCGGATTGAGGGTTGAGGATTGAGGATTGAAGATTGAGTATTGGGGATTGAGGATTGAGGATTGAGGATTGAGGATTGGGTATTGAGGATTGAAGAATGAGGATTGACGATTCAGGATTGAGGATTCAGGATTGAAGATAGAGTATTGAGGATAGAAGGTTGATGATTGAGGATTGAGAATTGGGGACTGAGTGTTGAGGGTTGAGTGATGAGAATTGATGTTTGTGGATAGTGATTTAAAGATTGCAGATTGAGTATTGCGTATTCAAAACTCTGAACTGAGGATATTCTATTGAGGATTGAGGATTGACTACTGACTGTTGTAAACTGAGTGCTGAAGATTGAGGATTCAGGATTGAGCATTCAGGATTGACGTTTGAGAACTGAGGATTGAGGATTGAGGATTGAGGATTGAGGATTGAGGACTGAGTATTGAAGATTGAGGATTGGGTATTGCGGATTGAACATTGAGGATTGGGTATTGAGGAATGAAGATTGAGTATTGAGGATTGAGGATTGAGGACTGAGTATTGAAGATTGAGGATTGGGTATTGCGGATTGAACATTGAGGATTGGGTATTGAGGAATGAAGATTGAGGATTGAGGATTTCGGATTGAGGGTAGAGGATTCAGGATTGAGGTTTGAGGACTGAGGATTGAGGATTGGGTATTGCGGATTGAACATTGAGGATTGAGGATTGAGGATTGAGGACTGAGGATTGAGGACAGAAGATTGAATATTGATGATTGAAGATTGAGGATTGAGGATTGAGGGCTGTGGATTGAGGACCAGGACTGAGGGTTGAGTATTGATGTTTGAGGAATGAGGATTGAGGATTGAAGATTGAGGATTGAGGATTGAGGATTGAGGAATGAGGATTGAGAATTGAGGATTGAAGATTGAGTATTAAGGATTGAAGATTGAGGATTGAGGATTGAGGGTTGAGGATTGAGGATTGAAGATTCAGGATTGGGGATTGAGCATTGACGATTGAGGATTGACTATTGAGGATTGAGTATTGAGGATTGAGAATTGAGGATTGAGGATTGAAGATTGAGTATTGAGGATTGAGGACTGGGGATTGAGGATTGAAGATTGAGGATTAACGATTGAGGATTGGGGATTGAGGATCTAGGATTGGAGATTGATTATTGAGGATTGAAGATTGAGAATTGAGGATTGAGGATTGAGAATTGAGAATTCAGGATAAGGAGTGAGGGTTGAGGATTGAGGTTTGAGGAATGAGGAATGAGGATTGAGGATTGAGGATTGAGGATTGAGGATTGAGGATTGAGTATTGAAGATTGAGTATTCGTGACTGAGGATTGAGGATTGCGGATTGAGGATTGAGGATTGAGGATTGAAGATTGAGTATTGGGGATTGAGGATTGAGGATTGAGGATTGAGGATTGGGTATTGAGGATTGAAGAATGAGGATTGGCGATTCAGGATTGAGGATTCAGGATTGAAGATAGAGTATTGAGGATAGAAGGTTGATGATTGAGGATTGAGGATTGTGGATTGAGGATTGAGGGTTGAGGATTGAAGATTGAGTATTGAGGATTGAAGATTGAGTATTCAGGATTGAAGATTGAGGATTGAGGACTGAGGCTTGAGGATTGAGGATTGAGGATTGAAGATTGAGGATTGGGGATTGAGGATTGAGGATTGAGGATTGAGTATTGAGGATTGATAATTGAGGATTGAGGATTGAGGATTGGGTATTGAGGATTGAAGAATGAGGATTGACGATTCAGGATTGAGGATTCAGGATTGAAGATAGAGTATTGAGGATAGAAGGTTGATGATTGAGGATTGACTATTGGGGACTGAGTGTTGAGGGTTGAGTGAAGAGAATTGATGTTTGTGGATAGTGATTTAAAGATTGCAGATTGAGTATTGCGTATTCAAAACTCTGAACTGAGGATATTCTATTGAGGATTGAGGATTGACTACTGATTGTTGAGGACTGAGTGCTGAAGATTGAGGATTCAGGATTGAGCATTCAGGATTGAGGTTTGAGGACTGAGGATTGAGGATTGAGGATTGAGGATTGAGGATTGAGGACTGAGTATTGAAGATTGAGGATTGGGTATTGCGGATTGAAAATTGAGGATTGGGTATTGAGGAATGAAGATTGAGGATTGAGGATTGAGGATTGAGGATTGAGGATTGAGGATTGAGGATTGAAGATTGAGGACTGGGCGTTGAGGGTTGAGTGATGAGAATTGATGTTTGTGGATGGAGATTTGAATATCGAAGATTGAGGATTGAGTATTGAAAACTGAGAATTCAGGATATTCTATTGAGTATTGAGAATTTTGGATTGATGGTTGAGGGTTGTGTGTTGAACATTGAGGACTGGAGGATTGAGTATTGAAGACTGAGGACTGAGGACTGAGGATTGAGTATTGAGGATTGAGGATTGTGTATTGAGGATTGAGGGTTGAAGATTGAGTATTGATGATTGAACATTGCGGATTGATTATTGAGGGTTGAGGATTGAGGACGAGGACTGAGGCTTGAGGATTGAGGTTTGAGGACAGAGGATTGAGGATTGAGGATTGAGGATTGAAGATGGAGTATTCAGGATTGAAGATTGAGGATTGAGGACTGAGGCTTGAGGATTGAGGATTGAGGATTGAAGATTGAGGATTGGGGATTGAGGATTGAGGATTGAGGATTGAGTATTGACTATTGAGTATTGAGGATTGAAGATTGAGGATTGAGGATTGAAGATTGAGGATTGGGGACTGAGTGTTGAGGGTTGTGTGATGAGAATTGGTGTTTTTGGATAGAGATTTAAAGATATCAGATTGAGTATTGAGTATTGAAAACTGTGAATTGATGATATTCTATTGAGGATTGAGAATTGACAACTGATTGTTGAGGACTGAGGTCTGAAGGTTGAGGATTCAGGATTGAGGATTCAGGATTGAGGTTTGAGGACTGAGGATTGAGGATTGAATATTGAGGATTGAGGATTGAGGATTGAGGATTGAAGATTGACGACTGGGTATTGAGGATTGAACATTGAGGATTGAGGATTGAGGATTGAGGATTGAGGATTGAGGATTGAAGATTGAATATTGATGATTGAAGATTGAGGATTGAGGATTGAGGGTTGTGGATTGAGGACGAGTTCTGATTGTTGAGTATTGATGTTTGATGTCTGAGGATTGAGGATTGAGGTTTGAGAATTGAGGATTGAGGAATGAGGATTGACGCTTGAGGATTGATGGTTGAGGATGGAGGATTGAAGAGAGAGGACTGAGTGTTGACGATTGAGTGTTGAGAATTGATGTTTGAGGATTGAGATTTGATTATTGAATATTGTGGATTGAGTATTGAACCATGAGAATTCAGGATATTCTGTTGAGTATTGTGAATTGAGTATTGATGATTGAGTGTTGAGGATTGATGGTCGAGGGTTGTGTGTTGAATATTGAGGATTGAGGATTGAGGATTGAGGACTGAAGACTCGGGATTGAAGATTTAGTATTGACGATTGAAGATTGAGGATTGAGGATTGAGTGTTGAGGATTGAGGACGAGGACTGACGGTTGAGGATTGAGGTTTGTGGATTGAGGATTGAGGATTGAGGACTGAGGATTGAGGATTGAGGACTGAGCATTGAGGATTGAAGATTGAGGACTGGGGATTGAGGATTGAGGGTTGAGGATTGAGGACGAGGACTGACGGTAGAGGATTGAAGATTGAGGATTGAGGATTGAGGATTGAGGATTGAGGATTGAGAATTGAGGATTGAAGATTGAGTATTAAGGATTGAAGATTGAGGATTGAGGATTGAGGGTTGAGGATTGAGGATTGAAGATTCAGGATTGGGGATTGAGGATTGACGATTGAGGATTGACTATTGAGGATTGAGTATTGAGGATTGAGAATTGAGGATTGAGGATTGAAGATTGAGTATTGAGGATTGAGGACTGGGGATTGAGGATTGAAGATTGAGGATTAACGACTGAGGATTGGGGATTGAGGATCTAGGATTGGAGATTGATTATTGAGGATTGAAGATTGAGAATTGAGGATTGAGGATTGAGAATTGAGAATTGAGGATAAGGAGTGAGGGTTGAGGATTGAGGTTTGAGGAATGAGGATTGAGGATTGAGGATTGAGGATTGAGGATTGAGGATTGAGGATTGAGGATTGAGGATTGAGTATTGAAGATTGAGTATTCGTGACTGAGGATTGAGGATTGCGGATTGAGGGTTGAGGATTGAGAATTGAAGATTGAGTATTGGGGATTGAGGATTGAGGATTGAGGATTGAGGATTGGGTATTGAGGATAGAAGGTTGATGATTGAGGATTGAGGATTGTGGATTGAGGATTGAGGGTTGAGGATTGAAGATTGAGTATTGAGGATTGAAGATTGAGTATTCAGGATTGAAGATTGAGGATTGAGGACTGAGGCTTGAGGATTGAGGATTGATGATTGAAGATTGAGGATTGGGGATTGAGGATTGAGGATTGAGGATTGAGTATTGAGGATTGATAATTGAGGATTGAGGATTGAGGATTGGGTATTGAGGATTGAAGAATGAGGATTGACGATTCAGGATTGAGGATTCAGGATTGACGATTGAGGACTGAGTATTGAAGATTGAGGATTGGGTATTGCGGATTGAACATTGAGGATTGGGTATTGAGGAATGAAGATTGAGGATTGGGAATTGAGGGTTGAGGATTGAGGATTGAGGATTGAAGATTGAGGACTGAGCGTTGAGGGTTGAGTGATGAGAATTGATGCTTGTGGATGGAGATTTGAATATCGAAGATTGAGGATTGAGTATTGAAAACTGAGAATTCAGGATATTCTATTGAGTATTGAGAATTTTGGATTGATGGTTGAGGGTTGTGTGTTGAACATTGAGGACTGGAGGATTGAGTATTGAAGACTGAGGACTGAGGACTGAGGATTGAGTATTGAGGATTGAGGATTGAGTATTGAGGATTGAGGGTTGAAGATTGAGTATTGATGATTGAACATTGCGGATTGATTATTGAGGGTTGAGGATTGAGGAAGAGGACTGAGGCTTGAGGATTGAGGTTTGAGGACAGGGGATTGAGGATTGAGGATTGAGGATTGAGGATTGAAGATTGAGGATTTGGTATTGAGGATTGAGGATTGGGCATTGAGGGTCTAGTATTTGGGATTGATTATTTAGGATTGAAGATTGAGGGTTGAGGATTGAGGATTGAGGATTGAGAATTGAGAATTGAGGATGAGGACTGAGGTTTGAGGATTGAGGTTTGAGGAATGAGGATTGAGGATTGAGGATTGAGGATTGAGGATTGAGGATTGAGTATTGAAGGTTGAGGATTGATGTCTGAGGATTGAGGATTGAGGATAGAGGATTGAGGATTGAGGATTGAAGATTGATTATTGAGGATTGAAGGCTGAGAATTCAGTATTGAGGATTGAGAATTGAGGATTGAAGATTGAGTATTGATGATTGAAGATTGAGGATTGAGGATTGAGGGTTGAGGATTGAGGACGAGGACTGACGGTAGAGGATTGAAGATTGAGGATTGAGGATTGAGGATTGAGGATTGAGGATTGAGAATTGAGGATTGAAGATTGAGTATTAAGGATTGAAGATTGAGGATTGAGGATTGAGGGTTGAGGATTGAGGATTGAAGATTCAGGATTGGGGATTGAGGATTGACGATTGAGGATTGACTATTGAGGATTGAGTATTGAGGATTGAGAATTGAGGATTGAGGATTGAAGATTGAGTATTGAGGATTGAGGACTGGGGATTGAGGATTGAAGATTCAGGATTAACGACTGAGGATTGGGGATTGAGGATCTAGGATTGGAGATTGATTATTGAGGATTGAAGATTGAGAATTGAGGATTGAGGATTGAGAATTGAGAATTGAGGATAAGGAGTGAGGGTTGAGGATTGAGGTTTGAGGAATGAGGATTGAGGATTGAGGATTGAGGATTGAGGATTGAGGATTGAGGATTGAGGATTGAGTATTGAAGATTGAGTATTCGTGACTGAGGATTGAGGATTCCGGATTGAGGGTTGAGGATTGAGGATTGAAGATTGAGTATTGGGGATCGAGGATTGAGGATTGAGGATTGAGGATTGGGTATTGAGGATTGAAGAATGAGGATTGACGATTCAGGATTGAGGATTCAGGATTGAAGATAGAGTATTGAGGATAGAAGGTTGATGATTGAGGATTGAGAATTGGGGACTGAGTGTTGAGGGTTGAGTGATGAGAATTGATGTTTGTGGATAGTGATTTAAAGATTGCAGATTGAGTATTGCGTATTCAAAACTCTGAACTGAGGATATTCTATTGAGGATTGAGGATTGACTACTGATTGTTGTAAACTGAGTGCTGAAGATTGAGGATTCAGGATTGAGCATTCAGGATTGACGTTTGAGAACTGAGGATTGAGGATTGAGGATTGAGGATTGAGGATTGAGGACTGAGTATTGAAGATTGAGGATTGGGTATTGCGGATTGAACATTGAGGATTGGGTATTGAGGAATGAAGATTGAGGATTGGGGATTGAGGATTGAGGACTGAGTATTGAAGATTGAGGATTGGGTATTGCGGATTGAACATTGAGGATTGGGTATTGAGGAATGAAGATTGAGGATTGAGGATTTCGGATTGAGGGTAGAGGATTCAGGATTGAGGTTTGAGGACTGAGGATTGAGGATTGGGTATTGCGGATTGAACATTGAGGATTGAGGATTGAGGATTGAGGACTGAGGATTGAGGACAGAAGATTGAATATTGATGATTGAAGATTGAGGATTGAGTATTGAGGGCTGTGGATTGAGGACCAGGACTGAGGGTTGAGTATTGATGTTTGAGGAATGAGGATTGAGGATTGAAGATTGAGGATTGAGGATTGAGGATTGAGGAATGAGGATTGAGAATTGAGGATTGAAGATTGAGTATTAAGGATTGAAGATTGAGGATTGAGGATTGAGGGTTGAGGATTGAGGATTGAAGATTCAGGATTGGGGATTGAGCATTGACGATTGAGGATTGACTATTGAGGATTGAGTATTGAGGATTGAGAATTGAGGATTGAGGATTGAAGATTGAGTATTGAGGATTGAGGACTGGGGATTGAGGATTGAAGATTGAGGATTAACGATTGAGGATTGGGGATTGAGGATCTAGGATTGGAGATTGATTATTGAGGATTGAAGATTGAGAATTGAGGATTGAGGATTGAGAATTGAGAATTCAGGATAAGGAGTGAGGGTTGAGGATTGAGGTTTGAGGAATGAGGAATGAGGATTGAGGATTGAGGATTGAGGATTGAGGATTGAGGATTGAGTATTGAAGATTGAGTATTCGTGACTGAGGATTGAGGATTGCGGATTGAGGATTGAGGATTGAGGATTGAAGATTGAGTATTGGGGATTGAGGATTGAGGATTGAGGATTGAGGATTGGGCATTGAGGATTGAAGAATGAGGATTGGCGATTCAGGATTGAGGATTCAGGATTGAAGATAGAGTATTGAGGATAGAAGGTTGATGATTGAGGATTGAGGATTGTGGATTGAGGATTGAGGGTTGAGGATTGAAGATTGAGTATTGAGGATTGAGGATTGGGGATTGAGGATCTAGGCTTGGAGATTGACTATTGAGTATTGAGGATTGAAGATTGAGGATTGAGGATTGAAGATTGAGGATTGGGGACTGAGTGTTGAGGGTTGTGTGATGAGAATTGGTGTTTTTGGATAGAGATTTAAAGATATCAGATTGAGTATTGAGTATTGAAAACTGTGAATTGATGATATTCTATTGAGGATTGAGAATTGACAACTGATTGTTGAGGACTGAGGTCTGAAGATTGAGGATTCAGGATTGAGGATTCAGGATTGAGGTTTGAGGACTGAGGATTGAGGATTGAATATTGAGGATTGAGGATTGAGGATTGAGGATTGAAGATTGACGACTGGGTATTGAGGATTGAACATTGAGGATTGAGGATTGAGGATTGAGGATTGAGGATTGAGGATTGAAGATTGAATATTGATGATTGAAGATTGAGGATTGAGGATTGAGGGTTGTGGATTGAGGACGAGTTCTGATGGTTGAGTATTGATGTTTGATGTCTGAGGATTGAGGATTGAGGATTGAGAATTGAGGATTGAGGAATGAGGATTGACGCTTGAGGATTGATGGTTGAGGATGGAGGATTGAAGAGAGAGGACTGAGTGTTGACGATTGAGTGTTGAGAATTGATGTTTGAGGATTGAGATTTGATTATTGAATATTGTGGATTGAGTATTGAACCATGAGAATTCAGGATATTCTGTTGAGTATTGTGAATTGAGTATTGATGATTGAGTGTTGAGGATTGATGGTCGAGGGTTGTGTGTTGAATATTGAGGATTGAGGATTGAGGATTGAGGACTGAAGACTCGGGATTGAAGATTTAGTATTGACGATTGAAGATTGAGGATTGAGGATTGAGTGTTGAGGATTGAGGACGAGGACTGACGGTTGAGGATTGAGGTTTGTGGATTGAGGATTGAGGATTGAGGACTGAGGATTGAGGATTGAGGACTGAGCATTGAGGATTGAAGATTGAGGACTGGGGATTGAGGATTGAGGGTTGAGGATTGAGGACGAGGACTGACGGTAGAGGATTGAAGATTGAGGATTGAGGATTGAGGATTGAGGATTGAGGATTGAGAATTGAGGATTGAAGATTGAGTATTAAGGATTGAAGATTGAGGATTGAGGATTGAGGGTTGAGGATTGAGGATTGAAGATTCAGGATTGGGGATTGAGGATTGACGATTGAGGATTGACTATTGAGGATTGAGTATTGAGGATTGAGAATTGAGGATTGAGGATTGAAGGTTGAGTATTGAGGATTGAGGACTGGGGATTGAGGATTGAAGATTGAGGATTAACGACTGAGGATTGGGGATTGAGGATCTAGGATTGGAGATTGATTATTGAGGATTGAAGATTGAGAATTGAGGATTGAGGATTGAGAATTGAGAATTGAGGATACTGAGTGAGGGTTGAGGATTGAGGTTTGAGGAATGAGGATTGAGGATTGAGGATTGAGGATTGAGGATTGAGGATCGAGGATTGAGTATTGAAGATTGAGTATTCGTGACTGAGGATTGAGGATTGCGGATTGAGGGTTGAGGATTGAGAATTGAAGATTGAGTATTGGGGATTGAGGATTGAGGATTGAGGATTGAGGATTGGGTATTGAGGATTGAAGAATGAGGATTGACGATTCAGGATTGAGGATTCAGGATTGAAGATAGAGTATTGAGGATAGAAGGTTGATGATTGAGGATTGAGGATTGTGGATTGAGGATTGAGGGTTGAGGATTGAAGATTGAGTATTGAGGATTGAAGATTGAGTATTCAGGATTGAAGATTGAGGATTGAGGACTGAGGCTTGAGGATTGAGGATTGAGGATTGAAGATTGAGGATTGGGGATTGAGGATTGAGGATTGAGGATTGAGTATTGAGGATTGATAATTGAGGATTGAGGATTGAGGATTGGGTATTGAGGATTGAAGAATGAGGATTGACGATTCAGGATTGAGGATTCAGGATTGAAGATAGAGTATTGAGGATAGAAGGTTGATGATTGAGGATTGAGTATTGGGGACTGAGTGTTGAGGGTTGAGTGAAGAGAATTGATGTTTGTGGATAGTGATTTAAAGATTGCAGATTGAGTATTGCGTATTCAAAACTCTGAACTGAGGATATTCTATTGAGGATTGAGGATTGACTACTGATTGTTGAGGACTGAGTGCTGAAGATTGAGGATTCAGGATTGAGCATTCAGGATTGAGGTTTGAGGACTGAGGATTGAGGATTGAGTATTGAGGATTGACGATTGAGGACTGAGTATTGAAGATTGAGGATTGGGTATTGCGGATTGAACATTGAGGATTGGGTATTGAGGAATGAAGATTGAGGATTGGGGATTGAGGGTTGAGGATTGAGGATTGAGGATTGAAGATTGAGGACTGAGCGTTGAGGGTTGAGTGATGAGAATTGATGCTTGTGGATGGAGATTTGAATATCGAAGATTGAGGATTGAGTATTGAAAACTGAGAATTCAGGATATTCTATTGAGTATTGAGAATTTTGGATTGATGGTTGAGGGTTGTGTGTTGAACATTGAGGACTGGAGGATTGAGTATTGAAGACTGAGGACTGAGGACTGAGGATTGAGTATTGAGGATTGAGGATTGAGTATTGAGGATTGAGGGTTGAAGACTGAGTATTGATGATTGAACATTGCGGATTGATTATTGAGGGTTGAGGATTGAGGAAGAGGACTGAGGCTTGAGGATTGAGGTTTGAGGACAGGGGATTGAGGATTGAGGATTGAGGATTGAAGATTGAGGATTTGGTATTGAGGATTGAGGATTGGGCATTGAGGGTCTAGTATTTGGGATTGATTATTTAGGATTGAAGATTGAGGGTTGAGGATTGAGGATTGAGGATTGAGAATTGAGAATTGAGGATGAGGACTGAGGTTTGAGGATTGAGGTTTGAGGAATGAGGATTGAGGATTGAGAATTGAGGATTGAGGATTGAGGATTGAGTATTGAAGGTTGAGGATTGATGTCTGAGGATTGAGGATTGAGGATAGAGGATTGAGGATTGAGGATTGAAGATTGATTATTGAGGATTGAAGGCTGAGAATTCAGTATTGAGGATTGAGAATTGAGGATTGAAGATTGAGTATTGATGATTGAAGATTGAGGATTGAGGATTGAGGGTTGAGGATTGAGGACGAGGACTGACGGTAGAGGATTGAAGATTGAGGATTGAGGATTGAGGATTGAGGATTGAGGATTGAGAATTGAGGATTGAAGATTGAGTATTAAGGATTGAAGATTGAGGATTGAGGATTGAGGGTTGAGGATTGAGGATTGAAGATTCAGGATTGGGGATTGAGGATTGACGATTGAGGATTGACTATTGAGGATTGAGTATTGAGGATTGAGAATTGAGGATTGAGGATTGAAGATTGAGTATTGAGGATTGAGGACTGGGGATTGAGGATTGAAGATTGAGGATTAACGACTGAGGATTGGGGATTGAGGATCTAGGATTGGAGATTGATTATTGAGGATTGAAGATTGAGAATTGAGGATTGAGGATTGAGAATTGAGAATTGAGGATAAGGAGTGAGGGTTGAGGATTGAGGTTTGAGGAATGAGGATTGAGGATTGAGGATTGAGGATTGAGGATTGAGGATTGAGGATTGAGGATTGAGTATTGAAGATTGAGTATTCGTGACTGAGGATTGAGGATTGCGGATTGAGGGTTGAGGATTGAGGATTGAAGATTGAGTATTGGGGATTGAGGATTGAGGATTGAGGATTGAGGATTGGGTATTGAGGATTGAAGAATGAGGATTGACGATTCAGGATTGAGGATTCAGGATTGAAGATAGAGTATTGAGGATAGAAGGTTGATGATTGAGGATTGAGTATTGGGGACTGAGTGTTGAGGGTTGAGTGAAGAGAATTGATGTTTGTGGATAGTGATTTAAAGATTGCAGATTGAGTATTGCGTATTCAAAACTCTGAACTGAGGATATTCTATTGAGGATTGAGGATTGACTACTGATTGTTGAGGACTGAGTGCTGAAGATTGAGGATTCAGGATTGAGCATTCAGGATTGAGGTTTGAGGACTGAGGATTGAGGATTGAGGATTGAGGATTGACGATTGAGGACTGAGTATTGAAGATTGAGGATTGGGTATTGCGGATTGAACATTGAGGATTGGGTATTGAGGAATGAAGAGTGAGGATTGGGGATTGAGGGTTGAGGATTGAGGATTGAGGATTGAAGATTGAGGACTGAGCGTTGAGGGTTGAGTGATGAGAATTGATGCTTGTGGATGGAGATTTGAATATCGAAGATTGAGGATTGAGTATTGAAAACTGAGAATTCAGGATATTCTATTGAGTATTGAGAATTTTGGATTGATGGTTGAGGGTTGTGTGTTGAACATTGAGGACTGGAGGATTGAGTATTGAAGACTGAGGACTGAGGACTGAGGATTGAGTATTGAGGATTGAGGATTGAGTATTGAGGATTGAGGGTTGAAGATTGAGTATTGATGATTGAACATTGCGGATTGATTATTGAGGGTTGAGGATTGAGGAAGAGGACTGAGGCTTGAGGATTGAGGTTTGAGGACAGGGGATTGAGGATTGAGGATTGAGGATTGAAGATTGAGGATTTGGTATTGAGGATTGAGGATTGGGCATTGAGGGTCTAGTATTTGGGATTGATTATTTAGGATTGAAGATTGAGGGTTGAGGATTGAGGATTGAGGATTGAGAATTGAGAATTGAGGATGAGGACTGAGGTTTGAGGATTGAGGTTTGAGGAATGAGGATTGAGGATTGAGGATTGAGGATTGAGGATTGAGGATTGAGTATTGAAGGTTGAGGATTGATGTCTGAGGATTGAGGATTGAGGATAGAGGATTGAGGATTGAGGATTGAAGATTGATTATTGAGGATTGAAGGCTGAGAATTCAGTATTGAGGATTGAGAATTGAGGATTGAAGATTGAGTATTGATGATTGAAGATTGAGGATTGAGGATTGAGGGTTGAGGATTGAGGACGAGGACTGACGGTAGAGGATTGAAGATTGAGGATTGAGGATTGAGGATTGAGGATTGAGGATTGAGAATTGAGGATTGAAGATTGAGTATTAAGGATTGAAGATTGAGGATTGAGGATTGAGGGTTGAGGATTGAGGATTGAAGATTCAGGATTGGGGATTGAGGATTGACGATTGAGGATTGACTATTGAGGATTGAGTATTGAGGATTGAGAATTGAGGATTGAGGATTGAAGATTGAGTATTGAGGATTGAGGACTGGGGATTGAGGATTGAAGATTGAGGATTAACGACTGAGGATTGGGGATTGAGGATCTAGGATTGGAGATTGATTATTGAGGATTGAAGATTGAGAATTGAGGATTGAGGATTGAGAATTGAGAATTGAGGATAAGGAGTGAGGGTTGAGGATTGAGGTTTGAGGAATGAGGATTGAGGATTGAGGATTGAGGATTGAGGATTGAGGATTGAGGATTGAGGATTGAGTATTGAAGATTGAGTATTCGTGACTGAGGATTGAGGATTGCGGATTGAGGGTTGAGGATTGAGGATTGAAGATTGAGTATTGGGGATTGAGGATTGAGGATTGAGGATTGAGGATTGGGTATTGAGGATTGAAGAATGAGGATTGACGATTCAGGATTGAGGATTCAGGATTGAAGATAGAGTATTGAGGATAGAAGGTTGATGATTGAGGATTGAGAATTGGGGACTGAGTGTTGAGGGTTGAGTGATGAGAATTGATGTTTGTGGATAGTGATTTAAAGATTGCAGATTGAGTATTGCGTATTCAAAACTCTGAACTGAGGATATTCTATTGAGGATTGAGGATTGACTACTGATTGTTGTAAACTGAGTGCTGAAGATTGAGGATTCAGGATTGAGCATTCAGGATTGACGTTTGAGAACTGAGGATTGAGGATTGAGGATTGAGGATTGAGGATTGAGGACTGAGTATTGAAGATTGAGGATTGGGTATTGCGGATTGAACATTGAGGATTGGGTATTGAGGAATGAAGATTGAGGATTGGGGATTGAGGATTGAGGACTGAGTATTGAAGATTGAGGATTGGGTATTGCGGATTGAACATTGAGGATTGGGTATTGAGGAATGAAGATTGAGGATTGAGGATTTCGGATTGAGGGTAGAGGATTCAGGATTGAGGTTTGAGGACTGAGGATTGAGGATTGGGTATTGCGGATTGAACATTGAGGATTGAGGATTGAGGATTGAGGACTGAGGATTGAGGACAGAAGATTGAATATTGATGATTGAAGATTGAGGATTGAGGATTGAGGGCTGTGGATTGAGGACCAGGACTGAGGGTTGAGTATTGATGTTTGAGGAATGAGGATTGAGGATTGAAGATTGAGGATTGAGGATTGAGGATTGAGGAATGAGGATTGAGAATTGAGGATTGAAGATTGAGTATTAAGGATTGAAGATTGAGGATTGAGGATTGAGGGTTGAGGATTGAGGATTGAAGATTCAGGATTGGGGATTGAGCATTGACGATTGAGGATTGACTATTGAGGATTGAGTATTGAGGATTGAGAATTGAGGATTGAGGATTGAAGATTGAGTATTGAGGATTGAGGACTGGGGATTGAGGATTGAAGATTGAGGATTAACGATTGAGGATTGGGGATTGAGGATCTAGGATTGGAGATTGATTATTGAGGATTGAAGATTGAGAATTGAGGATTGAGGATTGAGAATTGAGAATTCAGGATAAGGAGTGAGGGCTGAGGATTGAGGTTTGAGGAATGAGGAATGAGGATTGAGGATTGAGGATTGAGGATTGAGGATTGAGGATTGAGTATTGAAGATTGAGTATTCGTGACTGAGGATTGAGGATTGCGGATTGAGGATTGAGGATTGAGGATTGAAGATTGAGTATTGGGGATTGAGGATTGAGGATTGAGGATTGAGGATTGGGTATTGAGGATTGAAGAATGAGGATTGGCGATTCAGGATTGAGGATTCAGGATTGAAGATAGAGTATTGAGGATAGAAGGTTGATGATTGAGGATTGAGGATTGTGGATTGAGGATTGAGGGTTGAGGATTGAAGATTGAGTATTGAGGATTGAAGATTGAGTATTCAGGATTGAAGATTGAGGATTGAGGACTGAGGCTTGAGGATTGAGGATTGAGGATTGAAGATTGAGGATTGGGGATTGAGGATTGAGGATTGAGGATTGAGTATTGAGGATTGAGAATTGAGGATTGAGGATTGAAGATTGAGGATTAAGGATTGAGGATTGGGGATTGAGGATCTAGGCTTGGAGATTGACTATTGAGTATTGAGGATTGAAGATTGAGGATTGAGGATTGAAGATTGAGGATTGGGGACTGAGTGTTGAGGGTTGTGTGATGAGAATTGGTGTTTTTGGATAGAGATTTAAAGATATCAGATTGAGTATTGAGTATTGAAAACTGTGAATTGATGATATTCTATTGAGGATTGAGAATTGACAACTGATTGTTGAGGACTGAGGTCTGAAGATTGAGGATTCAGGATTGAGGATTCAGGATTGAGGTTTGAGGACTGAGGATTGAGGATTGAATATTGAGGATTGAGGATTGAGGATTGAGGATTGAAGATTGACGACTGGGTATTGAGGATTGAACATTGAGGATTGAGGATTGAGGATTGAGGATTGAGGATTGAGGATTGAAGATTGAATATTGATGATTGAAGATTGAGGATTGAGGATTGAGGGTTGTGGATTGAGGACGAGTTCTGATGGTTGAGTATTGATGTTTGATGTCTGAGGATTGAGGATTGAGGATTGAGAATTGAGGATTGAGGAATGAGGATTGACGCTTGAGGATTGATGGTTGAGGATGGAGGATTGAAGAGAGAGGACTGAGTGTTGACGATTGAGTGTTGAGAATTGATGTTTGAGGATTGAGATTTGATTATTGAATATTGTGGATTGAGTATTGAACCATGAGAATTCAGGATATTCTGTTGAGTATTGTGAATTGAGTATTGATGATTGAGTGTTGAGGATTGATGGTCGAGGGTTGTGTGTTGAATATTGAGGATTGAGGATTGAGGATTGAGGACTGAAGACTCGGGATTGAAGATTTAGTATTGACGATTGAAGATTGAGGATTGAGGATTGAGTGTTGAGGATTGAGGACGAGGACTGACGGTTGAGGATTGAGGTTCGTGGATTGAGGATTGAGGATTGAGGACTGAGGATTGAGGATTGAGGACTGAGCATTGAGGATTGAAGATTGAGGACTGGGGATTGAGGATTGAGGGTTGAGGATTGAGGACGAGGACTGACGGTAGAGGATTGAAGATTGAGGATTGAGGATTGAGGATTGAGGATTGAGGATTGAGAATTGAGGATTGAAGATTGAGTATTAAGGATTGAAGATTGAGGATTGAGGATTGAGGGTTGAGGATTGAGGATTGAAGATTCAGGATTGGGGATTGAGGATTGACGATTGAGGATTGACTATTGAGGATTGAGTATTGAGGATTGAGAATTGAGGATTGAGGATTGAAGATTGAGTATTGAGGATTGAGGACTGGGGATTGAGGATTGAAGATTGAGGATTAACGACTGAGGATTGGGGATTGAGGATCTAGGATTGGAGATTGATTATTGAGGATTGAAGATTGAGAATTGAGGATTGAGGATTGAGAATTGAGAATTGACGATAAGGAGTGAGGGTTGAGGATTGAGGTTTGAGGAATGAGGATTGAGGATTGAGGATTGAGGATTGAGGATTGAGGATTGAGGATTGAGGACTGAGGATTGAGTATTGAAGATTGAGTATTCGTGACTGAGGATTGAGGATTGCGGATTGAGGGTTGAGGATTGAGAATTGAAGATTGAGTATTGGGGATTGAGGATTGAGGATTGAGGATTGAGGATTGGGTATTGAGGATTGAAGAATGAGGATTGACGATTCAGGATTGAGGATTCAGGATTGAAGATAGAGTATTGAGGATAGAAGGTTGATGATTGAGGATTGAGGATTGTGGATTGAGGATTGAGGGTTGAGGATTGAAGATTGAGTATTGAGGATTGAAGATTGAGTATTCAGGATTGAAGATTGAGGATTGAGGACTGAGGCTTGAGGATTGAGGATTGAGGATTGAAGATTGAGGATTGGGGATTGAGGATTGAGGATTGAGGATTGAGTATTGAGGATTGATAATTGAGGATTGAGGATTGAGGATTGGGTATTGAGGATTGAAGAATGAGGATTGACGATTCAGGATTGAGGATTCAGGATTGAAGATAGAGTATTGAGGATAGAAGGTTGATGATTGAGGATTGAGTATTGGGGACTGAGTGTTGAGGGTTGAGTGAAGAGAATTGATGTTTGTGGATAGTGATTTAAAGATTGCAGATTGAGTATTGCGTATTCAAAACTCTGAACTGAGGATATTCTATTGAGGATTGAGGATTGACTACTGATTGTTGAGGACTGAGTGCTGAAGATTGAGGATTCAGGATTGAGCATTCAGGATTGAGGTTTGAGGACTGAGGATTGAGGATTGAGTATTAAGGATTGACGATTGAGGACTGAGTATTGAAGATTGAGGATTGGGTATTGCGGATTGAACATTGAGGATTGGGTATTGAGGAATGAAGATTGAGGATTGGGGATTGAGGGTTGAGGATTGAGGATTGAGGATTGAAGATTGAGGACTGAGCGTTGAGGGTTGAGTGATGAGAATTGATGCTTGTGGATGGAGATTTGAATATCGAAGATTGAGGATTGAGTATTGAAAACTGAGAATTCAGGATATTCTATTGAGTATTGAGAATTTTGGATTGATGGTTGAGGGTTGTGTGTTGAACATTGAGGACTGGAGGATTGAGTATTGAAGACTGAGGACTGAGGACTGAGGATTGAGTATTGAGGATTGAGGATTGAGTATTGAGGATTGAGGGTTGAAGATTGAGTATTGATGATTGAACATTGCGGATTGATTATTGAGGGTTGAGGATTGAGGAAGAGGACTGAGGCTTGAGGATTGAGGTTTGAGGACAGGGGATTGAGGATTGAGGATTGAGGATTGAAGATTGAGGATTTGGTATTGAGGATTGAGGATTGGGCATTGAGGGTCTAGTATTTGGGATTGATTATTTAGGATTGAAGATTGAGGGTTGAGGATTGAGGATTGAGGATTGAGAATTGAGAATTGAGGATGAGGACTGAGGTTTGAGGATTGAGGTTTGAGGAATGAGGATTGAGGATTGAGAATTGAGGATTGAGGATTGAGGATTGAGTATTGAAGGTTGAGGATTGATGTCTGAGGATTGAGGATTGAGGATAGAGGATTGAGGATTGAGGATTGAAGATTGATTATTGAGGATTGAAGGCTGAGAATTCAGTATTGAGGATTGAGAATTGAGGATTGAAGATTGAGTATTGATGATTGAAGATTGAGGATTGAGGATTGAGGGTTGAGGATTGAGGACGAGGACTGACGGTAGAGGATTGAAGATTGAGGATTGAGGATTGAGGATTGAGGATTGAGGATTGAGAATTGAGGATTGAAGATTGAGTATTAAGGATTGAAGATTGAGGATTGAGGATTGAGGGTTGAGGATTGAGGATTGAAGATTCAGGATTGGGGATTGAGGATTGACGATTGAGGATTGACTATTGAGGATTGAGTATTGAGGATTGAGAATTGAGGATTGAGGATTGAAGATTGAGTATTGAGGATTGAGGACTGGGGATTGAGGATTGAAGATTGAGGATTAACGACTGAGGATTGGGGATTGAGGATCTAGGATTGGAGATTGATTATTGAGGATTGAAGATTGAGAATTGAGGATTGAGGATTGAGAATTGAGAATTGAGGATAAGGAGTGAGGGTTGAGGATTGAGGTTTGAGGAATGAGGATTGAGGATTGAGGATTGAGGATTGAGGATTGAGGATTGAGGATTGAGGATTGAGTATTGAAGATTGAGTATTCGTGACTGAGGATTGAGGATTGCGGATTGAGGGTTGAGGATTGAGGATTGAAGATTGAGTATTGGGGATTGAGGATTGAGGATTGAGGATTGAGGATTGGGTATTGAGGATTGAAGAATGAGGATTGACGATTCAGGATTGAGGATTCAGGATTGAAGATAGAGTATTGAGGATAGAAGGTTGATGATTGAGGATTGAGTATTGGGGACTGAGTGTTGAGGGTTGAGTGAAGAGAATTGATGTTTGTGGATAGTGATTTAAAGATTGCAGATTGAGTATTGCGTATTCAAAACTCTGAACTGAGGATATTCTATTGAGGATTGAGGATTGACTACTGATTGTTGAGGACTGAGTGCTGAAGATTGAGGATTCAGGATTGAGCATTCAGGATTGAGGTTTGAGGACTGAGGATTGAGGATTGAGGATTGAGGATTGACGATTGAGGACTGAGTATTGAAGATTGAGGATTGGGTATTGCGGATTGAACATTGAGGATTGGGTATTGAGGAATGAAGATTGAGGATTGGGGATTGAGGGTTGAGGATTGAGGATTGAGGATTGAAGATTGAGGACTGAGCGTTGAGGGTTGAGTGATGAGAATTGATGCTTGTGGATGGAGATTTGAATATCGAAGATTGAGGATTGAGTATTGAAAACTGAGAATTCAGGATATTCTATTGAGTATTGAGAATTTTGGATTGATGGTTGAGGGTTGTGTGTTGAACATTGAGGACTGGAGGATTGAGTATTGAAGACTGAGGACTGAGGACTGAGGATTGAGTATTGAGGATTGAGGATTGAGTATTGAGGATTGAGGGTTGAAGATTGAGTATTGATGATTGAACATTGCGGATTGATTATTGAGGGTTGAGGATTGAGGAAGAGGACTGAGGCTTGAGGATTGAGGTTTGAGGACAGGGGATTGAGGATTGAGGATTGAGGATTGAAGATTGAGGATTTGGTATTGAGGATTGAGGATTGGGCATTGAGGGTCTAGTATTTGGGATTGATTATTTAGGATTGAAGATTGAGGGTTGAGGATTGAGGATTGAGGATTGAGAATTGAGAATTGAGGATGAGGACTGAGGTTTGAGGATTGAGGTTTGAGGAATGAGGATTGAGGATTGAGGATTGAGGATTGAGGATTGAGGATTGAGGATTGAGTATTGAAGGTTGAGGATTGATGTCTGAGGATTGAGGATTGAGGATAGAGGATTGAGGATTGAGGATTGAAGATTGATTATTGAGGATTGAAGGCTGAGAATTCAGTATTGAGGATTGAGAATTGAGGATTGAAGATTGAGTATTGATGATTGAAGATTGAGGATTGAGGATTGAGGGTTGAGGATTGAGGACGAGGACTGACGGTAGAGGATTGAAGATTGAGGATTGAGGATTGAGGATTGAGGATTGAGGATTGAGAATTGAGGATTGAAGATTGAGTATTAAGGATTGAAGATTGAGGATTGAGGATTGAGGGTTGAGGATTGAGGATTGAAGATTCAGGATTGGGGATTGAGGATTGACGATTGAGGATTGACTATTGAGGATTGAGTATTGAGGATTGAGAATTGAGGATTGAGGATTGAAGATTGAGTATTGAGGATTGAGGACTGGGGATTGAGGATTGAAGATTGAGGATTAACGACTGAGGATTGGGGATTGAGGATCTAGGATTGGAGATTGATTATTGAGGATTGAAGATTGAGAATTGAGGATTGAGGATTGAGAATTGAGAATTGAGGATAAGGAGTGAGGGTTGAGGATTGAGGTTTGAGGAATGAGGATTGAGGATTGAGGATTGAGGATTGAGGATTGAGGATTGAGGATTGAGGATTGAGTATTGAAGATTGAGTATTCGTGACTGAGGATTGAGGATTGCGGATTGAGGGTTGAGGATTGAGGATTGAAGATTGAGTATTGGGGATTGAGGATTGAGGATTGAGGTTTGAGGATTGGGTATTGAGGATTGAAGAATGAGGATTGACGGTTCAGGATTGAGGATTCAGGATTGAAGATAGAGTATTGAGGATAGAAGGTTGATGATTGAGGATTGAGAATTGGGGACTGAGTGTTGAGGGTTGAGTGATGAGAATTGATGTTTGTGGATAGTGATTTAAAGATTGCAGATTGAGTATTGCGTATTCAAAACTCTGAACTGAGGATATTCTATTGAGGATTGAGGATTGACTACTGATTGTTGTAAACTGAGTGCTGAAGATTGAGGATTCAGGATTGAGCATTCAGGATTGACGTTTGAGAACTGAGGATTGAGGATTGAGGATTGAGGATTGAGGATTGAGGACTGAGTATTGAAGATTGAGGATTGGGTATTGCGGATTGAACATTGAGGATTGGGTATTGAGGAATGAAGATTGAGGATTGGGGATTGAGGATTGAGGACTGAGTATTGAAGATTGAGGATTGGGTATTGCGGATTGAACATTGAGGATTGGGTTTTGAGGAATGAAGATTGAGGATTGAGGATTTCGGATTGAGGGTAGAGGATTCAGGATTGAGGTTTGAGGACTGAGGATTGAGGATTGGGTATTGCGGATTGAACATTGAGGATTGAGGATTGAGGATTGAGGACTGAGGATTGAGGACAGAAGATTGAATATTGATGATTGAAGATTGAGGATTGAGGATTGAGGGCTGTGGATTGAGGACCAGGACTGAGGGTTGAGTATTGATGTTTGAGGAATGAGGATTGAGGATTGAAGATTGAGGGTTGAGGATTGAGGATTGAGGAATGAGGATTGAGAATTGAGGATTGAAGATTGAGTATTAAGGATTGAAGATTGAGGATTGAGGATTGAGGGTTGAGGATTGAGGATTGAAGATTCAGGATTGGGGATTGAGCATTGACGATTGAGGATTGACTATTGAGGATTGAGTATTGAGGATTGAGAATTGAGGATTGAGGATTGAAGATTGAGTATTGAGGATTGAGGACTGGGGATTGAGGATTGAAGATTGAGGATTAACGATTGAGGATTGGGGATTGAGGATCTAGGATTGGAGATTGATTATTGAGGATTGAAGATTGAGAATTGAGGATTGAGGATTGAGAATTGAGAATTCAGGATAAGGAGTGAGGGTTGAGGATTGAGGTTTGAGGAATGAGGAATGAGGATTGAGGATTGAGGATTGAGGATTGAGGATTGAGGATTGAGTATTGAAGATTGAGTATTCGTGACTGAGGATTGAGGATTGCGGATTGAGGATTGAGGATTGAGGATTGAAGATTGAGTATTGGGGATTGAGGATTGAGGATTGAGGATTGAGGATTGGGTATTGAGGATTGAAGAATGAGGATTGGCGATTCAGGATTGAGGATTCAGGATTGAAGATAGAGTATTGAGGATAGAAGGTTGATGATTGAGGATTGAGGATTGTGGATTGAGGATTGAGGGTTGAGGATTGAAGATTGAGTATTGAGGATTGAAGATTGAGTATTCAGGATTGAAGATTGAGGATTGAGGACTGAGGCTTGAGGATTGAGGATTGAGGATTGAAGATTGAGGATTGGGGATTGAGGATTGAGGATTGAGGATTGAGTATTGAGGATTGAGAATTGAGGATTGAGGATTGAAGATTGAGGATTAAGGATTGAGGATTGGGGATTGAGGATCTAGGCTTGGAGATTGACTATTGAGTATTGAGGATTGAAGATTGAGGATTGAGGATTGAAGATTGAGGATTGGGGACTGAGTGTTGAGGGTTGTGTGATGAGAATTGGTGTTTTTGGATAGAGATTTAAAGATATCAGATTGAGTATTGAGTATTGAAAACTGTGAATTGATGATATTCTATTGAGGATTGAGAATTGACAACTGATTGTTGAGGACTGAGGTCTGAAGATTGAGGATTCAGGATTGAGGATTCAGGATTGAGGTTTGAGGACTGAGGATTGAGGATTGAATATTGAGGATTGAGGATTGAGGATTGAGGATTGAAGATTGACGACTGGGTATTGAGGATTGAACATTGAGGATTGAGGATTGAGGATTGAGGATTGAGGATTGAGGATTGAAGATTGAATATTGATGATTGAAGATTGAGGATTGAGGATTGAGGGTTGTGGATTGAGGACGAGTTCTGATGGTTGAGTATTGATGTTTGATGTCTGAGGATTGAGGATTGAGGATTGAGAATTGAGGATTGAGGAATGAGGATTGACGCTTGAGGATTGATGGTTGAGGATGGAGGATTGAAGAGAGAGGACTGAGTGTTGACGATTGAGTGTTGAGAATTGATGTTTGAGGATTGAGATTTGATTATTGAATATTGTGGATTGAGTATTGAACCATGAGAATTCAGGATATTCTGTTGAGTATTGTGAATTGAGTATTGATGATTGAGTGTTGAGGATTGATGGTCGAGGGTTGTGTGTTGAATATTGAGGATTGAGGATTGAGGATTGAGGACTGAAGACTCGGGATTGAAGATTTAGTATTGACGATTGAAGATTGAGGATTGAGGATTGAGTGTTGAGGATTGAGGACGAGGACTGACGGTTGAGGATTGAGGTTTGTGGATTGAGGATTGAGGATTGAGGACTGAGGATTGAGGATTGAGGACTGAGCATTGAGGATTGAAGATTGAGGACTGGGGATTGAGGATTGAGGGTTGAGGATTGAGGACGAGGACTGACGGTAGAGGATTGAAGATTGAGGATTGAGGATTGAGGATTGAGGATTGAGGATTGAGAATTGAGGATTGAAGATTGAGTATTAAGGATTGAAGATTGAGGATTGAGGATTGAGGGTTGAGGATTGAGGATTGAAGATTCAGGATTGGGGATTGAGGATTGACGATTGAGGATTGACTATTGAGGATTGAGTATTGAGGATTGAGAATTGAGGATTGAGGATTGAAGATTGAGTATTGAGGATTGAGGACTGGGGATTGAGGATTGAAGATTGAGGATTAACGACTGAGGATTGGGGATTGAGGATCTAGGATTGGAGATTGATTATTGAGGATTGAAGATTGAGAATTGAGGATTGAGGATTGAGAATTGAGAATTGAGGATAAGGAGTGAGGGTTGAGGATTGAGGTTTGAGGAATGAGGATTGAGGATTGAGGATTGAGGATTGAGGATTGAGGATTGAGGATTGAGGATTGAGGATTGAGTATTGAAGATTGAGTATTCGTGACTGAGGATTGAGGATTGCGGATTGAGGGTTGAGGATTGAGAATTGAAGATTGAGTATTGGGGATTGAGGATTGAGGATTGAGGATTGAGGATTGGGTATTGAGGATTGAAGAATGAGGATTGACGATTCAGGATTGAGGATTCAGGATTGAAGATAGAGTATTGAGGATAGAAGGTTGATGATTGAGGATTGAGGATTGTGGATTGAGGATTGAGGGTTGAGGATTGAAGATTGAGTATTGAGGATTGAAGATTGAGTATTCAGGATTGAAGATTGAGGATTGAGGACTGAGGCTTGAGGATTGAGGATTGAGGATTGAAGATTGAGGATTGGGGATTGAGGATTGAGGATTGAGGATTGATAATTGAGGATTGAGGATTGAGGATTGGGTATTGAGGATTGAAGAATGAGGATTGACGATTCAGGATTGAGGATTCAGGATTGAAGATAGAGTATTGAGGATAGAAGGTTGATGATTGAGGATTGAGTATTGGGGACTGAGTGTTGAGGGTTGAGTGAAGAGAATTGATGTTTGTGGATAGTGATTTAAAGATTGCAGATTGAGTATTGCGTATTCAAAACTCTGAACTGAGGATATTCTATTGAGGATTGAGGATTGACTACTGATTGTTGAGGACTGAGTGCTGAAGATTGAGGATTCAGGATTGAGCATTCAGGATTGAGGTTTGAGGACTGAGGATTGAGGATTGAGGATTGAGGATTGAGGATTGAGGACTGAGTATTGAAGATTGAGGATTGGGTATTGCGGATTGAAAATTGAGGATTGGGTATTGAGGAATGAAGATTGAGGATTGAGGATTGAGGATTGAGGATTGAGGATTGAGGATTGAGGATTGAAGATTGAGGACTGGGCGTTGAGGGTTGAGTGATGAGAATTGATGTTTGTGGATGGAGATTTGAATATCGAAGATTGAGGATTGAGTATTGAAAACTGAGAATTCAGGATATTCTATTGAGTATTGAGAATTTTGGATTGATGGTTGAGGGTTGTGTGTTGAACATTGAGGACTGGAGGATTGAGTATTGAAGACTGAGGACTGAGGACTGAGGATTGAGTATTGAGGATTGAGGATTGTGTATTGAGGATTGAGGGTTGAAGATTGAGTATTGATGATTGAACATTGCGGATTGATTATTGAGGGTTGAGGATTGAGGACGAGGACTGAGGCTTGAGGATTGAGGTTTGAGGACAGAGGATTGAGGATTGAGGATTGAGGATTGAAGATTGAGGATTTGGTATTGAGGATTGAGGATTGGGCATTGAGGGTCTAGTATTTGGGATTGATTATTTAGGATTGAAGATTCAGGGTTGAGGATTGAGGATTGAGGATTGAGAATTGAGAATTGAGGATGAGGACTGAGGTTTGAGGATTGGGTTTGAGGAATGAGGATTGAGGATTGAGGATTGAGGATTGAGGATTGAGGATTGTGTATTGAAGGTTGAGGATTGATGTCTGAGGATTGAGGATTGAGGATTGAGGATTGAGGATTGAGGATTGAAGATTGATTATTGAGGATTGAAGGCTGAGAATTCAGTATTGAGGATTGAGAATTGAGGATTGAAGATTGAGTATTGATGATTGAAGATTGGGGATTGAGGATTGAGGGTTGAGGATTGAGGACGAGGACTGACGGTAGAGGATTGAAGATTGAGGATTGAGGATTGAGGATTGAGGATTGAGGATTGAGAATTGAGGATGGAAGATTGAGTATTAAGGATTGAAGATTGAGGATTGAGGATTGAGGGTTGAGGATTGAGGATTGAAGATTCAGGATTGGGGACTGAGTGTTGAGGGTTGAGTGATGAGAATTGATGTTTGTGGATAGTGATTTAAAGATTGCAGATTGAGTATTGCGTATTCAAAACTCTGGACTGAGGATATTCTATTGAGGATTGAGGATTGACAACTGATTGTTGAGGACTGAGTGCTGAAGATTGAGGATTCAGGATTGAGGACTCAGGATTGAGGTTTGAGGACTGAGGATTGAGGATTGAGGATTGAGGATTGAGGATTGAGGACTGAGTATTGAAGATTGAGGATTGGGTATTGCGGATTGAACATTGAGGATTGGGTTTTGAGGAATGAAGATTGAGGATTGAGGATTGCGGATTGAGGGTTGAGGATTGAGGATTGAAGATTGAGTATTGGGGATTGAGGATTGAGGATTGAGGATTGAGGATTGATGATTGAGGACTGAGGATTGAGGATTGAGGATTGAGCATTGAGGATTGAAGATTGAGGATGGGGATTGAGGATTGAAGATTGAGGGTTGATGATTGAGGGTTGAGAATTGAGAATTGAGGATGGGGACTGAGGGTTGAGGACCGAGGTTTGAGGAACGAGGATTGAGGGTTGAGGATTGAGGGCTGTGGATTGACGATTGAGTATTGAAGATTGAGGATTAAGGATTGAGGATTGAGAATTGAGGATTGAGGGCTGTGGATTGAGGACCAGGACTGAGGGTTGAGTATTGATGTTTGATGTCTGAGGATTGAGGATTGAGGACTGAGAATTGAGGATTGAGGATTGAGGATTGAAGATTGAGGATTGGGTACTGAGGATTGAAGAATGAGGATTGAGGATTGAGGATTGAGGATTGAGGATTGAAGATTGAGTATTGAGGATTGAAGATTGAGGATTGAGGATTGAGGAATGAGGATTGAGGATTGAGGATTGAGAATTGAGGATTGAAGATTGAGTATTGAGGATTGAAGATTGAGGATTGTGCATTGAGGATTAAGGATTGAGGATTGAAGGTTAAGAGTTGGGGATTGAGGATTGACGATTGAGGATTGAGTATTGAGGATAAAGAATTGAGGATTGAGGATTTAGGATTGAAGGTACAGTATTGAGGATTGAAGACTGAGGATTGAGGATTGAGGATTGAGGATTGACTATGAGGGCTGAGGGTTGAGGATTGAGGTTTGAGGACTGAGGACTGAGGATTGAGGATTGAGAATTGAGGATTCAGGACTGAGGATTGAAGATTGAGGATTGGGGACTGAGTGTTGAGGGTTGAGTGATGAGAATTGATGTTTGTGGATAGTGATTAAAAGATTGCAGATTGAGTATTGCGTATTCAAAACTCTGAACTGAGGATATTCTATTGAGGATTGAGGACTGACAACTGATTGTTGAGGACTGAGTGCTGAAGATTGAGGATTCAGGATTGAGGACTCAGGATTGAGGTTTGTGGACTGAGGATTGAGGATTGAGGATTGAGGATTGAGGATTGAGGTCTTTGTATTGAAGATTGAGGATTGGGTATTGCGGATTGAACATTGAGGATTGGGTATTGAGGAATGAAGATTGAGGATTGAGGATTGAGGATTGAGGATTGACGATTGAGGATTGAAGATTGAGTATTGAGGATTGAAGATTGAGGATTGAGGACTGAGCGTTGAGGGTTGAGTGATGAGAATTGATGTTTGTGGATGGAGATTTGAAGATCGAAGATTGAGGATTGAGTATTGAAAACTGAGAATTGAGGATATTCTATTGAGTATTGAGAATTTTGGATTGGTGGTTGAGGGTTGTGTGTTGAATATTGAGGATTGGTGGATTGAGTATTGAAGACTGAGGACTGACGACTGAGGATTGAGTATTGAGGATTGAGGATTGAGTATTGAGGATTGAGGGTTGAAGATTGAGTATTGATGATTGAAGATTGCGGATTGATTATTGAGGGTGAAGGATTGAGGACGAGGACTGAGGGTTGAGGATTGAGGTTTGAGGACAGAGGATTGAGGATTGAGGATTGAGAATTGATAATTGAGTGTTGAGGATTGAAGATTGAGGATTTGGTATTGAGGATTGAGGATTGGGCATTGAGAGTCTAGTATTTGGGATTGATTATTTTGGATTGAAGGTTGAGGGTTGAGGATTGAGGATTGAGGATTGAGGATTGAGGATTGACGATTGAGGATTGAAGATTGAGTATTGAGAATTGAAGATTGAGGATTGTGGATTGAGGATTGAGGATTGAGGATTGAATATTAAGGATTGGGGATTGAGGATTGACGATTGAGGATTGAGTACTGAGGATTAAGAATTGAGGATCGAGGATTGAGTATTGAAGATACAGTATTGAGGATTGAAGATTGAGGATTGAGGATTGAGGATTGAGGATTGACTATGAGGGCTGAGGGTTGAGGACTGAGGTTTGAGGACTGAGGACTGAGGATTGAGGATTGAGAATTGAGGATTCAGGATTGAGGATTGAAGATTGAGGATTGGGGACAGAGTGTTGAGGGTTGAGTGATGAGAATTGATGTTTGTGGATAGTGATTTAAAGATTGCAGATTGAGTATTGCGTATTCAAAACTCTGAACTGAGGATATTCTATTGAGGATTGAGGATTGACTACTGATTGTTGAGGACTGAGTGCTGAAGATTGAGGATTCAGGATTGAGCATTCAGGATTGAGGTTTGAGGACTGAGGATTGAGGATTGAGGATTGAGGATTGAGGATTGAGGACTGAGTATTGAAGATTGAGAATTGGGTATTGCGGATTGAACATTGAGGATTGGGTATTGAGGAATGAAGATTGAGGATTGAGGATTGAGGATTGAGGATTGAGGATTGAGGATTGAAGATTGAGGACTGAGCGTTGAGGGTTGAGTGATGAGAATTGATGTTTGTGGATGGAGATTTGAATATCGAAGATTGAGGATTGAGTATTGAAAACTGAGAATTCAGGATATTCTATTGAGTATTGAGAATTTTGGATTGATGGTTGAAGGTTGTGTGTTGAACATTGAGGACTGGAGGATTGAGTATTGAAGACTGAGGACTGAGGACTGAGGATTGAGTATTGAGGATTGAGGATTGAGTATTGAGGATTGAGGGTTGAAGATTGAGTATTGATGATTGAACATTGCGGATTGATTATTGAGGGTTGAGGATTGAGGACGAGGACTGAGGGTTGAGGATTGAGGTTTGAGGACAGAGGATTGAGGATTGAGGATTGAGGATTGAAGATTGAGGATTTGGTATTCAGGATTGAGGATTGGGCATTGAGGGTCTAGTATTTGGGATTGATTATTTAGGATTGATGATTGAGGGTAGAGCATTGAGGATTGAGGATTGAGAATTGAGAATTGAGGATGAGGACTGAGGTTTGAGGATTGAGGTTTGAGGAATGATTGAGGATTGAGGATTGAGGATTCAGGATTGAGGATTGAGTATTGAAGGTTGAGGATTGATGTCTGATGATTGAGGATTGAGGATTGAGGATTGAGGATTGAGGATTGCAGATTGATTATTGAGGATTGAAGGCTGAGAATTCAGTATTGAGGATTGAGAATTGAGGATTGAAGATTGAGTATTGATGATTGAAGATTGAGGATTGAGGATTGAGGGTTGAGGATTGAGGACGAGGACTGACGGTAGAGGATTGAAGATTGAGGATTGAGGATTGAGTATTGAGGATTGAGGATTGAGAATTGAGGATGGAAGATTGAGTATTAAGGATTGAAGATTGAGGATTGAGGATTGAGGGTTGAGGATTGAGGATTGAAGATTCAGGATTGGGGATTGAGGATTGACGATTGAGGATTGACTATTGAGGATTGAGTATTGAGGATTGAGAATTGAGGATTGAGGATTGAAGATTGAGAATTGAGGATTGAGGATTGAGAATTGAGAATTGAGGATAAGGGGTGAGGGTTGAGGATTGAGGTCTGAGGAGTGAGGATTGAGGATTGAGGATTGAGGATTGAGGATTGAGGATTGAGGATTGAGGATTGAGTATTGAAGATTGAGTATTCGTGACTGAGGATTGAGGATTGCGGATTGAGGGCTGAGGATTGAGGATTGAAGATTGAGTATTGGGGATTGAGGATTGTGGATTGAGGATTGAGGATTGGGTATTGAGGATTGAAGGATGAGGCTTGAGGATTGAGGATTGAGGATTGACGATTGAAGATTGAGTATTGAGGTTGGAAGACTGACGATTGAGGGATGAGGATTGAGGATTGAGGATTGAGGATTGAGGATTGATGATTGAGTATTGAGGATTGAAGATTGAGGATCGAGGATTGAGGATTGAGGATTGAAGATTGAGGATTGGGGACTAGTGTTGAGGGTTGAGTGATGAGAATTGATGTTTGTGGATAGTGATTTAGAGATTGCAGATTGAGTATTGAGTACTGAAAACTGCGAATTGATGATATTCTATTGAGGATTGAGAATTGGCAACTGATTGTTGAGGACTTAGGTCTGAAGATTGAGGATTCAGGATTGAGGATTCAGGATTGTGGTTTGAGGACTGAGGATTGAGGATTGGGTATTGCGGATTGAACATTGAGGATTGAGGATTGAGGATTGTGGACTGAGGATTGAGGACAGAAGATTGAATATTGATGATTGAAGATTGAGGGTTGAGGATTGAGGGCTGTGGATTGAGGACGAGGACTGGGGGTTGAGTATTGATGTTTGAGGTCTGAGGATTGAGGATTGAGGATTGAGAATTGAGGATTGAGGATTGAGGATTGAAGATTGAGGATTGGGTACTGAGGATTGAAGAATGAGTATTGAGGATTGAGGATTGAGGATTGAGGATTGGAGATTGAGTATTGAGGATTGAATATTGAGGATTGAGGATTGAGGATTGAGAATTGAGGATTGAGGATTGAGGATTGAGGATTGAAGTTTAAGGGTTGGGGATTGAGGATTGACGATTGAGGATTGAGTATTGAGGATTCAGGATTGAGGATTGAAGATTGAGAATTGAGGATTCAGGATTGAGGATTGAAGATTGAGGATTGGGGACAGAGTGTTGAGGGTTGAGTGATGAGAATTGATGTTTGTGGATAGTGATTTAAAGATTGCAGATTGAGTATTGCGTATTCAAAACTCTGAACTGAGGATATTCTATTGAGGATTGAGGATTGACTACTGATTGTTGAGGACTGAGTGCTGAAGATTGAGGATTCAGGATTGAGCATTCAGGATTGAGGTTTGAGGACTGAGGATTGAGGATTGAGGATTGAGGATTGAGGATTGAGGACTGAGTATTGAAGATTGAGAATTGGGTATTGCGGATTGAACATTGAGGATTGGGTATTGAGGAATGAAGATTGAGGATTGAGGATTGAGGATTGAGGATTGAGGATTGAGGATTGAAGATTGAGGACTGAGCGTTGAGGGTTGAGTGATGAGAATTGATGTTTGTGGATGGAGATTTGAATATCGAAGATTGAGGATTGAGTATTGAAAACTGAGAATTCAGGATATTCTATTGAGTATTGAGAATTTTGGATTGATGGTTGAAGGTTGTGTGTTGAACATTGAGGACTGGAGGATTGAGTATTGAAGACTGAGGACTGAGGACTGAGGATTGAGTATTGAGGATTGAGGATTGAGTATTGAGGATTGAGGGTTGAAGATTGAGTATTGATGATTGAACATTGCGGATTGATTATTGAGGGTTGAGGATTGAGGACGAGGACTGAGGGTTGAGGATTGAGGTTTGAGGACAGAGGATTGAGGATTGAGGATTGAGGATTGAAGATTGAGGATTTGGTATTCAGGATTGAGGATTGGGCATTGAGGGTCTAGTATTTGGGATTGATTATTTAGGATTGATGATTGAGGGTAGAGCATTGAGGATTGAGGATTGAGAATTGAGAATTGAGGATGAGGACTGAGGTTTGAGGATTGAGGTTTGAGGAATGATTGAGGATTGAGGATTGAGGATTCAGGATTGAGGATTGAGTATTGAAGGTTGAGGATTGATGTCTGATGATTGAGGATTGAGGATTGAGGATTGAGGATTGAGGATTGCAGATTGATTATTGAGGATTGAAGGCTGAGAATTCAGTATTGAGGATTGAGAATTGAGGATTGAAGATTGAGTATTGATGATTGAAGATTGAGGATTGAGGATTGAGGGTTGAGGATTGAGGACGAGGACTGACGGTAGAGGATTGAAGATTGAGGATTGAGGATTGAGTATTGAGGATTGAGGATTGAGAATTGAGGATGGAAGATTGAGTATTAAGGATTGAAGATTGAGGATTGAGGATTGAGGGTTGAGGATTGAGGATTGAAGATTCAGGATTGGGGATTGAGGATTGACGATTGAGGATTGACTATTGAGGATTGAGTATTGAGGATTGAGAATTGAGGATTGAGGATTGAAGATTGAGAATTGAGGATTGAGGATTGAGAATTGAGAATTGAGGATAAGGGGTGAGGGTTGAGGATTGAGGTCTGAGGAGTGAGGATTGAGGATTGAGGATTGAGGATTGAGGATTGAGGATTGAGGATTGAGGATTGAGTATTGAAGATTGAGTATTCGTGACTGAGGATTGAGGATTGCGGATTGAGGGCTGAGGATTGAGGATTGAAGATTGAGTATTGGGGATTGAGGATTGTGGATTGAGGATTGAGGATTGGGTATTGAGGATTGAAGGATGAGGCTTGAGGATTGAGGATTGAGGATTGACGATTGAAGATTGAGTATTGAGGTTGGAAGACTGACGATTGAGGGATGAGGATTGAGGATTGAGGATTGAGGATTGAGGATTGATGATTGAGTATTGAGGATTGAAGATTGAGGATCGAGGATTGAGGATTGAGGATTGAAGATTGAGGATTGGGGACTAGTGTTGAGGGTTGAGTGATGAGAATTGATGTTTGTGGATAGTGATTTAGAGATTGCAGATTGAGTATTGAGTACTGAAAACTGCGAATTGATGATATTCTATTGAGGATTGAGAATTGGCAACTGATTGTTGAGGACTTAGGTCTGAAGATTGAGGATTCAGGATTGAGGATTCAGGATTGTGGTTTGAGGACTGAGGATTGAGGATTGGGTATTGCGGATTGAACATTGAGGATTGAGGATTGAGGATTGTGGACTGAGGATTGAGGACAGAAGATTGAATATTGATGATTGAAGATTGAGGGTTGAGGATTGAGGGCTGTGGATTGAGGACGAGGACTGGGGGTTGAGTATTGATGTTTGAGGTCTGAGGATTGAGGATTGAGGATTGAGAATTGAGGATTGAGGATTGAGGATTGAAGATTGAGGATTGGGTACTGAGGATTGAAGAATGAGTATTGAGGATTGAGGATTGAGGATTGAGGATTGGAGATTGAGTATTGAGGATTGAATATTGAGGATTGAGGATTGAGGATTGAGAATTGAGGATTGAGGATTGAGGATTGAGGATTGAAGTTTAAGGGTTGGGGATTGAGGATTGACGATTGAGGATTGAGTATTGAGGATTCAGGATTGAGGATTGAAGATTGAGGATTGGGGACTGAGTGTTGAGGGTTGAGTGATGAGAATTGATGGTTGTGGATAGTGATTTAAAGATTGCAGATTGAGTATTGAGTACTGAAAACTGTGAATTGATGATATTCTATTGAGGATTGAGAATTGACAACTGATTGTTGAGGACGTACGTCTGAAGATTGAGGATTCCGGATTGAGGATTCAGGATTGAGGTTTGAGGACTGAGGATTGAGGATTGGGTATTGCGGATTGAACATTGAGGATTGAGGATTGAGGATTGAGGACTGAGGATTGAGGACAGAAGATTGAATATTGATCATTGAAGATTGAGGATTGAGGATTGAGGGCTGTGGATTGAGGACCAGGACTGAGGGTTGAGTATTGATGTTTGATGTCTGAGGATTGAGGATTGAGGACTGAGAATTGAGGATTGAGGATTGAGGATTGAAGATTGAGGATTGGGTACTGAGGATTGAAGAATGAGGATTGAGGGTTGAAGATTGAGTATTGATGATTGAAGATTGCGGATTGATTATTGAGGGTTGAGGATTGAGGACGAGGACTGAGGGTTGAGGATTGAGGTTTGAGGACAGAGGATTGAGGATTGAGGATAGAGAATTGATAATTGAGGGTTGAGGATTGAAGATTGAGGATTTGGTATTGAGGATTGAGGATTGGGCATTGAGGGTCTAGTATTTGGGATTGATTATTTTGGATTGAAGATTGAGGGTTGAGGATTGAGGATTGAGGATTGAGGATTGAGGATTGACGATTGAGGATTGAAGATTGAGTATTGAGAATTGAAGATTGAGGATTGTGGATTGAGGATTGAGGATTGAGGATTGAATATTAAGGATTGGGGATTGAGGATTGACGATTGAGGATTGAGTACTGAGGATTAAGAATTGAGGATCGAGGATTGAGTATTGAAGATACAGTATTGAGGATTGAAGATTGAGGATTGAGGATTGAGGATTGAGGATTGACTATGAGGGCTGAGGGTTGAGGACTGAGGTTTGAGGCCTGAGGACTGAGGATTGAGGATTGAGAATTGAGGATTCAGGATTGAGGATTGAAGATTGAGGATCGGGGACAGAGTGTTGAGGGTTGAGTGATGAGAATTGATGTTTGTGGATAGTGATTTAAAGATTGCAGATTGAGTATTGCGTATTCAAAACTCTGAACTGAGGATATTCTATTGAGGATTGAGGATTGACTACTGATTGTTGAGGACTGAGTGCTGAAGATTGAGGATTCAGGATTGAGCATTCAGGGTTGAGGACGAGGACTGACGGTTGAGGATTGAGGTTTGTGGATTGAGGATTGAGGATTGAGGACTGAGGATTGAGGATTGAGGACTGAGCATTGAGGATTGAAGATTGGGGACTGGGGATTGAGGATTGAAGATTCAGGATTAAGGATTGAGGATTGGGAATTGGGTATCTAGGATTGGAGATTGAGTATTGAGGATTGAAGATTGAGGGTTGAGGATTCAGGATTGAGCATTGAGAATTGAGGATGGGGACTGAGGGCTGAGGATTGAGGTTTGAGAAACGAGGATTGAGGATTGAGGATTGAGGACAGAGGACAGAGGATTGACGATTGAGTATTGAAGTTTGAGGATTGATGACTGACGATTGAGAATTGAGGATTGATGATTGCGGATTGAGGATTGATGATTGAGTATTGAGGATTGAGTATTGAGGATTGAGGATTGAGGGTTGAGGATTGAAGATTGAGAATTGAGGATTGAGGATTGAAGATTGAGAATTGAGGATTGTGGATTGAATATTGAGGACTTAGTGTTGAGGGTTGAGTGATGGGAATTGATGTTTGTAGATTGAGATTTGAAGATTGAAGAATGGGGATTGAGTATTGAAAACTGTGAATTGAGGATATTCTATTGAGGATTGAGGATTGACAATTGATTGTTGAGGAATGAGGGCTGAAGATTGAGGATTCAGGATCGAGGATCCGGGATTGAGGTTTGAGGACTGAGGATTGACGGTTGAGGATTGAGGATTGAGGATTGACGCTTGAGGATTGATGGTTGAGGATGGAGGATTGAAGAGAGAGGACTGAGTGTTGAGGATTGAGTGTTGAGAATTGATGTTTGAGGATTGAGATTTGATTATTGAATATTGTGGATTTAGTACTGAACCATGAGAATTCAGGATATTCTATTGAGTATTGAGAATTGAGTATTGATGGTTGAGTATTGAGGATTGATGGTCGAGGGTTGTGTGTTGAATATTGAGGATTGAGGATTGAGGATTGAGGACTGAAGATTGGGGATTGAAGATTTAGTATTGACGATTGAAGATTGAGGATTGAGGATTGAGTGTTGAGGATTGAGGACGAGGGCTGACGGTTGAGGATTGAGGTTTGTGGATTGAGGATTGAGGATTGAGGACTGAGGATTGAGGATTGAGGACTGAGCATTGAGGATTGAAGATTGAGGACAGGGTATTGAGGATTGAAGATTGAGGATTAAGGATTGAGGATTGGGGATTGGGTATCTAGGATTGGAGATTGATTATTGAGGATTGAAGACTGAGGGTTGACGATTCTGGATTGAGAATTGAGAATTGAGGATGGGGACTGAGGGTTGAGGATTGAGGTTTGAGAAACGAGGATTGAGGATTGAGGATTGAGGACAGAGGATTGACGATTGAGTATTGAAGATTGAGGATTGATCACTGACGAATGAGAATTGAGGATTGATGATTGCGGATTGAGGATTGATGATTGAGTATTGAGGATTGGGTATTGAGGATTGAGGATTGAGGGTTGAGGATTGAGTATTGAGGATTGAGGATTGAGTATTGAGGACTGAGGATTGAAGCTTGAGAATTGATAATTGAAGATTGCGGATTGATTATTAAGGGTTGAGGATTGAGGACGAGGACTGAGGGTTGAGGATTGAGGACTGTGGGTTGAGGATTGAGGATTGAGCAATGAGGATTGAAGATTGAGGACTAGGGATTGAGGATTGAAGATTGAGGATTAAGGATTGAGGATTGAGGATTGGGGATCTAGGATTGGAGATTGATTATTGAGGATTGAAGATTGAGGGTTAACGATTGTGGATCGAGAATTGAGAATTGAAGACTGAGGATTGAGGATTGAGGATTGAGGATTGAGGATTGAAGATTGAGCATTGGGGATTGAGGATTGTCGATTGAGGATTGAGTATTGAGGATTGAGAATTGAGGATTGAGGATTGAAGATTGAGAATTGGGAATTGACGGTTGAGGATTGAGAATTGAGGTTTGAGGATTGACGGTGAGGGCTGAGGGTTGAGGATTGAGGATTGAGGACTGAGGACTGAGGATTGAGTGTTGAGGGTTGAGGGTTGAGGATTGAGGATTGAGGATTGAGGATTGAGGATGAGGGCTGAGGTTTGAGGTTTGAGGTTTGAGAATTGAATCCTGAGAATTCAGGATATTCTATTGAGTATTGAGGATTGAGGATTGAGGATTAAGGATTGAGGATTGGGGATTGGGGATCTAGGATTGGAGATTGATTATTGAGGATTGAAGATTGAGGGTTAAGGATTGTGGATCGAGAATTGAGATTTGAAGACTGAGGATTGAGGATTGACGATTGAGGGTTGAGTATTGACGATTGAGAATTGAGGATTGAGGATTGAAGATTGAGTATTGATGATTGAAGATTGAGGATTGAGGATTGAGGATTGAGGATTGAGTATTGAGGACTGAGAATTGAGGATTGAAGAATGAGGATTGAGGATTGAGGATTGAGGATTGAGGATTGAAGATTGAGTATTGAATATTGAAGGTTGAGGATTGAGGATTGAGGGTTGAGGATTGAGGATTGAGGATTGAGGGTTGAGGATTGGGGATTGGGGATTGACGATTGAGTATTGAGGATTGAGGATTGAGAATAGAGGATTGAGGATTGAAGGTTGAGTATTGAGGATTGAAGATTGAGGATTGAGGATTGAAGATTGAGGGTTTGGTATCGGGGATTGAGGATTGGGCATTGAGGGTCTAGTGTTGGGGATTGATTATTTAGGATTGAAGACTGAGGGTTGAGGATTGAGGATTGAGGATTGAGAATTGAGAATTGAGAATTGAGGATGAGGACTGAGGTTTGAGGACTGAGGTTTGAGGAATGATGATTGAGGATTGAGGATTGAGGATTGAGGATTTAGGATTGAGTATTGAAGGTTGAGGATTGATATCTGAGGATTGAGGATTGAGGATTGAGGATTGAGGATTGAGGATTGAAGATTGATTATTGAGGATTGAAGATTGAGGATTCAGTATTGAGGATTGAGGATTGAGGATTGGGGACTGAGTGTTGAGTGTTGAGTGATGAGAACTGATGTTTGTGGATAGTGATTTAAAGATTGCAGATTGAGTATTGCGTATTCAAAACTCTGAACTGAGGATATTCTATTGAGGATTGAGGATTGACAGCTGATTGTTGAGGACTGAGTGCTGAAGATTGAGGATTCAGGATTGAGGATTCAGGATTGAGGTTTGAGGACTGAGGATTGAGGATTGAGGATTGAGGATTGAGGACTGAGCGTTGAGGGTTGAGTGATGAGAATTGATGTTTGTGGATGGAGATTTGAAGATCGAAGATTGAGGATTGAGTATTGAAAACTGAGAGTTCAGGATATTCTATTGAGTATTGAGAATTTTGGATTGATGGTTGAGGGTTGTGTGTTGAACATTGAGGACTGGAGGATTGAGTATTGAAGACTGAGGACTGAGGACTGAGGATTGAGTATTGAGGATTGAGGATTGAGTACTGAGGATTGAGGGTTGAAGATTGAGTATTGATGATTGAACATTGCGGATTGATTATCGAGGGTTGAGGATTGAGGACCAGGACTGAGGCTTGAGGATTGAGGTTTGAGGACAGAGGATTGAGGATTGAGGATTGAGGATTGAAGATTGAGGATTTGGTATTGAGGATTGATGATTGGGCATTGAGGGTCTAGTATTTGGGATTGATTATTTAGGATTGAAGATTGAGGGTTGAGGATTGAGGATTGAGGATTGAGAATTGAGAATTGAGGATGAGGACTGAGGTTTGAGGATTGAGGTTAGAGGAATGAGGATTGAGGATTGAGGATTGAGGATTGAGGATTGAGGATTGAGGATTGAGGATTGAGTATTGAAGGTTGAGGATTGATGTCTGAGGATTGAGGATTGAGGACTGAGGATTGAGGATTGAGGATTGAAGATTGATTATTGAGGATTGAAGGCTGAGAATTCAGTATTGAGGATTGCGGATTGAGGATTGAAGATTGATTAATGAGGATTGAAGATTGATGATTGAAGGTTGAGTATTGAGGATTGAAGATTGAGGATTGAGGATTGAAGATTGAGGATTGAGGATTGAGGGTTGAGGATTGAGGATTGAGGATTGAGGGTTGAGGATTGGGGATTGGGGATTGACGATTGAGTATTGAGGATTGAGGATTGAGAATAGAGGATTGAGGATTGAAGGTTGAGTATTGAGGATTGAAGATTGAGGATTGAGGATTGAAGATTGAGGGTTTGGTATCGGGGATTGAGGATTGGGCATTGAGGGTCTAGTGTTGGGGATTGATTATTTAGGATTGAAGACTGATGGTTGAGGATTGAGGATTGAGGATTGAGAATTGAGAATTGAGAATTGATGATGAGGACTGAGGTTTGAGGATTGAGGTTTGAGGAATGATGATTGAGGATTGAGGATTGAGGATTGAGGATTTAGGATTGAGTATTGAAGGTTGAGGATTGATATCTGAGGATTGAGGATTGAGGATTGAGGATTGAGGATTGAGGATTGAAGATTGATTATTGAGGATTGAAGATTGAGGATTCAGTATTGAGGATTGAGGATTGAGGATTGGGGACTGAGTGTTGAGTGTTGAGTGATGAGAACTGATGTTTGTGGATAGTGATTTAAAGATTGCAGATTGAGTATTGCGTATTCAAAACTCTGAACTGAGGATATTCTATTGAGGATTGAGGATTGACAGCTGATTGTTGAGGACTGAGTGCTGAAGATTGAGGATTCAGGATTGAGGATTCAGGATTGAGGTTTGAGGACTGAGGATTGAGGATTGAGGATTGAGGATTGAGGATTGAGGATTGTAGATTGAGTATTGAGAATTGAAGATTGAGGATTGAGGACTGAGCGTTGAGGGTTGAGTGATGAGAATTGATGTTTGTGGATGGAGATTTGAAGATCGAAGATTGAGGATTGAGTATTGAAAACTGAGAGTTCAGGATATTCTATTGAGTATTGAGAATTTTGGATTGATGGTTGAGGGTTGTGTGTTGAACATTGAGGACTGGAGGATTGAGTATTGAAGACTGAGGACTGAGGACTGAGGATTGAGTATTGAGGATTGAGGATTGAGTACTGAGGATTGAGGGTTGAAGATTGAGTATTGATGATTGAACATTGCGGATTGATTATCGAGGGTTGAGGATTGAGGACCAGGACTGAGGCTTGAGGATTGAGGTTTGAGGACAGAGGATTGAGGATTGAGGATTGAGGATTGAAGATTGAGGATTTGGTATTGAGGATTGATGATTGGGCATTGAGGGTCTAGTATTTGGGATTGATTATTTAGGATTGAAGATTGAGGGTTGAGGATTGAGGATTGAGGATTGAGAATTGAGAATTGAGGATGAGGACTGAGGTTTGAGGATTGAGGTTAGAGGAATGAGGATTGAGGATTGAGGATTGAGGATTGAGGATTGAGGATTGAGGATTGAGTATTGAAGGTTGAGGATTGATGTCTGAGGATTGAGGATTGAGGATTGAGGATTGAGGATTGAGGATTGAAGATTGATTATTGAGTATTGAAGGCTGAGAATTCTGTATTGAGGATTGAGGATTGAGGATTGAAGATTGATTAATGAGGATTGAAGATTGATGATTGAAGGTTGAGTATTGAGGATTGAAGATTGAGGATTGAGGATTGAAGATTGAGGATTGGGGACTGAGTGTTGAGGGTTGTGTGATGAGAATTGGTGTTTGTGGATAAGATTTAAAGATATCAGATTGAGTATTGAGTATTGCAAACTGTGAATTGATGATATTCTATTGAGGATTGAGAATTGACAACTGATTGTTGAGGACTGAGGTCTGAAGATTGAGGATTCAGTATTGAGGATTCAGGATTGAGGTTTGAGGACTGAGGATTGAGGATTGAATATTGAGTATTCAGGATTGAGGATTGAGGATTGAAAGTTGACGATTGGGTATTGAGGATTGAACATTGAGGTTTGAGGATTGAGGATTGAGGATTGAGGATCGAGGATTGAATATTGAGTATTGAGGATTGAAGAATGTGGAATGAGGATTGAGGATTGAGCATTGAGGATTGAAGAGTGAGGATTGAGGATTGAGGATTGAGGACTGAATATTGAGTATTGAGGATTGAAGAGTGAGGATTGAGGATTGAGGGTTGAGGATTGAGGACGAGGACTGACGGTTGAGGATTAAGGTTTGAGGATTGAGGATTGAAGAATGAGGATTGAGGATTGAAGATTGAGGATGGGGTATTGAGTATTGAAAGCTGTGAATTGAGGATATTCTATCGAGGATTGAGGATTGACAACTGATTGTTGAGGGCTCAGGGCTGAAGATTGAGGATTCAGGATTGAGGATTCAGGATTGAGGTTTGAGGACTGAGGATTGAGGATTGGGTATTGCGGATTGAACATTGAGGATTGAGGATTGAGGATTGAGGATTGAAGATTCAGTATTGAGGATTGAAGATTGAGGATTAAGGATTGAGGATTGAGGATTGACTATGAGGACTGAGTATTGAGGATTGAGAATTGAGGATTGAGGATTGAGGATTGAAGATTCAGTATTGAGGATTGAAGATAGAGTATTGAGAATTGAGGATTGAGGATTGACTATGAGGGCTGAGGGTTGAGGATTGCGGTTTGAGGACTGAAGACTGAGGATTGAGGATTGAGAATTGAGGATTGAGGATTTAGGATTGAAGATTGAGGACTGGGTATTGAGGATTCAAGAATGAGGATTGAGGATTGAGGACTGAGGATTGAGGATTGAAGATTGAGGATTGAGGATTGAAGATTGAGCATTGAAGATTGAGTATTAAGGATTGAAGATTGAGGATTGGGGATTGAGGATTGAGGATTGAGGATTGATGATTGAGGATTGGGGACTGAGTGTTGAGGGTTGAGTGATGAGAAATGATGTTTGTGGATAGAGATTTGAAGATTGCAGATTGAGTATTGCGTATGGAAAACTCTGAACTGAGGATATTCTATTGAGCATTGAGGATTGACAACAGATTGTTGAGGACTGAGGGCTGAAGATTGAGGTTTCAGGATTGAGGATTCAGGATTGTGGTTTGAGGACTGAGGATTGAGGTTTGAGGATTGAGGATTGAGGATTGAGGGTTGAGGATTGAAGATTGAGGATTGAGGATTGAGGATTGAACATTGAGGATTGAGGATTGAGGATTGAGGATTGAGGATTGAGGATTGAAGATTGAATATTGATGATTGAAGGTTGAGGATTGAGGATTGAGGGTTGTGGATTGAGGACGAGGTCTGATGGTTGAGTATTGATGTTTGAGGTCTGAGGATTGAGGATTGAGTATTGGGAATTGAGGATTGAGGATTGAGGATTGACGATTGAGGATTGAGGACTGAGGATTGATGATTGAGGACTGAAGATTGAGTATTGAGGATTGAAGATTGGCTATTGAGGATTGAGGATTGAGGATTGAGGATTGAAGATTGAGGATTGGGGATTGAGGACTGAGGATTGAGGATTGATGATTGAGGACTGAGGATTGAGGATTGAGGATTGAGCATTGAGGATTGAAGATTGAGGATGGGGATTGAGGATTGAAGATTGAGGGTTGATGATTGAGAGTTGAGAATTGAGAATTGAGTATGGGGACTGAGGGTTGAGGACCGAGGTTTGAGGAACGAGGATTGAGGGTTGAGGATTGAGGACTGTGGATTGACGATTGAGTATTGAAGATTGAGGATTGATCACTGAGGATTGAGAATTGAGGATTGATGATTGCGGATTGAGGATTGAAGATTGAGTATTGAGGATTGAATGATGATGATTGAGGATTGAGGGTTGAGGATTGAAGATTGAGAATTGAGGATTGAGGATTGAAGATTGAGGATTGAGTATTGACGATTGAGAATTGAGGATTGAGGATTGAGGATTGAAGATTGAGGATTGAGGATTGAGGATTGAGGATTGAAGATTGAGTATTCAGGATTGAGGATACAGGATTGAGGTTTGAGGGCTGAGGATTGAGGATTGGGTATTGCGGATTGAACATTGAGGATTGAGGATTGAGGATTGAGGACTGCTGATTGTGGACTGAAGATTGAATATTGATGATTGAAGATTGAGGATTGAGGATTGAGGGCTGTGGATTGAGGACGATGGCTGATGGATGAGTATTGATGTTTGATTTCTGAGGATCGAGGATTGAGGATCGAGAATTGAGGATTGAGGATTGAGGATTCAAGGTTGAGGATTGGGTATTGAGGATTGAAGAACGAGGATTAAGGATTGAGGATTGAGGGTTGAGGATTGAAGAATGAGTATTGAGGATTGAAGATTGAGGATTGAGGATTGATGATTGAAGAATGACGATTGAGGATTGAGGATTGACGATTGAGGACTGAGTATTGAGGATTGAGAATTGACGTTTGAGGATTGAGGATTGAAGATTCAGTATTGAGGATTGAAGATTGAGTATTGAGAATTGAGGATTGAGGATTGACTATGAGGGCTGAGGGTTGAGGATTGCGGTTTGAGGACTGAGGACTGAGGATTGAGGATTGAGAATTGAGGATTGAGGATGTAGGATTGAAGATTGAGGACTGTGTATTGAGGATTGAAGAATGAGGATTGAGGATTGAGGACTGAGGATTGAGGATTGAAGACTGAGAATTTAGGATTGAAGATTGAGGATTGAAGATTGAGGATTGAGGACTGAGTATTGAGGATTGAAGATTGAGGACAGGGATTGAGGATTGAAGATTGAGGATTAAGGATTGAGGATTGGGGATTGGGGATCTAGGATTGGAGATAGATTATTGAGGATTGAAGATTGAGTGTGAAGGATTCAGGATTGAGAATTGATAATTGCGGATGGGGAGTGAGGGTTGAGGATTGAGGTTTGAGGAACGAGGATTGAGGGTTGAGGATTGAGGAGAGAGGATTGACGATTGAGTATTGAAGATTGAGGATTGATGACTGACGATTGAGAATTGAGGATTGATGATTGCGGATTGAGGATTGAAGGTTGAGTATTGAGGATTGAATATTGAGGATTGAGGATTGACAATTGATTGTTGAGGACTGAGGGCTGAAGATTGAGGATTCAGGATTGAGGATTCAGAATTGAGGTTTGAGGACTGAGGATTGAGGATTGAAGATTGATTATTGAGGATTGAATATTGAGGATTGAGGATTGAGGATTGAGAATTGAGGATTGAGGATGAGAGCTGAGCGTTGAGGATTGAGGTTTGAGGACTGAGGACTGAGGATTGAGTATTAAGAATTGAGGATTGAGGATTGAGTATTGAAGATTGAGGATTGGGTATTGAGGATTGAAGGATGAGGCTTGAGGATTGAGGATTGAGGATTGAGGATTGAAGATTGAGTATTGAGCTTTGAAGACTGACGATTGAGGGTTCAGGATTGAGGATTGAGGATTGAGGATTGAGGATTGATGATTGAGTATTGAGGATTGAAGATTGAGGATTGAGCATAGAGGATTGAGTATTGAGGATTGAGGATTGAAGATTGAGGATTGGGGACTGAGTGTTGAGGGTTGAGTGATGAGAATTGATGATTGTGGATAGTGATTTAAAGATTGCAGATTGAGTATTGAGTATTGAAAACTGTGAATTGATGATATTCTATTGAGGATTGAGAATTGATAACTGATTGTTGAGGACTTAGGTCTGAAGATTGAGGATTCAGGATTGAGGATTCAGGATTGAGGTTTGAGGACTGAGGATTGAGGATTGGGTATTGCGGATTGAACATTGAGGATTGAGGATTGAGGATTGAGGATTGAAGATTCAGTATTGAGGATTGAAGATTGAGGATTGAGGATTGAGGATTGAGGATTGACTATGAGGACTGAGTATTGAGGATTGATAATTGAGGAGTGAGGATTGAGGATTGAAGATTCAGTATTGAGGATTGAAGATTGAGTATTGAGAATTGAGGATTGAGGATTGACTATGAGGGCTGAGGGTTGAGGATTGCGGTTTGAGGACTGAAGACTGAGGATTGAGGATTGAGAATTGAGGATTGAGGATTTAGGATTGAAGATTGAGGACTGGGTATTGAGGATTGAAGAATGAGGATTGAGGATTGAGGACTGAGGATTGAGGGTTGAAGATTGAGGATTGAGGATTGAAGATTGAGCATTGAAGGTTGAGTATTAAGGATTGAAGATTGAGGATTGGGGATTGAGGATTGAGGATTGAGGATTGAGGATTGAGGATAGGGGACTGAGTGTTGAGGGTTGAGTGATGAGAATTGATGTTTGTGGATAGAGATTTGAAGATTGCAGATTGAGTATTGCGTATGGAAAACTCTGAACTGAGGATATTCTATTGAGCATTGAGGATTGACAACTGATTGTTGAGGACTGAGGGCTGAAGATTGAGGTTTCAGGATTGAGGATTCAGGATTGTGGTTTGAGGACTGAGGATTGAGGTTTGAGGATTGAGGATTGAGGATTGAGGGTTGAGGATTGAAGATTGAGGATTGAGGATTGAGGATTGAGCATTGAGGATTGAGGATTGAGGATTGAGGATTGAGGATTGAGGATTCAAGATTGAATATTGATGATTGAAGGTTGAGGATTGAGGATTGAGTGTTGTGGATTGAGGACGAGGTCTGATGGTTGAGTATTGATGTTTGAGGTCTGAGGATTGAGGATTGAGGATTGAGAATTGAGGATTGAGGATTGAGGATTGACGATTGAGGATTGAGGACTGAGGATTGATGATTGAGGACTGAAGATTGAGTATTGAGGATTGAAGATTGGCTATTGAGGATTGAGGATTGAGGATTGAGGATTGAAGATTGAGGATTGGGGATTGAGGATTGACGATTGAGGATTGAGTAATGACGATTGAGGATTGAGGATTGAGGATTGAGGATTGAAGATTCAGTATTGAGGATTGAAGATTGAGTATTGAGAATTGAGGATTGAGGATTGACTATGAGGGCTGAGGGTTGAGGATTGCGGTTTGAGGACTGAAGACTGAGGATTGAGGATTGAGAATTGAGGATTGAGGATTTAGGATTGAAGATTGAGGACTGGGTATTGAGGATTGAAGAATGAGGATTGAGGATTGAGGACTGAGGATTGAGGATTGAAGATTGAGGATTGAGGATTGAAGATTGAGCATTGAAGATTGAGTATTAAGGATTGAAGATTGAGGATTGAGGTTTGAGGATTGAGGATTGAGGATTGAGGGTTGAGGATTGAAGATTGAGGATTGAGGATTGAGGATTGAACATTGAGGATTGAGGATTGAGGATTGAGGATTGAGGATTGAGGATTGAAGATTGAATATTGATGATTGAAGGTTGAGGATTGAGGATTGAGTGTTGTGGATTGAGGACGAGGTCTGATGGTGCAGTATTGATGTTTGAGGTCTGAGGATTGAGGATTGAGGATTGAGAATTGAGGATTGAGGATTGAGGATTGACGATTGAGGATTGAGGACTGAGGATTGATGATTGAGGACTGAAGATTGAGTATTGAGGATTGAAGATTGGCTATTGAGGATTGAGGATTGAGGATTGAGGATTGAAGATTGAGGATTGGGGATTGAGGATTGACGATTGAGGATTGAGTAATGACGATTGAGGATTGAGGATTGAGGATTGAAGATTGAGGATTGACGATTGTGGATTGAATATTGAGGACTGAGTGTTGAGGGTTGAGTGATGGGAATTGATGTTTGTGGATTGAGATTTGAAGATTGAAGAATGGGGATTGAGTATTGAAAACTGCGAATTGAGGATATTCTATTGAGGATTGAGGATTGTCACCTGATTGTTGAGGACTGAGGGCTGAAGCTTGAGGATTCAGGATTGAGGTTTCAGAATTGAGGTTTGAGGTCTGAGGATTGAGGATTGAGGATTGAATATTGAGTATTGAGGATTGAAGACTGAGGATTGAGGATTGAGGATTGAGGATGAGGACTGAGGATTGACGATTGAAGATTGAGTATTGAGGATTGAATGTTGAGGATTGAGCTTTGAGGATTGAAGATTGAGTATTGAGGATTGAAGATTGATGATTGAGGATTGAGGATTGAATATTGAGTATCGAGGATTGAAGACTGAGGATTGAGGATTGAGGATTGAGGATTGAGGACTGAGGATTGAGGATTGAAGATTGAGTATTGATGATTGAAGATTGAGGACTGAGGATTGAGGATTGGTGATTGAGGACTGAGGATTGAGGATTGAGGATTGAGCATTGAGGATTGAAGATTGAGGATGGGGATTGAGGATTGAAGATTGAGGGTTGATGATTGAGGGTTGAGAATTGAGAATTGAGGATGGGGACTGAGGGTTGAGTACCGAGGTTTGAGGAACGAGGATTGAGGGTTGAGGATTGAGGACTGTGGATTGACGATTGAGTATTGAAGATTGAGGATTGAGGATTGAGGATTGAGGATTGAGGATTCAGGATTGAAGATTGAGTATTCAGGATTGAAGATTGAGGATTGAGGATTGAGGATTGAGTATTGATGATTGAAGATTGCGGATTGATTATTGAGGGATGAGGATTGGGGACGAGGACTGAGGGTTGAGGACGAGGACTGAGGGTTGAGGACGAGGACTGAGGGTTGAGTATTGATGTTTGAGGTCTGAGGATTGAGGATTGAGGATTGAGAATTAGGGATTGAGGTTTGAGGATTGAAGATTGAGGATTGGGTGTTGAGGATTGAAGAATGAGGACTGAGGATTGAGGATTGAGGATTGAGGATTGAAGATTGAGTATTGAGGATTGAAGATTGAGGATTGAGGATTGAGGATTGAGGATTGAGGATTGAACATTGAGGACTGAGTGTTGAGGGTTGAGTGATGAGAATTGATGTTTGTGGATAGAGATTTGAAGATTGCAGATTGAGTATTGTGTATTGAAAACTGTGAATTGAGGATATTCTATTGAGGACTGAGGATTGTCACCTGATTGTTGACGATTGAGGGCTGAAGATTGAGGATTCAGGATTGAGGATTCAGAATTGGGGTTTGAGGTCTGAGGATTGAGGATTGAGGGTTGAAGATTGAGTATTGAGGATTGAAGATTGAGGATTGAGGATTGAGGATTGAGGATTGAGGATTGAGGATTGAGGATTGAGGATTGAGGTTTGAGGATTGGGGACTGAGTGTTGAGGACTGAGGATTGAGGATTGAGGACTGAGCATTGAGGATTGAAGATTTAGGACTGGGGATTGAGGATTGAAGATTGAGGATTAAGGATTGAGGATTGGGCATTGGGGATCTAGGATTGGAGATTGATTATTGAGGATTGAAGATTGAGGGTTGAGGATTCAGGATTGAGAATTGAGAATTGAGGATGGGGACTGAGGGTTGAGGATTGAGGTTTGAGGAACGAGGATTGAGGATTGAGGGTTGAGTACAGAGTATTGGCGATTGAGTATTGAAGATTGAGGATTGATGACTGACGATTGAGGATTGAGGATTGATGATTGCGGATTGAGGATTGAAGATTGAGTATTGAGGATTGAATATTGAGGATTGAGGATTGAGGGTTGAGGATTGAAGATTGAGAATTGAGGATTGAGGATTGAAAATTGAGTATTGAGGATTGAACTTTGAGGATTGAGGATTGAGGATTGAAGATTGAGGATTGAAGATTGGGTATTGAGGATTGAAGATTAAGGATTGAGGATTGAGGATTGAGGATTGAGGATTGAGTATTGTGGATTGAGGATTGAAGACTCAGTATTGAGGATTGAAGATTGAGGATTGTGGATTGAGGATTGATGATTGAGGATTGAAGATTAAGGATTGGGGATTGAGGATTGAAGATTGAGGATTGAGGATTGAGGATTGAGTATTGTGGATTGAGGATTGAAGACTCAGTATTGAGGATTGAAGATTGAGGATTGTGGATTGAGGATTGATGATTGAGGATTGAAGATTAAGGATTGGGGATTGAGGATTGAGGATTGAGGATTGAGGATTGAAGATTGAGGATTGGGTTTTGCGGATTGGACATTGAGAATTGGGTATTGAGGAATGAAGATTGAGGATTGAGGATTGAGGATTGAGGATTGAGGATTGAGGATTGTAGATTGAGTATTGAGGATTGAAGATTGAGGATTGAGGACTGAGCGTTGAGGGTTGAGTGATGAGGATTGATGTTTGTGGATGGAGATTAGAAGATCGAAGATTGAGGATTGAGTATTGAAAACTGAGAATTCAGGATATTCTATTGAGTATTGAGAATTTTGGATTGATGGTTGAGGGCTATGTGTTGAACATTGAGGACTGGAGGATTGAGTATTGAAGACTGAGGACTGAGGACTGAGGATTGAGTATTGAGGATTGAGGATTGAGTACTGAGGATTGAGGGTTGAAGATTGAGTATTGATGATTGAACATTGCGGATTGATTATCGAGGGTTGAGGATTGAGGACGAGGACTGAGGCTTGAGGATTGAGGTTTGAGGACAGAGGATTGAGGATTGAGGATTGAGGATTGAAGATTGAGGATTTGGTATTGAGGATTGATGATTGGGCATTGAGGGTCTAGTATTTGGGATTGATTATTTAGGATTGAAGATTGAGGGTTGAGGATTGAGGATTGAGGATTGAGAATTGAGAATTGAGGATGAGGACTGAGGTTTGAGGATTGAGGTTTGAGGAATGAGGATTGAGGATTGAGGATTGAGGATTGAGGATTGAGGATTGAGGATTGAGTATTGAAGGTTGAGGATTGATGTCTGAGGATTGAGGATTGAGGATTGAGGATTGAGGATTGAGGATTGAAGATTGATTATTGAGGATTGAAGGCTGAGAATTCAGTATTGAGGATTGAGGATTGAGGATTGAAGACTGATTATTGAGGATTGAAGATTGATGATTGAAGGTTGAGTATTGAGGATTGAAGATTGAGGATTGAGGATTGAAGATTGAGGATTGGGGACTGAGTGTTGAGGGTTGTGTGATGAGAATTGGTGTTTGTGGATAAGATTTAAAGATATCAGATTGAGTATTGAGTATTGCAAACTGTGAATTGATGATATTCTATTGAGGATTGAGAATTGACAACTGATTGTTGAGGACTGAGGTCTGAAGATTAAGGATTCAGGATTGAGGTTTGAGGACTGAGGATTGAGGATTGAATATTGAGTATTCAGGATTGAGGATTGAGGATTGAAGATTGACGATTGGGTATTGAGGATTGAACATTGAGGTTTGAGGATTGAGGATTGAGGATTGAGGATCGAGGATTGAATATTGAGTATTGAGGATTGAAGATTGAGGATTGAGGATTGAGGTTTGAGGATTGAGGACGTGGACTGACGGTTGAGGATTGAGGTTTGAGGGTTGAGGGTTGAGGATTGAGGACTGAGGATTGAGGATTGAGGATTGAGGATTGAGGATTGAGGATTCAGGATTGAGGAATGAAGATTGAGTACTGAGGATTGAAGATTGAGGGTTGGGGATTGAGGATTGAGGATTGAGGATTGAGGATTGAAGATTGTGGATTGGGTATTGAGGATTGAAGAATGAGGATTGAGGATTGAGGATTGAAGATTGTGGATTGGGTATTGAGGATTGAAGAATGAGGATTGAGGATTGAGGGTTGAGGATTGAGGATTGAATATTGAGTATTGAGGATTGAAGATTGAGGATTGAGGATTGAGGATTGAGGATTGAGGATTGAGGATTGAGGATTGAGGATTGAGGATTGAGGAATGAAGATTGAGTATTGAGGATTGAAGATTGAGGATTGAGGATTGAGGATTGAGGATTGAGGATTGAGAATTGGAGATTGAGGATTGGGGATTGAGTATTGACGATTGAGGATTGGGTATTGAGGATTGAGTATTGAGGATTGATTATTGAAGATTGAGTATTGAGGATTGAGTATTGAGGATTGAGGATTGAGGATTGAGGATTGAGGATTGAGGATTGAGGATTGAGGATTGAGGATTGAGGAATGAAGATTGAGTATTGAGGATTGAAGATTGAGGATTGAGGATTGAGGATTGAGGATTGAGGATTGAGAATTGGAGATTGAGGATTGGGGATTGAGTATTGACGATTGAGGATTGAGTATTGAGGATTGAGTATTGAGGATTGATTATTGAAGATTGAGTATTGAGGATTGAAGATTGTGGATTGATAATTGAGAATTGAGGATTGAGGATGAGGGATGAGGGTGGAGGATTGAGGTTTGAGGTCTGAGGGCTGAGGATTGAGGATTGAGAATTGAGGATTGAGGATTGAGTATTGTAGGTTGAGGATTGGGTATTGCGGATTGAAGAATGTGGATTGAGGATTGAGGATTGAGCATTGAGGATTGAAGAGTGAGGTTTGAGGATTGAGGATTGAGGATTGAGGATCGAGGATTGAATATTGAGTATTGAGGATTGAAGATTGAGCATTGAGGATTGAGGTTTGAGGATTGAGGACGTGGACTGACGGTTGAGGATTGAGGTTTGAGGTTTGAGGGTTGAGGATTGAGGACTGAGGATTGAGGATTGAGGATTGAGGATTGAGGATTGAGGATTGAGGAATGAAGATTGAGTACTGAGGATTGAAGATTGAGGGTTGGGGATTGAGGATTGAGGATTGAGGATTGAGGATTGAAGATTGTGGATTGGGTATTGAGGATTGAAGAATGAGGATAGAGGATTGAGGGTTGAGGATTGAGGATTGAATATTGAGTATTGAGGATTGAATATTGAGGATTGAGGATTGAGGATTGAGGATTGAGGATTGAGGATTGAGGATTGAGGATTGAGGATTGAGGAATGAAGATTGAGTATTGAGGATTGAAGATTGAGGATTGAGGATTGAGGATTGAGGATTGAGGATTGAGAATTGGAGATTGAGGATTGGGGATTGAGTATTGACGATTGAGGATTGAGTATTGAGGATTGAGTATTGAGGATTGATTATTGAAGATTGAGTATTGAGGATTGAAGATTGTGGATTGATAATTGAGAATTGAGGATTGAGGATGAGGGATGAGGGTGGAGGATTGAGGTTTGAGGTCTGAGGGCTGAGGATTGAGGATTGAGAATTGAGGATTGAGGATTGAGTATTGTAGGTTGAGGATTGGGTATTGCGGATTGAAGAATGTGGATTGAGGATTGAGGATTGAGCATTGAGGATTGAAGAGTGAGGTTTGAGGATTGAGGATTGAGGATTGAGCATTGAGGATTGAAGAGTGAGGATTGAGGATTGAGGATTGAGGACTGAAGATTGAGCTTTGAGGGTTGAAGATTGAGGATTGAGGAATGAGGATTGAGGATTGAGGATTGAGGATTGAGGATTGAGGATTGAGGATTGAAGATTCAGTATTGAGGATTGAAGATTGAGGATTGAGGATTGAGGATTGAGGAATGACTATGAGGGCTGAGGGTTGAGGATTGAGGTTTGAGGACTGAGGACTGAGGATTGAGGATTGAGAATTGAGGATTCAATATTGAGGATTGAAGATTGAGGATTGGGTATTGGGGATTGAAGAATGAGGATTGAGGATAGAGGATTGAGGATTGAGAATTGAAGATTGAGTATTGAGGATTGAGGATTGAGAATTGAGGATTGAGGACTGAGGATTGAGGATTGATGATTGAGGACTGAGGATTGAGGATTGAGGATTGAGCATTGAGGATTGAAGATTGAGGATGGGGATTGAGGATTGAAGATTGAGGGTTGATGATTGAGGGTTGAGAATTGAGAATTGAGGATGGGGACTGAGGGTTGAGGACCGAGGTTTGAGGAACGAGGATTGAAGGTTGAGGATTGAGGACTGTGGATTGACGATTGAGTATTGAAGATTGAGGATTAAGGATTGAGGATTGAGAATTGAGGATTGAGGATTGATGACTGAGTATTGAGGATTGAAGATTGACGATTGAGGATTGAGGATTGAGAATTGAGGATTGAAGATTGAGGACTGATGATTGAGGATTGAGGATTGAGGATTGAGTATGGAGGATTGAATAGAGAGGACTGAGTGTTGAGGATTGACTTTTGTGGGTTGAGATCTGATTATTGATTTTTGTGGATTGAGTATTGAACGATGAGAATTCAGGGTATTCTATTGAGTATTGAGTCTTGAGGGTTGATGGTTGAGTAGTTGAGGATTTATGGTTGACGGTTGTGTGTTGAATATTGAGGATTGAGGATTGAGGATTGAGGATTGAGGATTGAGGATTGAGGATTGAAGATTGAATATTCAGGATTGAAGATTGAGGATTGAGGATTGAGGATTGAGGATTGACGATTGAAGATTGACGATTGGGGATTGAGGATTGACGATTGAGGATTGAGTATGGGCGAATGAGAATTGAGGATTGAGGATTGAAGATTGAGTATTGATGATTGAAGATTGAGGATTGAGGATTGAGGATTGAGGATTGAGGACTGAAGATTAAGGATTGGGGATTGAGGATTGAGAGTTGAGGATTTAGGATTGAGGATTGAAGATTGAGGATTGGGTATTGAGGATTGAAGATTGGGTATTGAGGATTGAAGATTGAGGATTGAAGATTGAGGATTGGGTATTGAGGATTGAAGAATGAGGATTGAGGATTGAGGATTGAGGATTGAAGATTGAGGATTGAGGATTGAGGATTGAGGATTGAAGATTGAGTATTGAGGATTGAAGATTGAGGATTGGGGATTGAAGATTGAGGATTGGGGATTGAGGATTGAGGATTGAGGATTGAAGATTGAGAATTGGGGACTGAGTGTTGAGGGTTGAGTGATGAGAATTGATGTTTGTGGAAAGAGATTTGAAGATTGCAGATTGAGTATTGCGTATGGAAAGCTCTGAACTGAGGATATTCTATTGAGGATTGACGATTGACAACAGATTGTTGAGGACTGAGGGCTGAAGATTGAGGTTTCAGGATTGAGGTTTCAGGATTGTGGTTTGAGGACTGAGGATTGAGGTTTGAGGATTGAATATTCAGGATTGAGGATTGAGGATTGTGTATTGAGGATTGAGGATTGAAGATTGAGGATTGGGGACTGAGTGTTGAGGGTTGAGTGATGAGAATTGATGATTGTGGATAGAGATTTAAAGATTGCAGATTGAGTATTGAGTATTGAAAACTGTGAATTGATGATATTCTATTGAGGATTGAGAATTGACAACTGATTGTTGAGGATTTAGGTCTGAAGATTGAGGATTCAGGATTGAGGATTCAGGATTGAGGTTTGAGGACTGAGGATTGAGGATTGGGTATTGCGGATTGAACATTGAGGATTCAGGATTGAGGATTGAGTACTGAGGATTGAGGGTTGAAGATTGAGTATTGATGATTGAACATTGCGGATTGATTATCGAGGGTTGAGGATTGAGGACGAGGACTGAGGCTTGAGGATTGAGGTTTGAGGACAGAGGATTGAGGATTGAGGATTGAGGATTGAAGATTGAGGATTTGGTATTGAGGATTGATGATTGGGCATTGAGGGTCTAGTATTTGGGATTGATTATTTAGGATTGAAGATTGAGGGTTGAGGATTGAGGATTGAGGATTGAGAATTGAGAATTGAGGATGAGGACTGAGGTTTGAGGATTGAGGTTTGAGGAATGAGGATTGAGGATTGAGGATTGAGGATTGGGGATTGAGGATTGAGGATTGAGTATTGAAGGTTGAGGATTGATGTCTGAGGATTGAGGATTGAGGATTGAGGATTGAGGATTGAGGATTGAAGATTGATTATTGAGGATTGAAGGCTGAGAATTCAGCATTGAGGATTGAGGATTGAGGATTGAAGATTGATTATTGAGGATTGAAGATTGATGATTGAAGGTTGAGTATTGAGGATTGAAGATTGAGGATTGAGGATTGAAGATTGAGGATTGGGGACTGAGTGTTGAGGGTTGTGTGATGAGAATTGGTGTTTGTGGATAAGATTTAAAGATATCAGATTGAGTATTGAGTATTGCAAACTGTGAATTGATGATATTCTATTGAGGATTGAGAATTGACAACTGATTGTTGAGGACTGAGGTCTGAAGATTGAGGATTCAGGATTGAGGATTCAGGATTGAGGTTTGAGGACTGAGGATTGAGGATTGAATATTGAGTATTCAGGATTGAGGATTGAGGATTGAAGATTGACGATTGGGTATTGAGGATTGAACATTGAGGTTTGAGGATTGAGGATTGAGGATTGAGGATCGAGGATTGAATATTGAGTATTGAGGATTGAAGATTGAGGATTGAGGATTGAGGTTTGAGGATTGAGGACGTGGACTGACGGTTGAGGATTGAGGTTTGAGGGTTGAGGGTTGAGGATTGAGGACTGAGGATTGAGGATTGAGGATTGAGGATTGAGGATTGAGGATTGAGGATTGAGGAATGAAGATTGAGTACTGAGGATTGAAGATTGAGGGTTGGGGATTGAGGATTGAGGATTGAGGATTGAGGATTGAAGATTGTGGATTGGGTATTGAGGATTGAAGAATGAGGATTGAGGATTGAGGGTTGAGGATTGAGGATTGAATATTGAGTATTGAGGATTGAAGATTGAGGATTGAGGATTGAGGATTGAGGATTGAGGATTGAGGATTGAGGATTGAGGAATGAAGATTGAGTATTGAGGATTGAAGATTGAGGATTGAGGATTGAGGATTGAGGATTGAGGATTGAGAATTGGAGATTGAGGATTGGGGATTGAGTATTGACGATTGAGGATTGGGTATTGAGGATTGAGTATTGAGGATTGATTATTGAAGATTGAGTATTGAGGATTGAGGATTGAGGATTGAGGATTGAGGATTGAGGATTGAGGATTGAGGATTGAGGATTGAGGATTGAGGATTGAGGAATGAAGATTGAGTATTGAGGATTGAAGATTGAGGATTGAGGATTGAGGATTCAGGATTGAGGATTGAGAATTGGAGATTGAGGATTGGGGATTGAGTATTGACGATTGAGGATTGAGTATTGAGGATTGAGTATTGAGGATTGATTATTGAAGATTGAGTATTGAGGATTGAAGATTGTGGATTGATAATTGAGAATTGAGGATTGAGGATGAGGGATGAGGGTGGAGGATTGAGGTTTGAGGTCTGAGGGCTGAGGATTGAGGATTGAGAATTGAGGATTGAGGATTGAGTATTGTAGGTTGAGGATTGGGTATTGCGGATTGAAGAATGTGGATTGAGGATTGAGGATTGAGCATTGAGGATTGAAGAGTGAGGTTTGAGGATTGAGGATTGAGGATTGAGGATCGTGGATTGAATATTGAGTATTGAGGATTGAAGATTGAGGATTGAGGATTGAGGTTTGAGGATTGAGGACGTGGACTGACGGTTGAGGATTGAGGTTTGAGGGTTGAGGGTTGATGATTGAGGACTGAGGATTGAGGATTGAGGATTGAGGATTGAGGATTGAGGATTGAGGAATGAAGATTGAGTACTGAGGGTTGAAGATTGAGGGTTGGGGATTGAGGATTGAGGATTGAGGATTGAGGATTGAAGATTGTGGATTGGGTATTGAGGATTGAAGAATGAGGATTGAGGATTGAGGGTTGAGGATTGAGGATTGAATATTGAGTATTGAGGATTGAAGATTGAGGATTGAGGATTGAGGATTGAGGATTGAGGATTGAGGATTGAGGATTGAGGATTGAGGATTGAGGATTGAGGAATGAAGATTGAGTATTGAGGATTGAAGATTGAGGATTGAGGATTGAGGATTGAGGATTGAGGAATGAAGATTGAGTATTGAGGATTGAAGATTGAGGATTGAGGATTGAGGATTGAGGATTGAGGATTGAGAATTGGAGATTGAGGATTGGGGATTGAGTATTGACGATTGAGGATTGAGTATTGAGGATTGAGTATTGAGGATTGATTATTGAAGATTGAGTATTGAGGATTGAAGATTGTGGATTGATAATTGAGAATTGAGGATTGAGGATGAGGGATGAGGGTGGAGGATTGAGGTTTGAGGTCTGAGGGCTGAGGATTGAGGATTGAGAATTGAGGATTGAGGATTGAGTATTGTAGGTTGAGGATTGGGTATTGCCGATTGAAGAATGTGGATTGAGGATTGAGGATTGAGCATTGAGGATTGAAGAGTGAGGATTGAGGATTGAGGATTGAGGACTGAAGATTGAGTTTTGAGGGTTGAAGATTGAGGATTGAGGAATGAGGATTGAGGATTGAGGATTGAGGATTGAGGATTGAGGATTGAGGATTGAAGATTCAGTATTGAGGATTGAAGATTGAGGATTGAGGATTGAGGATTGAGGAATGACTATGAGGGCTGAGGGTTGAGGATTGAGGTTTGAGGACTGAGGACTGAGGATTGAGGATTGAGAATTGAGGATTCAATATTGAGGATTGAAGATTGAGGATTGGGTATTGGGGATTGAAGAATGAGGATTGAGGATAGAGGATTGAGGATTGAGAATTGAAGATTGAGTATTGAGGATTGAGGATTGAGAATTGAGGATTCAGGACTGAGGATTGAGGATTGATGATTGAGGACTGAGGATTGAGGATTGAGGATTGAGCATTGAGGATTGAAGATTGAGGATGGGGATTGAGGATTGAAGATTGAGGGTTGATGATTGAGGGTTGAGAATTGAGAATTGAGGATGGGGACTGAGGGTTGAGGACCGAGGTTTGAGGAACGGGGATTGAGGGTTGAGGATTGAGGACTGTGGATTGACGATTGAGTATTGAAGATTGAGGATTAAGGATTGAGGATTGAGAATTGAGGATTGAGGATTGATGACTGAGTATTGAGGATTGAAGATTGAGGATTGAGGATTGAGGATTGAGAATTGAGGATTGAAGATTGAGGACTGATGATTGAGGATTGAGGATTGAGGATTGAGGATGGAGGATTGAATAGAGAGGACTGAGTGTTGAGGATTGACTTTTGTGGGTTGAGATCTGATTATTGATTTTTGTGGATTGAGTATTGAACGATGAGAATTCAGGGTATTCTATTGAGTATTGAGTCTTGAGGGTTGATGGTTGAGTAGTTGAGGATTTATGGTTGACGGTTGTGTGTTGAATATTGAGGATTGAGGATTGAGGATTGAGGATTGAGGATTGAGGATTGAGGATTGAAGATTGAATATTCAGGATTGAAGATTGAGGATTGAGGATTGAGGATTGAGGATTGAGGATTGAAGATTGACGATTGGGGATTGAGGATTGACGATTGAGGATTGAGTATGGACGAATGAGAATTGAGGATTGAGGATTGAAGATTGAGTATTGATGATTGAAGATTGAGGATTGAGGATTGAGGATTGAGGATTGAGGACTGAAGATTAAGGATTGGGGATTGAGGATTGAGAGTTGAGGATTTAGGATTGAGGATTGAAGATTGAGGATTGGGTATTGAGGATTGAAGATTGGGTATTGAGGATTGAAGATTGAGGATTGAAGATTGAGGATTGGGTATTGAGGATTGAAGAATGAGGATTGAGGATTGAGGATTGAGGATTGAAGATTGAGGATTGAGGATTGAGGATTGAGGATTGAAGATTGAGTATTGAGGATTGAAGATTGAGGATTGGGGATTGAAGATTGAGGATTGGGGATTGAGGATTGAGGATTGAGGATTGAAGATTGAGAATTGGGGACTGAGTGTTGAGGGTTGAGTGATGAGAATTGATGTTTGTGGAAAGAGATTTGAAGATTGCAGATTGAGTATTGCGTATGGAAAGCTCTGAACTGAGGATATTCTATTGAGGATTGACGATTGACAACTGATTGTTGAGGACTGAGGGCTGAAGATTGAGGTTTCAGGATTGAGGTTTCAGGATTGTGGTTTGAGGACTGAGGATTGAGGTTTGAGGATTGAGTATTCAGGATTGAGGATTGAGGATTGTGTATTGAGGATTGAGGATTGAAGATTGAGGATTGGGGACTGAGTGTTGATTGTTGAGTGATGAGAATTGATGATTGTGGATAGAGATTTAAAGATTGCAGATTGAGTATTGAGTATTGAAAACTGTGAATTGATGATATTCTATTGAGGATTGAGAATTGACAACTGATTGTTGAGGATTTAGGTCTGAAGATTGAGGATTCAGGATTGAGGATTCAGGATTGAGGTTTGAGGACTGAGGATTGAGGATTGGGTATTGCGGATTGAACATTGAGGATTGAGGATTGAGGATTGAGTACTGAGGATTGAGGGTTGAAGATTGAGTATTGATGATTGAACATTGCGGATTGATTATCGAGGGTTGAGGATTGAGGACGAGGACTGAGGCTTGAGGATTGAGGTTTGAGGACAGAGGATTGAGGATTGAGGATTGAGGATTGAAGATTGAGGATTTGGTATTGAGGATTGATGATTGGGCATTGAGGGTCTAGTATTTGGGATTGATTATTTAGGATTGAAGATTGAGGGTTGAGGATTGAGGATTGAGGATTGAGAATTGAGAATTGAGGATGAGGACTGAGGTTTGAGGATTGAGGTTTGAGGAATGAGGATTGAGGATTGAGGATTGAGGGTTGAGGATTGAGGATTGAGGATTGAGTATTGAAGGTTGAGGATTGATGTCTGAGGATTGAGGATTGAGGATTGAGGATTGAGGATTGAGGATTGAAGATTGATTATTGAGGATTGAAGGCTGAGAATTCAGTATTGAGGATTGAGGATTGAGGATTGATGATTGATTATTGAGGATTGAAGATTGATGATTGAAGGTTGAGTATTGAGGATTGAAGATTGAGGATTGAGGATTGAAGATTGAGGATTGGGGACTGAGTGTTGAGGGTTGTGTGATGAGAATTGGTGTTTGTGGATAAGATTTAAAGATATCAGATTGAGTATTGAGTATTTCAAACTGTGAATTGATGATATTCTATTGAGGATTGAGAATTGACAACTGATTGTTGAGGACTGAGGTCTGAAGATTGAGGATTCAGGATTGAGGATTCAGGATTGAGGTTTGAGGACTGAGGATTGAGGATTGAATATTGAGTATTCAGGATTGAGGATTGAGGATTGAAGATTGACGATTGGGTATTGAGGATTGAACATTGAGGTTTGAGGATTGAGGATTGAGGATTGAGGATCGAGGATTGAATATTGAGTATTGAGGATTGAAGATTGAGGATTGAGGATTGAGGTTTGAGTATTGAGGACGTGGACTGACGGTTGAGGATTGAGGTTTGAGGGTTGAGGGTTGAGGATTGAGGACTGAGGATTGAGGATTGAGGATTGAGGATTGAGGATTGAGGAATGAGGAATGAAGATTGAGTACTGAGGATTGAAGATTGAGGGTTGGGGATTGAGGATTGAGGATTGAGGATTGAGGATTGAAGATTGTGGATTGGGTATTGAGGATTGAAGAATGAGGATTGAGGATTGAGGGTTGAGGATTGAGGATTGAATATTGAGTATTGAGGATTGAAGATTGAGGATTGAGGATTGAGGATTGAGGATTGAGGATTGAGGATTGAGGAATAAAGATTGAGTATTGAGGATTGAAGATTGAGGATTGAGGATTGAGGATTGAGGATTGAGGATTGAGGATTGAGAATTGGAGATTGAGGATTGGGGATTGAGTATTGACGATTGAGGATTGGGTATTGAGGATTGAGTATTGAGGATTGATTATTGAAGATTGAGTATTGAGGATTGAGGATTGAGGATTGAGGATTGAGGATTGAGGATTGAGGATTGAGGATTGAGGATTGAGGAATGAAGATTGAGTATTGAGGATTGAAGATTGAGGATTGAGGATTGAGGATTGAGGATTGAGGATTGAGGATTGAGAATTGGAGATTGAGGATTGGGGATTGAGTATTGACGATTGAGGATTGAGTATTGAGGATTGAGTATTGAGGATTGATTATTGAAGATTGAGTATTGAGGATTGAAGATTGTGGATTGATAATTGAGAATTGAGGATTGAGGATGAGGGATGAGGGTGGAGGATTGAGGTTTGAGGTCTGAGGGCTGAGGATTGAGGATTGAGAATTGAGGATTGAGGATTGAGTATTGTAGGTTGAGGATTGGGTATTGCGGATTGAAGAATGTGGATTGAGGATTGAGGATTGAGCATTGAGGATTGAAGAGTGAGGTTTGAGGATTGAGGATTGAGGATTGAGGATCGTGGATTGAATATTGAGTATTGAGGATTGAAGATTGAGGATTGAGGATTGAGGTTTGAGGATTGAGGACGTGGACTGACGGTTGAGGATTGAGGTTTGAGGGTTGAGGGTTGAGGATTGAGGACTGAGGATTGAGGATTGAGGATTGAGGATTGAGGATTGAGGATTGAGGAATGAAGATTGAGTACTGAGGGTTGAAGACTGAGGGTTGGGGATTGAGGATTGAGGATTGAGGATTGAGGATTGAAGATTGTGGATTGGGTATTGAGGATTGAAGAATGAGGATTGAGGATTGAGGGTTGAGGATTGAGGATTGAATATTGAGTATTGAGGATTGAAGATTGAGGATTGAGGATTGAGGATTGAGGATTGAGGATTGAGGATTGAGGATTGAGGATTGAGGATTGAGGATTGAGGAATGAAGATTGAGTATTGAGGATTGAAGAGTGAGGATTGAGGATTGAGGATTGAGGACTGAAGATTGAGTTTTGAGGGTTGAAGATTGAGGATTGAGGAATGAGGATTGAGGATTGAGGATTGAGGATTGAGGATTGAGGATTGAGGATTGAAGATTCAGTATTGAGGATTGAAGATTGAGGATTGAGGATTGAGGATTGAGGAATGACTATGAGGGCTGAGGGTTGAGGATTGAGGTTTGAGGACTGAGGACTGAGGATTGAGGATTGAGAATTGAGGATTCAATATTGAGGATTGAAGATTGAGGATTGGGTATTGGGGATTGAAGAATGAGGATTGAGGATAGAGGATTGAGGATTGAGAATTGAAGATTGAGTATTGAGGATTTAGGATTGAGAATTGAGGATTGAGGACTGAGGATTGAGGATTGATGATTGAGGACTGAGGATTGAGGATTGAGGATTGAGCATTGAGGATTGAAGATTGAGGATGGGGATTGAGGATTGAAGATTGAGGGTTGATGATTGAGGGTTGAGAATTGAGAATTGAGGATGGGGACTGAGGGTTGAGGACCGAGGTTTGAGGAACGAGGATTGAGGGTTGAGGATTGAGGACTGTGGATTGACGATTGAGTATTGAAGATTGAGGATTAAGGATTGAGGATTGAGAATTGAGGATTGAGGATTGATGACTGAGTATTGAGGATTGAAGATTGAGGATTGAGGATTGAGGATTGAGAATTGAGGATTGAAGATTGAGGACTGATGATTGAGGATTGAGGATTGAGGATTGAGGATGGAGGATTGAATAGAGAGGACTGAGTGTTGAGGATTGACTTTTGTGGGTTGAGATCTGATTATTGATTTTTGTGGATTGAGTATTGAACGATGAGAATTCAGGGTATTCTATTGAGTATTGAGTCTTGAGGGTTGATGGTTGAGTAGTTGAGGATTTATGGTTGACGGTTGTGTGTTGAATATTGAGGATTGAGGATTGAGGATTGAGGAATGAAGATTGAGTATTGAGGATTGAAGATTGAGGATTGAGGATTGAGGATTGAGGATTGAGGATTGAGAATTGGAGATTGAGGATTGGGGATTGAGTATTGACGATTGAGGATTGAGTATTGAGGATTGAGTATTGAGGATTGATTATTGAAGATTGAGTATTGAGGATTGAAGATTGTGGATTGATAATTGAGAATTGAGGATTGAGGATGAGGGATGAGGGTGGAGGATTGAGGTTTGAGGTCTGAGGGCTGAGGATTGAGGATTGAGAATTGAGGATTGAGGATTGAGTATTGTAGGTTGAGGATTGGGTATTGCGGATTGAAGAATGTGGATTGAGGATTGAGGATTGAGCATTGAGGATTGAAGAGTGAGGTTTGAGGATTGAGGATTGAGGATTGAGGATCGTGGATTGAATATTGAGTATTGAGGATTGAAGATTGAGGATTGAGGATTGAGGTTTGAGGATTGAGGACGTGGACTGACGGTTGAGGATTGAGGTTTGAGGGTTGAGGGTTGAGGATTGAGGACTGAGGATTGAGGATTGAGGATTGAGGATTGAGGATTGAGGATTGAGGAATGAAGATTGAGTACTGAGGGTTGAAGATTGAGGGTTGGGGATTGAGGATTGAGGATTGAGGATTGAGGATTGAAGATTGTGGATTGGGTATTGAGGATTGAAGAATGAGGATTGAGGATTGAGGGTTGAGGATTGAGGATTGAATATTGAGTATTGAGGATTGAAGATTGAGGATTGAGGATTGAGGATTGAGGATTGAGGATTGAGGATTGAGGATTGAGGATTGAGGATTGAGGAATGAAGATTGAGTATTGAGGATTGAAGATTGAGGATTGAGGATTGAGGATTGAGGATTGAGGATTGAGAATTGGAGATTGAGGATTGGGGATTGAGTATTGACGATTGAGGATTGAGTATTGAGGATTGAGTATTGAGGATTGATTATTGAAGATTGAGTATTGAGGATTGAAGATTGTGGATTGATAATTGAGAATTGAGGATTGAGGATGAGGGATGAGGGTGGAGGATTGAGGTTTGAGGTCTGAGGGCTGAGGATTGAGGATTGAGAATTGAGGATTGAGGATTGACTATTGTAGGTTGAGGATTGGGTATTGCCGATTGAAGAATGTGGATTGAGGATTGAGGATTGAGCATTGAGGATTGAAGAGTGAGGATTGAGGATTGAGGATTGAGGACTGAAGATTGAGTTTTGAGGGTTGAAGATTGAGGATTGAGGAATGAGGATTGAGGATTGAGGATTGAGGATTGAGGATTGAGGATTGAGGATTGAAGATTCAGTATTGAGGATTGAAGATTGAGGATTGAGGATTGAGGATTGAGGAATGACTATGAGGGCTGAGGGTTGAGGATTGAGGTTTGAGGACTGAGGACTGAGGATTGAGGATTGAGAATTGAGGATTCAATATTGAGGATTGAAGATTGAGGATTGGGTATTGGGGATTGAAGAATGAGGATTGAGGATAGAGGATTGAGGATTGAGAATTGAAGATTGAGTATTGAGGATTTAGGATTGAGAATTGAGGATTGAGGACTGAGGATTGAGGATTGATGATTGAGGACTGAGGATTGAGGATTGAGGATTGAGCATTGAGGATTGAAGATTGAGGATGGGGATTGAGGATTGAAGATTGAGGGTTGATGATTGAGGGTTGAGAATTGAGAATTGAGGATGGGGACTGAGGGTTGAGGACCGAGGTTTGAGGAACGAGGATTGAGGGTTGAGGATTGAGGACTGTGGATTGACGATTGAGTATTGAAGATTGAGGATTAAGGATTGAGGATTGAGAATTGAGGATTGAGGATTGATGACTGAGTATTGAGGATTGAAGATTGAGGATTGAGGATTGAGGATTGAGAATTGAGGATTGAAGATTGAGGACTGATGATTGAGGATTGAGGATTGAGGATTGAGGATGGAGGATTGAATAGAGAGGACTGAGTGTTGAGGATTGACTTTTGTGGGTTGAGATCTGATTATTGATTTTTGTGGATTGAGTATTGAACGATGAGAATTCAGGGTATTCTATTGAGTATTGAGTCTTGAGGGTTGATGGTTGAGTAGTTGAGGATTTATGGTTGACGGTTGTGTGTTGAATATTGAGGATTGAGGATTGAGGATTGAGGATTCAGGATTGAGGATTGAGTATTGAAGATTGAATATTCAGGATTGAAGATTGAGGATTGAGGATTGAGGATTGAGGATTGAGGATTGAAGATTGACGATTGGGGATTGAGGATTGACGATTGAGGATTGAGTATGGACGAATGAGAATTGAGGATTGAGGATTGAAGATTGAGTATTGATGATTGAAGATTGAGGATTGAGGATTGAGGATTGAGGATTGAGGACTGAAGATTAAGGATTGGGGATTGAGGATTGAGAGTTGAGGATTTAGGATTGAGGATTGAAGATTGAGGATTGGGTATTGAGGATTGAAGATTGGGTATTGAGGATTGAAGATTGAGGATTGAAGATTGAGGATTGGGTATTGAGGATTGAAGAATGAGGATTGAGGATTGAGGATTGAGGATTGAAGATTGAGGATTGAGGATTGAGGATTGAGGATTGAAGATTGAGTATTGAGGATTGAAGATTGAGGATTGGGGATTGAAGATTGAGGATTGGGGATTGAGGATTGAGGATTGAGGATTGAAGATTGAGAATTGGGGACTGAGTGTTGAGGGTTGAGTGATGAGAATTGATGTTTGTGGAAAGAGATTTGAAGATTGCAGATTGAGTATTGCGTATGGAAAGCTCTGAACTGAGGATATTCTATTGAGGATTGACGATTGACAACTGATTGTTGAGGACTGAGGGCTGAAGATTGAGGTTTCAGGATTGAGGTTTCAGGATTGTGGTTTGAGGACTGAGGATTGAGGTTTGAGGATTGAGTATTCAGGATTGAGGATTGAGGATTGTGTATTGAGGATTGAGGATTGAAGATTGAGGATTGGGGACTGAGTGTTGATTGTTGAGTGATGAGAATTGATGATTGTGGATAGAGATTTAAAGATTGCAGATTGAGTATTGAGTATTGAAAACTGTGAATTGATGATATTCTATTGAGGATTGAGAATTGACAACTGATTGTTGAGGATTTAGGTCTGAAGATTGAGGATTCAGGATTGAGGATTCAGGATTGAGGTTTGAGGACTGAGGATTGAGGATTGGGTATTGCGGATTGAACATTGAGGATTGAGGATTGAGGATTGAGTACTGAGGATTGAGGGTTGAAGATTGAGTATTGATGATTGAACATTGCGGATTGATTATCGAGGGTTGAGGATTGAGGACGAGGACTGAGGCTTGAGGATTGAGGTTTGAGGAATGAGGATTGAGGATTGAGGATTGAGGATTGAAGGTTGATTATTGAGGATTGAAGGCTGAGAATTCAGTATTGAGGATTGAGGATTGAGGATTGAAGATTGATTATTGAGGATTGAAGATTGATGATTGAAGGTTGAGTATTGAGGATTGAAGATTGAGGATTGAGGATTGAAGATTGAGGATTGGGGACTGAGTGTTGAGGGTTGTGTGATGAGAATTGGTGTTTGTGGATAAGATTTAAAGATATCAGATTGAGTATTGAGTATTTCAAACTGTGAATTGATGATATTCTATTGAGGATTGAGAATTGACAACTGATTGTTGAGGACTGAGGTCTGAAGATTGAGGATTCAGGATTGAGGATTCAGGATTGAGGTTTGAGGACTGAGGATTGAGGATTGAATATTGAGTATTCAGGATTGAGGATTGAGGATTGAAGATTGACGATTGGGTATTGAGGATTGAACATTGAGGTTTGAGGATTGAGGATTGAGGATTGAGGATCGAGGATTGAATATTGAGTATTGAGGATTGAAGATTGAGGATTGAGGATTGAGGTTTGAGGATTGAGGACGTGGACTGACGGTTGAGGATTGAGGTTTGAGGGTTGAGGGTTGAGGATTGAGGACTGAGGATTGAGGATTGAGGATTGAGGATTGAGGATTGAGGATTGAGGAATGAAGATTGAGTACTGAGGATTGAAGATTGAGGGTTGGGGATTGAGGATTGAGGATTGAGGATTGAGGATTGAAGATTGTGGATTGGGTATTGAGGATTGAAGAATGAGGATTGAGGATTGAGGGTTGAGGATTGAGGATTGAATATTGAGTATTGAGGATTGAAGATTGAGGATTGAGGATTGAGGATTGAGGATTGAGCATTGAGGATTGAGGATTGAGGATTGAGGATTGAGGAATGAAGATTGAGTATTGAGGATTGAAGATTGAGGATTGAGGATTGAGGATTGAGGATTGAGGATTGAGAATTGGAGATTGAGGATTGGGGATTGAGTATTGACGATTGAGGATTGGGTATTGAGGATTGAGTATTGAGGATTGATTATTGAAGATTGAGTATTGAGGATTGAGGATTGAGGATTGAGGATTGAGGATTGAGGATTGAGGATTGAGGATTGAGGATTGAGGATTGAGGAATGAAGATTGAGTATTGAGGATTGAAGATTGAGGATTGAGGATTGAGGATTGAGGATTGAGGATTGAGAATTGGAGATTGAGGATTGGGGATTGAGTATTGACGATTGAGGATTGAGTATTGAGGATTGAGTATTGAGGATTGATTATTGAAGATTGAGTATTGAGGATTGAAGATTGTGGATTGATAATTGAGAATTGAGGATTGAGGATGAGGGATGAGGGTGGAGGATTGAGGTTTGAGGTCTGAGGGCTGAGGATTGAGGATTGAGAATTGAGGATTGAGGATTGAGTATTGTAGGTTGAGGATTGGGTATTGCGGATTGAAGAATGTGGATTGAGGATTGAGGATTGAGCATTGAGGATTGAAGAGTGAGGTTTGAGGATTGAGGATTGAGGATTGAGGATCGAGGATTGAATATTGAGTATTGAGGATTGAAGATTGAGGATTGAGGATTGAGGTTTGAGGATTGAGGACGTGGACTGACGGTTGAGGATTGAGGTTTGAGGGTTGAGGGTTGAGGATTGAGGACTGAGGATTGAGGATTGAGGATTGAGGATTGAGGATTGAGGATTGAGGAATGAAGATTGAGTACTGAGGGTTGAAGATTGAGGGTTGGGTATTGAGGATTGAGGATTGAGGATTGAGGATTGAAGATTGTGGATTGGGTATTGAGGATTGAAGAATGAGGATTGAGGATTGAGGGTTGAGGATTGAGGATTGAATATTGAGTATTGAGGATTGAAGATTGAGGATTGAGGATTGAGGATTGAGGATTGAGGATTGAGAATTGAAGATTGAGTATTGAGGATTGAGGATTGAGAATTGAGGATTGAGGACTGAGGATAGAGGATTGATGATTGAGGACTGAGGATTGAGGATTGAGGATTGAGCATTGAGGATTGAAGATTGAGGATGGGGATTGAGGATTGAAGATTGAGGGTTGATGATTGAGGGTTGAGAATTGAGAATTGAGGATGGGGACTGAGGGTTGAGGACCGAGGTTTGAGGAACGAGGATTGAGGACTGTGGATTGACGATTGAGTATTGAAGATTGAGGATTAAGGATTGAGGATTGAGAATTGAGGATTGAGGATTGATGACTGAGTATTGAGGATTGAAGATTGAGGATTGAGGATTGAGGATTGAGAATTGAGGATTGAAGATTGAGGACTGATGATTGAGGATTGAGGATTGAGGATTGAGGATGGAGGATTGAATAGAGAGGACTTAGTGTTGAGGATTGACTTTTGTGGGTTGAGATCTGATTATTGATTTTTGTGGATTGAGTATTGAACGATGAGAATTCAGGGTATTCTATTGAGTATTGAGTCTTGAGGGTTGATGGTTGAGTAGTTGAGGATTTATGGTTGACGGTTGTGTGTTGAATATTGAGGATTGAGGATTGAGGATTGAGGATTGAGGATTGAGGATTGAGGATTGAAGATTGAATATTCAGGATTGAAGATTGAGGATTGAGGATTGAGGATTGAGGATTGAGGATTGAAGATTGACGATTGGGGATTGAGGATTGACGATTGAGGATTGAGTATGGACGAATGAGAATTGAGGATTGAGGATTGAAGATTGAGTATTAATGATTGAAGATTGAGGATTGAGGATTGAGGATTGAGGATTGAGGACTGAAGATTAAGGATTGGGGATTGAGGATTGAGAGTTGAGGATTTAGGATTGAGGATTGAAGATTGAGGATTGGGTATTGAGGATTGAAGATTGGGTATTGAGGATTGAAGATTGAGGATTGAAGATTGAGGATTGGGTATTGAGGATTGAAGAATGAGGATTGAGGATTGAGGATTGAGGATTGAAGATTGAGGATTGAGGATTGAGGATTGAGGATTGAAGATTGAGTATTGAGGATTGAAGATTGAGGATTGGGGATTGAAGATTGATGATTGGGGATTGAGGATTGAGGATTGAGGATTGAAGATTGAGAATTGGGGACTGAGTGTTGAGGGTTGAGTGATGAGAATTGATGTTTGTGGAAACAGATTTGAAGATTGCAGATTGAGTATTGCGTATGGAAAGCTCTGAACTGAGGATATTCTATTGAGGATTGACGATTGACAACTGATTGTTGAGGACTGAGGGCTGAAGATTGAGGTTTCAGGATTGAGGTTTCAGGATTGTGGTTTGAGGACTGAGGATTGAGGTTTGAGGATTGAATATTGAGGATTGAGGATTGAGGATTGTGTATTGAGGATTGAGGATTGAAGATTGAGGATTGGGGACTGAGTGTTGAGGGTTGAGTGATGAGAATTGATGATTGTGGATAGAGATTTAAAGATTGCAGATTGAGTATTGAGTATTGAAAACTGTGAATTGATGATATTCTATTGAGGATTGAGAATTGACAACTGATTGTTGAGGACTTAGGTCTGAAGATTGAGGATTCAGGATTGAGGATTCAGGACTGAGGTTTGAGGACTGAGGATTGAGGATTGGGTATTGCGGATTGAACATTGAGGATTGAGGATTGAGGATTGAGGATTGAAGATTCAGTATTGAGGATTGAAGATTGAGGATTGAGGATTGAGGATTGAGGATTGAGGATTGAGGATTGACTATGAGGACTGAGTATTGAGGATTGAGAATTGAGGATTGAGGATTGAGGATTGAAGATTCAGTATTGAGGATTGAAGATTGAGTATTGAGAATTGAGGATTGAGGATTGACTATGAGGGCTGAGGGTTGAGGATTGCGGTTTGAGGACTGCGGACTGAGGATTGAGGATTGAGAATTGAGGATTGAGGATTTAGGATTGAAGATTGAGGACTGGGTATTGAGGATTGAAGAATGAGGATTGAGGATTGAGGATTGAGGATTGATGATTGAGTATTGAGGATTGAAGATTGAGTATTGAGCATAGAGGATTGAGTATTGAGGATTGAGGATTGAGGATTGAGGATTGAGGATTGAGGATTGACGATTGAATATTGAATATTGATGATTGAAGGTTGAGCATTGAGGATTGAGGGTTGTGGATTGAGGACGAGGTCTGATGGTTGAGTATTGATGTTTGAGGTCTGAGGATTGAGGATTGAGGATTGAGAATTGAGGATTGAGGATTGAGGATTGACGATTGAGGATTGAGGACTGAGGATTGATGATTGAGGACTGAAGATTGAGTATTGAGGATTGAAGATTGGCTATTGAGGATTGAGGATTGAGGATTGAGGATTGAAGATTGAGGATTGGGGATTGAGGATTGACGATTGAGGATTGAGTACTGACGATTGAGGATTGAGGATTGAGGATTGAAGATTGAGGATTGAGGATTGTGGATTGAATATTGAGGACTTAGTGTTGAGGGTTGAGTGATGGGAATTGATGTTTGTGGGTTGAGATTTGAAGATTGAAGAATGTGGATTGAGTATTGAAAACTGTGAATTGCGGATATTCTATTGAGGATTGAGGATTGACAATTGATTGTTGAGGACTGAAGGCTGAAGATTGAGGATTCAGGATTGAGGATTCGGGATTGAGGTTTGAGGACTGAGGATTGAGGGTTGAGGATTGAGGATTGAGGATTGACGCTTGAGGATTGATGGTTGAGGATGGAGGATTGAAGAGAGAGGACTGAGTGTAGAGGATTGAGTGTTGAGGATTGATGTTTGAGGATTGAGATTTGATTATTGAATTTGTGGATTGAGTATTGAACCATGAGAATTCAGGATATTCTACTGAGTATTGAGAATTGAGTATTGATTGTTGAGTATTGAGGATTGATGGTTGAGGGTTGTGTGGAACATTGAGGATTGTGGATTGAGGATTGACGATTTAGTATTGACGATTGAAGATTGAGGATTTAGGATTGAGTGTTGAGGATTGAGGACGAGGACTGACGGTTGAGGATTTATGTTTGAGGTCTGAGGATTGAGGAATGAGGATTGAGAATTGGGGATTGAGGATTGAGGACTGAAGATTGAAGATTGGGTATTGAGGATTGAAGAATGAGGATTGAGGATTGAGGATTGAGGATTGAGGATTGAGGATTGAAGATTGAGTATTGAGGATTGAAGATTGAGGATTGAGGATTGAGGATTGAACATTGAGGACTGAGTGTTGAGGGTTGAGTGATGAGAATTGATGTTTGTGGATAGAGATTTGAAGATTGCAGATTGAGTATTGTGTATCGAAAACTGCGAATTGAGGATATTCTATTGAGGATTGAGGATTGTCACCTGATTGTTGAGGACTGAGGGCTGAAGATTGAGGATTCAGGATTGAGGTTTCAGAATTGAGGTTTGAGGTCTGAGGATTGAGGATTGAGGATTGAATATTGAGTATTGAGGATTGAAGGCTGAGGATTGAGGATTGAGGATTGAGGATGAGGACTGAGGGTTGACGATTGAAGACTGAGTATTGAGGATTGAATGTTGAGGATTGAGCTTTGAGGATTGAAGATTGAGTATTGAGGATTGAAGATTGATGATTGAGTGTTGAGGATTGAAGATTGAGGATTGAGGATTGAGGATTGAGGACTGAGGATTGAGGATTGATGATTGAGGATTGAAGATTGAGGATTGAGGATTGAGGATTGAACATTGAGGATTGAGGTTTGAGGACTGAGGATTGAGGATTGGGTATTGCGGATTGAACATTTAGGATTGAGGATTGAGGATTGAGGACTGATGATTGAGGACTGAAGATTGAATATTGATGATTGAAGATTGAGGATTGAGGATTGAGGGCTGTGGATTGAGGACGAGGGCTGATGGTTGAGTATTGATGTTTGATTTCTGAGGATTGAGGATTGAGGATCGAGAATTGAGGATTGAGGATTGAGGATTCAAGATTGTGGATTGGGTATTGAGGATTGAAGAATGAGGATTAAGGATTGAGGATTGAGGGTTGAGGATTGAAGAATGAGGATTGAGGATTGAGGATTCAGAATTGAGGTTTGAGGAATGAGGATTGAGGATTCAAGATTGATTATTGAGGATTGAATATTGAGGATTGAGGATTGAGGATTGAGGATTGAGGATTGAGGATGAGAGCTGAGCGTTGAGGATTGAGGTTTGAGGACTGAGGACTGAGGATTGAGTATTAAGAATTGAGGATTGAGGATTGAGTATTGAAGATTGAGGATTGGGTATTGAGGATTGAAGGATGAGGATTGAGGATTGAGTATTGAAGATTGAGGATTGAGGATTGAGGATTGAGGATTGATGATTGAGTATTGAGGATTGAAGATTGAGGATTGAGCATAGAGGATTGAGTATTGAGGATTGAGGATTGAAGATTGAGGATTGGGGACTGAGTGTTGAGGGTTGAGTGATGAGAATTGATGATTGTGGATAGGGATTTAAAGATTGCAGATTGAGTATTGAGTATTGAAAACTGTGAATTGATGATATTCTATTGAGGATTGAGAATTGACAACTGATTGTTGAGGACTTAGGTCTGAAGATTGTGGATTCAGGATTGAGGATTCAGGATTGAGGTTTGAGGACTGAGGATTGAGGATTGGGTATTGCGGATTGAACATTGAGGATTGAGGATTGAGGATTGAGGACTGCTGATTGAGGACTGAAGATTGAATATTGATGATTGAAGATTGAGGATTGAGGATTGAGGGCTGTGGATTGAGGACGAGGGCTGATGGTTGAGTATTGATGTTTGATTTCTGAGGATTGAGGATTGAGGATCGAGAATTGAGGATTGAGGATTGAGGATTCAAGATTGAGGATTGGGTATTGAGGATTGAAGAATGAGGATTAAGGATTGAGGATTGAGGGTTGAGGATTGAAGAATGAGTATTGAGGATTGAAGATTGTGGATTGAGGATTGATGATTGAAGAATGAGGATTGAGGATTGAGGATTGACGATTGAGGACTGCGTATTGAGGATTGAGAATTGAGGTTTGAGGATTGAGGATTGAAGATTCAGTATTGAGGATTGAAGATTGAGTATTGAGAATTGAGGATTGAGGATTGACTATGAGGGCTGAGGGTTGAGGATTGCGGTTTGAGGACTGAGGACTGAGGATTGAGGATTGAGAATTGAGGATTGAGGATGTAGGATTGATGATTGAGGACTGGGTATTGAGGATTGAAGAATGAGGACTGAGGATTGAGGACTGAGGATTGAGGATTGAAGACTGAGGATTGAGGATTGAAGATTGAGGATTGAAGATTGAAGATTGAGGACTGAGCATTGAGGATTGAAGATTGAGGACAGGGATTGAGGATTGAAGATTGAGGATTAAGGATTGAGGATTGGGGATTGGGGATCTAGGATTGGAGATAGATTATTGAGGATTGAAGATTGAGGGTTGAGGATTCAGGATTGAGAATTGATAATTGCGGATGGGGAGTGAGGGTTGAGGATTGAGGTTTGAGGAACGAGGATTGAGGGTTGAGGATTGAGGACAGAGGATTGACGATTGAGTATTGAAGATTGAGGATTGATGACTGACGATTGAGAATTGAGGATTGATGATTGCGGATTGAGGATTGAAGGTTGAGTATTGAGGGTTGAATATTGAGGATTGAGTATTGACAATTGATTGTTGAGGACTGAGGGCTGAAGATTGAGGATTCAGGATTGAGGATTCAGAATTGAGGTTTGAGGAATGAGGATTGAGGATTGAAGATTGATTATTGAGGATTGAATATTGAGGATTGAGGATTGAGGATTGAGGATTGAGGATTGAGGATTGAAGATTGAGTATTGAGGATTGAAGATTGAGGATTGAGGATTGAGGATTGAACATTGAGGACTGAGTGTTGAGGGTTGAGTGATGAGAATTGATGTTTGTGGATAGAGATTTGAAGATTGCAGATTGAGTATTGTGTATCGAAAACTGCGAATTGAGGATATTCTATTGAGGATTGAGGATTGTCACCTGATTGTTGAGGACTGAGGGCTGAAGATTGAGGATTCAGGATTGAGGTTTCAGAATTGAGGTTTGAGGTCTGAGGATTGAGGATTGAGGATTGAATATTGAGTATTGAGGATTGAAGGCTGAGGATTGAGGATTGAGGATTGAGGATGAGGACTGAGGATTGACGATTGAAGACTGAGTATTGAGGATTGAATGTTGAGGATTGAGCTTTGAGGATTGAAGATTGAGTATTGAGGATTGAAGATTGATGATTGAGTGTTGAGGATTGAAGATTGAGGATTGAGGATTGAGGATTGAGGACTGAGGATTGAGGATTGATGATTGAGGATTGAAGATTGAGGATTGAGGATTGAGGTTTGAACATTGAGGATTGAGGTTTGAGGACTGAGGATTGAGGATTGGGTATTGCGGATTGAACATTTAGGATTGAGGATTGAGGATTGAGGACTGATGATTGAGGACTGAAGATTGAATATTGATGATTGAAGATTGAGGATTGAGGATTGAGGGCTGTGGATTGAGGACGAGGGCTGATGGTTGAGTATTGATGTTTGATTTCTGAGGATTGAGGATTGAGGATCGAGAATTGAGGATTGAGGATTGAGGATTCAAGATTGTGGATTGGGTATTGAGGATTGAAGAATGAGGATTAAGGATTGAGGATTGAGGGTTGAGGATTGAAGAATGAGGATTGAGGATTGAGGGTTGAGGATTGAAGATTGAGGATTGAGGATTGAGGATTGAGGATTGAACATTGAGGATTGAGGATTGAGGATTGAGGATTGAGGATTGAGGATTGAAGATTGAATATTGATGATTGAAGGTTGAGGATTGAGGATTGAGGGTTGTGGATTGAGGACGAGGTCTGATGGTTGAGTATTGATGTTTGAGGTCTGAGGATTGAGGATTGAGGATTGAGGATTGAGAATTGAGGATTGAGGATTGAGGATTGACGATTGAGGATTCAGGACTGAGGATTGATGATTGAGGATTGAAGATTGAGTATTGAGGATTGAAGACTGGCTATTGAGGATTGAGGATTGAGGATTGAGGATTGAAGATTGAGGATTGGGGATTGAGGATTGACGATTGAGGATTGAGTAATGACGATTGAGGATTGAGGATTGAGGATTGAAGATTGAGGATTGAGGATTGTGGATTGAATATTGAGGACTTAGTGTTGAGGGTTGAGTGATGGGAATTGATGTTTGTGGATTGAGATTTGAAGATTGAAGAATGGGGATTGAGTATTGAAAACTGTGAATTGAGGATATTCTATTGAGGATTGAGGATTGACAATTGATTGTTGAAGACTGAGGGCTGAAGATTGAGGATTCAGGGTTGAGGATTCGGGTTTGAGGTTTGAGGACTGAGGATTGAGGGTTGAGGATTGAGGATTGAGGATTGACGCTTGAGGATTGATGGTTGAGGATGGAGGATTGAAGAGAGAGGACTGAGTGTAGAGGATTGAGTGTTGAGGATTGATGTTTGAGGATGGAGATTTGATTATTGAATTTGTAGATTGAGTATTGAACCATGAGAATTCAGGGTATTCTACTGAGTATTGAGAATTGAGTATTGATTGTTGAGTATTGAGGATTGACGGTTGAGGGTTGTGTGGAACATTGAGGATTGAGGATTGAGGATTGAGGACTGAAGAGTGAGGATTGAAGATTTAGTATTGACGATTGAAGATTGAGGATTTAGGATTGAGTGTTGAGGATTGAGGACGAGGACTGACGGTTGAGGATTGATGTTTGAGGTCTGAGGATTGAGGATTGAGGATTGAGAATTGGGGATTGAGGATTGAGGACTGAAGATTGAGGATTGGGTATTGAGGATTGAAGAATGAGGATTGAGGATTGAGGATTGAGGATTGAGGATTGAAGATTGAGTATTGAGGATTGAAGATTGAGGATTGAGGATTGAGGATTGAGGACTGAGGGTTGAGGACTGAAGATTGAATATTGATGATTGAAGATTGAGGATTGAGTATTGAGGGCTGTGGATTGAGGACGAGGACTGAGGGTTGAGTATTGATGTTTGAGGTCTGAGGATTGAGGATTGAGGATTGAGAATTGAGGATTGAGGATTGAGGATACAAGATTGAGGATTGAGGATTGAGGATTGAGTATTGAGGATTGAGGATTGAAGATTGAGTATTGAGGATTGAAGATTGAGGATTGTGGATTGAGGATTGATGATTGAGGATTGAAGATTAAGGATTGGGGATTGAGGATTGAAGATTGAGGATTGAGGATTGAGGATTGAGGATTGAGGATTGAGGATGAGGGCTGAGGTTTGAGGATTGAGGTTTGAGGACTGTGGACTGAGGATTGAGGATTGAGAATTGAGGATTGAGGATTGAGTATTGAAGATTGAGGATTGGGGACTGAGTGTTGAGGGTTGAGTGATGAGAATTGATGATTGTGGATAGAGATTTAAAGATTGCAGATTGAGTATTGAGTATTGAAAACTGTGAATTGATGATATTCTATTGAGGATTGAGAATTGACAACTGATTGTTGAGGACTTAGGTCTGAAGATTGTGGATTCAGGATTGAGGATTCAGGATTGAGGTTTGAGGACTGAGGATTGAGGATTGGGTATTGCGGATTGAACATTGAGGATTGAGGATTGAGGATTGAGGACTGCTGATTGAGGACTGAAGATTGAATATTGATGATTGAAGATTGAGGATTGAGGATTGAGGGCTGTGGATTGAGGACGAGGGCTGATGGTTGAGTATTGATGTTTGATTTCTGAGGATTGAGGATTGAGGATCGAGAATTGAGGATTGAGGATTGAGGATTCAAGATTGAGGATTGGGTATTGAGGATTGAAGAATGAGGATTAAGGATTGAGGATTGAGGGTTGAGGATTGAAGAATGAGTATTGAGGATTGAAGATTGTGGATTGAGGATTGATGATTGAAGAATGAGGATTGAGGATTGAGGATTGACGATTGAGGACTGAGTATTGAGGATTGAGAATTGAGGTTTGAGGATTGAGGATTGAAGATTCAGTATTGAGGATTGAAGATTGAGTATTGAGAATTGAGGATTGAGGATTGACTATGAGGGCTGAGGGTTGAGGATTGCGGTTTGAGGACTGAGGACTGAGGATTGAGGATTGAGAATTGAGGATTGAGGATGTAGGATTGATGATTGAGGACTGGGTATTGAGGATTGAAGAATGAGGACTGAGGATTGAGGACTGAGGATTGAGGATTGAAGACTGAGGATTGAGGATTGAAGATTGAGGATTGAAGATTGAAGATCGAGGACTGAGCATTGAGGATTGAAGATTGAGGACAGGGATTGAGGATTGAAGGTTGAGGATTAAGGATTGAGGATTGGGGATTGGGGATCTAGGATTGGAGATAGATTATTGAGGATTGAAGATTGAGGGTTGAGGATTCAGGATTGAGAATTGATAATTGCGGATGGGGAGTGAGGGTTGAGGATTGAGGTTTGAGGAACGAGGATTGAGGGTTGAGGATTGAGGACAGAGGATTGACGATTGAGTATTGAAGATTGAGGATTGATGACTGACGATTGAGAATTGAGGATTGATGATTGCGGATTGAGGATTGAAGGTTGAGTATTGAGGGTTGAATATTGAGGATTGAGTATTGACAATTGATTGTTGAGGACTGAGGGCTGAAGATTGAGGATTCAGGATTGAGGATTCAGAATTGAGGTTTGAGGAATGAGGATTGAGGATTGAAGATTGATTATTGAGGATTGAATATTGAGGATTGAGGATTGAGGATTGAGGATTGAGGATTGAGGATGAGAGCTGAGCGTTGAGGATTGAGGTTTGAGGACTGAGGACTGAGGATTGAGTATTAAGAATTGAGGATTGAGGATTGAGTATTGAAGATTGAGGATTGGGTATTGAGGATTGAAGGATGAGGATTGAGGATTGAGTATTGAAGATTGAGGATTGAGGATTGAGGATTGAGGATTGATGATTGAGTATTGAGGATTGAAGATTGAGGATTGAGCATAGAGGATTGAGTATTGAGAATTGAGGATTGAGGATTGACTATGACGTCTGAGGGTTGAGGATTGCGGTTTGAGGACTGAGGACTGAGGATTGAGGATTGAGGGCTGTGGATTGAGGACGAGGGCTGATGGTTGAGTATTGATGTTTGATTTCTGAGGATTGAGGATTGAGGATCGAGAATTGAGGATTGAGGATTGAGGATTCAAGATTGAGGATTGGGTATTGAGGATTGAAGAATGAGGATTAAGGATTGAGGATTGAGGGTTGAGGATTGAAGAATGAGTATTGAGGATTGAAGATTGTGGATTGAGGATTGATGATTGAAGAATGAGGATTGAGGATTGAGGATTGACGATTGAGGACTGAGTATTGAGGATTGAGAATTGAGGTTTGAGGATTGAGGATTGAAGATTCAGTATTGAGGATTGAAGATTGAGTATTGAGAATTGAGGATTGAGGATTGACTATGAGGGCTGAGGGTTGAGGATTGCGGTTTGAGGACTGAGGACTGAGGATTGAGGATTGAGAATAGAGGATTGAGGATGTAGGATTGATGATTGAGGACTGGGTATTGAGGATTGAAGAATGAGGACTGAGGATTGAGGACTGAGGATTGAGGATTGAAGACTGAGGATTGAGGATTGAAGATTGAGGATTGAAGATTGAAGATCGAGGACTGAGCATTGAGGATTGAAGATTGAGGACAGGGATTGAGGATTGAAGATTGAGGATTAAGGATTGAGGATTGGGGATTGGGGATCTAGGATTGGAGATAGATTATTGAGGATTGAAGATTGAGGGTTGAGGATTCAGGATTGAGAATTGATAATTGCGGATGGGGAGTGAGGGTTGAGGATTGAGGTTTGAGGAACGAGGATTGAGGGTTGAGGATTGAGGACAGAGGATTGACGATTGAGTATTGAAGATTGAGGATTGATGACTGACGATTGAGAATTGAGGATTGATGATTGCGGATTGAGGATTGAAGGTTGAGTATTGAGGGTTGAATATTGAGGATTGAGTATTGACAATTGATTGTTGAGGACTGAGGGCTGAAGATTGAGGATTCAGGATTGAGGATTCAGAATTGAGGTTTGAGGAATGAGGATTGAGGATTGAAGATTGATTATTGAGGATTGAATATTGAGGATTGAGGATTGAGGATTGAGGATTGAGGATTGAGGATGAGAGCTGAGCGTTGAGGATTGAGGTTTGAGGACTGAGGACTGAGGATTGAGTATTAAGAATTGAGGATTGAGGATTGAGTATTGAAGATTGAGGATTGGGTATTGAGGATTGAAGGATGAGGATTGAGGATTGAGTATTGAAGATTGAGGATTGAGGATTGAGGATTGAGGATTGATGATTGAGTATTGAGGATTGAAGATTGAGGATTGAGCATAGAGGATTGAGTATTGAGAATTGAGGATTGAGGATTGACTATGACGTCTGAGGGTTGAGGATTGCGGTTTGAGGACTGAGGACTGAGGATTGAGGATTTAGGATTGAGGATTGAGGATGAGGACTGAGGATTGACGATTGAAGATTGAGTATTGAGGATTGAATGTTGAGGATTGAGATTTGAGGATTGAAGATTGAGTATTGAGGATTGAAGATTGATGATTGAGTGTTGAGGATTGAAGATTGAGGATTGAGGATTGAGGATTGAGGATTGAGGATTGAGGATTGAAGATTGAGGATTGGGGATTGAAGATTGAGTATTGAGGATGCAAGATTGAGGATTGAGGATTGAGGATTGAGGATTGAGGATTGAGGATTGCGGATTGAGGATTGAAGATTGAGTATTGAGGATTGAATATTGAGGATTGTGGATTGAGGATTGAGGATTGACGATTGAATATTGAATATTGATGATTGAAGGTTGAGCATTGAGGATTGAGGGTTGTGGATTGAGGACGAGGTCTGATGGTTGAGTATTGATGTTTGAGGTCTGAGGATTGAGGATTGAGGATTGAGAATTGAGGATTGAGGATTGAGGATTGACGATTGAGGATTGAGGACTGAGGATTGATGATTGAGGACTGAAGATTGAGTATTGAGGATTGAAGATTGGCTATTGAGGATTGAGGATTGAGGATTGAGGATTGAAGATTGAGGATTGGGGATTGAGGATTGACGATTGAGGATTGAGTAATGACGATTGAGGATTGAGGATTGAGGATTGAAGATTGAGGATTGAGGATTGTGGATTGAATATTGAGGACCTAGTGTTGAGTGTTGAGTGATGGGAATTGATGTTTGTGGATTGAGATTTGAAGATTGAAGAATGGGGATTGAGTATTGAAAACTGTGAATTGAGGATATTCTATTGAGGATTGAGGATTGACAATTGATTGTTGAGGACTGAGGGCTGAAGATTGAGGATTCAGGATTGAGGGTTCGGGATTGAGGTTTGAGGACTGAGGATTGAGGGTTGAGGATTGAGGATTGAGGATTGACGCTTGAGGATTGATGGTTGAGGATGGAGGATTGAAGAGAGAGGACTGAGTGTAGAGGATTGAGTGTTGAGGATTGATGTTTGAGGATGGAGATTTGATTATTGAATTTGTGGATTGAGTATTGAACCATGAGAATTCAGGGTATTCTACTGAGTATTGAGAATTGAGTATTGATTGTTGAGTATTGAGGATTGACGGTTGAGGGTTGTGTGGAACATTGAGGATTGAGGATTGAGGATTGAGGACTGAAGAGTGAGGATTGAAGATTTAGTATTGACGATTGAAGATTGAGGATTTAGGATTGAGTGTTGAGGATTGAGGACGAGGACTGACGGTTGAGGATTGATGTTTGAGGTCTGAGGATTGAGGATTGAGGATTGAGAATTGGGGATTGAGGATTGAGGACTGAAGATTGAGGATTGGGTATTGAGGATTGAAGAATGAGGATTGAGGATTGAGGATTGAGGATTGAGGATTGAAGATTGAGTATTGAGGATTGAAGATTGAGGATTGAGGATTGAGGATTGAGGACTGAGGGTTGAGGACTGAAGATTGAATATTGATGATTGAAGATTGAGGATTGAGTATTGAGGGCTGTGGATTGAGGACGAGGACTGAGGGTTGAGTATTGATGTTTGAGGTCTGAGGATTGAGGATTGAGGATTGAGAATTGAGGATTGAGGATTGAGGATACAAGATTGAGGATTGAGGATTGAGGATTGAGTATTGAGGATTGAGGATTGAAGATTGAGTATTGAGGATTGAAGATTGAGGATTGTGGATTGAGGATTGATGATTGAGGATTGAAGATTAAGGATTGGGGATTGAGGATTGAAGATTGAGGATTGAGGATTGAGGATTGAGGATTGAGGATTGAGGATGAGGGCTGAGGTTTGAGGATTGAGGTTTGAGGACTGTGGACTGAGGATTGAGGATTGAGAATTGAGGATTGAGGATTGAGTATTGAAGATTGAGGATTGGGGACTGAGTGTTGAGGGTTGAGTGATGAGAATTGATGATTGTGGATAGAGATTTAAAGATTGCAGATTGAGTATTGAGTATTGAAAACTGTGAATTGATGATATTCTATTGAGGATTGAGAATTGACAACTGATTGTTGAGGACTTAGGTCTGAAGATTGTGGATTCAGGATTGAGGATTCAGGATTGAGGTTTGAGGACTGAGGATTGAGGATTGGGTATTGCGGATTGAACATTGAGGATTGAGGATTGAGGATTGAGGACTGCTGATTGAGGACTGAAGATTGAATATTGATGATTGAAGATTGAGGATTGAGGATTGAGGGCTGTGGATTGAGGACGAGGGCTGATGGTTGAGTATTGATGTTTGATTTCTGAGGATTGAGGATTGAGGATCGAGAATTGAGGATTGAGGATTGAGGGTTCAAGATTGAGGATTGGGTATTGAGGATTGAAGAATGAGGATTAAGGATTGAGGATTGAGGGTTGAGGATTGAAGAATGAGTATTGAGGATTGAAGATTGTGGATTGAGGATTGATGATTGAAGAATGAGGATTGAGGATTGAGGATTGACGATTGAGGACTGAGTATTGAGGATTGAGAATTGAGGTTTGAGGATTGAGGATTGAAGATTCAGTATTGAGGATTGAAGATTGAGTATTGAGAATTGAGGATTGAGGATTGACTATGAGGGCTGAGGGTTGAGGATTGCGGTTTGAGGACTGAGGACTGAGGATTGAGGATTGAGAATTGAGGATTGAGGATGTAGGATTGATGATTGAGGACTGGGTATTGAGGATTGAAGAATGAGGACTGAGGATTGAGGACTGAGGATTGAGGATTGAAGACTGAGGATTGAGGATTGAAGATTGAGGATTGAAGATTGAAGATCGAGGACTGAGCATTGAGGATTGAAGATTGAGGACAGGGATTGAGGATTGAAGATTGAGGATTAAGGATTGAGGATTGGGGATTGGGGATCTAGGATTGGAGATAGATTATTGAGGATTGAAGATTGAGGGTTGAGGGTTGAGGATTCAGGATTGAGAATTGATAATTGCGGATGGGGAGTGAGGGTTGAGGATTGAGGTTTGAGGAACGAGGATTGAGGGTTGAGGATTGAGGACAGAGGATTGACGATTGAGTATTGAAGATTGAGGATTGATGACTGACGATTGAGAATTGAGGATTGATGATTGCGGATTGAGGATTGAAGGTTGAGTATTGAGGGTTGAATATTGAGGATTGAGTATTGACAATTGATTGTTGAGGACTGAGGGCTGAAGATTGAGGATTCAGGATTGAGGATTCAGAATTGAGGTTTGAGGAATGAGGATTGAGGATTGAAGATTGATTATTGAGGATTGAATATTGAGGATTGAGGATTGAGGATTGAGGATTGAGGATTGAGGATGAGAGCTGAGCGTTGAGGATTGAGGTTTGAGGACTGAGGACTGAGGATTGAGTATTAAGAATTGAGGATTGAGGATTGAGTATTGAAGATTGAGGATTGGGTATTGAGGATTGAAGGATGAGGATTGAGGATTGAGTATTGAAGATTGAGGATTGAGGATTGAGGATTGAGGATTGATGAATGAGTATTGAGGATTGAAGATTGAGGATTGAGCATAGAGGATTGAGTATTGAGGATTGAGGATTGAAGATTGAGGATTGGGGACTGAGTGTTGAGGGTTGAGTGATGAGAATTGATGATTGTGGATAGAGATTTAAAGATTGCAGATTGAGTATTGAGTATTGAAAACTGTGAATTGATGATATTCTATTGAGGATTGAGAATTGACAACTGATTGTTGAGGACTTAGGTCTGAAGATTGAGGATTCATGGTTGAGGATTCAGGATTGAGGTTTGAGGACTGAGGATTGAGGATTGGGTATTGCGGATTGAAGATTGAGGATTGAGGATTGAGGATTGAGGATTGAAGATTCAGTATTGAGGATTGAAGATTGAGGATTGAGGATTGAGGACTGAGGATTGACTATGAGGACTGAGTATTGAGGATTGAGAATTGAGGATTGAGGATTGAGGATTGAAGATTCAGTATTGAGGATTCAAGATTGAGTATTGAGAATTGAGGATTGAGGATTGACTATGAGGGCTGAGGGTTGAGGATTGCGGTTTGAGGACTGAGGACTGAGGATTGAGGATTGAGAATTGAGGATTGAGGATTTAGGATTGAAGATTGAGGACTGGGTATTGAGGATTGAAGAATGAGGATTGAGGATTGAGGACTGAGGATTGAGGATTGAAGATTGAGGATTGAGGATTGAAGATTGAGCATTGAAGATTGAGTATTAAGGATTGAAGATTGAGGATTGGGGATTGAGGATTGAGGATTGAGGATTGAAGATTGAGGATTGGGGACTGAGTGTTGAGGGTTGAGTGATGAGAATTGATGTTTGTGGATAGAGATTTGAAGATTGCAGATTGAGTATTGCGTATGGAAAACTCTGAACTGAGGATATTCTATTGAGCATTGAGGATTGACAACTGATTGTTTTGGACTGAGGGCTGAAGATTAAGGTTTCAGGATTGAGGATTCAGGATTGTGGTTTGAGGACTGAGGATTGAGGTTTGAGGATTGAGGATTGAGGATTGAGGATTGAAGATTGAGGATTGAGGATTGAGGATTGAGGATTGAACATTGAGGATTGAGGATTGAGGATTGAGGATTGAGGATTGAGGATTGAAGATTGAATATTGATGATTGAAGGTTGAGGATTGAGGATTGAGGGTTGGGGATTGAGGACGAGGTCTGATGGTTGAGTATTGATGTTTGAGGTCTGAGGATTGAGGATTGAGGATTGAGAATTGAGGATTGAGGATTGAGGATTGACGATTGAGGATTGAGGACTGAGGATTGATGATTGAGGACTGAAGATTGAGTATTGAGGATTGAAGATTGGCTATTGAGGATTGAGGATTGAGGATTGAGGATTGAAGATTGAGGATTGGGGATTGAGGATTGACGATTGAGGATTGAGTACTGACGATTGAGGATTGAGGATTGAGGATTGAAGATTGAGGATTGAGGATTGTGGATTGAATATTGAGGACTTAGTGTTGAGGGTTGAGTGATGGGAATTGATGTTTGTAGATTGAGATTTGAAGATTGAAGAATGGGGATTGAGTATTGAAAACTGTGAATTGAGGATATTCTATTGAGGATTGAGGATTGACAATTGATTGTTGAGGACTGAGTGCTGAAGATTGAGGATTCAGGGTTGAGGATTCGGGTTTGAGGTTTGAGGACTGAGGATTGAGGGTTGAGGATTGAGGATTGAGGATTGACGCTTGAGTATTGATGGTTGAGTATTGAGGATTGATGGTTGAGGGTTGTGTGGAATATTGAGGATTGAGGATTGAGGATTGAGGACTGAAGAGTGAGGATTGAAGATTTAGTATTGACGATTGAAGATTGAGGATTTAGGATTGAGGATTGAGGATGAGGACTGAGGATTGACGATTGAAGATTGAGTATTGATGATTGAATGTTGAGGATTGAGATTTGAGGATTGAAGATTGAGTATTGAGGATTGAAGATTGATGATTGAGTGTTGAGGATTGAAGATTGAGGATTGAGGATTGAGGATTGAGGATTGAGGATTGAGGATTGAAGATTGAGGATTGGGGATTGAAGATTGAGTATTGAGGATGCAAGATTGAGGATTGAGGATTGAGGATTGAGGATTGAGAATTGAGGATTGCGGATTGAGGATTGAAGATTGAGTATTGAGGATTGAATATTGAGGATTGTGGATTGAGGATTGAGGATTGGGGATTGAAAATTAAGGATTGGGGATTGAGGATTGACGATTGAGGATTGAGTATTGAGGATTAAGTATTGAGGATTGAGGATTGAGGATTGAAGATTGAGGATTGGGGTCTGAGAGCTGAGGGTTGAGTGATGAGAATTGATGTTTGTGGATAGAGATCTAAAGATTGCAGATTGAGTATTGAGTATTGAAAACTGTGAATTGATGATATTCTATTGAGGATTGAGAATTGACAACTGATTGTTGAGGACTTAGGTCTGAAGATTGAGGATTCAGGCTTGAGGATTCAGGATTGAGGTTTGAGGACTGAGGATTGAGGATTGGGTATTACGGATTGAGCATTGAGGATTGAGGATTGAGGATTGAGGACTGAGGGTTGAGGACTGAAGATTGAATATTGATGATTGAAGATTGAGGATTGAGGATTGAGGGCTGTGGATTGAGGACGAGGACTGAGGGTTGAGTATTGATGTTTGAGGTCTGAGGATTTAGGATTGAGGATTGAGAATTGAGGATTGACGATTGAGGATTCAAGACTGAGGATTGGGTATTGAGGATTGAAGAATGAGGATTGAGGATTGAGGATTGAGGATTGAGGACTGATGATTGAGTATTGAGGGTTGAAGATTGAGGATTGAGGAATGAGGATTGAGGATTGAGGATTGAGGATTGAGTATTGAGGATTGAAGATTGGCTATTGAGGATTGAGGATTGAGGATTGAGGATTGAAGATTGAGGATTGGGGATTGAGGATTGACGATTGAGGATTGAGTAATGACGATTGAGGATTGAGGATTGAGGATTGAAGATTGAGGATTGAGGATTGTGGATTGAATATTGAGGACCTAGTGTTGAGTGTTGAGTGATGGGAATTGATGTTTGTGGATTGAGATTTGAAGATTGAAGAATGGGGATTGAGTATTGAAAACTGTGAATTGAGGATATTCTATTGAGGATTGAGGATTGACAATTGATTGTTGAGGACTGAGGGCTGAAGATTGAGGATTCAGGATTGAGGATTCGGGATTGAGGTTTGAGGACTGAGGATTGAGGGTTGAGGATTGAGGATTGAGGATTGACGCTTGAGGATTGATGGTTGAGGATGGAGGATTGAAGAGAGAGGACTGAGTGTAGAGGATTGAGTGTTGAGTATTGATGTTTGAGGATTGAGATTTGATTATTGAATTTGTGGATTGAGTATTGAACCATGAGAATTCAGGATATTCTACTGAGTATTGAGAATTGAGTATTGATTGTTGAGTATTGAGGATTGACGGTTGAGGGTTGTGTGGAACATTGAGGATTGAGGATTGAGGATTGAGGACTGAAGAGTGAGGATTGAAGATTTAGTATTGACGATTGAAGATTGAGGATTTAGGATTGAGTGTTGAGGATTGAGGACGAGGACTGACGGTTGAGGATTGATGTTTGAGGTCTGAGGATTGAGGATTGAGGATTGAGAATTGGGGATTGAGGATTGAGGACTGAAGATTGAGGATTGGGTATTGAGGATTGAAGAATGAGGATTGAGGATTGAGGATTGAGGATTGAGGATTGAAGATTGAGTATTGAGGATTGAAGATTGAGGATTGAGGATTGAGGATTGAGGACTGAGGGTTGAGGACTGAAGATTGAATATTGATGATTGAAGATTGAGGATTGAGTATTGAGGGCTGTGGATTGAGGACGAGGACTGAGTGTTGAGTATTGATGTTTGAGGTCTGAGGATTGAGGATTGAGGATTGAGAATTGAGGATTGAGGATTGAGGATACAAGATTGAGGATTGAGGATTGAGGATTGAGTATTGAGGATTGAGGATTGAAGATTGAGTATTGAGGATTGAAGATTGAGGATTGTGGATTGAGGATTGATGACTGAGGATTGAAGATTAAGGATTGGGGATTGAGGATTGAGGATTGAGGATGTAGGATTGAAGATTGAGGACTGGGTATTGAGGATTGAAGAATGAGGACTGAGGATTGAGGACTGAGGATTGAGGATTGAAGACTGAGGATTGAGGATTGAAGATTGAGGATTGAAGATTGAGGATTGAGGACTGAGCATTGAGGATTGAAGATTGAGGACAGGGATTGAGGATTGAAGATTGAGGATTAAGGATTGAGGATTGGGGATTGGGGATCTAGGATTGGAGATAGATTATTGAGGATTGAAGATTGAGGGTTGAGGATTCAGGATTGAGAATTGATAATTGCAGATGGGGAGTGAGGGTTGAGGATTGAGGTTTGAGGAACGAGGATTGAGGGTTGAGGATTGAGGACAGAGGATTGACGATTGAGTATTGAAGATTGAGGATTGATGACTGACGATTGAGGATTGAGGATTGATGATTGCGGATTGAGGATTGAAGGTTGAGTATTGAGGGTTGAATATTGAGGATTGAGTATTGACAATTGATTGTTGAGGACTGAGGGCTGAAGATTGAGGATTCAGGATTGAGGATTCAGAATTGAGGTTTGAGGACTGAGGATTGAGGATTGAAGATTGATTATTGAGGATTGAATATTGAGGATTGAGGATTGAGGATTGAGGATTGAGGATTGAGGATGAGAGCTGAGCGTTGAGGATTGAGGTTTGAGGACTGAGGAATGAGGATTGAGTATTAAGAATTGAGGATTGAGGATTGAGTATTGAAGATTGAGGATTGGGTATTGAGGATTGAAGGATGAGGCTTGAGGATTGAGGATTGAGGATTGAGGATTGAAGATTGAGTATTGAGGTTTGAAGACTGACGATTGAGGGTTGAGGATTGAGGATTGAGGATTGAGGATTGAGGATTGATGATTGAGTATTGAGGATTGAAGATTGAGGATTGAGCATAGAGGATTGAGTATTGAGGATTGAGGATTGAAGATTGAGGATTGGGGACTGAGTGTTGAGGGTTGAGTGATGAGACTTGATGATTGTGGATAGAGATTTAAAGATTGCAGATTGAGTATTGAGTATTGAAAACTGTGAATTGATGATATTCTATTGAGGATTGAGAATTGACAACTGATTGTTGAGGACTTAGGTCTGAAGATTGAGGATTCAGGATTGAGGATTCAGGATTGAGGTTTGAGGACTGAGGATTGAGGATTGGGTATTGCGGATTGAAGATTGAGGATTGAGGATTGAGGATTGGGGATTGAAGATTCAGTATTGAGGATTGAAGATTGAGGATTGAGGATTGAGGACTGAGGATTGACTATGAGGACTGAGTATTGAGGATTGAGAATTGAGGATTGAGGATTGAGGATTGAAGATTCAGTATTGAGGATTGAAGATTGTGTATTGAGAATTGAGGATTGAGGATTGACTATGAGGGCTGAGGGTTGAGGATTGCGGTTTGAGGACTGAGGACTGAGGATTGAGGATTGAGAATTGAGGATTGAGGATTTAGGATTGAAGATTGAGGACTGGGTATTGAGGATTGAAGAATGAGGATTGAGGATTGAGGACTGAGGATTAAGGATTGAAGATTGAGGATTGAGGATTGAAGATTGCGCATTGAAGATTGAGTATTAAGGATTGAAGATTGAGGATTGGGGATTGAGGATAGAGGATTGAGGATTGAAGATTGAGGATTGGGGACTGAGTGTTGAGGGTTGAGTGATGAGAATTGATGTTTGTGGATAGAGATTTGAAGATTGCAGATTGAGTATTGCGTATGGAAAACTCTGAACTGAGGATATTCTATTGAGCATTGAGGATTGACAACTGATTGTTTTGGACTGAGAGCTGAAGATTGAGGTTTCAGGATTGAGGATTCAGGATTGTGGTTTGAGGACTGAGGATTGAGGTTTGAGGATTGAGGATTGAGGATTGAGGGTTGAGGATTGAAGATTGAGGATTGAGGATTGAGGATTGAACCTTGAGGATTGAGGATTGAGGATTGAGGATTGAGGATTGAGGATTGAAGATTGAATATTGATGATTGAAGGTTGAGGATTGAGGATTGAGGGTTGGGGATTGAGGACGAGGTCTGATGGTTTAGTATTGATGTTTGAGGTCTGAGGATTGAGGATTGAGGATTGAGAATTGAGGATTGAGGATTGAGGATTGACGATTGAGGATTGAGGACTGAGGATTGATGATTGAGGACTGAAGATTGAGTATTGAGGATTGAAGATTGGCTATTGAGGATTGAGGATTGATGATTGAGGATTGAAGATTGAGGATTGGGGATTGAGGATTGACGATTGAGGATTGAGTACTGACGATTGAGGATTGAGGATTGAGGATTGAGGACTGAGGATTGAGGATTGATGATTGAGGATTGAAGATTGAGGATTGACGATTGAGGATTGAACATTGAGGATTGAGGTTTGAGGACTGAGGATTGAGGATTGGGTATTGCGGATTGAACATTTAGGATTGAGTATTGAGGATTGAGGACTGATGATTGAGGACTGAAGATTGAATATTGATGATTGAAGATTGAGGATTGAGGATTGAGGGCTGTGGATTGAGGACGAGGGCTGATGGTTGAGTATTGATGTTTGATTTCTGAGGATTGAGGATTGAGGATCGAGAATTGAGGATTGAGGATTGAGGATCAAGATTGTGGATTGGGTATTGAGGATTGAAGAATGAGGATTAAGGATTGAGGATTGAGGGTTGAGGATTGAAGAATGAGGATTGAGGATTGAGGGTTGAGGATTGAAGATTGAGGATTGAGGATTGAGGATTGAGGATTGAACATTGAGGATTGAGGATTGAGGATTGAGGATTGAGGATTGAGGATTGAAGATTGAATATTGATGATTGAAGGTTGAGGATTGAGGATTGAGGGTTGTGGATTGAGGACGAGGTCTGATGGTTGAGTATTGATGTTTGAGGTCTGAGGATTGAGGATTGAGGATTGAGAATTGAGGATTGAGGATTGAGGATTGACGATTGAGGATTCAGGACTGAGGATTGATGATTGAGGATTGAAGATTGAGTATTGAGGATTGAAGATTGGCTATTGAGGATTGAGGATTGAGGATTGAGGATTGAAGATTGAGGATTGGGGATTGAGGATTGACGATTGAATATTGAATATTGATGATTGAAGGTTGAGCATTGAGGATTGAGGGTTGTGGATTGAGGACGAGGTCTGATGGTTGAGTATTGATGTTTGAGGTCTGAGGATTGAGGATTGAGGATTGAGAATTGAGGATTGAGGATTGAGGATTGACGATTGAGGATTGAGGACTGAGGATTGATGATTGAGGACTGAAGATTGAGTATTGAGGATTGAAGATTGGCTATTGAGGATTGAGGATTGAGGATTGAGGATTGAAGATTGAGGATTGGGGATTGAGGATTGACGATTGAGGATTGAGTAATGACGATTGAGGATTGAGGATTGAGGATTGAAGATTGAGGATTGAGGATTGTGGATTGAATATTGAGGACCTAGTGTTGAGTGTTGAGTGATGGGAATTGATGTTTGTGGATTGAGATTTGAAGATTGAGGAATGGGGATTGAGTATTGAAAACTGTGAATTGAGGATATTCTATTGAGGATTGAGGATTGACAATTGATTGTTGAGGACTGAGGGCTGAAGATTGAGGATTCAGGATTGAGGATTCGGGATTGAGGTTTGAGGACTGAGGATTGAGGGTTGAGGATTGAGGATTGAGGATTGACGCTTGAGGATTGATGGTTGAGGATGGAGGATTGAAGAGAGAGGACTGAGTGTAGAGGATTGAGTGTTGAGGATTGATGTTTGAGGATTGAGATTTGATTATTGAATTTGTGGATTGAGTATTGAACCATGAGAATTCAGGGTATTCTACTGAGTATTGAGAATTGAGTATTGATTGTTGAGTATTGAGGATTGACGGTTGAGGGTTGTGTGGAACATTGAGGATTGAGGATTGAGGATTGAGGACTGAAGAGTGAGGATTGAAGATTTAGTATTGACGATTGAAGATTGAGGATTTAGGATTGAGTGTTGAGGATTGAGGACGAGGACTGACGGTTGAGGATTGATGTTTGAGGTCTGAGGATTGAGGATTGAGGATTGAGAATTGGGGATTGAGGATTGAGGACTGAAGATTGAGGATTGGGTATTGAGGATTGATGAATGAGGATTGAGGATTGAGGATTGAGGATTGAGGATTGAAGATTGAGTATTGAGGATTGAAGATTGAGGATTGAGGATTGAGGATTGAGGACTGAGGGTTGAGGACTGAAGATTGAATATTGATGATTGAAGATTGAGGATTGAGTATTGAGGGCTGTGGATTGAGGACGAGGACTGAGGGTTGAGTATTGATGTTTGAGGTCTGAGGATTGAGGATTGAGGATTGAGAATTGAGGATTGAGGATTGAGGATACAAGATTGAGGATTGAGGATTGAGGATTGAGAATTGAGGATTGAGGATTGAAGATTGAGTATTGAGGATTGAAGATTGAGGATTGTGGATTGAGGATTGATGATTGAGGATTGAAGATTAAGGATTGGGGATTGAGGATTGAAGATTGAGGATTGAGGATTGAGGATTGAGGATTGAGGATTGAGGACGAGGGCTGAGGTTTGAGGATTGAGGTTTGAGGACTGTGGACTGAGGATTGAGGATTGAGAATTGAGGATTGAGGATTGAGTATTGAAGATTGAGGATTGGGGACTGAGTGTTGAGGGTTGAGTGATGAGAATTGATGATTGTGGATAGAGATTTAAAGATTGCAGATTGAGTATTGAGTATTGAAAACTGTGAATTGATGATATTCTATTGAGGATTGAGAATTGACAACTGATTGTTGAGGACTTAGGTCTGAAGATTGTGGATTCAGGATTGAGGATTCAGGATTGAGGTTTGAGGACTGAGGATTGAGGATTGGGTATTGCGGATTGAACATTGAGGATTGAGGATTGAGGATTGAGGACTGCTGATTGAGGACTGAAGATTGAATATTGATGATTGAAGATTGAGGATTGAGGATTGAGGGCTGTGGATTGAGGACGAGGGCTGATGGTTGAGTATTGATGTTTGATTTCTGAGGATTGAGGATTGAGGATCGAGAATTGAGGATTGAGGATTGAGGATTCAAGATTGAGGATTGGGTATTGAGGATTGAAGAATGAGGATTAAGGATTGAGGATTGAGGGTTGAGGATTGAAGAATGAGTATTGAGGATTGAAGATTGTGGATTGAGGATTGATGATTGAGGAATGAGGATTGAGGATTGAGGATTGACGATTGAGGACTGAGTACGAGGATTGAGAATTGAGGATTGAGGATTGAGGATTGAAGATTCAGTATTGAGGATTGAAGATTGAGTATTGAGAATTGAGGATTGAGGATTGACTATGAGGGCTGAGGGTTGAGGATTGCGGTTTGAGGACTGAGGACTGAGGATTGAGGATTGAGAATTGAGGATTGAGGATGTAGGATTGACGATTGAGTATTGAAGATTGAGGATTGATGACTGACGATTGAGAATTGAGGATTGATGATTGCGGATTGAGGATTGAAGGTTGAGTATTGAGGGTTGAATATTGAGGATTGAGTATTGACAATTGATTGTTGAGGACTGAGGGCTGAAGATTGAGGATTCAGGATTGAGGATTCAGAATTGAGGTTTGAGGACTGAGGATTGAGGATTGAAGATTGATTATTGAGGATTGAATATTGAGGATTGAGGATTGAGGATTGAGGGTTGAGGATTGAGGATGAGAGCTGAGCGTTGAGGATTGAGGTTTGAGGACTGAGGACTGAGGATTGAGTATTAAGGATTGAGGATTGAGGATTGAGTATTGAAGATTGAGGATTGGGTATTGAGGATTGAAGGATGAGGCTTGAGGATTGAGGATTGAGGATTGAGGATTGAAGATTGAGTATTGAGGTTTGAAGACTGACGATTGAGGGTTGAGGATTGAGGATTGAGGATTGAGGACTGAGGATTGATGATTGAGTATTGAGGATTGAAGATTGAGGATTGAGCATAGAGGATTGAGTATTGAGGATTGAGGATTGAAGATTGAGGATTGGGGACTGAGTGTTGAGGGTTGAGTGATGAGAATTGATGATTGTGGATAGAGATTTAAAGATTGCAGATTGAGTATTGAGTATTGAAAACTGTGAATTGATGATATTCTATTGAGGATTGAGAATTGACAACTGATTGTTGAGGACTTAGGTCTGAAGATTGAGGATTCAGGATTGAGGATTCAGGATTGAGGTTTGAGGACTGAGGATTGAGGATTGGGTATTGCGGATTGAAGATTGAGGATTGAGGATTGAGGATTGAGGATTGAAGATTCAGTATTGAGGATTGAAGATTGAGGATTGAGGATTGAGGACTGAGGATTGACTATGAGGACTGAGTATTGAGGATTGAGAATTGAGGTTTGAGGATTGAGGATTGAGGATTGAAGATTCAGTATTGAGGATTGAAGATTGAGTATTGAGAATTGAGGATTGAGGATTGACTATGAGGACTGAGTATTGAGGATTGAGAATTGAGGATTGAGGATTGAGGATTGAAGATTCAGTATTGAGGATTGAAGATTGAGTATTGAGAATTGAGGATTGAGGATTGACTATGAGGGCTGAGGGTTGAGGATTGCGGTTTGAGGACTGAGGACTGAGGATTGAGGATTGAGAATTGAGGATTGAGGATTTAGGATTGAAGATTGAGGACTGGGTATTGAGGATTGAAGAATGAGGATTGAGGATTGAGGACTGAGGATTGAGGATTGAAGATTGAGGATTGAGGATTGAAGATTGAGCATTGAAGATTGAGTATTAAGGATTGAAGATTGAGGATTGGGGATTGAGGATTGCGGATTGAGGATTGAAGATTGAGGATTGGGGACTGAGTGTTGAGGGTTGAGTGATGAGAATTGATGTTTGTGGATAGAGATTTGAAGATTGCAGATTGAGTATTGCGTATGGAAAACACTGAACTGAGGATATTCTATTGAGCATTGAGGATTGACAACTGATTGTTTTGGACTGAGGGCTGAAGATTGAGGTTTCAGGATTGAGGATTCAGGATTGTGGTTTGAGGACTGAGGATTGAGGTTTGAGGATTGAGGATTGAGGATTGAGGGTTGAGGATTGAAGATTGAGGATTGAGGATTGAGGATTGAACATTGAGGATTGAGGATTGAGGATTGAGGATTGAGGATTGAGGATTGAAGATTGAATATTGATGATTGAAGGTTGAGGATTGAGGATTGAGTGTTGGGGATTGAGGACGAGGTCTGATGGTTGAGTATTGATGTTTGAGGTCTGAGGATTGAGGATTGAGGATTGAGAATTGAGGATTGAGGATTGAGGATTGACGATTGAGGATTGAGGACTGAGGATTGATGATTGAGGACTGAAGATTGAGTATTGAGGATTGAAGATTGGCTATTGAGGATTGAGGATTGAGGATTGAGGATTGAAGATTGAGGATTGGGGATTGAGGATTGACGATTGAGGATTGAGTACTGACGATTGAGGATTGAGGATTGAGGATTGAAGATTGAGGATTGAGGATTGTGGATTGAATATTGAGGACTTAGTGTTGAGTGTTGAGTGACGGGAATTGATGTTTGTGGATTGAGATTTGAAGATTGAAGAATGGGGGATTGAGTATTGAAAACTGTGAATTGAGGATATTCTATTGAGGATTGAGGATTGACAATTGATTGTTGAGGACTGAAGGCTGAAGATTGAGGATTCAGGATTGAGGAATCGGGATTGATGTTTGAGGACTCAGGATTGAGGGTTGAGGATTGAGGATTGAGGATTGACGCTTGAGGATTGATGGTTGAGGATGGAGGATTGAAGATAGAGGACTGAGTGTAGAGGATTGAGTGTTGAGGATTGATGTTTGAGGATTGAGATTTGATTATTGAATTTGTGGATTGAGTATTGAACCATGAGAATTCAGGATATTCTACTGAGTATTGAGAATTGAGTATTGATTGTTGAGTATTGAGGATTGATGGTTGAGGGTTGTGTGGAACATTGAGGATTGAGGATTGAGGATTGAGGACTGAAGATTGAGGATTGACGATTTAGTATTGACGATTGAAGATTGAGGATTTAGCATTGAGTGTTGAGGATTGAGGACGAGGACTAACGGTTGAGGATTTATGTTTGAGGTCTGAGGATTGAGGAATGAGGATTGAGAATTGGGGATTGAGGATTGAGGACTGAAGATTGAGGATTGGGTATTGAGGATTGAAGAATGAGGATTGAGGATTGAGGATTGAGGATTGAGGATTGAAGATTGAGTATTGAGGATTGAAGATTGAGGATTGAGGATTGAGGATTGAACATTGAGGACTGAGTGTTGAGGGTTGAGTGATGAGAATTGATGTTTGTGGATAGAGATTTGAAGATTGCAGATTGAGTATTGTGTATCGAAAACTGCGAATTGAGGATATTCTATTGAGGATTGAGGATTGTCACCTGATTGTTGAGGACTGAGGGCTGAAGATTGAGGATTCAGGATTGAGGTTTCAGAATTGAGGTTTGAGGTCTGAGGATTGAGGATTGAGGATTGAATATTGAGTATTGAGGATTGAAGACTGAGGATTGAGGATTGAGGATTGAGGATGAGGACTGAGGATTGACGATTGAAGACTGAGTATTGAGGATTGAATGTTGAGGATTGAGCTTTGAGGATTGAAGATTGAGTATTGAGGATTGAAGATTGATGATTGAGTGTTGAGGATTGAAGATTGAGGATTGAGGATTGAGGATTGAGGACTGAGGATTGAGGATTGATGATTGAGGATTGAGGATTGAGGATTGAGGATTGAAGATTGTGGATTGGGTATTGAGGATTGAAGAATGAGGATTGAGGATTGAGGGTTGAGGATTGAGGATTGAATATTGAGTATTGAGGATTGAAGATTGAGGATTGAGGATTGAGGATTGAGGATTGAGGATTGAGGATTGAGGATTGAGGATTGAGGATTGAGGAATGAAGATTGAGTATTGAGGATTGAAGAGTGAGGATTGAGGATTGAGGATTGAGGACTGAAGATTGAGTTTTGAGGGTTGAAGATTGAGGATTGAGGAATGAGGATTGAGGATTGAGGATTGAGGATTGAGGATTGAGGATTGAGGATTGAAGATTCAGTATTGAGGATTGAAGATTGAGGATTGAGGATTGAGGATTGAGGAATGACTATGAGGGCTGAGGGTTGAGGATTGAGGTTTGAGGACTGAGGACTGAGGATTGAGGATTGAGAATTGAGGATTCAATATTGAGGATTGAAGATTGAGGATTGGGTATTGGGGATTGAAGAATGAGGATTGAGGATAGAGGATTGAGGATTGAGAATTGAAGATTGAGTATTGAGGATTTAGGATTGAGAATTGAGGATTGAGGACTGAGGATTGAGGATTGATGATTGAGGACTGAGGATTGAGGATTGAGGATTGAGCATTGAGGATTGAAGATTGAGGATGGGGATTGAGGATTGAAGATTGAGGGTTGATGATTGAGGGTTGAGAATTGAGAATTGAGGATGGGGACTGAGGGTTGAGGACCGAGGTTTGAGGAACGAGGATTGAGGGTTGAGGATTGAGGACTGTGGATTGACGATTGAGTATTGAAGATTGAGGATTAAGGATTGAGGATTGAGAATTGAGGATTGAGGATTGATGACTGAGTATTGAGGATTGAAGATTGAGGATTGAGGATTGAGGATTGAGAATTGAGGATTGAAGATTGAGGACTGATGATTGAGGATTGAGGATTGAGGATTGAGGATGGAGGATTGAATAGAGAGGACTGAGTGTTGAGGATTGACTTTTGTGGGTTGAGATCTGATTATTGATTTTTGTGGATTGAGTATTGAACGATGAGAATTCAGGGTATTCTATTGAGTATTGAGTCTTGAGGGTTGATGGTTGAGTAGTTGAGGATTTATGGTTGACGGTTGTGTGTTGAATATTGAGGATTGAGGATTGAGGATTGAGGAATGAAGATTGAGTATTGAGGATTGAAGATTGAGGATTGAGGATTGAGGATTGAGGATTGAGGATTGAGAATTGGAGATTGAGGATTGGGGATTGAGTATTGACGATTGAGGATTGAGTATTGAGGATTGAGTATTGAGGATTGATTATTGAAGATTGAGTATTGAGGATTGAAGATTGTGGATTGATAATTGAGAATTGAGGATTGAGGATGAGGGATGAGGGTGGAGGATTGAGGTTTGAGGTCTGAGGGCTGAGGATTGAGGATTGAGAATTGAGGATTGAGGATTGAGTATTGTAGGTTGAGGATTGGGTATTGCGGATTGAAGAATGTGGATTGAGGATTGAGGATTGAGCATTGAGGATTGAAGAGTGAGGTTTGAGGATTGAGGATTGAGGATTGAGGATCGTGGATTGAATATTGAGTATTGAGGATTGAAGATTGAGGATTGAGGATTGAGGTTTGAGGATTGAGGACGTGGACTGACGGTTGAGGATTGAGGTTTGAGGGTTGAGGGTTGAGGATTGAGGACTGAGGATTGAGGATTGAGGATTGAGGATTGAGGATTGAGGATTGAGGAATGAAGATTGAGTACTGAGGGTTGAAGATTGAGGGTTGGGGATTGAGGATTGAGGATTGAGGATTGAGGATTGAAGATTGTGGATTGGGTATTGAGGATTGAAGAATGAGGATTGAGGATTGAGGGTTGAGGATTGAGGATTGAATATTGAGTATTGAGGATTGAAGATTGAGGATTGAGGATTGAGGATTGAGGATTGAGGATTGAGGATTGAGGATTGAGGATTGAGGATTGAGGAATGAAGATTGAGTATTGAGGATTGAAGATTGAGGATTGAGGATTGAGGATTGAGGATTGAGGATTGAGAATTGGAGATTGAGGATTGGGGATTGAGTATTGACGATTGAGGATTGAGTATTGAGGATTGAGTATTGAGGATTGATTATTGAAGATTGAGTATTGAGGATTGAAGATTGTGGATTGATAATTGAGAATTGAGGATTGAGGATGAGGGATGAGGGTGGAGGATTGAGGTTTGAGGTCTGAGGGCTGAGGATTGAGGATTGAGAATTGAGGATTGAGGATTGACTATTGTAGGTTGAGGATTGGGTATTGCCGATTGAAGAATGTGGATTGAGGATTGAGGATTGAGCATTGAGGATTGAAGAGTGAGGATTGAGGATTGAGGATTGAGGACTGAAGATTGAGTTTTGAGGGTTGAAGATTGAGGATTGAGGAATGAGGATTGAGGATTGAGGATTGAGGATTGAGGATTGAGGATTGAGGATTGAAGATTCAGTATTGAGGATTGAAGATTGAGGATTGAGGATTTAGGATTGAGGAATGACTATGAGGGCTGAGGGTTGAGGATTGAGGTTTGAGGACTGAGGACTGAGGATTGAGGATTGAGAATTGAGGATTCAATATTGAGGATTGAAGATTGAGGATTGGGTATTGGGGATTGAAGAATGAGGATTGAGGATAGAGGATTGAGGATTGAGAATTGAAGATTGAGTATTGAGGATTTAGGATTGAGAATTGAGGATTGAGGACTGAGGATTGAGGATTGATGATTGAGGACTGAGGATTGAGGATTGAGGATTGAGCATTGAGGATTGAAGATTGAGGATGGGGATTGAGGATTGAAGATTGAGGGTTGATGATTGAGGGTTGAGAATTGAGAATTGAGGATGGGGACTGAGGGTTGAGGACCGAGGTTTGAGGAACGAGGATTGAGGGTTGAGGATTGAGGACTGTGGATTGACGATTGAGTATTGAAGATTGAGGATTAAGGATTGAGGATTGAGAATTGAGGATTGAGGATTGATGACTGAGTATTGAGGATTGAAGATTGAGGATTGAGGATTGAGGATTGAGAATTGAGGATTGAAGATTGAGGACTGATGATTGAGGATTGAGGATTGAGGATTGAGGATGGAGGATTGAATAGAGAGGACTGAGTGTTGAGGATTGACTTTTGTGGGTTGAGATCTGATTATTGATTTTTGTGGATTGAGTATTGAACGATGAGAATTCAGGGTATTCTATTGAGTATTGAGTCTTGAGGGTTGATGGTTGAGTAGTTGAGGATTTATGGTTGACGGTTGTGTGTTGAATATTGAGGATTGAGGATTGAGGATTGAGGATTCAGGATTGAGGATTGAGTATTGAAGATTGAATATTCAGGATTGAAGATTGAGGATTGAGGATTGAGGATTGAGGATTGAGGATTGAAGATTGACGATTGGGGATTGAGGATTGACGATTGAGGATTGAGTATGGACGAATGAGAATTGAGGATTGAGGATTGAAGATTGAGGATTGAGGATTGAATATTGAGTATTGAGGATTGAAGATTGAGGATTGAGGATTGAGGATTGAGGATTGAGCATTGAGGATTGAGAGTTGAGGATTTAGGATTGAGGATTGAAGATTGAGGATTGGGTATTGAGGATTGAAGATTGGGTATTGAGGATTGAAGATTGAGGATTGAAGATTGAGGATTGGGTATTGAGGATTGAAGAATGAGGATTGAGGATTGAGGATTGAGGATTGAAGATTGAGGATTGAGGATTGAGGATTGAGGATTGAAGATTGAGTATTGAGGATTGAAGATTGAGGATTGGGGATTGAAGATTGATGATTGGGGATTGAGGATTGAGGATTGAGGATTGAAGATTGAGAATTGGGGACTGAGTGTTGAGGGTTGAGTGATGAGAATTGATGTTTGTGGAAACAGATTTGAAGATTGCAGATTGAGTATTGCGTATGGAAAGCTCTGAACTGAGGATATTCTATTGAGGATTGACGATTGACAACTGATTGTTGAGGACTGAGGGCTGAAGATTGAGGTTTCAGGATTGAGGTTTCAGGATTGTGGTTTGAGGACTGAGGATTGAGGTTTGAGGATTGAATATTGAGGATTGAGGATTGAGGATTGTGTATTGAGGATTGAGGATTGAAGATTGAGGATTGGGGACTGAGTGTTGAGGGTTGAGTGATGAGAATTGATGATTGTGGATAGAGATTTAAAGATTGCAGATTGAGTATTGAGTATTGAAAACTGTGAATTGATGATATTCTATTGAGGATTGAGAATTGACAACTGATTGTTGAGGACTTAGGTCTGAAGATTGAGGATTCAGGATTGAGGATTCAGGACTGAGGTTTGAGGACTGAGGATTGAGGATTGGGTATTGCGGATTGAACATTGAGGATTGAGGATTGAGGATTGAGGATTGAAGATTCAGTATTGAGGATTGAAGATTGAGGATTGAGGATTGAGGATTGAGGATTGAGGATTGAGGATTGACTATGAGGACTGAGTATTGAGGATTGAGAATTGAGGATTGAGGATTGAGGATTGAAGATTCAGTATTGAGGATTGAAGATTGAGTATTGAGAATTGAGGATTGAGGATTGACTATGAGGGCTGAGGGTTGAGGATTGCGGTTTGAGGACTGCGGACTGAGGATTGAGGATTGAGAATTGAGGATTGAGGATTTAGGATTGAAGATTGAAGACTGGGTATTGAGGATTGAAGAATGAGGATTGAGGATTGAGGATTGAGGATTGATGATTGAGTATTGAGGATTGAAGATTGAGTATTGAGCATAGAGGATTGAGTATTGAGGATTGAGGATTGAGGATTGAGGATTGAGGATTGAGGATTGACGATTGAATATTGAATATTGATGATTGAAGGTTGAGCATTGAGGATTGAGGGTTGTGGATTGAGGACGAGGTCTGATGGTTGAGTATTGATGTTTGAGGTCTGAGGATTGAGGATTGAGGATTGAGAATTGAGGATTGAGGATTGAGGATTGACGATTGAGGATTGAGGACTGAGGATTGATGATTGAGGACTGAAGATTGAGTATTGAGGATTGAAGATTGGCTATTGAGGATTGAGGATTGAGGATTGAGGATTGAAGATTGAGGATTGGGGATTGAGGATTGACGATTGAGGATTGAGTACTGACGATTGAGGATTGAGGATTGAGGATTGAAGATTGAGGATTGAGGATTGTGGATTGAATATTGAGGACTTAGTGTTGAGGGTTGAGTGATGGGAATTGATGTTTGTGGGTTGAGATTTGAAGATTGAAGAATGTGGATTGAGTATTGAAAACTGTGAATTGCGGATATTCTATTGAGGATTGAGGATTGACAATTGATTGTTGAGGACTGAAGGCTGAAGATTGAGGATTCAGGATTGAGGATTCGGGATTGAGGTTTGAGGACTGAGGATTGAGGGTTGAGGATTGAGGATTGAGGATTGACGCTTGAGGATTGATGGTTGAGGATGGAGGATTGAAGAGAGAGGACTGAGTGTAGAGGATTGAGTGTTGAGGATTGATGTTTGAGGATTGAGATTTGATTATTGAATTTGTGGATTGAGTATTGAACCATGAGAATTCAGGATATTCTACTGAGTATTGAGAATTGAGTATTGATTGTTGAGTATTGAGGATTGATGGTTGAGGGTTGTGTGGAACATTGAGGATTGTGGATTGAGGATTGACGATTTAGTATTGACGATTGAAGATTGAGGATTTAGGATTGAGTGTTGAGGATTGAGGACGAGGACTGACGGTTGAGGATTTATGTTTGAGGTCTGAGGATTGAGGAATGAGGATTGAGAATTGGGGATTGAGGATTGAGGACTGAAGATTGAAGATTGGGTATTGAGGATTGAAGAATGAGGATTGAGGATTGAGGATTGAGGATTGAGGATTGAGGATTGAAGATTGAGTATTGAGGATTGAAGATTGAGGATTGAGGATTGAGGATTGAACATTGAGGACTGAGTGTTGAGGGTTGAGTGATGAGAATTGATGTTTGTGGATAGAGATTTGAAGATTGCAGATTGAGTATTGTGTATCGAAAACTGCGAATTGAGGATATTCTATTGAGGATTGAGGATTGTCACCTGATTGTTGAGGACTGAGGGCTGAAGATTGAGGATTCAGGATTGAGGTTTCAGAATTGAGGTTTGAGGTCTGAGGATTGAGGATTGAGGATTGAATATTGAGTATTGAGGATTGAAGGCTGAGGATTGAGGATTGAGGATTGAGGATGAGGACTGAGGGTTGACGATTGAAGACTGAGTATTGAGGATTGAATGTTGAGGATTGAGCTTTGAGGATTGAAGATTGAGTATTGAGGATTGAAGATTGATGATTGAGTGTTGAGGATTGAAGATTGAGGATTGAGGATTGAGGATTGAGGACTGAGGATTGAGGATTGATGATTGAGGATTGAAGATTGAGGATTGAGGATTGAGGATTGAACATTGAGGATTGAGGTTTGAGGACTGAGGATTGAGGATTGGGTATTGCGGATTGAACATTTAGGATTGAGGATTGAGGATTGAGGACTGATGATTGAGGACTGAAGATTGAATATTGATGATTGAAGATTGAGGATTGAGGATTGAGGGCTGTGGATTGAGGACGAGGGCTGATGGTTGAGTATTGATGTTTGATTTCTGAGGATTGAGGATTGAGGATCGAGAATTGAGGATTGAGGATTGAGGATTCAAGATTGTGGATTGGGTATTGAGGATTGAAGAATGAGGATTAAGGATTGAGGATTGAGGGTTGAGGATTGAAGAATGAGGATTGAGGATTGAGGATTCAGAATTGAGGTTTGAGGAATGAGGATTGAGGATTCAAGATTGATTATTGAGGATTGAATATTGAGGATTGAGGATTGAGGATTGAGGATTGAGGATTGAGGATGAGAGCTGAGCGTTGAGGATTGAGGTTTGAGGACTGAGGACTGAGGATTGAGTATTAAGAATTGAGGATTGAGGATTGAGTATTGAAGATTGAGGATTGGGTATTGAGGATTGAAGGATGAGGATTGAGGATTGAGTATTGAAGATTGAGGATTGAGGATTGAGGATTGAGGATTGATGATTGAGTATTGAGGATTGAAGATTGAGGATTGAGCATAGAGGATTGAGTATTGAGGATTGAGGATTGAAGATTGAGGATTGGGGACTGAGTGTTGAGGGTTGAGTGATGAGAATTGATGATTGTGGATAGGGATTTAAAGATTGCAGATTGAGTATTGAGTATTGAAAACTGTGAATTGATGATATTCTATTGAGGATTGAGAATTGACAACTGATTGTTGAGGACTTAGGTCTGAAGATTGTGGATTCAGGATTGAGGATTCAGGATTGAGGTTTGAGGACTGAGGATTGAGGATTGGGTATTGCGGATTGAACATTGAGGATTGAGGATTGAGGATTGAGGACTGCTGATTGAGGACTGAAGATTGAATATTGATGATTGAAGATTGAGGATTGAGGATTGAGGGCTGTGGATTGAGGACGAGGGCTGATGGTTGAGTATTGATGTTTGATTTCTGAGGATTGAGGATTGAGGATCGAGAATTGAGGATTGAGGATTGAGGATTCAAGATTGAGGATTGGGTATTGAGGATTGAAGAATGAGGATTAAGGATTGAGGATTGAGGGTTGAGGATTGAAGAATGAGTATTGAGGATTGAAGATTGTGGATTGAGGATTGATGATTGAAGAATGAGGATTGAGGATTGAGGATTGACGATTGAGGACTGCGTATTGAGGATTGAGAATTGAGGTTTGAGGATTGAGGATTGAAGATTCAGTATTGAGGATTGAAGATTGAGTATTGAGAATTGAGGATTGAGGATTGACTATGAGGGCTGAGGGTTGAGGATTGCGGTTTGAGGACTGAGGACTGAGGATTGAGGATTGAGAATTGAGGATTGAGGATGTAGGATTGATGATTGAGGACTGGGTATTGAGGATTGAAGAATGAGGACTGAGGATTGAGGACTGAGGATTGAGGATTGAAGACTGAGGATTGAGGATTGAAGATTGAGGATTGAAGATTGAAGATTGAGGACTGAGCATTGAGGATTGAAGATTGAGGACAGGGATTGAGGATTGAAGATTGAGGATTAAGGATTGAGGATTGGGGATTGGGGATCTAGGATTGGAGATAGATTATTGAGGATTGAAGATTGAGGGTTGAGGATTCAGGATTGAGAATTGATAATTGCGGATGGGGAGTGAGGGTTGAGGATTGAGGTTTGAGGAACGAGGATTGAGGGTTGAGGATTGAGGACAGAGGATTGACGATTGAGTATTGAAGATTGAGGATTGATGACTGACGATTGAGAATTGAGGATTGATGATTGCGGATTGAGGATTGAAGGTTGAGTATTGAGGGTTGAATATTGAGGATTGAGTATTGACAATTGATTGTTGAGGACTGAGGGCTGAAGATTGAGGATTCAGGATTGAGGATTCAGAATTGAGGTTTGAGGAATGAGGATTGAGGATTGAAGATTGATTATTGAGGATTGAATATTGAGGATTGAGGATTGAGGATTGAGGATTGAGGATTGAGGATTGAAGATTGAGTATTGAGGATTGAAGATTGAGGATTGAGGATTGAGGATTGAACATTGAGGACTGAGTGTTGAGGGTTGAGTGATGAGAATTGATGTTTGTGGATAGAGATTTGAAGATTGCAGATTGAGTATTGTGTATCGAAAACTGCGAATTGAGGATATTCTATTGAGGATTGAGGATTGTCACCTGATTGTTGAGGACTGAGGGCTGAAGATTGAGGATTCAGGATTGAGGTTTCAGAATTGAGGTTTGAGGTCTGAGGATTGAGGATTGAGGATTGAATATTGAGTATTGAGGATTGAAGGCTGAGGATTGAGGATTGAGGATTGAGGATGAGGACTGAGGATTGACGATTGAAGACTGAGTATTGAGGATTGAATGTTGAGGATTGAGCTTTGAGGATTGAAGATTGAGTATTGAGGATTGAAGATTGATGATTGAGTGTTGAGGATTGAAGATTGAGGATTGAGGATTGAGGATTGAGGACTGAGGATTGAGGATTGATGATTGAGGATTGAAGATTGAGGATTGAGGATTGAGGTTTGAACATTGAGGATTGAGGTTTGAGGACTGAGGATTGAGGATTGGGTATTGCGGATTGAACATTTAGGATTGAGGATTGAGGATTGAGGACTGATGATTGAGGACTGAAGATTGAATATTGATGATTGAAGATTGAGGATTGAGGATTGAGGGCTGTGGATTGAGGACGAGGGCTGATGGTTGAGTATTGATGTTTGATTTCTGAGGATTGAGGATTGAGGATCGAGAATTGAGGATTGAGGATTGAGGATTCAAGATTGTGGATTGGGTATTGAGGATTGAAGAATGAGGATTAAGGATTGAGGATTGAGGGTTGAGGATTGAAGAATGAGGATTGAGGATTGAGGGTTGAGGATTGAAGATTGAGGATTGAGGATTGAGGATTGAGGATTGAACATTGAGGATTGAGGATTGAGGATTGAGGATTGAGGATTGAGGATTGAAGATTGAATATTGATGATTGAAGGTTGAGGATTGAGGATTGAGGGTTGTGGATTGAGGACGAGGTCTGATGGTTGAGTATTGATGTTTGAGGTCTGAGGATTGAGGATTGAGGATTGAGGATTGAGAATTGAGGATTGAGGATTGAGGATTGACGATTGAGGATTCAGGACTGAGGATTGATGATTGAGGATTGAAGATTGAGTATTGAGGATTGAAGACTGGCTATTGAGGATTGAGGATTGAGGATTGAGGATTGAAGATTGAGGATTGGGGATTGAGGATTGACGATTGAGGATTGAGTAATGACGATTGAGGATTGAGGATTGAGGATTGAAGATTGAGGATTGAGGATTGTGGATTGAATATTGAGGACTTAGTGTTGAGGGTTGAGTGATGGGAATTGATGTTTGTGGATTGAGATTTGAAGATTGAAGAATGGGGATTGAGTATTGAAAACTGTGAATTGAGGATATTCTATTGAGGATTGAGGATTGACAATTGATTGTTGAAGACTGAGGGCTGAAGATTGAGGATTCAGGGTTGAGGATTCGGGTTTGAGGTTTGAGGACTGAGGATTGAGGGTTGAGGATTGAGGATTGAGGATTGACGCTTGAGGATTGATGGTTGAGGATGGAGGATTGAAGAGAGAGGACTGAGTGTAGAGGATTGAGTGTTGAGGATTGATGTTTGAGGATGGAGATTTGATTATTGAATTTGTAGATTGAGTATTGAACCATGAGAATTCAGGGTATTCTACTGAGTATTGAGAATTGAGTATTGATTGTTGAGTATTGAGGATTGACGGTTGAGGGTTGTGTGGAACATTGAGGATTGAGGATTGAGGATTGAGGACTGAAGAGTGAGGATTGAAGATTTAGTATTGACGATTGAAGATTGAGGATTTAGGATTGAGTGTTGAGGATTGAGGACGAGGACTGACGGTTGAGGATTGATGTTTGAGGTCTGAGGATTGAGGATTGAGGATTGAGAATTGGGGATTGAGGATTGAGGACTGAAGATTGAGGATTGGGTATTGAGGATTGAAGAATGAGGATTGAGGATTGAGGATTGAGGATTGAGGATTGAAGATTGAGTATTGAGGATTGAAGATTGAGGATTGAGGATTGAGGATTGAGGACTGAGGGTTGAGGACTGAAGATTGAATATTGATGATTGAAGATTGAGGATTGAGTATTGAGGGCTGTGGATTGAGGACGAGGACTGAGGGTTGAGTATTGATGTTTGAGGTCTGAGGATTGAGGATTGAGGATTGAGAATTGAGGATTGAGGATTGAGGATACAAGATTGAGGATTGAGGATTGAGGATTGAGTATTGAGGATTGAGGATTGAAGATTGAGTATTGAGGATTGAAGATTGAGGATTGTGGATTGAGGATTGATGATTGAGGATTGAAGATTAAGGATTGGGGATTGAGGATTGAAGATTGAGGATTGAGGATTGAGGATTGAGGATTGAGGATTGAGGATGAGGGCTGAGGTTTGAGGATTGAGGTTTGAGGACTGTGGACTGAGGATTGAGGATTGAGAATTGAGGATTGAGGATTGAGTATTGAAGATTGAGGATTGGGGACTGAGTGTTGAGGGTTGAGTGATGAGAATTGATGATTGTGGATAGAGATTTAAAGATTGCAGATTGAGTATTGAGTATTGAAAACTGTGAATTGATGATATTCTATTGAGGATTGAGAATTGACAACTGATTGTTGAGGACTTAGGTCTGAAGATTGTGGATTCAGGATTGAGGATTCAGGATTGAGGTTTGAGGACTGAGGATTGAGGATTGGGTATTGCGGATTGAACATTGAGGATTGAGGATTGAGGATTGAGGACTGCTGATTGAGGACTGAAGATTGAATATTGATGATTGAAGATTGAGGATTGAGGATTGAGGGCTGTGGATTGAGGACGAGGGCTGATGGTTGAGTATTGATGTTTGATTTCTGAGGATTGAGGATTGAGGATCGAGAATTGAGGATTGAGGATTGAGGATTCAAGATTGAGGATTGGGTATTGAGGATTGAAGAATGAGGATTAAGGATTGAGGATTGAGGGTTGAGGATTGAAGAATGAGTATTGAGGATTGAAGATTGTGGATTGAGGATTGATGATTGAAGAATGAGGATTGAGGATTGAGGATTGACGATTGAGGACTGAGTATTGAGGATTGAGAATTGAGGTTTGAGGATTGAGGATTGAAGATTCAGTATTGAGGATTGAAGATTGAGTATTGAGAATTGAGGATTGAGGATTGACTATGAGGGCTGAGGGTTGAGGATTGCGGTTTGAGGACTGAGGACTGAGGATTGAGGATTGAGAATTGAGGATTGAGGATGTAGGATTGATGATTGAGGACTGGGTATTGAGGATTGAAGAATGAGGACTGAGGATTGAGGACTGAGGATTGAGGATTGAAGACTGAGGATTGAGGATTGAAGATTGAGGATTGAAGATTGAAGATCGAGGACTGAGCATTGAGGATTGAAGATTGAGGACAGGGATTGAGGATTGAAGGTTGAGGATTAAGGATTGAGGATTGGGGATTGGGGATCTAGGATTGGAGATAGATTATTGAGGATTGAAGATTGAGGGTTGAGGATTCAGGATTGAGAATTGATAATTGCGGATGGGGAGTGAGGGTTGAGGATTGAGGTTTGAGGAACGAGGATTGAGGGTTGAGGATTGAGGACAGAGGATTGACGATTGAGTATTGAAGATTGAGGATTGATGACTGACGATTGAGAATTGAGGATTGATGATTGCGGATTGAGGATTGAAGGTTGAGTATTGAGGGTTGAATATTGAGGATTGAGTATTGACAATTGATTGTTGAGGACTGAGGGCTGAAGATTGAGGATTCAGGATTGAGGATTCAGAATTGAGGTTTGAGGAATGAGGATTGAGGATTGAAGATTGATTATTGAGGATTGAATATTGAGGATTGAGGATTGAGGATTGAGGATTGAGGATTGAGGATGAGAGCTGAGCGTTGAGGATTGAGGTTTGAGGACTGAGGACTGAGGATTGAGTATTAAGAATTGAGGATTGAGGATTGAGTATTGAAGATTGAGGATTGGGTATTGAGGATTGAAGGATGAGGATTGAGGATTGAGTATTGAAGATTGAGGATTGAGGATTGAGGATTGAGGATTGATGATTGAGTATTGAGGATTGAAGATTGAGGATTGAGCATAGAGGATTGAGTATTGAGAATTGAGGATTGAGGATTGACTATGACGTCTGAGGGTTGAGGATTGCGGTTTGAGGACTGAGGACTGAGGATTGAGGATTGAGGGCTGTGGATTGAGGACGAGGGCTGATGGTTGAGTATTGATGTTTGATTTCTGAGGATTGAGGATTGAGGATCGAGAATTGAGGATTGAGGATTGAGGATTCAAGATTGAGGATTGGGTATTGAGGATTGAAGAATGAGGATTAAGGATTGAGGATTGAGGGTTGAGGATTGAAGAATGAGTATTGAGGATTGAAGATTGTGGATTGAGGATTGATGATTGAAGAATGAGGATTGAGGATTGAGGATTGACGATTGAGGACTGAGTATTGAGGATTGAGAATTGAGGTTTGAGGATTGAGGATTGAAGATTCAGTATTGAGGATTGAAGATTGAGTATTGAGAATTGAGGATTGAGGATTGACTATGAGGGCTGAGGGTTGAGGATTGCGGTTTGAGGACTGAGGACTGAGGATTGAGGATTGAGAATAGAGGATTGAGGATGTAGGATTGATGATTGAGGACTGGGTATTGAGGATTGAAGAATGAGGACTGAGGATTGAGGACTGAGGATTGAGGATTGAAGACTGAGGATTGAGGATTGAAGATTGAGGATTGAAGATTGAAGATCGAGGACTGAGCATTGAGGATTGAAGATTGAGGACAGGGATTGAGGATTGAAGATTGAGGATTAAGGATTGAGGATTGGGGATTGGGGATCTAGGATTGGAGATAGATTATTGAGGATTGAAGATTGAGGGTTGAGGATTCAGGATTGAGAATTGATAATTGCGGATGGGGAGTGAGGGTTGAGGATTGAGGTTTGAGGAACGAGGATTGAGGGTTGAGGATTGAGGACAGAGGATTGACGATTGAGTATTGAAGATTGAGGATTGATGACTGACGATTGAGAATTGAGGATTGATGATTGCGGATTGAGGATTGAAGGTTGAGTATTGAGGGTTGAATATTGAGGATTGAGTATTGACAATTGATTGTTGAGGACTGAGGGCTGAAGATTGAGGATTCAGGATTGAGGATTCAGAATTGAGGTTTGAGGAATGAGGATTGAGGATTGAAGATTGATTATTGAGGATTGAATATTGAGGATTGAGGATTGAGGATTGAGGATTGAGGATTGAGGATGAGAGCTGAGCGTTGAGGATTGAGGTTTGAGGACTGAGGACTGAGGATTGAGTATTAAGAATTGAGGATTGAGGATTGAGTATTGAAGATTGAGGATTGGGTATTGAGGATTGAAGGATGAGGATTGAGGATTGAGTATTGAAGATTGAGGATTGAGGATTGAGGATTGAGGATTGATGATTGAGTATTGAGGATTGAAGATTGAGGATTGAGCATAGAGGATTGAGTATTGAGAATTGAGGATTGAGGATTGACTATGACGTCTGAGGGTTGAGGATTGCGGTTTGAGGACTGAGGACTGAGGATTGAGGATTTAGGATTGAGGATTGAGGATGAGGACTGAGGATTGACGATTGAAGATTGAGTATTGAGGATTGAATGTTGAGGATTGAGATTTGAGGATTGAAGATTGAGTATTGAGGATTGAAGATTGATGATTGAGTGTTGAGGATTGAAGATTGAGGATTGAGGATTGAGGATTGAGGATTGAGGATTGAGGATTGAAGATTGAGGATTGGGGATTGAAGATTGAGTATTGAGGATGCAAGATTGAGGATTGAGGATTGAGGATTGAGGATTGAGGATTGAGGATTGCGGATTGAGGATTGAAGATTGAGTATTGAGGATTGAATATTGAGGATTGTGGATTGAGGATTGAGGATTGACGATTGAATATTGAATATTGATGATTGAAGGTTGAGCATTGAGGATTGAGGGTTGTGGATTGAGGACGAGGTCTGATGGTTGAGTATTGATGTTTGAGGTCTGAGGATTGAGGATTGAGGATTGAGAATTGAGGATTGAGGATTGAGGATTGACGATTGAGGATTGAGGACTGAGGATTGATGATTGAGGACTGAAGATTGAGTATTGAGGATTGAAGATTGGCTATTGAGGATTGAGGATTGAGGATTGAGGATTGAAGATTGAGGATTGGGGATTGAGGATTGACGATTGAGGATTGAGTAATGACGATTGAGGATTGAGGATTGAGGATTGAAGATTGAGGACTGAGGATTGAGGATTGAGGATTGAGCATTGAGGATTGAAGATTGAGGATGGGGATTGAGGATTGAAGATTGAGGGTTGATGATTGAGGGTTGAGAATTGAGAATTGAGGATGGGGACTGAGGGTTGAGGACCGAGGTTTGAGGAACGAGGATTGAGGGTTGAGGATTGAGGACTGTGGATTGACGATTGAGTATTGAAGATTGAGGATTAAGGATTGAGGATTGAGAATTGAGGATTGAGGATTGATGACTGAGTATTGAGGATTGAAGATTGAGGATTGAGGATTGAGGATTGAGAATTGAGGATTGAAGATTGAGGACTGATGATTGAGGATTGAGGATTGAGGATTGAGGATGGAGGATTGAATAGAGAGGACTGAGTGTTGAGGATTGACTTTTGTGGGTTGAGATCTGATTATTGATTTTTGTGGATTGAGTATTGAACGATGAGAATTCAGGGTATTCTATTGAGTATTGAGTCTTGAGGGTTGATGGTTGAGTAGTTGAGGATTTATGGTTGACGGTTGTGTGTTGAATATTGAGGATTGAGGATTGAGGATTGAGGATTCAGGATTGAGGATTGAGTATTGAAGATTGAATATTCAGGATTGAAGATTGAGGATTGAGGATTGAGGATTGAGGATTGAGGATTGAAGATTGACGATTGGGGATTGAGGATTGACGATTGAGGATTGAGTATGGACGAATGAGAATTGAGGATTGAGGATTGAAGATTGAGTATTGATGATTGAAGATTGAGGATTGAGGATTGAGGATTGAGGATTGAGGACTGAAGATTAAGGATTGGGGATTGAGGATTGAGAGTTGAGGATTTAGGATTGAGGATTGAAGATTGAGGATTGGGTATTGAGGATTGAAGATTGGGTATTGAGGATTGAAGATTGAGGATTGAAGATTGAGGATTGGGTATTGAGGATTGAAGAATGAGGATTGAGGATTGAGGATTGAGGATTGAAGATTGAGGATTGAGGATTGAGGATTGAGGATTGAAGATTGAGTATTGAGGATTGAAGATTGAGGATTGGGGATTGAAGATTGAGGATTGGGGATTGAGGATTGAGGATTGAGGATTGAAGATTGAGAATTGGGGACTGAGTGTTGAGGGTTGAGTGATGAGAATTGATGTTTGTGGAAAGAGATTTGAAGATTGCAGATTGAGTATTGCGTATGGAAAGCTCTGAACTGAGGATATTCTATTGAGGATTGACGATTGACAACTGATTGTTGAGGACTGAGGGCTGAAGATTGAGGTTTCAGGATTGAGGTTTCAGGATTGTGGTTTGAGGACTGAGGATTGAGGTTTGAGGATTGAGTATTCAGGATTGAGGATTGAGGATTGTGTATTGAGGATTGAGGATTGAAGATTGAGGATTGGGGACTGAGTGTTGATTGTTGAGTGATGAGAATTGATGATTGTGGATAGAGATTTAAAGATTGCAGATTGAGTATTGAGTATTGAAAACTGTGAATTGATGATATTCTATTGAGGATTGAGAATTGACAACTGATTGTTGAGGATTTAGGTCTGAAGATTGAGGATTCAGGATTGAGGATTCAGGATTGAGGTTTGAGGACTGAGGATTGAGGATTGGGTATTGCGGATTGAACATTGAGGATTGAGGATTGAGGATTGAGTACTGAGGATTGAGGGTTGAAGATTGAGTATTGATGATTGAACATTGCGGATTGATTATCGAGGGTTGAGGATTGAGGACGAGGACTGAGGCTTGAGGATTGAGGTTTGAGGACAGAGGATTGAGGATTGAGGATTGAGGATTGAAGATTGAGGATTTGGTATTGAGGATTGATGATTGGGCATTGAGGGTCTAGTATTTGGGATTGATTATTTAGGATTGAAGATTGAGGGTTGAGGATTGAGGATTGAGGATTGAGAATTGAGAATTGAGGATGAGGACTGAGGTTTGAGGATTGAGGTTTGAGGAATGAGGATTGAGGATTGAGGATTGAGGTTTGAGGATTGAGGATTGAGGATTGAGTATTGAAGGTTGAGGATTGATGTCTGAGGATTGAGGATTGAGGATTGAGGATTGAGGATTGAGGATTGAAGGTTGATTATTGAGGATTGAAGGCTGAGAATTCAGTATTGAGGATTGAGGATTGAGGATTGAAGATTGATTATTGAGGATTGAAGATTGATGATTGAAGGTTGAGTATTGAGGATTGAAGATTGAGGATTGAGGATTGAAGATTGAGGATTGGGGACTGAGTGTTGAGGGTTGTGTGATGAGAATTGGTGTTTGTGGATAAGATTTAAAGATATCAGATTGAGTATTGAGTATTTCAAACTGTGAATTGATGATATTCTATTGAGGATTGAGAATTGACAACTGATTGTTGAGGACTGAGGTCTGAAGATTGAGGATTCAGGATTGAGGATTCAGGATTGAGGTTTGAGGACTGAGGATTGAGGATTGAATATTGAGTATTCAGGATTGAGGATTGAGGATTGAAGATTGACGATTGGGTATTGAGGATTGAACATTGAGGTTTGAGGATTGAGGATTGAGGATTGAGGATCGAGGATTGAATATTGAGTATTGAGGATTGAAGATTGAGGATTGAGGATTGAGGTTTGAGGATTGAGGACGTGGACTGACGGTTGAGGATTGAGGTTTGAGGGTTGAGGGTTGAGGATTGAGGACTGAGGATTGAGGATTGAGGATTGAGGATTGAGGATTGAGGATTGAGGAATGAAGATTGAGTACTGAGGATTGAAGATTGAGGGTTGGGGATTGAGGATTGAGGATTGAGGATTGAGGATTGAAGATCGTGGATTGGGTATTGAGGATTGAAGAATGAGGATTGAGGATTGAGGGTTGAGGATTGAGGATTGAATATTGAGTATTGAGGATTGAAGATTGAGGATTGAGGATTGAGGATTGAGGATTGAGCATTGAGGATTGAGGATTGAGGATTGAGGATTGAGGAATGAAGATTGAGTATTGAGGATTGAAGATTGAGGATTGAGGATTGAGGATTGAGGATTGAGGATTGAGAATTGGAGATTGAGGATTGGGGATTGAGTATTGACGATTGAGGATTGGGTATTGAGGATTGAGTATTGAGGATTGATTATTGAAGATTGAGTATTTAGGATTGAGGATTGAGGATTGAGGATTGAGGATTGAGGATTGAGGATTGAGGATTGAGGATTGAGGATTGAGGAATGAAGATTGAGTATTGAGGATTGAAGATTGAGGATTGAGGATTGAGGATTGAGGATTGAGGATTGAGAATTGGAGATTGAGGATTGGGGATTGAGTATTGACGATTGAGGATTGAGTATTGAGGATTGAGTATTGAGGATTGATTATTGAAGATTGAGTATTGAGGATTGAAGATTGTGGATTGATAATTGAGAATTGAGGATTGAGGATGAGGGATGAGGGTGGAGGATTGAGGTTTGAGGTCTGAGGGCTGAGGATTGAGGATTGAGAATTGAGGATTGAGGATTGAGTATTGTAGGTTGAGGATTGGGTATTGCGGATTGAAGAATGTGGATTGAGGATTGAGGATTGAGCATTGAGGATTGAAGAGTGAGGTTTGAGGATTGAGGATTGAGGATTGAGGATCGAGGATTGAATATTGAGTATTGAGGATTGAAGATTGAGGATTGAGGATTGAGGTTTGAGGATTGAGGACGTGGACTGACGGTTGAGGATTGAGGTTTGAGGGTTGAGGGTTGAGGATTGAGGACTGAGGATTGAGGATTGAGGATTGAGGATTGAGGATTGAGGATTGAGGAATGAAGATTGAGTACTGAGGGTTGAAGATTGAGGGTTGGGTATTGAGGATTGAGGATTGAGGATTGAGGATTGAAGATTGTGGATTGGGTATTGAGGATTGAAGAATGAGGATTGAGGATTGAGGGTTGAGGATTGAGGATTGAATATTGAGTATTGAGGATTGAAGATTGAGGATTGAGGATTGAGGATTGAGGATTGAGGATTGAGAATTGAAGATTGAGTATTGAGGATTGAGGATTGAGAATTGAGGATTGAGGACTGAGGATAGAGGATTGATGATTGAGGACTGAGGATTGAGGATTGAGGATTGAGCATTGAGGATTGAAGATTGAGGATTGAGGATTGAGGATTGTGTATTGAGGATTGAGGATTGAAGATTGAGGATTGGGACTGAGTGTTGAGGGTTGAGTGATGAGAATTGATGATTGTGGATAGAGATTTAAAGATTGCAGATTGAGTATTGAGTATTGAAAACTGTGAATTGATGATATTCTATTGAGGATTGAGAATTGACAACTGATTGTTGAGGACTTAGGTCTGAAGATTGAGGATTCAGGATTGAGGATTCAGGACTGAGGTTTGAGGACTGAGGATTGAGGATTGGGTATTGCGGATTGAACATTGAGGATTGAGGATTGAGGATTGAGGATTGAAGATTCAGTATTGAGGATTGAAGATTGAGGATTGAGGATTGAGGATTGAGGATTGAGGATTGAGGATTGACTATGAGGACTGAGTATTGAGGATTGAGAATTGAGGATTGAGGATTGAGGATTGAAGATTCAGTATTGAGGATTGAAGATTGAGTATTGAGAATTGAGGATTGAGGATTGACTATGAGGGCTGAGGGTTGAGGATTGCGGTTTGAGGACTGCGGACTGAGGATTGAGGATTGAGAATTGAGGATTGAGGATTTAGGATTGAAGATTGAGGACTGGGTATTGAGGATTGAAGAATGAGGATTGAGGATTGAGGATTGAGGATTGATGATTGAGTATTGAGGATTGAAGATTGAGTATTGAGCATAGAGGATTGAGTATTGAGGATTGAGGATTGAGGATTGAGGATTGAGGATTGAGGATTGACGATTGAATATTGAATATTGATGATTGAAGGTTGAGCATTGAGGATTGAGGGTTGTGGATTGAGGACGAGGTCTGATGGTTGAGTATTGATGTTTGAGGTCTGAGGATTGAGGATTGAGGATTGAGAATTGAGGATTGAGGATTGAGGATTGACGATTGAGGATTGAGGACTGAGGATTGATGATTGAGGACTGAAGATTGAGTATTGAGGATTGAAGATTGGCTATTGAGGATTGAGGATTGAGGATTGAGGATTGAAGATTGAGGATTGGGGATTGAGGATTGACGATTGAGGATTGAGTACTGACGATTGAGGATTGAGGATTGAGGATTGAAGATTGAGGATTGAGGATTGTGGATTGAATATTGAGGACTTAGTGTTGAGGGTTGAGTGATGGGAATTGATGTTTGTGGGTTGAGATTTGAAGATTGAAGAATGTGGATTGAGTATTGAAAACTGTGAATTGCGGATATTCTATTGAGGATTGAGGATTGACAATTGATTGTTGAGGACTGAAGGCTGAAGATTGAGGATTCAGGATTGAGGATTCGGGATTGAGGTTTGAGGACTGAGGATTGAGGGTTGAGGATTGAGGATTGAGGATTGACGCTTGAGGATTGATGGTTGAGGATGGAGGATTGAAGAGAGAGGACTGAGTGTAGAGGATTGAGTGTTGAGGATTGATGTTTGAGGATTGAGATTTGATTATTGAATTTGTGGATTGAGTATTGAACCATGAGAATTCAGGATATTCTACTGAGTATTGAGAATTGAGTATTGATTGTTGAGTATTGAGGATTGATGGTTGAGGGTTGTGTGGAACATTGAGGATTGTGGATTGAGGATTGACGATTTAGTATTGACGATTGAAGATTGAGGATTTAGGATTGAGTGTTGAGGATTGAGGACGAGGACTGACGGTTGAGGATTTATGTTTGAGGTCTGAGGATTGAGGAATGAGGATTGAGAATTGGGGATTGAGGATTGAGGACTGAAGATTGAAGATTGGGTATTGAGGATTGAAGAATGAGGATTGAGGATTGAGGATTGAGGATTGAGGATTGAGGATTGAAGATTGAGTATTGAGGATTGAAGATTGAGGATTGAGGATTGAGGATTGAACATTGAGGACTGAGTGTTGAGGGTTGAGTGATGAGAATTGATGTTTGTGGATAGAGATTTGAAGATTGCAGATTGAGTATTGTGTATCGAAAACTGCGAATTGAGGATATTCTATTGAGGATTGAGGATTGTCACCTGATTGTTGAGGACTGAGGGCTGAAGATTGAGGATTCAGGATTGAGGTTTCAGAATTGAGGTTTGAGGTCTGAGGATTGAGGATTGAGGATTGAATATTGAGTATTGAGGATTGAAGGCTGAGGATTGAGGATTGAGGATTGAGGATGAGGACTGAGGGTTGACGATTGAAGACTGAGTATTGAGGATTGAATGTTGAGGATTGAGCTTTGAGGATTGAAGATTGAGTATTGAGGATTGAAGATTGATGATTGAGTGTTGAGGATTGAAGATTGAGGATTGAGGATTGAGGATTGAGGACTGAGGATTGAGGATTGATGATTGAGGATTGAAGATTGAGGATTGAGGATTGAGGATTGAACATTGAGGATTGAGGTTTGAGGACTGAGGATTGAGGATTGGGTATTGCGGATTGAACATTTAGGATTGAGGATTGAGGATTGAGGACTGATGATTGAGGACTGAAGATTGAATATTGATGATTGAAGATTGAGGATTGAGGATTGAGGGCTGTGGATTGAGGACGAGGGCTGATGGTTGAGTATTGATGTTTGATTTCTGAGGATTGAGGATTGAGGATCGAGAATTGAGGATTGAGGATTGAGGATTCAAGATTGTGGATTGGGTATTGAGGATTGAAGAATGAGGATTAAGGATTGAGGATTGAGGGTTGAGGATTGAAGAATGAGGATTGAGGATTGAGGATTCAGAATTGAGGTTTGAGGAATGAGGATTGAGGATTCAAGATTGATTATTGAGGATTGAATATTGAGGATTGAGGATTGAGGATTGAGGATTGAGGATTGAGGATGAGAGCTGAGCGTTGAGGATTGAGGTTTGAGGACTGAGGACTGAGGATTGAGTATTAAGAATTGAGGATTGAGGATTGAGTATTGAAGATTGAGGATTGGGTATTGAGGATTGAAGGATGAGGATTGAGGATTGAGTATTGAAGATTGAGGATTGAGGATTGAGGATTGAGGATTGATGATTGAGTATTGAGGATTGAAGATTGAGGATTGAGCATAGAGGATTGAGTATTGAGGATTGAGGATTGAAGATTGAGGATTGGGGACTGAGTGTTGAGGGTTGAGTGATGAGAATTGAAGATTGTGGATAGGGATTTAAAGATTGCAGATTGAGTATTGAGTATTGAAAACTGTGAATTGATGATATTCTATTGAGGATTGAGAATTGACAACTGATTGTTGAGGACTTAGGTCTGAAGATTGTGGATTCAGGATTGAGGATTCAGGATTGAGGTTTGAGGACTGAGGATTGAGGATTGGGTATTGCGGATTGAACATTGAGGATTGAGGATTGAGGATTGAGGACTGCTGATTGAGGACTGAAGATTGAATATTGATGATTGAAGATTGAGGATTGAGGATTGAGGGCTGTGGATTGAGGACGAGGGCTGATGGTTGAGTATTGATGTTTGATTTCTGAGGATTGAGGATTGAGGATCGAGAATTGAGGATTGAGGATTGAGGATTCAAGATTGAGGATTGGGTATTGAGGATTGAAGAATGAGGATTAAGGATTGAGGATTGAGGGTTGAGGATTGAAGAATGAGTATTGAGGATTGAAGATTGTGGATTGAGGATTGATGATTGAAGAATGAGGATTGAGGATTGAGGATTGACGATTGAGGACTGCGTATTGAGGATTGAGAATTGAGGTTTGAGGATTGAGGATTGAAGATTCAGTATTGAGGATTGAAGATTGAGTATTGAGAATTGAGGATTGAGGATTGACTATGAGGGCTGAGGGTTGAGGATTGCGGTTTGAGGACTGAGGACTGAGGATTGAGGATTGAGAATTGAGGATTGAGGATGTAGGATTGATGATTGAGGACTGGGTATTGAGGATTGAAGAATGAGGACTGAGGATTGAGGACTGAGGATTGAGGATTGAAGACTGAGGATTGAGGATTGAAGATTGAGGATTGAAGATTGAAGATTGAGGACTGAGCATTGAGGATTGAAGATTGAGGACAGGGATTGAGGATTGAAGATTGAGGATTAAGGATTGAGGATTGGGGATTGGGGATCTAGGATTGGAGATAGATTATTGAGGATTGAAGATTGAGGGTTGAGGATTCAGGATTGAGAATTGATAATTGCGGATGGGGAGTGAGGGTTGAGGATTGAGGTTTGAGGAACGAGGATTGAGGGTTGAGGATTGAGGACAGAGGATTGACGATTGAGTATTGAAGATTGAGGATTGATGACTGACGATTGAGAATTGAGGATTGATGATTGCGGATTGAGGATTGAAGGTTGAGTATTGAGGGTTGAATATTGAGGATTGAGTATTGACAATTGATTGTTGAGGACTGAGGGCTGAAGATTGAGGATTCAGGATTGAGGATTCAGAATTGAGGTTTGAGGAATGAGGATTGAGGATTGAAGATTGATTATTGAGGATTGAATATTGAGGATTGAGGATTGAGGATTGAGGATTGAGGATTGAGGATTGAAGATTGAGTATTGAGGATTGAAGATTGAGGATTGAGGATTGAGGATTGAACATTGAGGACTGAGTGTTGAGGGTTGAGTGATGAGAATTGATGTTTGTGGATAGAGATTTGAAGATTGCAGATTGAGTATTGTGTATCGAAAACTGCGAATTGAGGATATTCTATTGAGGATTGAGGATTGTCACCTGATTGTTGAGGACTGAGGGCTGAAGATTGAGGATTCAGGATTGAGGTTTCAGAATTGAGGTTTGAGGTCTGAGGATTGAGGATTGAGGATTGAATATTGAGTATTGAGGATTGAAGGCTGAGGATTGAGGATTGAGGATTGAGGATGAGGACTGAGGATTGACGATTGAAGACTGAGTATTGAGGATTGAATGTTGAGGATTGAGCTTTGAGGATTGAAGATTGAGTATTGAGGATTGAAGATTGATGATTGAGTGTTGAGGATTGAAGATTGAGGATTGAGGATTGAGGATTGAGGACTGAGGATTGAGGATTGATGATTGAGGATTGAAGATTGAGGATTGAGGATTGAGGTTTGAACATTGAGGATTGAGGTTTGAGGACTGAGGATTGAGGATTGGGTATTGCGGATTGAACATTTAGGATTGAGGATTGAGGATTGAGGACTGATGATTGAGGACTGAAGATTGAATATTGATGATTGAAGATTGAGGATTGAGGATTGAGGGCTGTGGATTGAGGACGAGGGCTGATGGTTGAGTATTGATGTTTGATTTCTGAGGATTGAGGATTGAGGATCGAGAATTGAGGATTGAGGATTGAGGATTCAAGATTGTGGATTGGGTATTGAGGATTGAAGAATGAGGATTAAGGATTGAGGATTGAGGGTTGAGGATTGAAGAATGAGGATTGAGGATTGAGGGTTGAGGATTGAAGATTGAGGATTGAGGATTGAGGATTGAGGATTGAACATTGAGGATTGAGGATTGAGGATTGAGGATTGAGGATTGAGGATTGAAGATTGAATATTGATGATTGAAGGTTGAGGATTGAGGATTGAGGGTTGTGGATTGAGGACGAGGTCTGATGGTTGAGTATTGATGTTTGAGGTCTGAGGATTGAGGATTGAGGATTGAGGATTGAGAATTGAGGATTGAGGATTGAGGATTGACGATTGAGGATTCAGGACTGAGGATTGATGATTGAGGATTGAAGATTGAGTATTGAGGATTGAAGACTGGCTATTGAGGATTGAGGATTGAGGATTGAGGATTGAAGATTGAGGATTGGGGATTGAGGATTGACGATTGAGGATTGAGTAATGACGATTGAGGATTGAGGATTGAGGATTGAAGATTGAGGATTGAGGATTGTGGATTGAATATTGAGGACTTAGTGTTGAGGGTTGAGTGATGGGAATTGATGTTTGTGGATTGAGATTTGAAGATTGAAGAATGGGGATTGAGTATTGAAAACTGTGAATTGAGGATATTCTATTGAGGATTGAGGATTGACAATTGATTGTTGAAGACTGAGGGCTGAAGATTGAGGATTCAGGGTTGAGGATTCGGGTTTGAGGTTTGAGGACTGAGGATTGAGGGTTGAGGATTGAGGATTGAGGATTGACGCTTGAGGATTGATGGTTGAGGATGGAGGATTGAAGAGAGAGGACTGAGTGTAGAGGATTGAGTGTTGAGGATTGATGTTTGAGGATGGAGATTTGATTATTGAATTTGTAGATTGAGTATTGAACCATGAGAATTCAGGGTATTCTACTGAGTATTGAGAATTGAGTATTGATTGTTGAGTATTGAGGATTGACGGTTGAGGGTTGTGTGGAACATTGAGGATTGAGGATTGAGGATTGAGGACTGAAGAGTGAGGATTGAAGATTTAGTATTGACGATTGAAGATTGAGGATTTAGGATTGAGTGTTGAGGATTGAGGACGAGGACTGACGGTTGAGGATTGATGTTTGAGGTCTGAGGATTGAGGATTGAGGATTGAGAATTGGGGATTGAGGATTGAGGACTGAAGATTGAGGATTGGGTATTGAGGATTGAAGAATGAGGATTGAGGATTGAGGATTGAGGATTGAGGATTGAAGATTGAGTATTGAGGATTGAAGATTGAGGATTGAGGATTGAGGATTGAGGACTGAGGGTTGAGGACTGAAGATTGAATATTGATGATTGAAGATTGAGGATTGAGTATTGAGGGCTGTGGATTGAGGACGAGGACTGAGGGTTGAGTATTGATGTTTGAGGTCTGAGGATTGAGGATTGAGGATTGAGAATTGAGGATTGAGGATTGAGGATACAAGATTGAGGATTGAGGATTGAGGATTGAGTATTGAGGATTGAGGATTGAAGATTGAGTATTGAGGATTGAAGATTGAGGATTGTGGATTGAGGATTGATGATTGAGGATTGAAGATTAAGGATTGGGGATTGAGGATTGAAGATTGAGGATTGAGGATTGAGGATTGAGGATTGAGGATTGAGGATGAGGGCTGAGGTTTGAGGATTGAGGTTTGAGGACTGTGGACTGAGGATTGAGGATTGAGAATTGAGGATTGAGGATTGAGTATTGAAGATTGAGGATTGGGGACTGAGTGTTGAGGGTTGAGTGATGAGAATTGATGATTGTGGATAGAGATTTAAAGATTGCAGATTGAGTATTGAGTATTGAAAACTGTGAATTGATGATATTCTATTGAGGATTGAGAATTGACAACTGATTGTTGAGGACTTAGGTCTGAAGATTGTGGATTCAGGATTGAGGATTCAGGATTGAGGTTTGAGGACTGAGGATTGAGGATTGGGTATTGCGGATTGAACATTGAGGATTGAGGATTGAGGATTGAGGACTGCTGATTGAGGACTGAAGATTGAATATTGATGATTGAAGATTGAGGATTGAGGATTGAGGGCTGTGGATTGAGGACGAGGGCTGATGGTTGAGTATTGATGTTTGATTTCTGAGGATTGAGGATTGAGGATCGAGAATTGAGGATTGAGGATTGAGGATTCAAGATTGAGGATTGGGTATTGAGGATTGAAGAATGAGGATTAAGGATTGAGGATTGAGGGTTGAGGATTGAAGAATGAGTATTGAGGATTGAAGATTGTGGATTGAGGATTGATGATTGAAGAATGAGGATTGAGGATTGAGGATTGACGATTGAGGACTGAGTATTGAGGATTGAGAATTGAGGTTTGAGGATTGAGGATTGAAGATTCAGTATTGAGGATTGAAGATTGAGTATTGAGAATTGAGGATTGAGGATTGACTATGAGGGCTGAGGGTTGAGGATTGCGGTTTGAGGACTGAGGACTGAGGATTGAGGATTGAGAATTGAGGATTGAGGATGTAGGATTGATGATTGAGGACTGGGTATTGAGGATTGAAGAATGAGGACTGAGGATTGAGGACTGAGGATTGAGGATTGAAGACTGAGGATTGAGGATTGAAGATTGAGGATTGAAGATTGAAGATCGAGGACTGAGCATTGAGGATTGAAGATTGAGGACAGGGATTGAGGATTGAAGGTTGAGGATTAAGGATTGAGGATTGGGGATTGGGGATCTAGGATTGGAGATAGATTATTGAGGATTGAAGATTGAGGGTTGAGGATTCAGGATTGAGAATTGATAATTGCGGATGGGGAGTGAGGGTTGAGGATTGAGGTTTGAGGAACGAGGATTGAGGGTTGAGGATTGAGGACAGAGGATTGACGATTGAGTATTGAAGATTGAGGATTGATGACTGACGATTGAGAATTGAGGATTGATGATTGCGGATTGAGGATTGAAGGTTGAGTATTGAGGGTTGAATATTGAGGATTGAGTATTGACAATTGATTGTTGAGGACTGAGGGCTGAAGATTGAGGATTCAGGATTGAGGATTCAGAATTGAGGTTTGAGGAATGAGGATTGAGGATTGAAGATTGATTATTGAGGATTGAATATTGAGGATTGAGGATTGAGGATTGAGGATTGAGGATTGAGGATGAGAGCTGAGCGTTGAGGATTGAGGTTTGAGGACTGAGGACTGAGGATTGAGTATTAAGAATTGAGGATTGAGGATTGAGTATTGAAGATTGAGGATTGGGTATTGAGGATTGAAGGATGAGGATTGAGGATTGAGTATTGAAGATTGAGGATTGAGGATTGAGGATTGAGGATTGATGATTGAGTATTGAGGATTGAAGATTGAGGATTGAGCATAGAGGATTGAGTATTGAGAATTGAGGATTGAGGATTGACTATGACGTCTGAGGGTTGAGGATTGCGGTTTGAGGACTGAGGACTGAGGATTGAGGATTGAGGGCTGTGGATTGAGGACGAGGGCTGATGGTTGAGTATTGATGTTTGATTTCTGAGGATTGAGGATTGAGGATCGAGAATTGAGGATTGAGGATTGAGGATTCAAGATTGAGGATTGGGTATTGAGGATTGAAGAATGAGGATTAAGGATTGAGGATTGAGGGTTGAGGATTGAAGAATGAGTATTGAGGATTGAAGATTGTGGATTGAGGATTGATGATTGAAGAATGAGGATTGAGGATTGAGGATTGACGATTGAGGACTGAGTATTGAGGATTGAGAATTGAGGTTTGAGGATTGAGGATTGAAGATTCAGTATTGAGGATTGAAGATTGAGTATTGAGAATTGAGGATTGAGGATTGACTATGAGGGCTGAGGGTTGAGGATTGCGGTTTGAGGACTGAGGACTGAGGATTGAGGATTGAGAATAGAGGATTGAGGATGTAGGATTGATGATTGAGGACTGGGTATTGAGGATTGAAGAATGAGGACTGAGGATTGAGGACTGAGGATTGAGGATTGAAGACTGAGGATTGAGGATTGAAGATTGAGGATTGAAGATTGAAGATCGAGGACTGAGCATTGAGGATTGAAGATTGAGGACAGGGATTGAGGATTGAAGATTGAGGATTAAGGATTGAGGATTGGGGATTGGGGATCTAGGATTGGAGATAGATTATTGAGGATTGAAGATTGAGGGTTGAGGATTCAGGATTGAGAATTGATAATTGCGGATGGGGAGTGAGGGTTGAGGATTGAGGTTTGAGGAACGAGGATTGAGGGTTGAGGATTGAGGACAGAGGATTGACGATTGAGTATTGAAGATTGAGGATTGATGACTGACGATTGAGAATTGAGGATTGATGATTGCGGATTGAGGATTGAAGGTTGAGTATTGAGGGTTGAATATTGAGGATTGAGTATTGACAATTGATTGTTGAGGACTGAGGGCTGAAGATTGAGGATTCAGGATTGAGGATTCAGAATTGAGGTTTGAGGAATGAGGATTGAGGATTGAAGATTGATTATTGAGGATTGAATATTGAGGATTGAGGATTGAGGATTGAGGATTGAGGATTGAGGATGAGAGCTGAGCGTTGAGGATTGAGGTTTGAGGACTGAGGACTGAGGATTGAGTATTAAGAATTGAGGATTGAGGATTGAGTATTGAAGATTGAGGATTGGGTATTGAGGATTGAAGGATGAGGATTGAGGATTGAGTATTGAAGATTGAGGATTGAGGATTGAGGATTGAGGATTGATGATTGAGTATTGAGGATTGAAGATTGAGGATTGAGCATAGAGGATTGAGTATTGAGAATTGAGGATTGAGGATTGACTATGACGTCTGAGGGTTGAGGATTGCGGTTTGAGGACTGAGGACTGAGGATTGAGGATTTAGGATTGAGGATTGAGGATGAGGACTGAGGATTGACGATTGAAGATTGAGTATTGAGGATTGAATGTTGAGGATTGAGATTTGAGGATTGAAGATTGAGTATTGAGGATTGAAGATTGATGATTGAGTGTTGAGGATTGAAGATTGAGGATTGAGGATTGAGGATTGAGGATTGAGGATTGAGGATTGAAGATTGAGGATTGGGGATTGAAGATTGAGTATTGAGGATGCAAGATTGAGGATTGAGGATTGAGGATTGAGGATTGAGGATTGAGGATTGCGGATTGAGGATTGAAGATTGAGTATTGAGGATTGAATATTGAGGATTGTGGATTGAGGATTGAGGATTGACGATTGAATATTGAATATTGATGATTGAAGGTTGAGCATTGAGGATTGAGGGTTGTGGATTGAGGACGAGGTCTGATGGTTGAGTATTGATGTTTGAGGTCTGAGGATTGAGGATTGAGGATTGAGAATTGAGGATTGAGGATTGAGGATTGACGATTGAGGATTGAGGACTGAGGATTGATGATTGAGGACTGAAGATTGAGTATTGAGGATTGAAGATTGGCTATTGAGGATTGAGGATTGAGGATTGAGGATTGAAGATTGAGGATTGGGGATTGAGGATTGACGATTGAGGATTGAGTAATGACGATTGAGGATTGAGGATTGAGGATTGAAGATTGAGGATTGAGGATTGTGGATTGAATATTGAGGACCTAGTGTTGAGTGTTGAGTGATGGGAATTGATGTTTGTGGATTGAGATTTGAAGATTGAAGAATGGGGATTGAGTATTGAAAACTGTGAATTGAGGATATTCTATTGAGGATTGAGGATTGACAATTGATTGTTGAGGACTGAGGGCTGAAGATTGAGGATTCAGGATTGAGGGTTCGGGATTGAGGTTTGAGGACTGAGGATTGAGGGTTGAGGATTGAGGATTGAGGATTGACGCTTGAGGATTGATGGTTGAGGATGGAGGATTGAAGAGAGAGGACTGAGTGTAGAGGATTGAGTGTTGAGGATTGATGTTTGAGGATGGAGATTTGATTATTGAATTTGTGGATTGAGTATTGAACCATGAGAATTCAGGGTATTCTACTGAGTATTGAGAATTGAGTATTGATTGTTGAGTATTGAGGATTGACGGTTGAGGGTTGTGTGGAACATTGAGGATTGAGGATTGAGGATTGAGGACTGAAGAGTGAGGATTGAAGATTTAGTATTGACGATTGAAGATTGAGGATTTAGGATTGAGTGTTGAGGATTGAGGACGAGGACTGACGGTTGAGGATTGATGTTTGAGGTCTGAGGATTGAGGATTGAGGATTGAGAATTGGGGATTGAGGATTGAGGACTGAAGATTGAGGATTGGGTATTGAGGATTGAAGAATGAGGATTGAGGATTGAGGATTGAGGATTGAGGATTGAAGATTGAGTATTGAGGATTGAAGATTGAGGATTGAGGATTGAGGATTGAGGACTGAGGGTTGAGGACTGAAGATTGAATATTGATGATTGAAGATTGAGGATTGAGTATTGAGGGCTGTGGATTGAGGACGAGGACTGAGGGTTGAGTATTGATGTTTGAGGTCTGAGGATTGAGGATTGAGGATTGAGAATTGAGGATTGAGGATTGAGGATACAAGATTGAGGATTGAGGATTGAGGATTGAGTATTGAGGATTGAGGATTGAAGATTGAGTATTGAGGATTGAAGATTGAGGATTGTGGATTGAGGATTGATGATTGAGGATTGAAGATTAAGGATTGGGGATTGAGGATTGAAGATTGAGGATTGAGGATTGAGGATTGAGGATTGAGGATTGAGGATGAGGGCTGAGGTTTGAGGATTGAGGTTTGAGGACTGTGGACTGAGGATTGAGGATTGAGAATTGAGGATTGAGGATTGAGTATTGAAGATTGAGGATTGGGGACTGAGTGTTGAGGGTTGAGTGATGAGAATTGATGATTGTGGATAGAGATTTAAAGATTGCAGATTGAGTATTGAGTATTGAAAACTGTGAATTGATGATATTCTATTGAGGATTGAGAATTGACAACTGATTGTTGAGGACTTAGGTCTGAAGATTGTGGATTCAGGATTGAGGATTCAGGATTGAGGTTTGAGGACTGAGGATTGAGGATTGGGTATTGCGGATTGAACATTGAGGATTGAGGATTGAGGATTGAGGACTGCTGATTGAGGACTGAAGATTGAATATTGATGATTGAAGATTGAGGATTGAGGATTGAGGGCTGTGGATTGAGGACGAGGGCTGATGGTTGAGTATTGATGTTTGATTTCTGAGGATTGAGGATTGAGGATCGAGAATTGAGGATTGAGGATTGAGGGTTCAAGATTGAGGATTGGGTATTGAGGATTGAAGAATGAGGATTAAGGATTGAGGATTGAGGGTTGAGGATTGAAGAATGAGTATTGAGGATTGAAGATTGTGGATTGAGGATTGATGATTGAAGAATGAGGATTGAGGATTGAGGATTGACGATTGAGGACTGAGTATTGAGGATTGAGAATTGAGGTTTGAGGATTGAGGATTGAAGATTCAGTATTGAGGATTGAAGATTGAGTATTGAGAATTGAGGATTGAGGATTGACTATGAGGGCTGAGGGTTGAGGATTGCGGTTTGAGGACTGAGGACTGAGGATTGAGGATTGAGAATTGAGGATTGAGGATGTAGGATTGATGATTGAGGACTGGGTATTGAGGATTGAAGAATGAGGACTGAGGATTGAGGACTGAGGATTGAGGATTGAAGACTGAGGATTGAGGATTGAAGATTGAGGATTGAAGATTGAAGATCGAGGACTGAGCATTGAGGATTGAAGATTGAGGACAGGGATTGAGGATTGAAGATTGAGGATTAAGGATTGAGGATTGGGGATTGGGGATCTAGGATTGGAGATAGATTATTGAGGATTGAAGATTGAGGGTTGAGGGTTGAGGATTCAGGATTGAGAATTGATAATTGCGGATGGGGAGTGAGGGTTGAGGATTGAGGTTTGAGGAACGAGGATTGAGGGTTGAGGATTGAGGACAGAGGATTGACGATTGAGTATTGAAGATTGAGGATTGATGACTGACGATTGAGAATTGAGGATTGATGATTGCGGATTGAGGATTGAAGGTTGAGTATTGAGGGTTGAATATTGAGGATTGAGTATTGACAATTGATTGTTGAGGACTGAGGGCTGAAGATTGAGGATTCAGGATTGAGGATTCAGAATTGAGGTTTGAGGAATGAGGATTGAGGATTGAAGATTGATTATTGAGGATTGAATATTGAGGATTGAGGATTGAGGATTGAGGATTGAGGATTGAGGATGAGAGCTGAGCGTTGAGGATTGAGGTTTGAGGACTGAGGACTGAGGATTGAGTATTAAGAATTGAGGATTGAGGATTGAGTATTGAAGATTGAGGATTGGGTATTGAGGATTGAAGGATGAGGATTGAGGATTGAGTATTGAAGATTGAGGATTGAGGATTGAGGATTGAGGATTGATGAATGAGTATTGAGGATTGAAGATTGAGGATTGAGCATAGAGGATTGAGTATTGAGGATTGAGGATTGAAGATTGAGGATTGGGGACTGAGTGTTGAGGGTTGAGTGATGAGAATTGATGATTGTGGATAGAGATTTAAAGATTGCAGATTGAGTATTGAGTATTGAAAACTGTGAATTGATGATATTCTATTGAGGATTGAGAATTGACAACTGATTGTTGAGGACTTAGGTCTGAAGATTGAGGATTCATGGTTGAGGATTCAGGATTGAGGTTTGAGGACTGAGGATTGAGGATTGGGTATTGCGGATTGAAGATTGAGGATTGAGGATTGAGGATTGAGGATTGAAGATTCAGTATTGAGGATTGAAGATTGAGGATTGAGGATTGAGGACTGAGGATTGACTATGAGGACTGAGTATTGAGGATTGAGAATTGAGGATTGAGGATTGAGGATTGAAGATTCAGTATTGAGGATTCAAGATTGAGTATTGAGAATTGAGGATTGAGGATTGACTATGAGGGCTGAGGGTTGAGGATTGCGGTTTGAGGACTGAGGACTGAGGATTGAGGATTGAGAATTGAGGATTGAGGATTTAGGATTGAAGATTGAGGACTGGGTATTGAGGATTGAAGAATGAGGATTGAGGATTGAGGACTGAGGATTGAGGATTGAAGATTGAGGATTGAGGATTGAAGATTGAGCATTGAAGATTGAGTATTAAGGATTGAAGATTGAGGATTGGGGATTGAGGATTGAGGATTGAGGATTGAAGATTGAGGATTGGGGACTGAGTGTTGAGGGTTGAGTGATGAGAATTGATGTTTGTGGATAGAGATTTGAAGATTGCAGATTGAGTATTGCGTATGGAAAACTCTGAACTGAGGATATTCTATTGAGCATTGAGGATTGACAACTGATTGTTTTGGACTGAGGGCTGAAGATTAAGGTTTCAGGATTGAGGATTCAGGATTGTGGTTTGAGGACTGAGGATTGAGGTTTGAGGATTGAGGATTGAGGATTGAGGATTGAAGATTGAGGATTGAGGATTGAGGATTGAGGATTGAACATTGAGGATTGAGGATTGAGGATTGAGGATTGAGGATTGAGGATTGAAGATTGAATATTGATGATTGAAGGTTGAGGATTGAGGATTGAGGGTTGGGGATTGAGGACGAGGTCTGATGGTTGAGTATTGATGTTTGAGGTCTGAGGATTGAGGATTGAGGATTGAGAATTGAGGATTGAGGATTGAGGATTGACGATTGAGGATTGAGGACTGAGGATTGATGATTGAGGACTGAAGATTGAGTATTGAGGATTGAAGATTGGCTATTGAGGATTGAGGATTGAGGATTGAGGATTGAAGATTGAGGATTGGGGATTGAGGATTGACGATTGAGGATTGAGTACTGACGATTGAGGATTGAGGATTGAGGATTGAAGATTGAGGATTGAGGATTGTGGATTGAATATTGAGGACTTAGTGTTGAGGGTTGAGTGATGGGAATTGATGTTTGTAGATTGAGATTTGAAGATTGAAGAATGGGGATTGAGTATTGAAAACTGTGAATTGAGGATATTCTATTGAGGATTGAGGATTGACAATTGATTGTTGAGGACTGAGTGCTGAAGATTGAGGATTCAGGGTTGAGGATTCGGGTTTGAGGTTTGAGGACTGAGGATTGAGGGTTGAGGATTGAGGATTGAGGATTGACGCTTGAGTATTGATGGTTGAGTATTGAGGATTGATGGTTGAGGGTTGTGTGGAATATTGAGGATTGAGGATTGAGGATTGAGGACTGAAGAGTGAGGATTGAAGATTTAGTATTGACGATTGAAGATTGAGGATTTAGGATTGAGGATTGAGGATGAGGACTGAGGATTGACGATTGAAGATTGAGTATTGATGATTGAATGTTGAGGATTGAGATTTGAGGATTGAAGATTGAGTATTGAGGATTGAAGATTGATGATTGAGTGTTGAGGATTGAAGATTGAGGATTGAGGATTGAGGATTGAGGATTGAGGATTGAGGATTGAAGATTGAGGATTGGGGATTGAAGATTGAGTATTGAGGATGCAAGATTGAGGATTGAGGATTGAGGATTGAGGATTGAGAATTGAGGATTGCGGATTGAGGATTGAAGATTGAGTATTGAGGATTGAATATTGAGGATTGTGGATTGAGGATTGAGGATTGGGGATTGAAAATTAAGGATTGGGGATTGAGGATTGACGATTGAGGATTGAGTATTGAGGATTAAGTATTGAGGATTGAGGATTGAGGATTGAAGATTGAGGATTGGGGTCTGAGAGCTGAGGGTTGAGTGATGAGAATTGATGTTTGTGGATAGAGATCTAAAGATTGCAGATTGAGTATTGAGTATTGAAAACTGTGAATTGATGATATTCTATTGAGGATTGAGAATTGACAACTGATTGTTGAGGACTTAGGTCTGAAGATTGAGGATTCAGGCTTGAGGATTCAGGATTGAGGTTTGAGGACTGAGGATTGAGGATTGGGTATTACGGATTGAGCATTGAGGATTGAGGATTGAGGATTGAGGACTGAGGGTTGAGGACTGAAGATTGAATATTGATGATTGAAGATTGAGGATTGAGGATTGAGGGCTGTGGATTGAGGACGAGGACTGAGGGTTGAGTATTGATGTTTGAGGTCTGAGGATTTAGGATTGAGGATTGAGAATTGAGGATTGACGATTGAGGATTCAAGACTGAGGATTGGGTATTGAGGATTGAAGAATGAGGATTGAGGATTGAGGATTGAGGATTGAGGACTGATGATTGAGTATTGAGGGTTGAAGATTGAGGATTGAGGAATGAGGATTGAGGATTGAGGATTGAGGATTGAGTATTGAGGATTGAAGATTGGCTATTGAGGATTGAGGATTGAGGATTGAGGATTGAAGATTGAGGATTGGGGATTGAGGATTGACGATTGAGGATTGAGTAATGACGATTGAGGATTGAGGATTGAGGATTGAAGATTGAGGATTGAGGATTGTGGATTGAATATTGAGGACCTAGTGTTGAGTGTTGAGTGATGGGAATTGATGTTTGTGGATTGAGATTTGAAGATTGAAGAATGGGGATTGAGTATTGAAAACTGTGAATTGAGGATATTCTATTGAGGATTGAGGATTGACAATTGATTGTTGAGGACTGAGGGCTGAAGATTGAGGATTCAGGATTGAGGATTCGGGATTGAGGTTTGAGGACTGAGGATTGAGGGTTGAGGATTGAGGATTGAGGATTGACGCTTGAGGATTGATGGTTGAGGATGGAGGATTGAAGAGAGAGGACTGAGTGTAGAGGATTGAGTGTTGAGTATTGATGTTTGAGGATTGAGATTTGATTATTGAATTTGTGGATTGAGTATTGAACCATGAGAATTCAGGATATTCTACTGAGTATTGAGAATTGAGTATTGATTGTTGAGTATTGAGGATTGACGGTTGAGGGTTGTGTGGAACATTGAGGATTGAGGATTGAGGATTGAGGACTGAAGAGTGAGGATTGAAGATTTAGTATTGACGATTGAAGATTGAGGATTTAGGATTGAGTGTTGAGGATTGAGGACGAGGACTGACGGTTGAGGATTGATGTTTGAGGTCTGAGGATTGAGGATTGAGGATTGAGAATTGGGGATTGAGGATTGAGGACTGAAGATTGAGGATTGGGTATTGAGGATTGAAGAATGAGGATTGAGGATTGAGGATTGAGGATTGAGGATTGAAGATTGAGTATTGAGGATTGAAGATTGAGGATTGAGGATTGAGGATTGAGGACTGAGGGTTGAGGACTGAAGATTGAATATTGATGATTGAAGATTGAGGATTGAGTATTGAGGGCTGTGGATTGAGGACGAGGACTGAGTGTTGAGTATTGATGTTTGAGGTCTGAGGATTGAGGATTGAGGATTGAGAATTGAGGATTGAGGATTGAGGATACAAGATTGAGGATTGAGGATTGAGGATTGAGTATTGAGGATTGAGGATTGAAGATTGAGTATTGAGGATTGAAGATTGAGGATTGTGGATTGAGGATTGATGACTGAGGATTGAAGATTAAGGATTGGGGATTGAGGATTGAGGATTGAGGATGTAGGATTGAAGATTGAGGACTGGGTATTGAGGATTGAAGAATGAGGACTGAGGATTGAGGACTGAGGATTGAGGATTGAAGACTGAGGATTGAGGATTGAAGATTGAGGATTGAAGATTGAGGATTGAGGACTGAGCATTGAGGATTGAAGATTGAGGACAGGGATTGAGGATTGAAGATTGAGGATTAAGGATTGAGGATTGGGGATTGGGGATCTAGGATTGGAGATAGATTATTGAGGATTGAAGATTGAGGGTTGAGGATTCAGGATTGAGAATTGATAATTGCAGATGGGGAGTGAGGGTTGAGGATTGAGGTTTGAGGAACGAGGATTGAGGGTTGAGGATTGAGGACAGAGGATTGACGATTGAGTATTGAAGATTGAGGATTGATGACTGACGATTGAGGATTGAGGATTGATGATTGCGGATTGAGGATTGAAGGTTGAGTATTGAGGGTTGAATATTGAGGATTGAGTATTGACAATTGATTGTTGAGGACTGAGGGCTGAAGATTGAGGATTCAGGATTGAGGATTCAGAATTGAGGTTTGAGGACTGAGGATTGAGGATTGAAGATTGATTATTGAGGATTGAATATTGAGGATTGAGGATTGAGGATTGAGGATTGAGGATTGAGGATGAGAGCTGAGCGTTGAGGATTGAGGTTTGAGGACTGAGGAATGAGGATTGAGTATTAAGAATTGAGGATTGAGGATTGAGTATTGAAGATTGAGGATTGGGTATTGAGGATTGAAGGATGAGGCTTGAGGATTGAGGATTGAGGATTGAGGATTGAAGATTGAGTATTGAGGTTTGAAGACTGACGATTGAGGGTTGAGGATTGAGGATTGAGGATTGAGGATTGAGGATTGATGATTGAGTATTGAGGATTGAAGATTGAGGATTGAGCATAGAGGATTGAGTATTGAGGATTGAGGATTGAAGATTGAGGATTGGGGACTGAGTGTTGAGGGTTGAGTGATGAGACTTGATGATTGTGGATAGAGATTTAAAGATTGCAGATTGAGTATTGAGTATTGAAAACTGTGAATTGATGATATTCTATTGAGGATTGAGAATTGACAACTGATTGTTGAGGACTTAGGTCTGAAGATTGAGGATTCAGGATTGAGGATTCAGGATTGAGGTTTGAGGACTGAGGATTGAGGATTGGGTATTGCGGATTGAAGATTGAGGATTGAGGATTGAGGATTGGGGATTGAAGATTCAGTATTGAGGATTGAAGATTGAGGATTGAGGATTGAGGACTGAGGATTGACTATGAGGACTGAGTATTGAGGATTGAGAATTGAGGATTGAGGATTGAGGATTGAAGATTCAGTATTGAGGATTGAAGATTGTGTATTGAGAATTGAGGATTGAGGATTGACTATGAGGGCTGAGGGTTGAGGATTGCGGTTTGAGGACTGAGGACTGAGGATTGAGGATTGAGAATTGAGGATTGAGGATTTAGGATTGAAGATTGAGGACTGGGTATTGAGGATTGAAGAATGAGGATTGAGGATTGAGGACTGAGGATTAAGGATTGAAGATTGAGGATTGAGGATTGAAGATTGCGCATTGAAGATTGAGTATTAAGGATTGAAGATTGAGGATTGGGGATTGAGGATAGAGGATTGAGGATTGAAGATTGAGGATTGGGGACTGAGTGTTGAGGGTTGAGTGATGAGAATTGATGTTTGTGGATAGAGATTTGAAGATTGCAGATTGAGTATTGCGTATGGAAAACTCTGAACTGAGGATATTCTATTGAGCATTGAGGATTGACAACTGATTGTTTTGGACTGAGAGCTGAAGATTGAGGTTTCAGGATTGAGGATTCAGGATTGTGGTTTGAGGACTGAGGATTGAGGTTTGAGGATTGAGGATTGAGGATTGAGGGTTGAGGATTGAAGATTGAGGATTGAGGATTGAGGATTGAACCTTGAGGATTGAGGATTGAGGATTGAGGATTGAGGATTGAGGATTGAAGATTGAATATTGATGATTGAAGGTTGAGGATTGAGGATTGAGGGTTGGGGATTGAGGACGAGGTCTGATGGTTTAGTATTGATGTTTGAGGTCTGAGGATTGAGGATTGAGGATTGAGAATTGAGGATTGAGGATTGAGGATTGACGATTGAGGATTGAGGACTGAGGATTGATGATTGAGGACTGAAGATTGAGTATTGAGGATTGAAGATTGGCTATTGAGGATTGAGGATTGATGATTGAGGATTGAAGATTGAGGATTGGGGATTGAGGATTGACGATTGAGGATTGAGTACTGACGATTGAGGATTGAGGATTGAGGATTGAGGACTGAGGATTGAGGATTGATGATTGAGGATTGAAGATTGAGGATTGACGATTGAGGATTGAACATTGAGGATTGAGGTTTGAGGACTGAGGATTGAGGATTGGGTATTGCGGATTGAACATTTAGGATTGAGTATTGAGGATTGAGGACTGATGATTGAGGACTGAAGATTGAATATTGATGATTGAAGATTGAGGATTGAGGATTGAGGGCTGTGGATTGAGGACGAGGGCTGATGGTTGAGTATTGATGTTTGATTTCTGAGGATTGAGGATTGAGGATCGAGAATTGAGGATTGAGGATTGAGGATCAAGATTGTGGATTGGGTATTGAGGATTGAAGAATGAGGATTAAGGATTGAGGATTGAGGGTTGAGGATTGAAGAATGAGGATTGAGGATTGAGGGTTGAGGATTGAAGATTGAGGATTGAGGATTGAGGATTGAGGATTGAACATTGAGGATTGAGGATTGAGGATTGAGGATTGAGGATTGAGGATTGAAGATTGAATATTGATGATTGAAGGTTGAGGATTGAGGATTGAGGGTTGTGGATTGAGGACGAGGTCTGATGGTTGAGTATTGATGTTTGAGGTCTGAGGATTGAGGATTGAGGATTGAGAATTGAGGATTGAGGATTGAGGATTGACGATTGAGGATTCAGGACTGAGGATTGATGATTGAGGATTGAAGATTGAGTATTGAGGATTGAAGATTGGCTATTGAGGATTGAGGATTGAGGATTGAGGATTGAAGATTGAGGATTGGGGATTGAGGATTGACGATTGAATATTGAATATTGATGATTGAAGGTTGAGCATTGAGGATTGAGGGTTGTGGATTGAGGACGAGGTCTGATGGTTGAGTATTGATGTTTGAGGTCTGAGGATTGAGGATTGAGGATTGAGAATTGAGGATTGAGGATTGAGGATTGACGATTGAGGATTGAGGACTGAGGATTGATGATTGAGGACTGAAGATTGAGTATTGAGGATTGAAGATTGGCTATTGAGGATTGAGGATTGAGGATTGAGGATTGAAGATTGAGGATTGGGGATTGAGGATTGACGATTGAGGATTGAGTAATGACGATTGAGGATTGAGGATTGAGGATTGAAGATTGAGGATTGAGGATTGTGGATTGAATATTGAGGACCTAGTGTTGAGTGTTGAGTGATGGGAATTGATGTTTGTGGATTGAGATTTGAAGATTGAGGAATGGGGATTGAGTATTGAAAACTGTGAATTGAGGATATTCTATTGAGGATTGAGGATTGACAATTGATTGTTGAGGACTGAGGGCTGAAGATTGAGGATTCAGGATTGAGGATTCGGGATTGAGGTTTGAGGACTGAGGATTGAGGGTTGAGGATTGAGGATTGAGGATTGACGCTTGAGGATTGATGGTTGAGGATGGAGGATTGAAGAGAGAGGACTGAGTGTAGAGGATTGAGTGTTGAGGATTGATGTTTGAGGATTGAGATTTGATTATTGAATTTGTGGATTGAGTATTGAACCATGAGAATTCAGGGTATTCTACTGAGTATTGAGAATTGAGTATTGATTGTTGAGTATTGAGGATTGACGGTTGAGGGTTGTGTGGAACATTGAGGATTGAGGATTGAGGATTGAGGACTGAAGAGTGAGGATTGAAGATTTAGTATTGACGATTGAAGATTGAGGATTTAGGATTGAGTGTTGAGGATTGAGGACGAGGACTGACGGTTGAGGATTGATGTTTGAGGTCTGAGGATTGAGGATTGAGGATTGAGAATTGGGGATTGAGGATTGAGGACTGAAGATTGAGGATTGGGTATTGAGGATTGATGAATGAGGATTGAGGATTGAGGATTGAGGATTGAGGATTGAAGATTGAGTATTGAGGATTGAAGATTGAGGATTGAGGATTGAGGATTGAGGACTGAGGGTTGAGGACTGAAGATTGAATATTGATGATTGAAGATTGAGGATTGAGTATTGAGGGCTGTGGATTGAGGACGAGGACTGAGGGTTGAGTATTGATGTTTGAGGTCTGAGGATTGAGGATTGAGGATTGAGAATTGAGGATTGAGGATTGAGGATACAAGATTGAGGATTGAGGATTGAGGATTGAGAATTGAGGATTGAGGATTGAAGATTGAGTATTGAGGATTGAAGATTGAGGATTGTGGATTGAGGATTGATGATTGAGGATTGAAGATTAAGGATTGGGGATTGAGGATTGAAGATTGAGGATTGAGGATTGAGGATTGAGGATTGAGGATTGAGGACGAGGGCTGAGGTTTGAGGATTGAGGTTTGAGGACTGTGGACTGAGGATTGAGGATTGAGAATTGAGGATTGAGGATTGAGTATTGAAGATTGAGGATTGGGGACTGAGTGTTGAGGGTTGAGTGATGAGAATTGATGATTGTGGATAGAGATTTAAAGATTGCAGATTGAGTATTGAGTATTGAAAACTGTGAATTGATGATATTCTATTGAGGATTGAGAATTGACAACTGATTGTTGAGGACTTAGGTCTGAAGATTGTGGATTCAGGATTGAGGATTCAGGATTGAGGTTTGAGGACTGAGGATTGAGGATTGGGTATTGCGGATTGAACATTGAGGATTGAGGATTGAGGATTGAGGACTGCTGATTGAGGACTGAAGATTGAATATTGATGATTGAAGATTGAGGATTGAGGATTGAGGGCTGTGGATTGAGGACGAGGGCTGATGGTTGAGTATTGATGTTTGATTTCTGAGGATTGAGGATTGAGGATCGAGAATTGAGGATTGAGGATTGAGGATTCAAGATTGAGGATTGGGTATTGAGGATTGAAGAATGAGGATTAAGGATTGAGGATTGAGGGTTGAGGATTGAAGAATGAGTATTGAGGATTGAAGATTGTGGATTGAGGATTGATGATTGAGGAATGAGGATTGAGGATTGAGGATTGACGATTGAGGACTGAGTACGAGGATTGAGAATTGAGGATTGAGGATTGAGGATTGAAGATTCAGTATTGAGGATTGAAGATTGAGTATTGAGAATTGAGGATTGAGGATTGACTATGAGGGCTGAGGGTTGAGGATTGCGGTTTGAGGACTGAGGACTGAGGATTGAGGATTGAGAATTGAGGATTGAGGATGTAGGATTGACGATTGAGTATTGAAGATTGAGGATTGATGACTGACGATTGAGAATTGAGGATTGATGATTGCGGATTGAGGATTGAAGGTTGAGTATTGAGGGTTGAATATTGAGGATTGAGTATTGACAATTGATTGTTGAGGACTGAGGGCTGAAGATTGAGGATTCAGGATTGAGGATTCAGAATTGAGGTTTGAGGACTGAGGATTGAGGATTGAAGATTGATTATTGAGGATTGAATATTGAGGATTGAGGATTGAGGATTGAGGGTTGAGGATTGAGGATGAGAGCTGAGCGTTGAGGATTGAGGTTTGAGGACTGAGGACTGAGGATTGAGTATTAAGGATTGAGGATTGAGGATTGAGTATTGAAGATTGAGGATTGGGTATTGAGGATTGAAGGATGAGGCTTGAGGATTGAGGATTGAGGATTGAGGATTGAAGATTGAGTATTGAGGTTTGAAGACTGACGATTGAGGGTTGAGGATTGAGGATTGAGGATTGAGGACTGAGGATTGATGATTGAGTATTGAGGATTGAAGATTGAGGATTGAGCATAGAGGATTGAGTATTGAGGATTGAGGATTGAAGATTGAGGATTGGGGACTGAGTGTTGAGGGTTGAGTGATGAGAATTGATGATTGTGGATAGAGATTTAAAGATTGCAGATTGAGTATTGAGTATTGAAAACTGTGAATTGATGATATTCTATTGAGGATTGAGAATTGACAACTGATTGTTGAGGACTTAGGTCTGAAGATTGAGGATTCAGGATTGAGGATTCAGGATTGAGGTTTGAGGACTGAGGATTGAGGATTGGGTATTGCGGATTGAAGATTGAGGATTGAGGATTGAGGATTGAGGATTGAAGATTCAGTATTGAGGATTGAAGATTGAGGATTGAGGATTGAGGACTGAGGATTGACTATGAGGACTGAGTATTGAGGATTGAGAATTGAGGTTTGAGGATTGAGGATTGAGGATTGAAGATTCAGTATTGAGGATTGAAGATTGAGTATTGAGAATTGAGGATTGAGGATTGACTATGAGGACTGAGTATTGAGGATTGAGAATTGAGGATTGAGGATTGAGGATTGAAGATTCAGTATTGAGGATTGAAGATTGAGTATTGAGAATTGAGGATTGAGGATTGACTATGAGGGCTGAGGGTTGAGGATTGCGGTTTGAGGACTGAGGACTGAGGATTGAGGATTGAGAATTGAGGATTGAGGATTTAGGATTGAAGATTGAGGACTGGGTATTGAGGATTGAAGAATGAGGATTGAGGATTGAGGACTGAGGATTGAGGATTGAAGATTGAGGATTGAGGATTGAAGATTGAGCATTGAAGATTGAGTATTAAGGATTGAAGATTGAGGATTGGGGATTGAGGATTGCGGATTGAGGATTGAAGATTGAGGATTGGGGACTGAGGATTGATGATTGAGGACTGAAGATTGAGTATTGAGGATTGAAGATTGGCTATTGAGGATTGAGGATTGAGGATTGAGGATTGAAGATTGAGGATTGGGGATTGAGGATTGACGATTGAGGATTGAGTAATGACGATTGAGGATTGAGGATTGAGGATTGAAGATTGAGGATTGAGGATTGTGGATTGAATATTGAGGACCTAGTGTTGAGTGTTGAGTGATGGGAATTGATGTTTGTGGATTGAGATTTGAAGATTGAAGAATGGGGATTGAGTATTGAAAACTGTGAATTGAGGATATTCTATTGAGGATTGAGGATTGACAATTGATTGTTGAGGACTGAGGGCTGAAGATTGAGGATTCAGGATTGAGGATTCGGGATTGAGGTTTGAGGACTGAGGATTGAGGGTTGAGGATTGAGGATTGAGGATTGACGCTTGAGGATTGATGGTTGAGGATGGAGGATTGAAGAGAGAGGACTGAGTGTAGAGGATTGAGTGTTGAGGATTGATGTTTGAGGATTGAGATTTGATTATTGAATTTGTGGATTGAGTATTGAACCATGAGAATTCAGGGTATTCTACTGAGTATTGAGAATTGAGTATTGATTGTTGAGTATTGTGGATTGACGGTTGAGGGTTGTGTGGAACATTGAGGATTGAGGATTGAGGATTGAGGACTGAAGAGTGAGGATTGAAGATTTAGTATTGACGATTGAAGATTGAGGATTTAGGATTGAGTGTTGAGGATTGAGGACGAGGACTGACGGTTGAGGATTGATGTTTGAGGTCTGAGGATTGAGGATTGAGGATTGAGAATTGGGGATTGAGGATTGAGGACTGAAGATTGAGGATTGGGTATTGAGGATTGAAGAATGAGGATTGAGGATTGAGGATTGAGGATTGAGGATTGAAGATTGAGTATTGAGGATTGAAGATTGAGGATTGAGGATTGAGGATTGAGGACTGAGGGTTGAGGACTGAAGATTGAATATTGATGATTGAAGATTGAGGATTGAGTATTGAGGGCTGTGGATTGAGGACGAGGACTGACGGTTGAGTATTGATGTTTGAGGTCTGAGGATTGAGGATTGAGGATTGAGAATTGAGGATTGAGGATTGAGGATACAAGATTGAGGATTGAGGATTGAGGATTGAGAATTGAGGATTGAGGATTGAAGATTGAGTATTGAGGATTGAAGATTGAGGATTGTGGATTGAGGATTGATGATTGAGGATTGAAGATTAAGTATTGGGGATTGAGGATTGAAGATTGAGGATTGAGGATTGAGGATTGAGGATTGAGGATTGAGGACGAGGGCTGAGGTTTGAGGATTGAGGTTTGAGGACTGTGGACTGAGGATTGAGGATTGAGAATTGAGGATTGAGGATTGAGTATTGAAGATTGAGGATTGGGGACTGAGTGTTGAGGGTTGAGTGATGAGAATTGATGATTGTGGATAGAGATTTAAAGATTGCAGATTGAGTATTGAGTATTGAAAACTGTGAATTGATGATATTCTATTGAGGATTGAGAATTGACAACTGATTGTTGAGGACTTAGGTCTGAAGATTGTGGATTCAGGATTGAGGATTCAGGATTGAGGTTTGAGGACTGAGGATTGAGGATTGGGTATTGCGGATTGAACATTGAGGATTGAGGATTGAGGATTGAGGACTGCTGATTGAGGACTGAAGATTGAATATTGATGATTGAAGATTGAGGATTGAGGATTGAGGGCTGTGGATTGAGGACGAGGGCTGATGGTTGAGTATTGATGTTTGATTTCTGAGGATTGAGGATTGAGGATCGAGAATTGAGGATTGAGGATTGAGGATTCAAGATTGAGGATTGGGTATTGAGGATTGAAGAATGAGGATTAAGGATTGAGGATTGAGGGTTGAGGATTGAAGAATGAGTATTGAGGATTGAAGATTGTGGATTGAGGATTGATGATTGAGGAATGAGGATTGAGGATTGAGGATTGACGATTGAGGACTGAGTACGAGGATTGAGAATTGAGGATTGAGGATTGAGGATTGAAGATTCAGTATTGAGGATTGAAGATTGAGTATTGAGAATTGAGGATTGAGGATTGACTATGAGGGCTGAGGGTTGAGGATTGCGGTTTGAGGACTGAGGACTGAGGATTGAGGATTGAGAATTGAGGATTGAGGATGTAGGATTGACGATTGAGTATTGAAGATTGAGGATTGATGACTGACGATTGAGAATTGAGGATTGATGATTGCGGATTGAGGATTGAAGGTTGAGTATTGAGGGTTGAATATTGAGGATTGAGTATTGACAATTGATTGTTGAGGACTGAGGGCTGAAGATTGAGGATTCAGGATTGAGGATTCAGAATTGAGGTTTGAGGACTGAGGATTGAGGATTGAAGATTGATTATTGAGGATTGAATATTGAGGATTGAGGATTGAGGATTGAGGGTTGAGGATTGAGGATGAGAGCTGAGCGTTGAGGATTGAGGTTTTAGGACTGAGGACTGAGGATTGAGTATTAAGAATTGAGGATTGAGGATTGAGTATTGAAGATTGAGGATTGGGTATTGAGGATTGAAGGATGAGGCTTGAGGATTGAGGACTGAGGATTAAGTATTGAAGATTGAGGATTGAGGATTGAAGATTGCGCATTGAAGATTGAGTATTAAGGATTGAAGATTGAGGATTGGGGATTGAGGATAGAGGATTGAGGATTGAAGATTGAGGATTGGGGACTGAGTGTTGAGGGTTGAGTGATGAGAATTGATGTTTGTGGATAGAGATTTGAAGATTGCAGATTGAGTATTGCGTATGGAAAACTCTGAACTGAGGATATTCTATTGAGCATTGAGGATTGACAACTGATTGTTTTGGACTGAGAGCTGAAGATTGAGGTTTCAGGATTGAGGATTCAGGATTGTGGTTTGAGGACTGAGGATTGAGGTTTGAGGATTGAGGATTGAGGATTGAGGGTTGAGGATTGAAGATTGAGGATTGAGGATTGAGGATAGAACCTTGAGGATTGAGGATTGAGGATTGAGGATTGAGGATTGAGGATTGAAGATTGAATATTGATGATTGAAGGTCGAGGATTGAGGATTGAGGGTTGGGGATTGAGGACGAGGTCTGATGGTTGAGTATTGATGTTTGAGGTCTGAGGATTGAGGATTGAGGATTGAGAATTGAGGATTGAGGATTGAGGATTGACGATTGAGGATTGAGGACTGAGGATTGATGATTGAGGACTGAAGATTGAGTATTGAGGATTGAAGATTGGCTATTGAGGATTGAGGATTGATGATTGAGGATTGAAGATTGAGGATTGGGGATTGAGGATTGACGATTGAGGATTGAGTACTGACGATTGAGGATTGAGGATTGAGGATTGAGGACTGAGGATTGAGGATTGATGATTGAGGATTGAAGATTGAGGATTGAGGATTGAGGATTGAACATTGAGGATTGAGGTTTGAGGACTGAGGATTGAGGATTGGGTATTGCGGATTGAACATTTAGGATTGAGTATTGAGGATTGAGGACTGATGATTGAGGACTGAAGATTGAATATTGATGATTGAAGATTGAGGATTGAGGATTGAGGGCTGTGGATTGAGGACGAGGGCTGATGGTTGAGTATTGATGTTTGATTTCTGAGGATTGAGGATTGAGGATCGAGAATTGAGGATTGAGGATTGAGGATCAAGATTGTGGATTGGGTATTGAGGATTGAAGAATGAGGATTAAGGATTGAGGATTGAGGGTTGAGGATTGAAGAATGAGGATTGAGGATTGAGGGTTGAGGATTGAAGATTGAGGATTGAGGATTGAGGATTGAGGATTGAACATTGAGGATTGAGGATTGAGGATTGAGGATTGAGGATTGAGGATTGAAGATTGAATATTGATGATTGAAGGTTGAGGATTGAGGATTGAGGGTTGTGGATTGAGGACGAGGTCTGATGGTTGAGTATTGATGTTTGAGGTCTGAGGATTGAGGATTGAGGATTGAGAATTGAGGATTGAGGATTGAGGATTGACGATTGAGGATTCAGGACTGAGGATTGATGATTGAGGATTGAAGATTGAGTATTGAGGATTGAAGATTGGCTATTGAGGATTGAGGATTGAGGATTGAGGATTGAAGATTGAGGATTGGGGATTGAGGATTGACGATTGAATATTGAATATTGATGATTGAAGGTTGAGCATTGAGGATTGAGGGTTGTGGATTGAGGACGAGGTCTGATGGTTGAGTATTGATGTTTGAGGTCTGAGGATTGAGGATTGAGGATTGAGAATTGAGGATTGAGGATTGAGGATTGACGATTGAGGATTGAGGACTGAGGATTGATGATTGAGGACTGAAGATTGAGTATTGAGGATTGAAGATTGGCTATTGAGGATTGAGGATTGAGGATTGAGGATTGAAGATTGAGGATTGGGGATTGAGGATTGACGATTGAGGATTGAGTAATGACGATTGAGGATTGAGGATTGAGGATTGAAGATTGAGGATTGAGGATTGTGGATTGAATATTGAGGACCTAGTGTTGAGTGTTGAGTGATGGGAATTGATGTTTGTGGATTGAGATTTGAAGATTGAAGAATGGGGATTGAGTATTGAAAACTGTGAATTGAGGATATTCTACTGAGGATTGAGGATTGACAATTGATTGTTGAGGACTGAGGGCTGAAGATTGAGGATTCAGGATTGAGGATTCGGGATTGAGGTTTGAGGACTGAGGATTGAGGGTTGAGGATTGAGGATTGAGGATTGACGCTTGAGGATTGATGGTTGAGGATGGAGGATTGAAGAGAGAGGACTGAGTGTAGAGGATTGAGTGTTGAGGATTGATGTTTGAGGATTGAGATTTGATTATTGAATTTGTGGATTGAGTATTGAACCATGAGAATTCAGGGTATTCTACTGAGTATTGAGAATTGAGTATTGATTGTTGAGTATTGAGGATTGACGGTTGAGGGTTGTGTGGAACATTGAGGATTGAGGATTGAGGATTGAGGACTGAAGAGTGAGGATTGAAGATTTAGTATTGACGATTGAAGATTGAGGATTTAGGATTGAGTGTTGAGGATTGAGGACGAGGACTGACGGTTGAGGATTGATGTTTGAGGTCTGAGGATTGAGGATTGAGGATTGAGAATGGGGGATTGAGGATTGAGGACTGAAGATTGAGGATTGGGTATTGAGGATTGATGAATGAGGATTGAGGATTGAGGATTGAGGATTGAGGATTGAAGATTGAGTATTGAGGATTGAAGATTGAGGATTGAGGATTGAGGATTGAGGACTGAGGGTTGAGGACTGAAGATTGAATATTGATGATTGAAGATTGAGGATTGAGTATTGAGGGCTGTGGATTGAGGACGAGGACTGAGGGTTGAGTATTGATGTTTGAGGTCTGAGGATTGAGGATTGAGGATTGAGAATTGAGGATTGAGGATTGAGGATACAAGATTGAGGATTGAGGATTGAGGATTGAGAATTGAGGATTGAGGATTGAAGATTGAGTATTGAGGATTGAAGATTGAGGATTGTGGATTGAGGATTGATGATTGAGGATTGAAGATTAAGGATTGGGGATTGAGGATTGAAGATTGAGGATTGAGGATTGAGGATTGAGGATTGAGGATTGAGGACGAGGGCTGAGGTTTGAGGATTGAGGTTTGAGGACTGTGGACTGAGGATTGAGGATTGAGAATTGAGGATTGAGGATTGAGTATTGAAGATTGAGGATTGGGGACTGAGTGTTGAGGGTTGAGTGATGAGAATTGATGATTGTGGATAGAGATTTAAAGATTGCAGATTGAGTATTGAGTATTGAAAACTGTGAATTGATGATATTCTATTGAGGATTGAGAATTGACAACTGATTGTTGAGGACTTAGGTCTGAAGATTGTGGATTCAGGATTGAGGATTCAGGATTGAGGTTTGAGGACTGAGGATTGAGGATTGGGTATTGCGGATTGAACATTGAGGATTGAGGATTGAGGATTGAGGACTGCTGATTGAGGACTGAAGATTGAATATTGATGATTGAAGATTGAGGATTGAGGATTGAGGGCTGTGGATTGAGGACGAGGGCTGATGGTTGAGTATTGATGTTTGATTTCTGAGGATTGAGGATTGAGGATCGAGAATTGAGGATTGAGGATTGAGGATTCAAGATTGAGGATTGGGTATTGAGGATTGAAGAATGAGGATTAAGGATTGAGGATTGAGGGTTGAGGATTGAAGAATGAGTATTGAGGATTGAAGATTGTGGATTGAGGATTGATGATTGAGGAATGAGGATTGAGGATTGAGGATTGACGATTGAGGACTGAGTACGAGGATTGAGAATTGAGGATTGAGGATTGAGGATTGAAGATTCAGTATTGAGGATTGAAGATTGAGTATTGAGAATTGAGGATTGAGGATTGACTATGAGGGCTGAGGGTTGAGGATTGCGGTTTGAGGACTGAGGACTGAGGATTGAGGATTGAGAATTGAGGATTGAGGATGTAGGATTGACGATTGAGTATTGAAGATTGAGGATTGATGACTGACGATTGAGAATTGAGGATTGATGATTGCGGATTGAGGATTGAAGGTTGAGTATTGAGGGTTGAATATTGAGGATTGAGTATTGACAATTGATTGTTGAGGACTGAGGGCTGGAGATTGAGGATTCAGGATTGAGGATTCAGAATTGAGGTTTGAGGACTGAGGATTGAGGATTGAAGATTGATTATTGAGGATTGAATATTGAGGATTGAGGATTGAGGATTGAGGGTTGAGGATTGAGGATGAGAGCTGAGCGTTGAGGATTGAGGTTTGAGGACTGAGGACTGAGGATTGAGTATTAAGGATTGAGGATTGAGGATTGAGTATTGAAGATTGAGGATTGGGTATTGAGGATTGAAGGATGAGGCTTGAGGATTGAGGATTGAGGATTGAGGATTGAAGATTGAGTATTGAGGTTTGAAGACTGACGATTGAGGGTTGAGGATTGAGGATTGAGGATTGAGGACTGAGGATTGATGATTGAGTATTGAGGATTGAAGATTGAGGATTGAGCATAGAGGATTGAGTATTGAGGATTGAGGATTGAAGATTGAGGATTGGGGACTGAGTGTTGAGGGTTGAGTGATGAGAATTGATGATTGTGGATAGAGATTTAAAGATTGCAGATTGAGTATTGAGTATTGAAAACTGTGAATTGATGATATTCTATTGAGGATTGAGAATTGACAACTGATTGTTGAGGACTTAGGTCTGAAGATTGAGGATTCAGGATTGAGGATTCAGGATTGAGGTTTGAGGACTGAGGATTGAGGATTGGGTATTGCGGATTGAAGATTGAGGATTGAGGATTGAGGATTGAGGATTGAAGATTCAGTATTGAGGATTGAAGATTGAGGATTGAGGATTGAGGACTGAGGATTGACTATGAGGACTGAGTATTGAGGATTGAGAATTGAGGTTTGAGGATTGAGGATTGAGGATTGAAGATTCAGTATTGAGGATTGAAGATTGAGTATTGAGAATTGAGGATTGAGGATTGACTATGAGGACTGAGTATTGAGGATTGAGAATTGAGGATTGAGGATTGAGGATTGAAGATTCAGTATTGAGGATTGAAGATTGAGTATTGAGAATTGAGGATTGAGGATTGACTATGAGGGCTGAGGGTTGAGGATTGCGGTTTGAGGACTGAGGACTGAGGATTGAGGATTGAGAATTGAGGATTGAGGATTTAGGATTGAAGATTGAGGACTGGGTATTGAGGATTGAAGAATGAGGATTGAGGATTGAGGACTGAGGATTGAGGATTGAAGATTGAGGATTGAGGATTGAAGATTGAGCATTGAAGATTGAGTATTAAGGATTGAAGATTGAGGATTGGGGATTGAGGATTGCGGATTGAGGATTGAAGATTGAGGATTGGGGACTGAGTGTTGAGGGTTGAGTGATGAGAATTGATGTTTGTGGATAGAGATTTGAAGATTGCAGATTGAGTATTGCGTATGGAAAACTCTGAACTGAGGATATTCTATTGAGCATTGAGGATTGACAACTGATTGTTTTGGACTGAGGGCTGAAGATTGAGGTTTCAGGATTGAGGATTCAGGATTGTGGTTTGAGGACTGAGGATTGAGGTTTGAGGATTGAGGATTGAGGATTGAGGGTTGAGGATTGAAGATTGAGGATTGAGGATTGAGGATTGAACATTGAGGATTGAGGATTGAGGATTGAGGATTGAGGATTGAGGATTGAAGATTGAATATTGATGATTGAAGGTTGAGGATTGAGGATTGAGTGTTGGGGATTGAGGACGAGGTCTGATGGTTGAGTATTGATGTTTGAGGTCTGAGGATTGAGGATTGAGGATTGAGAATTGAGGATTGAGGATTGAGGATTGACGATTGAGGATTGAGGACTGAGGATTGATGATTGAGGACTGAAGATTGAGTATTGAGGATTGAAGATTGGCTATTGAGGATTGAGGATTGAGGATTGAGGATTGAAGATTGAGGATTGGGGATTGAGGATTGACGATTGAGGATTGAGTACTGACGATTGAGGATTGAGGATTGAGGATTGAAGATTGAGGATTGAGGATTGTGGATTGAATATTGAGGACTTAGTGTTGAGGGTTGAGTGACGGGAATTGATGTTTGTGGATTGAGATTTGAAGATTGAAGAATGGGGATTGAGTATTGAAAACTGTGAATTGAGGATATTCTATTGAGGATTGAGGATTGACAATTGATTGTTGAGGACTGAAGGCTGAAGATTGAGGATTCAGGATTGAGGAATCGGGATTGATGTTTGAGGACTGAGGATTGAGGGTTGAGGATTGAGGATTGAGGATTGACGCTTGAGGATTGATGGTTGAGGATGGAGGATTGAAGATAGAGGACTGAGTGTAGAGGATTGAGTGTTGAGGATTGATGTTTGAGGATTGAGATTTGATTATTGAATTTGTGGATTGAGTATTGAACCATGAGAATTCAGGATATTCTACTGAGTATTGAGAATTGAGTATTGATTGTTGAGTATTGAGGATTGATGGTTGAGGGTTGTGTGGAACATTGAGGATTGAGGATTGAGGATTGAGGACTGAAGATTGAGGATTGACGATTTAGTATTGACGATTGAAGATTGAGGATTTAGCATTGAGTGTTGAGGATTGAGGACGAGGACTAACGGTTGAGGATTTATGTTTGAGGTCTGAGGATTGAGGAATGAGGATTGAGAATTGGGGATTGAGGATTGAGGACTGAAGATTGAGGATTGGGTATTGAGGATTGAAGAATGAGGATTGAGGATTGAGGATTGAGGATTGAGGATTGAAGATTGAGTATTGAGGATTGAAGATTGAGGATTGAGGATTGAGGATTGAACATTGAGGACTGAGTGTTGAGGGTTGAGTGATGAGAATTGATGTTTGTGGATAGAGATTTGAAGATTGCAGATTGAGTATTGTGTATCGAAAACTGCGAATTGAGGATATTCTATTGAGGATTGAGGATTGTCACCTGATTGTTGAGGACTGAGGGCTGAAGATTGAGGATTCAGGATTGAGGTTTCAGAATTGAGGTTTGAGGTCTGAGGATTGAGGATTGAGGATTGAATATTGAGTATTGAGGATTGAAGACTGAGGATTGAGGATTGAGGATTGAGGATGAGGACTGAGGATTGACGATTGAAGACTGAGTATTGAGGATTGAATGTTGAGGATTGAGCTTTGAGGATTGAAGATTGAGTATTGAGGATTGAAGATTGATGATTGAGTGTTGAGGATTGAAGATTGAGGATTGAGGATTGAGGATTGAGGACTGAGGATTGAGGATTGATGATTGAGGGTTGAAGATTGAGGATTGAGGATTGAGGATTGAAGATTGAGGATTGAACATTGAGGATTGAGGTTTGAGGACTGAGGATTGAGGATTGGGTATTGCGGATTGAACATTTAGGATTGAGGATTGAGGATTGAGGACTGATGATTGAGGACTGAAGATTGAATATTGATGATTGAAGATTGAGGATTGAGGATTGAGGGCTGTGGATTGAGGACGAGGGCTGATGGTTGAGTATTGATGTTTGATTTCTGAGGATTGAGGATTGAGGATCGAGAATTGAGGATTGAGGATTGAGGATTCAAGATTGTGGATTGGGTATTGAGGATTGAAGAATGAGGATTAAGGATTGAGGATTGAGGGTTGAGGATTGAAGAATGAGGATTGAGGATTGAGGGTTGAGGATTAAAGATTGAGGATTGAGGATTGAGGATTGAGGATTGAACATTGAGGATTGAGGATTGAGGATTGAGGATTGAGGATTGAGGATTGAAGATTGAATATTGATGATTGAAGGTTGAGGATTGAGGATTGAGGGTTGTGGATTGAGGACGAGGTCTGATGGTTGAGTATTGATGTTTGAGGTCTGAGGATTGAGGATTGAGGATTGAGAATTGAGGATTGAGGATTGAGGATTGACGATTGAGGATTCAGGACTGAGGATTGATGATTGAGGATTGAAGATTGAGTATTGAGGATTGAAGATTGGCTATTGAGGATTGAGGATTGAGGATTGAGGATTGAAGATTGAGGATTGGGGATTGAGGATTGACGATTGAGGATTGAGTAATGACGATTGAGGATTGAGGATTGAGGATTGAAGATTGAGGATTGAGGATTGTGGATTGAATATTGAGGACTTAGTGTTGAGGGTTGAGTGATGGGAATTGATGTTTGTGGATTGAGATTTGAAGATTGAAGAATGGGGATTGAGTATTGAAAACTGTGAATTGAGGATATTCTATTGAGGATTGAGGATTGACAATTGATTGTTGAGGACTGAGGGCTGAAGATTGAGGATTCAGGGTTGAGGATTCGGGTTTGAGGTTTGAGGACTGAGGATTGAGGGTTGAGGATTGAGGATTGAGGATTGACGCTTGAGTATTGATGGTTGAGTATTGAGGATTGATGGTAGAGGGTTGTGTGGAATATTGAGGATTGAGGATTGAGGATTGAGGACTGAAGAGTGAGGATTGAAGATTTAGTATTGACGATTGAAGATTGAGGATTTAGGATTGAGGATTGATGATGAGGACTGAGGATTGACGATTGAAGATTGAGTATTGAGGATTGAATGTTGAGGATTGAGATTTGAGGATTGAAGATTGAGTATTGGGGATTGAAGATTGAAGATTGAGTATTGAGGATTGAATGTTGAGGATTGAGATTTGAGGATTGAAGATTGAGTATTGAGGATTGAAGATTGATGATTGAGTGTTGAGGATTGAGGATTGAGGATTGAGGATTGAGGATTGAGGATTGCGGATTGAGGATTGAAGATTGAGTATTGAGGATTGAATATTGAGGATTGTGGATTGAGGATTGAGGATTGACGATTGAATATTGAATATTGATGATTGAAGGTTGAGCATTGAGGATTGAGGGTTGTGGATTGAGGACGAGGTCTGATGGTTGAGTATTGATGTTTGAGGTCTGAGGATTGAGGATTGAGGATTGAGAATTGAGGATTGAGGATTGAGGATTGACGATTGAGGATTGAGGACTGAGGATTGATGATTGAGGACTGAAGATTGAGTATTGAGGATTGAAGATTGGCTATTGAGGATTGAGGATTGAGGATTGAGGATTGAAGATTGAGGATTGGGGATTGAGGATTGACGATTGAGGATTGAGTAATGACGATTGAGGATTGAGGATTGAGGATTGAAGATTGAGGATTGAGGATTGTGGATTGAATATTGAGGACCTAGTGTTGAGTGTTGAGTGATGGGAATTGATGTTTGTGGATTGAGATTTGAAGATTGAAGAATGGGGATTGAGTATTGAAAACTGTGAATTGAGGATATTCTATTGAGGATTGAGGATTGACAATCGATTGTTGAGGACTGAGGGCTGAAGATTGAGGATTCAGGATTGAGGATTCGGGATTGAGGTTTGAGGACTGAGGATTGAGGGTTGAGGATTGAGGATTGAGGATTGACGCTTGAGGATTGATGGTTGAGGATGGAGGATTGAAGAGAGAGGACTGAGTGTAGAGGATTGAGTGTTGAGGATTGATGTTTGAGGATTGAGATTTGATTATTGAATTTGTGGATTGAGTATTGAACCATGAGAATTCAGGGTATTCTACTGAGTATTGAGAATTGAGTATTGATTGTTGAGTATTGTGGATTGACGGTTGAGGGTTGTGTGGAACATTGAGGATTGAGGATTGAGGATTGAGGACTGAAGAGTGAGGATTGAAGATTTAGTATTGACGATTGAAGATTGAGGATTTAGGATTGAGTGTTGAGGATTGAGGACGAGGACTGACGGTTGAGGATTGATGTTTGAGGTCTGAGGATTGAGGATTGAGGATTGAGAATTGGGGATTGAGGATTGAGGACTGAAGATTGAGGATTGGGTATTGAGGATTGAAGAATGAGGATTGAGGATTGAGGATTGAGGATTGAGGATTGAAGATTGAGTATTGAGGATTGAAGATTGAGGATTGAGGATTGAGGATTGAGGACTGAGGGTTGAGGACTGAAGATTGAATATTGATGATTGAAGATTGAGGATTGAGTATTGAGGGCTGTGGATTGAGGACGAGGACTGACGGTTGAGTATTGATGTTTGAGGTCTGAGGATTGAGGATTGAGGATTGAGAATTGAGGATTGAGGATTGAGGATACAAGATTGAGGATTGAGGATTGAGGATTGAGAATTGAGGATTGAGGATTGAAGATTGAGTATTGAGGATTGAAGATTGAGGATTGTGGATTGAGGATTGATGATTGAGGATTGAAGATTAAGGATTGGGGATTGAGGATTGAAGATTGAGGATTGAGGATTGAGGATTGAGGATTGAGGATTGAGGACGAGGGCTGAGGTTTGAGGATTGAGGTTTGAGGACTGTGGACTGAGGATTGAGGATTGAGAATTGAGGATTGAGGATTGAGTATTGAAGATTGAGGATTGGGGACTGAGTGTTGAGGGTTGAGTGATGAGAATTGATGATTGTGGATAGAGATTTAAAGATTGCAGATTGAGTATTGAGTATTGAAAACTGTGAATTGATGATATTCTATTGAGGATTGAGAATTGACAACTGATTGTTGAGGACTTAGGTCTGAAGATTGTGGATTCAGGATTGAGGATTCAGGATTGAGGTTTGAGGACTGAGGATTGAGGATTGGGTATTGCGGATTGAACATTGAGGATTGAGGATTGAGGATTGAGGACTGCTGATTGAGGACTGAAGATTGAATATTGATGATTGAAGATTGAGGATTGAGGATTGAGGGCTGTGGATTGAGGACGAGGGCTGATGGTTGAGTATTGATGTTTGATTTCTGAGGATTGAGGATTGAGGATCGAGAATTGAGGATTGAGGATTGAGGATTCAAGATTGAGGATTGGGTATTGAGGATTGAAGAATGAGGATTAAGGATTGAGGATTGAGGGTTGAGGATTGAAGAATGAGTATTGAGGATTGAAGATTGTGGATTGAGGATTGATGATTGAGGAATGAGGATTGAGGATTGAGGATTGACGATTGAGGACTGAGTACGAGGATTGAGAATTGAGGATTGAGGATTGAGGATTGAAGGTTCAGTATTGAGGATTGAAGATTGAGTATTGAGAATTGAGGATTGAGGATTGACTATGAGGGCTGAGGGTTGAGGATTGCGGTTTGAGGACTGAGGACTGAGGATTGAGGATTGAGAATTGAGGATTGAGGATGTAGGATTGACGATTGAGTATTGAAGATTGAGGATTGATGACTGACGATTGAGAATTGAGGATTGATGATTGCGGATTGAGGATTGAAGGTTGAGTATTGAGGGTTGAATATTGAGGATTGAGTATTGACAATTGATTGTTGAGGACTGAGGGCTGGAGATTGAGGATTCAGGATTGAGGATTCAGAATTGAGGTTTGAGGACTGAGGATTGAGGATTGAAGATTGATTATTGAGGATTGAATATTGAGGATTGAGGATTGAGGATTGAGGGTTGAGGATTGAGGATGAGAGCTGAGCGTTGAGGATTGAGGTTTGAGGACTGAGGACTGAGGATTGAGTATTAAGGATTGAGGATTGAGGATTGAGTATTGAAGATTGAGGATTGGGTATTGAGGATTGAAGGATGAGGCTTGAGGATTGAGGATTGAGGATTGAGGATTGAAGAATGAGTATTGAGGTTTGAAGACTGACGATTGAGGGTTGAGGATTGAGGATTGAGGATTGAGGACTGAGGATTGATGATTGAGTATTGAGGATTGAAGATTGAGGATTGAGCATAGAGGATTGAGTATTGAGGATTGAGGATTGAAGATTGAGGATTGGGGACTGAGTGTTGAGGGTTGAGTGATGAGAATTGATGATTGTGGATAGAGATTTAAAGATTGCAGATTGAGTATTGAGTATTGAAAACTGTGAATTGATGATATTCTATTGAGGATTGAGAATTGACAACTGATTGTTGAGGACTTAGGTCTGAAGATTGAGGATTCAGGATTGAGGATTCAGGATTGAGGTTTGAGGACTGAGGATTGAGGATTGGGTATTGCGGATTGAAGATTGAGGATTGAGGATTGAGGATTGAGGATTGAAGATTCAGTATTGAGGATTGAAGATTGAGGATTGAGGATTGAGGACTGAGGATTGACTATGAGGACTGAGTATTGAGGATTGAGAATTGAGGTTTGAGGATTGAGGATTGAGGATTGAAGATTCAGTATTGAGGATTGAAGATTGAGTATTGAGAATTGAGGATTGAGGATTGACTATGAGGACTGAGTATTGAGGATTGAGAATTGAGGATTGAGGATTGAGGATTGAAGATTCAGTATTGAGGATTGAAGATTGAGTATTGAGAATTGAGGATTGAGGATTGACTATGAGGGCTGAGGGTTGAGGATTGCGGTTTGAGGACTGAGGACTGAGGATTGAGGATTGAGAATTGAGGATTGAGGATTTAGGATTGAAGATTGAGGACTGGGTATTGAGGATTGAAGAATGAGGATTGAGGATTGAGGACTGAGGATTGAGGATTGAAGATTGAGGATTGAGGATTGAAGATTGAGCATTGAAGATTGAGTATTAAGGATTGAAGATTGAGGATTGGGGATTGAGGATTGCGGATTGAGGATTGAAGATTGAGGATTGGGGACTGAGTGTTGAGGGTTGAGTGATGAGAATTGATGTTTGTGGATAGAGATTTGAAGATTGCAGATTGAGTATTGCGTATGGAAAACTCTGAACTGAGGATATTCTATTGAGCATTGAGGATTGACAACTGATTGTTTTGGACTGAGGGCTGAAGATTGAGGTTTCAGGATTGAGGATTCAGGATTGTGGTTTGAGGACTGAGGATTGAGGTTTGAGGATTGAGGATTGAGGATTGAGGGTTGAGGATTGAAGATTGAGGATTGAGGATTGAGGATTGAACATTGAGGATTGAGGATTGAGGATTGAGGATTGAGGATTGAGGATTGAAGATTGAGGATTGGGGATTGAAGATTGAGTATTGAGGATGCAAGATTGAGGATTGAGGATTGAGGATTGAGGATTGAGGATTGAGGATTGCGGATTGAGGATTGAAGATTGAATATTGATGATTGAAGGTTGAGGATTGAGGATTGAGGGTTGTGGATTGAGGACGAGGTCTGATGGTTGAGTATTGATGTTTGAGGTCTGAGGATTGAGGATTGAGGATTGAGAATTGAGGATTGAGGATTGAGGATTGACGATTGAGGATTGAGGACTGAGGATTGATGATTGAGGATTGAAGATTGAGTATTGAGGATTGAAGATTGGCTATTGAGGATTGAGGATTGAGGATTGAGGATTGAAGATTGAGGATTGGGGATTGAGGATTGACGATTGAGGATTGAGTAATGACGATTGAGGATTGAGGATTGAGGATTGAAGATTGAGGATTGAGGATTGCGGATTGAATATTGAGGACTTAGTGTTGAGGGTTGAGTGATGGGAATTGATGTTTGTAGATTGAGATTTGAAGATTGAAGAATGGGGATTGAGTATTGAAAACTGTGAATTGAGGATATTCTATTGAGGATTGAGGATTGACAATTGATTGTTGAGGACTGAGGGCTGAAGATTGAGGATTGAGGGTTGAGGATTCGGGTTTGAGGTTTGAGGACTGAGGATTGAGGGTTGAGGATTGAGGATTGAGGATTGACGCTTGAGTATTGATGGTTGAGTATTGAGGATTGATGGTTGAGGGTTGTGTGGAATATTGAGGATTGAGGATTGAGGATTGAGGACTGAAGAGTGAGGATTGAAGATTTAGTATTGACGATTGAAGATTGAGGATTTAGGATTGAGGATTGAGGATGAGGACTGAGGATTGACGATTGAAGATTGAGTATTGAGGATTGAATGTTGAGGATTGAGATTTGAGGATTGAAGATTGAGTATTGAGGATTGAAGATTGATGATTGAGTGTTGAGGATTGAATATTGAGGATTGAGGATTGAGGATTGAGGATTGAGGATTGAGGATTGAAGATTGAGGATTGGGGATTGAAGATTGAGTATTGAGGATGCAAGATTGAGGATTGAGGATTGAGGATTGAGGATTGAGGATTGAGGATTGCGGATTGAGGATTGAAGATTGAGTATTGAGGATTGAATATTGTGGATTGTGGATTGAGGATTGAGGATTGAGGATTGAAAATTAAGGATTGGGGATTGAGGATTGACGATTGAGGATTGAGTATTGAGGATTAAGTATTGAGGATTGAGGATTGAGGATTGAAGATTGAGGATTGGGGTCTGAGAGCTGAGGGTTGAGTGATGAGAATTGATGTTTGTGGATAGAGATCTAAAGATTGCAGATTGAGTATTGAGTATTGAAAACTGTGAATTGATGATATTCTATTGAGGATTGAGAATTGACAACTGATTGTTGAGGACTTAGGTCTGAAGATTGAGGATTCAGGCTTGAGGATTCAGGATTGAGGTTTGAGGACTGAGGATTGAGGATTGGGTATTACGGATTGAGCATTGAGGATTGAGGATTGAGGATTGAGGACTGAGGGTTGAGGACTGAAGATTGAATATTGATGATTGAAGATTGAGGATTGAGGATTGAGGGCTGTGGATTGAGGACGAGGACTGAGGGTTGAGTATTGATGTTTGAGGTCTGAGGATATAGGATTGAGGATTGAGAATTGAGGATTGAGGATTGAGGATTCAAGACTGAGGATTGGGTATTGAGGATTGAAGAATGAGGATTGAGGATTGAGGATTGAGGATTGAGGACTGAAGATTGAGTATTGAGGGTTGAAGATTGAGGATTGAGGAATGAGGATTGAGGATTGAGGATTGAGGATTGAGGATTGAGGATTGAAGATTGAGTATTGAGGATTGAATATTGAGGATTGTGGATTGAGGATTGAGGATTGAGGATTGAAGATTAAGGATTGGGGATTGAGGATTGAGGATTGAGGATTGAGTATTGAGGATTAAGAATTGAGGATTGAGGGCTGTGGATTGAGGACGAGGGCTGATGGTTGAGTATTGATGTTTGATTTCTGAGGATTGAGGATTGAGGATCGAGAATTGAGGATTGAGGATTGAGGATTCAAGATTGTGGATTGGGTATTGAGGATTGAAGAATGAGGATTAAGGATTGAGGATTGAGGGTTGAGGATTGTAGAATGAGGATTGAGGATTGAGGGTTGAGGATTGAAGATTGAGGATTGAGGATTGAGGATTGAGGATTGAACATTGAGGATTGAGGATTGAGGATTGAGGATTGAGGATTGAGGATTGAAGATTGAATATTGATGATTGAAGGTTGAGGATTGAGGATTGAGGGTTGTGGATTGAGGACGAGGTCTGATGGTTGAGTATTGATGTTTGAGGTCTGAGGATTGAGGATTGAGGATTGAGAATTGAGGATTGAGGATTGAGGATTGACGATTGAGGATTGAGGACTGAGGATTGATGATTGAGGATTGAAGATTGAGTATTGAGGATTGAAGATTGGCTATTGAGGATTGAGGATTGAGGATTGAGGATTGAAGATTGAGGATTGGGGATTGAGGATTGACGATTGAGGATTGAGTAATGACGATTGAGGATTGAGGATTGAGGATTGAAGATTGAGGATTGAGGATTGCGGATTGAATATTGAGGACTTAGTGTTGAGGGTTGAGTGATGGGAATTGATGTTTGTAGATTGAGATTTGAAGATTGAAGAATGGGGATTGAGTATTGAAAACTGTGAATTGAGGATATTCTATTGAGGATTGAGGATTGACAATTGATTGTTGAGGACTGAGGGCTGAAGATTGAGGATTGAGGGTTGAGGATTCGGGTTTGAGGTTTGAGGACTGAGGATTGAGGGTTGAGGATTGAGGATTGAGGATTGACGCTTGAGTATTGATGGTTGAGTATTGAGGATTGATGGTTGAGGGTTGTGTGGAATATTGAGGATTGAGGATTGAGGATTGAGGATTGAGAATTGAGGATTGAGGATTGAGGATTGACGATTGAGGATTGAGGACTGAGGATTGAAGATTGAGGATTGACGATTGAAGATTGAGTATTGAGGATTGAATGTTGAGGATTGAGATTTGAGGATTGAAGATTCAGTATTGAGGATTGAAGATTGAGGATTGAGGATTGAGGAATGACTATGAGGGCTGAGGGTTGAGGATTGAGGTTTGAGGACTGAGGACTGAGGATTGAGGATTGAGGTTTGCGGATTGAGGATTGAGGATTGAAGATTGACGATTGAGGATTGAGTATTGAGGATTAAGGATTGAGGATTGAGGATTGAGGATTGAGGATTGAAGATTGAGGATTGGGGTCTGAGAGCTGAGGGTTGAGTGATGAGAATTGATGTTTGTGGATAGAGATCTAAAGATTGCAGATTGAGTATTGAGTATTGAAAACTGTGAATTGATGATATTCTATTGAGGATTGAGAATTGACAACTGATTGTTGAGGACTTAGGTCTGAAGATTGAGGATCCAGGCTTGAGGATTCAGGATTGAGGTTTGAGGACTGAGGATTGAGGATTGGGTATTACGGATTGAGCATTGAGGATTGAGGATTGAGGATTGAGGACTGAGGGTTGAGGACTGAAGATTGAATATTGATGATTGAAGATTGAGGATTGAGGATTGAGGGCTGTGGATTGAGGACGAGGACTGAGGGTTGAGTATTGATGTTTGAGGTCTGAGGATTTAGGATTGAGGATTGAGAATTGAGGATTGAGGATTGAGGATTCAAGACTGAGGATTGGGTATTGAGGATTGAAGAATGAGGATTGAGGATTGAGGATTGAGGATTGAGGACTGAAGATTGAGTATTGAGGGTTGAAGATTGAGGATTGAGGAATGAGGATTGAGGATTGAGGATTGAGGATTGAGGATTGAGGATTGAGGATTGAGGATTTAGTATTGACGATTGAAGATTGAGGATTTAGGATTGAGGATTGAGGATGAGGACTTAGGATTGACGATTGAAGATTGAGTATTGAGGATTGAATGTTGAGGATTGAGATTTGAGGATTGAAGATTCAGTATTGAGGATTGAAGATTGAGGATTGAGGATTGAGGAATGACTATGAGGGCTGAGGGTTGAGGATTGAGGTTTGAGGACTGAGGACTGAGGATTGAGGATTGAGGTTTGCGGATTGAGGATTGAAGATTGAGTATTGTGGATTGAATATTGAGGATTGTGGATTGAGGATTGAGGATTGAGGATTGAAGATTAAGGATTGGAGATTGAGGATTGAGGATTGAGGATTGAGTATTGAGGATTAAGAATTGAGGATTGAGGATTGAGGATTGAAGATTCAGTATTGAGGGTTGAAGATTGAGGATTGAGGATTGAGGATTGAGGAATGACTATGAGGGCTGAGGGTTGAGGATAGAGGTTTGAGGACTGAGGACTGAGGATTGAGGATTGAGAATTGAGGATTCAGGATTGAGGATTGAAGATTGAGGATTGGGTATTGGGGATTGAGGACTGAGGGTTGAGGACTGAAGATTGAATATTGATGATTGAAGATTGAGGATTGAGGATTGAGGGCTGTGGATTGAGGACGAGGACTGAGGGTTGAGTATTGATGTTTGAGGTCTGAGGATTTAGGATTGAGGATTGAGAATTGAGGATTGAGGATTGAGGATTCAAGACTGAGGATTGGGTATTGAGGATTGAAGAATGAGGATTGAGGATTGAGGATTGAGGATTGAGGACTGAAGATTGAGTATTGAGGGTTGAAGATTGAGGATTGAGGAATGAGGATTGAGGATTGAGGATTGAGGATTGAGGATTGAGGATTGAGGATTGAGGATTTAGTATTGACGATTGAAGATTGAGGATTTAGGATTGAGGATTGAGGATGAGGACTTAGGATTGACGATTGAAGATTGAGTATTGAGGATTGAATGTTGAGGATTGAGATTTGAGGATTGAAGATTCAGTATTGAGGATTGAAGATTGAGGATTGAGGATTGAGGAATGACTATGAGGGCTGAGGGTTGAGGATTGAGGTTTGAGGACTGAGGACTGAGGATTGAGGATTGAGGTTTGCGGATTGAGGATTGAAGATTGAGTATTGTGGATTGAATATTGAGGATTGTGGATTGAGGATTGAGGATTGAGGATTGAAGATTAAGGATTGGAGATTGAGGATTGAGGATTGAGGATTGAGTATTGAGGATTAAGAATTGAGGATTGAGGATTGAGGATTGAAGATTCAGTATTGAGGGTTGAAGATTGAGGATTGAGGATTGAGGATTGAGGAATGACTATGAGGGCTGAGGGTTGAGGATAGAGGTTTGAGGACTGAGGACTGAGGATTGAGGATTGAGAATTGAGGATTCAGGATTGAGGATTGAAGATTGAGGATTGGGTATTGGGGATTGAAGAATGAGGATTGAGGATAGAGGATTGAGGATTGAGGATTGAAGATTGAGGATTGAGGATTGAGGATTGAAGATTGAGGACTGGGTATTGAGGATTGAATAATGAGGATTGAGGATTGAGGATTGAGGATTGAGGATTGTAGTTTGAGGATTGGGGACTGAGTGTTGAGGGTTGAGTGATGAGAATTGAGGTTTGTGGATAGAGATTTGAAGATTGCAGATTGAGTATTGCGTATGGAAAACTCCGAACTGAGGATATTCTATTGAGGATTGAGGATTGATAACTGATTGTTGAGGACAGGGCGCTGAAGATTGAGGATTCAGGATTGAGGATTCAGGATTGTGGTTTGAGGACTGAGGATTGAGGATTGACGATTGAGGATTGAGGATTGAGGATTGAGGATTGAGGATTGAGGATTGAGGATTGACGATTGAGGATTGAGGACTGAGGATTGAGGATTGAAGATTGACTATTGAGGATTGAGGATTGAGGATTGAGGATTGAAGATTGAGGATTGGGGATTGAGGATTGACGATTGAGGATTGAGTAATGACGATTGAGGATTGAGGATTGAGGATTGAAGATTGAGGATTGGGTATTGAGGATTAAAGAATGAGTATTGAGGATTGAGGTTTGAGGATTGAAGATTGAGGATAGGTGATTGAGGATTGAGGGTTGAGGATTGAGGATTGAAGATTGAGGATTGGGTATTGAGGATTGAAGAATGAGGACTGAGGATTGAGGATTGAGGATTGAGGATTGAAGATTGAGTATTGAGGATTGAAGATTGAGGATTGAGGATTGAGGATTGAACATTGAGGACTGAGTGTTGAGGGTTGAGTGATGAGAATTGATGTTTGTGGATGGAGATTTGAAGATTGCAAATTGAGTATTGTGTATCGAAAACTGCGAATTGAGGATATTCTATTGAGGATTGAGGATTGTCTCCTGATTGTTGAGGACTGAGGGCTGAAGATTGAGAATTCAGGATTGAGGATTCGGAATTGAGGTTTGAGGTCTGAGGATTGAGGATTGAGGATTGAGAATTGAGGATTGAGGATTGAGGATTCAAGATTGAGGATTGGGTATTGAGGATTGAAGAATGAGGATTGAGGATTGAGGATTGAGGAATGAGGATTGAGGATTGATGATTGAGGATTGAGGATTGAGGATTGAAGATTGAGTATTGAGGATTGAATATTGAGGATTGTGGATTGAGGATTGAGGATTGAGGATTGAAGATTAAGGATTGGGGATTGAGGATTGACGATTGAGGATTGAGTATTGAGGATTAAGAATTGAGGATTGAGGATTGAGGATTGAAGATTCAGTATTGAGGATTGAAGATTGAGGATTGAGGATTGAGGATTGAGGAATGACTATGAGGGCTGAGGGTTGAGGATTGAGGTTTGAGGACTGAGGACTGAGGATTGTGGATTGAGAATTGAGGATTCAGGATTGAGGATTGAAGATTGAGGATTGGGTATTGGGGATTGAAGAATGAGGATTGAGGATAGAGGATTGAGGATTGAGGATTGAAGATTGAGGATTGAGGATTGAGGATTGAAGATTGAGGACTGGGTATTGAGGATTGAAGAATGAGGATTGAGGATTGAGGATTGAGGATTGAGGATTGTAGTTTGAGGATTGGGGACTGAAGATTGAGGATTGAAGGTTTAGTTTTGACGATTGAAGACTGAGGATTGAGGATTGAGTGTTGGAGATTGAGAACGAGGTCTGACGGTTGAGGATTGAGGTTTGTGGATTGAGGATTGAGGATTGAGGACTGAGGATTGAGGATTGAGGACTGAGCATTGAGGATTGAAGATTGAGGACAGGGATTGAGGATTGAAGATTGAGGATTAAGGATTGAGGATTGGGGATTGGGGATCTAGGATTGGAGATTGATTATTGAGGATTGAAGATTGAGGGTTGAGCATTCAGGATTGAGAATTGAGAATTGAGGATGGGGACTGAGGGTTGAGGATTGAGGTTTGAGTATTGAGGATTGAAGATTGAGGATTGAAGATTGAGGATTGTGTATTGACGATTGAGAATTGAGGATTGAGGATTGAAGATTGAGTATGGATGATTGAAGATTGAGGACTGAGGATTGAGGATTGATGATTGAGGACTGAGGATTGAGGATTGAGGATTGAGCATTGAGGATTGAAGATTGAGGATGGGGATTGAGGATTGAAGATTGAGGGTTGATGATTGATGGTTGAGAATTGAGAATTGAGGATGGGGACTGAGGGTTGAGGACCGAGGTTTGAGGAACGAGGATTGAGGGTTGAGGATTGAGGACTGTGGATTGACGATTGAGTATTGAAGATTGAGGATTGATCACTGAGGATTGAGGATTGAGGATTGATGATTGCGGATTGAGGATTGATGATTGCGGATTGAGGATTGAAGATTGAGTATTGAGGATTGAATATTGATGATTGAGGATTGAGGGTTGAGGATTGAAGATTGAGAATTGAGGATTGAGGATTGAAGATTGAAGATTGAGGATTGAGTATTGACGATTGAGAATTGAGGATTGAGGATTGAGGATTGAAGATTGAGGATTGAGGATTGAGGATTGAGGATTGAGGTTTGAGGATTCAAGATTGAGGATTGGGTATTGAGGATTGAAGAATGAGGATTAAGGATTGAGCATTGAGGGTTGAGGATTGAAGAATGAGTATTGAGGATTGAAGATTGAGGATTGAGGGTTGAGGATTGAGGATTGAGGATTGAGGATTGAGGATTGAGGATTGAAGATTGAATATTGATGATTGAAGAATGAGGATTGAGGATTGAGGACTGAGGATTGAGGATTGAAGATTGAGGATTGAGGACTGAAGATTGAGGATTGAAGATTGAGGATTGAGGACTGAGCATTGAGGATTGAAGATTGAGGACAGGGATTGAGGATTGAAGATTGAGGATTAAGGATTGAGGATTGGGGATTGGGGATCTAGGATTGGAGATAGATTATTGAGGATTGAAGATTGAGGATTGAGGATTGAGGATTGAGGATTGAGGACCGAGGATGAGAGCTGAGCGTTGAGGATTGAGGTTTGAGGACTGAGGACTGGGGATTGAGTATTAAGAATTGAGCATTGAGGATTGAGTATTGAAGATTGAGGATTGGGTATTGAGGATTGAAGGATGAGGCTTGAGGATAGAGGATTGAGGATTGAGGATTGAAGATTGAGTATTGAGGTTTGAAGACTGACGATTCAGGGTTGAGGATTGAGGATTCAGGATTGAGGATTGAGTATTGAGGATTGAGGATTGAAGATTGAGGATTGGGGACTGAGTGTTGAGGGTTGAGTGATGAGAATTGATGATTGTGGATAGAGATTTAAAGATTGCAGATTGAGTATTGAGTATTGAAAACTGTGAATTGATGATATTCTATTGAGGATTGAGAATTGACAACTGATTGTTGAGGACTGAGGGCTGAAGATTGAGGTTTCAGGATTGAGGATTCAGGATTGTGGTTTGAGAACTGAGGATTGAGGTTTGAGGACTGAGGATTGAGGATTGAGGGTTGAGGATTGAAGATTGAGGATTGAGGATTGAGGATTGAACATTGAGGATTGAACATTGAGGATTGAGGATTGAGGATTGAGGATCGAGGATTGAGGATTGAAGATTGAATATTGATGATTGAAGGTTGAGGATTGAGGATTGAGGGTTGTGGATTGAGGACGAGGTCTGATGGTTGAGTATTGATGTTTGAGGTCTGAGGGTTGAGGATTGAGGATTGAGAATTGAGGATTGAGGATTGAGGATTGACGATTGAGGATTGAGGACTGAGTATTGATGGTTGAGTATTGAGGATTGATGGTTGAGGGTTGTGTGGAATATTGTGGATTGAGGATTGAGGATTGAGGACTGAAGAGTGAGGATTGAAGATTTAGTATTGACGATTGAAGATTGAGGATTTAGGATAGAGGATTGAGGATGAGGACTGAGGATTGACGATTGAAGATTGAGTATTGAGGATTGAATGTTGAGGATTGAGATTTGAGGATTGAAGATTGAGTATTGAGGATTGAAGATTGATGATTGAGTGTTGAGGATTGAAGATTGAGGATTGAGGATTGAGGATTGAGGATTGAGGATTGAGGATTGAAGATTGAGGATTGGGGATTGAAGATTGAGTATTGAGGATGCAAGATTGAGGATTGAGGATTGAGGATTGAGGATTGAGGATTGAGGATTGCGGATTGAGGATTGAAGATTGAGTATTGAGGATTGAAGATTGAGGATTGAGGATTGAGGATTGACGATTGACTATGAGGGCTGAGGGTTGAGGATTGAGGTCTGAGGACTGAGGACTGAGAATTGTTGTTTGAGAATTGAGGATTGAGGATTTAGGATTGAAGATTGAGGACTGGGTATTGAGGATTGAAGAATGAGGATTGAGGATTGAGGATTGAGGATTGAGGATTGAAGATTGAGGATTGAGGATTGAGGATTGATGATTGAGGACTGAGGATTGAGGATTGAGGATTGAGCATTGAGGATTGAAGATTGAGGATGGGGATTGAGGATTGAAGATTGAGGGTTGATGATTGAGGGTTGAGAATTGAGAATTGAGGATGGGGACTGAGGGTTGAGGACCGAGGTTTGAGGAACGAGGATTGAGGGTTGAGGATTGAGGACTGTGGATTGACGATTGAGTATTGAAGATTGAGGATTGATCACTGAGGATTGAGGATTGAGGATTGATGATTGCGGATTGAGGATTGAAGATTGAGTACTGAGGATTGAATATTGATGATTGAGGATTGAGGGTTGAGGATTGAAGATTGAGAATTGAGGATTGAGGATTGAAGATTGAGTATTGAGGATTGAGGATTGAGGATTGAGGATTGTAGTTTGAGGATTGGGGACTGAGTGTTGAGGGTTGAGTGATGAGAATTGAGGTTTGTGGATAGAGATTTGAAGATTGCAGATTGAGTATTGCGTATGGAAAACTCCGAACTGAGGATATTCTATTGAGGATTGAGGATTGATAACTGATTGTTGAGGACAGGGCGCTGAAGATTGAGGATTCAGGATTGAGGATTCAGGATTGTGGTTTGAGGACTGAGGATTGAGGATTGACGATTGAGGATTGAGGATTGAGGATTGAGGATTGAGGATTGAGGATTGAGGATTGACGATTGAGGATTGAGGACTGAGGATTGAGGATTGAAGATTGACTATTGAGGATTGAGGATTGAGGATTGAGGATTGAAGATTGAGGATTGGGGATTGAGGATTGACGATTGAGGATTGAGTAATGACGATTGAGGATTGAGGATTGAGGATTGAAGATTGAGGATTGGGTATTGAGGATTAAAGAATGAGTATTGAGGATTGAGGTTTGAGGATTGAAGATTGAGGATAGGTGATTGAGGATTGAGGGTTGAGGATTGAGGATTGAAGATTGAGGATTGGGTATTGAGGATTGAAGAATGAGGACTGAGGATTGAGGATTGAGGATTGAGGATTGAAGATTGAGTATTGAGGATTGAAGATTGAGGATTGAGGATTGAGGTTTGAACATTGAGGACTGAGTGTTGAGGGTTGAGTGATGAGAATTGATGTTTGTGGATGGAGATTTGAAGATTGCAAATTGAGTATTGTGTATCGAAAACTGCGAATTGAGGATATTCTATTGAGGATTGAGGATTGTCTCCTGATTGTTGAGGACTGAGGGCTGAAGATTGAGAATTCAGGATTGAGGATTCGGAATTGAGGTTTGAGGTCTGAGGATTGAGGATTGAGGATTGAGAATTGAGGATTGAGGATTGAGGATTCAAGATTGAGGATTGGGTATTGAGGATTGAAGAATGAGGATTGAGGATTGAGGATTGAGGAATGAGGATTGAGGATTGATGATTGAGGATTGAGGATTGAGGATTGAAGATTGAGTATTGAGGATTGAATATTGAGGATTGTGGATTGAGGATTGAGGATTGAGGATTGAAGATTAAGGATTGGGGATTGAGGATTGACGATTGAGGATTGAGTATTGAGGATTAAGAATTGAGGATTGAGGATTGAGGATTGAAGATTCAGTATTGAGGATTGAAGATTGAGGATTGAGGATTGAGGATTGAGGAATGACTATGAGGGCTGAGGGTTGAGGATTGAGGTTTGAGGACTGAGGACTGAGGATTGTGGATTGAGAATTGAGGATTCAGGATTGAGGATTGAAGATTGAGGATTGGGTATTGGGGATTGAAGAATGAGGATTGAGGATAGAGGATTGAGGATTGAGGATTGAAGATTGAGGATTGAGGATTGAGGATTGAAGATTGAGGACTGGGTATTGAGGATTGAAGAATGAGGATTGAGGATTGAGGATTGAGGATTGAGGATTGTAGTTTGAGGATTGGGGACTGAAGATTGAGGATTGAAGGTTTAGTTTTGACGATTGAAGACTGAGGATTGAGGATTGAGTGTTGGGGATTGAGAACGAGGTCTGACGGTTGAGGATTGAGGTTTGTGGATTGAGGATTGAGGATTGAGGACTGAGGATTGAGGATTGAGGACTGAGCATTGAGGATTGAAGATTGAGGACAGGGATTGAGGATTGAAGATTGAGGATTAAGGATTGAGGATTGGGGATTGGGGATCTAGGATTGGAGATTGATTATTGAGGATTGAGGATTGAGGGTTGAGCATTCAGGATTGAGAATTGAGAATTGAGGATGGGGACTGAGGGTTGAGGATTGAGGTTTGAGTATTGAGGATTGAAGATTGAGGATTGAAGATTGAGGATTGTGTATTGACGATTGAGAATTGAGGATTGAGGATTGAAGATTGAGTATGGATGATTGAAGATTGAGGACTGAGGATTGAGGATTGATGATTGAGGACTGAGGATTGAGGATTGAGGATTGAGCATTGAGGATTGAAGATTGAGGATGGGGATTGAGGATTGAAGATTGAGGGTTGATGATTGAGGGTTGAGAATTGAGAATTGAGGATGGGGACTGAGGGTTGAGGACCGAGGTTTGAGGAACGAGGATTGAGGGTTGAGGATTGAGGACTGTGGATTGACGATTGAGTATTGAAGATTGAGGATTGATCACTGAGGATTGAGGATTGAGGATTGATGATTGCGGATTGAGGATTGATGATTGCGGATTGAGGATTGAAGATTGAGTATTGAGGATTGAATATTGATGATTGAGGATTGAGGGTTGAGGATTGAAGATTGAGAATTGAGGATTGAGGATTGAAGATTGAAGATTGAGGATTGAGTATTGACGATTGAGAATTGAGGATTGAGGATTGAGGATTGAAGATTGAGGATTGAGGATTGAGGATTGAGGATTGAAGATTGAGTATTCAGGATTGAAGATTGAGGATTGAGGATTGAGGATTGAGGATTGAAGATTGACGATTGGGGATTGAGGATTGACGATTGAGGATTGAGTATTGACGGTTGAGAATTGAGGATTGAGGATTGAAGATTGAGTATTGATGATTGAAGATTGAGGACTGAGGATTGAGGATTGATGACTGAGGACTGAGGATTGAGGATTGAGGATTGAGCATTGAGGATTGAAGATTGAGGATGGGGATTGAGGATTGAAGATTGAGGGTTGATGATTGAGGGTTGAGAATTGAGAATTGAGGATGGGGACTGAGGGTTGAGGACCGAGGTTTGAGGAACGAGGATTGAGGGTTGAGGATTGAGGACTGTGGATTGACGATTGAGTATTGAAGATTGAGGATTGATCACTGAGGATTGAGGATTGAGGATTGATGATTGCGGATTGAGGATTGAAGATTGAGTATTGAGGATTGAATATTGATGATTGAGGATTGAGGGTTGAGGATTGAAGATTGAGAATTGAGGATTGAGGATTGAAGATTGAGTATTGAGGATTGAAGATTGAGGATTGAGGATTGAGGATTGAAGATTGAGGACTGTGTGTTGAGGGTTTAGAGATGAGAATTGATGTTTGTGGATGGAGATTCGAAGATTGAAGATTGAGGATTGAGTATTGAAAACTGAGAACTCAGGATATTCTACTGAGTATTGAGAATTGAGGATTGATGGTTGAGTATTGAGGATTGATGGTTGAGGGTTGTGTGCTGAATATTGAGGATTGGCGGATTGAGTATTGAAGATTGAGGACTGAGGACTGGGGATTGAGTATTGAGGATTGAGGATTGAGAATTCAGGATTGAGGATTGAAGATTGAGTATTGATGATTGAAGATTGCGGACTGATTATTGAGGGATGAGGATTCAGGACGAGGACTGAGGGTTAGAGGATTGAGGACTGAGGATTGAGGATTGAGGATTAGGCATTGGGGATTGAAGATTGAGGACTGGGGATTGAGGATTGAAGATTGAGGATTAAGGATTGAGGATTGAGAATTGAGGATTGAGGATTGATGACTGAGTATTGAGGATTGAAGATTGAGGATTGAGGATTGAGGATTGAGAATTGAGGATTGAAGATTGAGGATTGATGATTGAGGATTGAGGATTGAGGATTGAGGATGGAGGATTGAATAGAGAGGACTGAGTGTTGAGGATTGATTTTTGTGGGTTGAGATTTGATTATTGATTTTTGTGGATTGAGTATTGAACGATGAGAATTCAGGGTATTCTATTGAGTATTGAGTCTTGAGGGTTGATGGTTGAGTAGTTGAGGATTTATGGTTGACGGTTGTGTGTTGAATATTGAGGATTGAGGATTGAGGATTGAGGATTGAGGATTGAGGATTGAGGGTTGAAGATTGAGTATTCAGGATTGAAGATTGAGGATTGAGGATTGAGGATTGAGGGTTGAGGATTGAGGATTGAGGATTGACGCTTGAGTATTGATGGTTGAGTATTGAGGATTGATGGTTGAGGGTTGTGTGGAATATTGAGGATTGAGGATTGAGGATTGAGGACTGAAGAGTGAGGATTGAAGATTTAGTATTGACGATTGAAGATTGAGGATTTAGGATTGAGGATTGGGGATGAGGACTGAGGATTGACGATTGAAGATTGAGTATTGAGGATTGAATGTTGAGGATTGAGCTTTGAGGATTGAAGATTGAGTATTGAGGATTGAGGATTGAGGATCGAGAATTGAGGATTGAGGTTTGAGGATTCAAGATTGAGGATTGGGTATTGAGGATTGAAGAATGAGGATTAAGGATTGAGCATTGAGGGTTGAGGATTGAAGAATGAGTATTGAGGATTGAAGATTGAGGATTGAGGGTTGAGGATTGAGGATTGAGGATTGAGGATTGAGGATTGAGGATTGAAGATTGAATATTGATGATTGAAGAATGAGGATTGAGGATTGAGGACTGAGGATTGAGGATTGAAGATTGAGGATTGAGGACTGAAGATTGAGGATTGAAGATTGAGGATTGAGGACTGAGCATTGAGGATTGAAGATTGAGGACAGGGATTGAGGATTGAAGATTGAGGATTAAGGATTGAGGATTGGGGATTGGGGATCTAGGATTGGAGATAGATTATTGAGGATTGAAGATTGAGGATTGAGGATTGAGGATTGAGGATTGAGGACCGAGGATGAGAGCTGAGCGTTGAGGATTGAGGTTTGAGGACTGAGGACTGGGGATTGAATATTAAGAATTGAGCATTGAGGATTGAGTATTGAAGATTGAGGATTGGGTATTGAGGATTGAAGGATGAGGCTTGAGGATAGAGGATTGAGGATTGAGGATTGAAGATTGAGTATTGAGGTTTGAAGACTGACGATTCAGGGTTGAGGATTGAGGATTGAGGATTGAGGATTGAGGATTGATGATTGAGTATTGAGGATTGAAGATTGAGGATTGAGGATTGAGGATTGAGTATTGAGGATTGAGGATTGAAGATTGAGGATTGGGGACTGAGTGTTGAGGGTTGAGTGATGAGAATTGATGATTGTGGATAGAGATTTAAAGATTGCAGATTGAGTATTGAGTATTGAAAACTGTGAATTGATGATATTCTATTGAGGATTGAGAATTGACAACTGATTGTTGAGGACTGAGGGCTGAAGATTGAGGTTTCAGGATTGAGGATTCAGGATTGTGGTTTGAGAACTGAGGATTGAGGTTTGAGGACTGAGGATTGAGGATTGAGGGTTGAGGATTGAACATTGAGGATTGAGGATTGAGGATTGAACATTGAGGATTGAACATTGAGGATTGAGGATTGAGGATTGAGGATCGAGGATTGAGGATTGAAGATTGAATATTGATGATTGAAGGTTGAGGATTGAGGATTGAGGGTTGTGGATTGAGGACGAGGTCTGATGGTTGAGTATTGATGTTTGAGGTCTGAGGGTTGAGGATAGAGGATTGAGGATGAGGACTGACGATTGACGATTGAAGATTGAGTATTGAGGATTGAATGTTGAGGATTGAGATTTGAGGATTGAAGATTGAGTATTGAGGATTGAAGATTGATGATTGAGTGTTGAGGATTGAAGATTGAGGATTGAGGATTGAGGATTGAGGATTGAGGATTGAGGATTGAAGATTGAGGATTGGGGATTGAAGATTGAGTATTGAGGATGCAAGATTGAGGATTGAGGATTGAGGATTGAGGATTGAGGATTGAGGATTGCGGATTGAGGATTGAAGATTGAGTATTGAGGATTGAAGATTGAGGATTGAGGATTGAGGATTGACGATTGACTATGAGGGCTGAGGGTTGAGGATTGAGGTCTGAGGACTGAGGACTGAGAGTTGTTGTTTGAGAATTGAGGATTGAGGATTTAGGATTGAAGATTGAGGACTGGGTATTGAGGATTGAAGAATGAGGATTGAGGATTGAGGATTGAGGATTGAGGATTGAAGATTGAGGATTGAGGATTGAGGATTGATGATTGAGGACTGAGGATTGAGGATTGAGGATTGAGCATTGAGGATTGAAGATTGAGGATGGGGATTGAGGATTGAAGATTGAGGGTTGATGATTGAGGGTTGAGAATTGAGAATTGAGGATGGGGACTGAGGGTTGAGGACCGAGGTTTGAGGAACGAGGATTGAGGGTTGAGGTTTGAGGACTGTGGATTGACGATTGAGTATTGAAGATTGAGGATTGATCACTGAGGATTGAGGATTGAGGATTGATGATTGCGGATTGAGGATTGAAGATTGAGTATTGAGGATTGAATATTGATGATTGAGGATTGAGGGTTGAGGATTGAAGATTGAGAATTGAGGATTGAGGATTGAAGATTGAGTATTGAGGATTGAAGATTGAGGATTGAGGATTGAGGATTGAAGATTGAGGACTGTGTGTTGAGGGTTTAGAGATGAGAATTGATGTTTGTGGATGGAGATTCGAAGATTGAAGATTGAGGATTGAGTATTGAAAACTGAGAACTCAGGATATTCTACTGAGTATTGAGAATTGAGGATTGATGGTTGAGTATTGAGGATTGATGGTTGAGGGTTGTGTGCTGAATATTGAGGATTGGCGGATTGAGTATTGAAGATTGAGGACTGAGGACTGGGGATTGAGTATTGAGGATTGAGGATTGAGAATTGAGGATTGAGGATTGAAGATTGAGTATTGATGATCGAAGATTGCTGATTGATTATTGAGGGATGAGGATTCAGGCCGAGGACTGAGGGTTAGAGGATTGAGGACTGAGGATTGAGGATTGAGGATTGAGGATCGAGAATTGAGGATTGAGGTTTGAGGATTCAAGATTGAGGATTGGGTATTGAGGATTGAAGAATGAGGATTAAGGATTGAGCATTGAGGGTTGAGGATTGAAGAATGAGTATTGAGGATTGAAGATTGAGGATTGAGGGTTGAGGATTGAGGATTGAGGATTGAGGATTGAGGATTGAGGATTGAAGATTGAATATTGATGATTGAAGAATGAGGATTGAGGATTGAGGACTGAGGATTGAGGATTGAAGATTGAGGATTGAGGACTGAAGATTGAGGATTGAAGATTGAGGATTGAGGACTGAGCATTGAGGATTGAAGATTGAGGACAGGGATTGAGGATTGAAGATTGAGGATTAAGGATTGAGGATTGGGGATTGGGGATCTAGGATTGGAGATAGATTATTGAGGATTGAAGATTGAGGATTGAGGATTGAGGATTGAGGATTGAGGACCGAGGATGAGAGCTGAGCGTTGAGGATTGAGGTTTGAGGACTGAGGACTGGGGATTGAGTATTAAGAATTGAGCATTGAGGATTGAGTATTGAAGATTGAGGATTGGGTATTGAGGATTGAAGGATGAGGCTTGAGGATAGAGGATTGAGGATTGAGGATTGAAGATTGAGTATTGAGGTTTGAAGACTGACGATTCAGGGTTGAGGATTGAGGATTGAGGATTGAGGATTGAGTATTGAGGATTGAGGATTGAAGATTGAGGATTGGGGACTGAGTGTTGAGGGTTGAGTGATGAGAATTGATGATTGTGGATAGAGATTTAAAGATTGCAGATTGAGTATTGAGTATTGAAAACTGTGAATTGATGATATTCTATTGAGGATTGAGAATTGACAACTGATTGTTGAGGACTGAGGGCTGAAGATTGAGGTTTCAGGATTGAGGATTCAGGATTGTGGTTTGAGAACTGAGGATTGAGGTTTGAGGACTGAGGATTGAGGATTGAGGGTTGAGGATTGAAGATTGAGGATTGAGGATTGAGGATTGAACATTGAGGATTGAACATTGAGGATTGAGGATTGAGGATTGAGGATCGAGGATTGAGGATTGAAGATTGAATATTGATGATTGAAGGTTGAGGATTGAGGATTGAGGGTTGTGGATTGAGGACGAGGTCTGATGGTTGAGTATTGATGTTTGAGGTCTGAGGGTTGAGGATTGAGGATTGAGAATTGAGGATTGAGGATTGAGGATTGACGATTGAGGATTGAGGACTGAGTATTGATGGTTGAGTATTGAGGATTGATGGTTGAGGGTTGTGTGGAATATTGTGGATTGAGGATTGAGGATTGAGGACTGAAGAGTGAGGATTGAAGATTTAGTATTGACGATTGAAGATTGAGGATTTAGGATAGAGGATTGAGGATGAGGACTGAGGATTGACGATTGAAGATTGAGTATTGAGGATTGAATGTTGAGGATTGAGATTTGAGGATTGAAGATTGAGTATTGAGGATTGAAGATTGATGATTGAGTGTTGAGGATTGAAGATTGAGGATTGAGGATTGAGGATTGAGGATTGAGGATTGAGGATTGAAGATTGAGGATTGGGGATTGAAGATTGAGTATTGAGGATGCAAGATTGAGGATTGAGGATTGAGGATTGAGGATTGAGGATTGAGGATTGCGGATTGAGGATTGAAGATTGAGTATTGAGGATTGAAGATTGAGGATTGAGGATTGAGGATTGACGATTGACTATGAGGGCTGAGGGTTGAGGATTGAGGTCTGAGGACTGAGGACTGAGAATTGTTGTTTGAGAATTGAGGATTGAGGATTTAGGATTGAAGATTGAGGACTGGGTATTGAGGATTGAAGAATGAGGATTGAGGATTGAGGATTGAGGATTGAGGATTGAAGATTGAGGATTGAGGATTGAGGATTGATGATTGAGGACTGAGGATTGAGGATTGAGGATTGAGCATTGAGGATTGAAGATTGAGGATGGGGATTGAGGATTGAAGATTGAGGGTTGATGATTGAGGGTTGAGAATTGAGAATTGAGGATGGGGACTGAGGGTTGAGGACCGAGGTTTGAGGAACGAGGATTGAGGGTTGAGGATTGAGGACTGTGGATTGACGATTGAGTATTGAAGATTGAGGATTGATCACTGAGGATTGAGGATTGAGGATTGATGATTGCGGATTGAGGATTGAAGATTGAGTACTGAGGATTGAATATTGATGATTGAGGATTGAGGGTTGAGGATTGAAGATTGAGAATTGAGGATTGAGGATTGAAGATTGAGTATTGAGGATTGAGGATTGAGGATTGAGGATTGTAGTTTGAGGATTGGGGACTGAGTGTTGAGGGTTGAGTGATGAGAATTGAGGTTTGTGGATAGAGATTTGAAGATTGCAGATTGAGTATTGCGTATGGAAAACTCCGAACTGAGGATATTCTATTGAGGATTGAGGATTGATAACTGATTGTTGAGGACAGGGCGCTGAAGATTGAGGATTCAGGATTGAGGATTCAGGATTGTGGTTTGAGGACTGAGGATTGAGGATTGACGATTGAGGATTGAGGATTGAGGATTGAGGATTGAGGATTGAGGATTGAGGATTGACGATTGAGGATTGAGGACTGAGGATTGAGGATTGAAGATTGACTATTGAGGATTGAGGATTGAGGATTGAGGATTGAAGATTGAGGATTGGGGATTGAGGATTGACGATTGAGGATTGAGTAATGACGATTGAGGATTGAGGATTGAGGATTGAAGATTGAGGATTGGGTATTGAGGATTAAAGAATGAGTATTGAGGATTGAGGTTTGAGGTCTGAGGATTGAGGATTGAGGATTGAGAATTGAGGATTGAGGATTGAGGATTCAAGATTGAGGATTGGGTATTGAGGATTGAAGAATGAGGATTGAGGATTGAGGATTGAGGAATGAGGATTGAGGATTGATGATTGAGGATTGAGGATTGAGGATTGAAGATTGAGTATTGAGGATTGAATATTGAGGATTGTGGATTGAGGATTGAGGATTGAGGATTGAAGATTAAGGATTGGGGATTGAGGATTGACGATTGAGGATTGAGTATTGAGGATTAAGAATTGAGGATTGAGGATTGAGGATTGAAGATTCAGTATTGAGGATTGAAGATTGAGGATTGAGGATTGAGGATTGAGGAATGACTATGAGGGCTGAGGGTTGAGGATTGAGGTTTGAGGACTGAGGACTGAGGATTGTGGATTGAGAATTGAGGATTCAGGATTGAGGATTGAAGATTGAGGATTGGGTATTGGGGATTGAAGAATGAGGATTGAGGATAGAGGATTGAGGATTGAGGATTGAAGATTGAGGATTGAGGATTGAGGATTGAAGATTGAGGACTGGGTATTGAGGATTGAAGAATGAGGATTGAGGATTGAGGATTGAGGATTGAGGATTGTAGTTTGAGGATTGGGGACTGAAGATTGAGGATTGAAGGTTTAGTTTTGACGATTGAAGGCTGAGGATTGAGGATTGAGTGTTGGGGATTGAGAACGAGGTCTGACGGTTGAGGATTGAGGTTTGTGGTTTGAGGATTGAGGATTGAGGACTGAGGATTGAGGATTGAGGACTGAGCATTGAGGATTGAAGATTGAGGACAGGGATTGAGGATTGAAGATTGAGGATTAAGGATTGAGGATTGGGGATTGGGGATCTAGGATTGGAGATTGATTATTGAGGATTGAGGATTGAGGGTTGAGCATTCAGGATTGAGAATTGAGAATTGAGGATGGGGACTGAGGGTTGAGGATTGAGGTTTGAGTATTGAGGATTGAAGATTGAGGATTGAAGATTGAGGATTGTGTATTGACGATTGAGAATTGAGGATTGAGGATTGAAGATTGAGTATGGATGATTGAAGATTGAGGACTGAGGATTGAGGATTGATGATTGAGGACTGAGGATTGAGGATTGAGGATTGAGCATTGAGGATTGAAGATTGAGGATGGGGATTGAGGATTGAAGATTGAGGGTTGATGATTGAGGGTTGAGAATTGAGAATTGAGGATGGGGACTGAGGGTTGAGGACCGAGGTTTGAGGAACGAGGATTGAGGGTTGAGGATTGAGGACTGTGGATTGACGATTGAGTATTGAAGATTGAGGATTGATCACTGAGGATTGAGGATTGAGGATTGATGATTGCGGATTGAGGATTGATGATTGCGGATTGAGGATTGAAGATTGAGTATTGAGGATTGAATATTGATGATTGAGGATTGAGGGTTGAGGATTGAAGATTGAGAATTGAGGATTGAGGATTGAAGATTGAAGATTGAGGATTGAGTATTGACGATTGAGAATTGAGGATTGAGGATTGAGGATTGAAGATTGAGGATTGAGGATTGAGGATTGAGGATTGAAGATTGAGTATTCAGGATTGAAGGTTGAGGATTGAGGATTGAGGATTGAGGATTGAAGATTGACGATTGGGGATTGAGGATTGACGATTGAGGATTGAGTATTGACGGTTGAGAATTGAGGATTGAGGATTGAAGATTGAGTATTGATGATTGAAGATTGAGGACTGAGGATTGAGGATTGATGACTGAGGACTGAGGATTGAGGATTGAGGATTGAGCATTGAGGATTGAAGATTGAGGATGGGGATTGAGGATTGAAGATTGAGGGTTGATGATTGAGGGTTGAGAATTGAGAATTGAGGATGGGGACTGAGGGTTGAGGACCGAGGTTTGAGGAACGAGGATTGAGGGTTGAGGATTGAGGACTGTGGATTGACGATTGAGTATTGAAGATTGAGGATTGATCACTGAGGATTGAGGATTGAGGATTGATGATTGCGGATTGAGGATTGAAGATTGAGTATTGAGGATTGAATATTGATGATTGAGGATTGAGGGTTGAGGATTGAAGATTGAGAATTGAGGATTGAGGATTGAAGATTGAGTATTGAGGATTGAAGATTGAGGATTGAGGATTGAGGATTGAAGATTGAGGACTGTGTGTTGAGGGTTTAGAGATGAGAATTGATGTTTGTGGATGGAGAGTCGAAGATTGAAGATTGAGGATTGAGTATTGAAAACTGAGAACTCAGGATATTCTACTGAGTATTGAGAATTGAGGATTGATGGTTGAGTATTGAGGATTGATGGTTGAGGGTTGTGTGCTGAATATTGAGGATTGGCGGATTGAGTATTGAAGATTGAGGACTGAGGACTGGGGATTGAGTATTGAGGATTGAGGATTGAGAATTCAGGATTGAGGATTGAAGATTGAGTATTGATGATTGAAGATTGCGGACTGATTATTGAGGGATGAGGATTCAGGACGAGGACTGAGGGTTAGAGGATTGAGGACTGAGGATTGAGGATTGAGGATTAGGCATTGGGGATTGAAGATTGAGGACTGGGGATTGAGGATTGAAGATTGAGGATTAAGGATTGAGGATTGAGAATTGAGGATTGAGGATTGATGACTGAGTATTGAGGATTGAAGATTGAGGATTGAGGATTGAGGATTGAGAATTGAGGATTGAAGATTGAGGATTGATGATTGAGGATTGAGGATTGAGGATTGAGGATGGAGGATTGAATAGAGAGGACTGAGTGTTGAGGATTGATTTTTGTGGGTTGAGATTTGATTATTGATTTTTGTGGATTGAGTATTGAACGATGAGAATTCAGGGTATTCTATTGAGTATTGAGTCTTGAGGGTTGATGGTTGAGTAGTTGAGGATTTATGGTTGACGGTTGTGTGTTGAATATTGAGGATTGAGGATTGAGGATTGAGGATTGAGGATTGAGGATTGAGGGTTGAAGATTGAGTATTCAGGATTGAAGATTGAGGATTGAGGATTGAGGATTGAGGGTTGAGGATTGAGGATTGAGGATTGACGCTTGAGTATTGATGGTTGAGTATTGAGGATTGATGGTTGAGGGTTGTGTGGAATATTGGGGATTGAGGATTGAGGATTGAGGACTGAAGAGTGAGGATTGAAGATTTAGTATTGACGATTGAAGATTGAGGATTTAGGATTGAGGATTGGGGATGAGGACTGAGGATTGACGATTGAAGATTGAGTATTGAGGATTGAATGTTGAGTATTGAGCTTTGAGGATTGAAGATTGAGTATTGAGGATTGAGGATTGAGGATCGAGAATTGAGGATTGAGGTTTGAGGATTCAAGATTGAGGATTGGGTATTGAGGATTGAAGAATGAGGATTAAGGATTGAGCATTGAGGGTTGAGGATTGAAGAATGAGTATTGAGGATTGAAGATTGAGGATTGAGGGTTGAGGATTGAGGATTGAGGATTGAGGATTGAGGATTGAGGATTGAAGATTGAATATTGATGATTGAAGAATGAGGATTGAGGATTGAGGACTGAGGATTGAGGATTGAAGGTTGAGGATTGAGGACTGAAGATTGAGGATTGAAGATTGAGGATTGAGGACTGAGCATTGAGGATTGAAGATTGAGGACAGGGATTGAGGATTGAAGATTGAGGATTAAGGATTGAGGATTGGGGATTGGGGATCTAGGATTGGAGATAGATTATTGAGGATTGAAGATTGAGGATTGAGGATTGAGGATTGAGGATTGAGGACCGAGGATGAGAGCTGAGCGTTGAGGATTGAGGTTTGAGGACTGAGGACTGGGGATTGAGTATTAAGAATTGAGCATTGAGGATTGAGTATTGAAGATTGAGGATTGGGTATTGAGGATTGAAGGATGAGGCTTGAGGATAGAGGATTGAGGATTGAGGATTGAAGATTGAGTATTGAGGTTTGAAGACTGACGATTCAGGGTTGAGGATTGAGGATTGAGGATTGAGGATTGAGGATTGATGATTGAGTATTGAGGATTGAAGATTGAGGATTGAGGATTGAGGATTGAGTATTGAGGATTGAGGATTGAAGATTGAGGATTGGGGACTGAGTGTTGAGGGTTGAGTGATGAGAATTGATGATTGTGGATAGAGATTTAAAGATTGCAGATTGAGTATTGAGTATTGAAAACTGTGAATTGATGATATTCTATTGAGGATTGAGAATTGACAACTGATTGTTGAGGACTGAGGGCTGAAGATTGAGGTTTCAGGATTGAGGATTCAGGATTGTGGTTTGAGAACTGAGGATTGAGGTTTGAGGACTGAGGATTGAGGATTGAGGGTTGAGGATTGAACATTGAGGATTGAGGATTGAGGATTGAACATTGAGGATTGAACATTGAGGATTGAGGATTGAGGATTGAGGATCGAGGATTGAGGATTGAAGATTGAATATTGATGATTGAAGGTTGAGGATTGAGGATTGAGGGTTGTGGATTGAGGACGAGGTCTGATGGTTGAGTATTGATGTTTGAGGTCTGAGGGTTGAGGATAGAGGATTGAGGATGAGGACTGAGGATTGACGATTGAAGATTGAGTATTGAGGATTGAATGTTGAGGATTGAGATTTGAGGATTGAAGATTGAGTATTGAGGATTGAAGATTGATGATTGAGTGTTGAGGATTGAAGATTGAGGATTGAGGATTGAGGATTGAGGATTGAGGATTGAGGATTGAAGATTGAGGATTGGGGATTGAAGATTGAGTATTGAGGATGCAAGATTGAGGATTGAGGATTGAGGATTGAGGATTGAGGATTGAGGATTGCGGATTGAGGATTGAAGATTGAGTATTGAGGATTGAAGATTGAGGATTGAGGATTGAGGATTGACGATTGACTATGAGGGCTGAGGGTTGAGGATTGAGGTCTGAGGACTGAGGACTGAGAATTGTTGTTTGAGAATTGAGGATTGAGGATTTAGGATTGAAGATTGAGGACTGGGTATTGAGGATTGAAGAATGAGGATTGAGGATTGAGGATTGAGGATTGAGGATTGAAGATTGAGGATTGAGGATTGAGGATTGATGATTGAGGACTGAGGATTGAGGATTGAGGATTGAGCATTGAGGATTGAAGATTGAGGATGGGGATTGAGGATTGAAGATTGAGGGTTGATGATTGAGGGTTGAGAATTGAGAATTGAGGTTGGGGACTGAGGGTTGAGGACCGAGGTTTGAGGAACGAGGATTGAGGGTTGAGGTTTGAGGACTGTGGATTGACGATTGAGTATTGAAGATTGAGGATTGATCACTGAGGATTGAGGATTGAGGATTGATGATTGCGGATTGAGGATTGAAGATTGAGTATTGAGGATTGAATATTGATGATTGAGGATTGAGGGTTGAGGATTGAAGATTGAGAATTGAGGATTGAGGATTGAAGATTGAGTATTGAGGATTGAAGATTGAGGATTGAGGATTGAGGATTGAAGATTGAGGACTGTGTGTTGAGGGTTTAGAGATGAGAATTGATGTTTGTGGATGGAGATTCGAAGATTGAAGATTGAGGATTGAGTATTGAAAACTGAGAACTCAGGATATTCTACTGAGTATTGAGAATTGAGGATTGATGGTTGAGTATTGAGGATTGATGGTTGAGGGTTGTGTGCTGAATATTGAGGATTGGCGGATTGAGTATTGAAGATTGAGGACTGAGGACTGGGGATTGAGTATTGAGGATTGAGGATTGAGAATTGAGGATTGAGGATTGAAGATTGAGTATTGATGATCGAAGATTGCTGATTGATTATTGAGGGATGAGGATTCAGGCCGAGGACTGAGGGTTAGAGGATTGAGGACTGAGGATTGAGGATTGAGGATTGGGCATTGGGGATTGAGGATTGAGGACTGGGGATTGAGGATTGAAGATTGAGGATTAAGGATTGAGGATTGAGAATTGAGGATTGAGGATTGATGACTGTGTATTGAGGATTGAAGATTGAGGATTGAGGATTGAGGATTGAGAATTGAAGATTGAAGATTGAGGATTGATGATTGAGGATTGAGGATTGAGGATTGAGGATGGAGGATTGAATAGAGAGGACTGAGTGTTGAGGATTGATTTTTGTGGGTTGAGATTTGATTATTGATTTTTGAGGATTGAGTATTGAACGATGAGAATTCAGGGTATTCTATTGAGTATTGAGTCTTGAGGGTTGATGGTTGAGTAGTTGAGGATTTATGGTTGACGGTTGTGTGTTGAATATTGAGGATTGAGGATTGAGGATTGAGGATTGAGGATTGAGGATTGAGGATTGAAGATTGAGTATTCAGGATTGAAGATTGAGGATTGAGGATTGAGGATTGAGGATTGAGGATTGAAGATTGACGATTGGGGATTGAGGATTGACGATTGAGGATTGAGTATGGACGAATGAGAATTGAGGATTGAGGAATGAAGATTGAGTATTGATGATTGAAGATTGAGGATTGAGGATTGAGGATTGAGGATTGAGGACTGAAGATTGAGGATTGAGGATTGAGGATTGAGCATTGAGGATTGAAGATTGAGGACTGGGGATTGAGGATTGAAGATTGAGGGTTGAGGATTGAGGGTTGAGAATTGAGAATTGAGGATGGGGACTGTGGGTTGAGGATTGAGGTTTGAGGGACGAGGATTGAGCGTTGCTGATTGAGGACTGTGGATTGGCGATTGAGTATTGAAGGTTGAGGATTGATGACTGAGGATTGAGGATTGAGGATTGATGATTGAGGATTGAGGATTGAAGATTGATTATTGAGGATTGAATATTGAGGATTGAGGATTGAGTGTTGAGGATTGAAGATTGAGAATTGAGGATTGAGGATTGAAGATTGAGTATTGAGGATTGAAGATTGAGGATTGAAGATTGAGGATTGAAGGTTGAGGACTGTGTGTTCAGGGTTGAGTGATGAGAATTGATGTTTGTGGATGGAGATTTGAAGATTGAAGATTGAGGATTGAGTATTGAAAACTGAGAGTTCAGTATATTCTACTGAGTATTGAGAATTGAGGATTGATGGTTGAGTATTGATGATTGAGGGTTGATGACTTACGATTGAGGATTGAGGATTGATGATTGACGATTGAGGACTGAGTATTGAGGATTGAAAATTGAGGATTGAGGATTGAGGATTGAAGGTTGAGGACTGTGTGTTCAGGGTTGAGTGATGAGATTTGATGTTTGTGGATAGAGATTTGAAGATTGCAGATTGAGTATTGTGTATTGAAAACTGTGAATTGAGGATATTCTATTGAGGACTGAGGATTGTCACCTGATTGTTGACGATTGAGGGCTGAAGATTGATGATTCAGGATTGAGGATTCAGAATTGAGGTTTGAGGTCTGAGGATTGAGGATTGAGGGTTGAAGATTGAGTATTGAGGATTGAAGATTGAGGATTGAGGATTGAGGAGTGACAATTGAGGATTGAGGATTGAGGATTGAGGATTGAGGATTGAGGTTTGAGGATTGGGGACTGAGTGTTGAGGACTGAGGATTGAGGATTGAGGACTGAGCATTGAGGATTGAAGATTTAGGACTGGGGATTGAGGATTGAAGATTGAGGATTAAGGATTGAGGATTGGGGATTGGGGATCTAGGATTGGAGATTGATTATTGAGGATTGAAGATTGAGGGTTGAGGATTCAGGATTGAGAATTGAGAATTGAGGATGGGGACTGAGGGTTGAGGATTGAGGTTTGAGGAACGAGGATTGAGGATTGAGGGTTGAGTACAGAGGATTGACGATTGAGTATTGAAGAATGAGGGTTGATGACTGACGATTGAGGATTGAGGATTGATGATTGACGATTGAGGACTGAGTATTGAGGATTGAAAATTGAGGATTGAGGATTGAGGATTGAAGATTCAGTATTGAGGATTGAAAATTTAGTATTGAGAATTGAGGATTGAGGATTGACTATGAGGGCTGAGGGTTGAGGATTGCGGTTTGAGGACTGAGGACTGGGGATTGAGGATTGAGAATTGAGGATTGAGGATTTAGAATTGAAGATTGAGGACTGGGTATTGAGGATTTAAGAATGAGGATTGAGGTTTGAGGATTGAGGATTGAGGATTGAAGATTGAGGATTGAGGATTGAGGATTGAGGATTGAGGATTGAAGATTGAGTATTGAGGATTGAAGATTGAGGATTGGGGATTGAGGATTGAGGATTGAGGATTGAGGATTGAGGATTGAAGATTGAGTATTCAGGATTGAAGATTGAGGATTGAGGATTCAGGATTGAGGTTTGAGGACTGAGGATTGAGGATTGGGTATTGCGGATTGAACATTGAGGATTGAGGATTGAGGATTGAGGGCTGTGGATTGAGGACGAGGGCTGATGGTTGAGTATTGATGTTTGATTTCTGAGGATTGAGGATTGAGGATCGAGAATTGAGGATTGAGGATTGAGGATTCAAGATTGAGGATTGGGTATTGGGGATTGAAGAATCAGGATTAAGGATTGAGGATTGAGGGTTGAGGATTGAAGAATGAGTATTGAGGATTGAAGATTGAGGATTGAGGATTGATGATTGAAGAATGAGGATTGAGGATTCAGGATTGACGATTGAGGACTGAGTATTGAGGATTGAGAATTGAGGATTGAGGATTGTGGATTGAAGGTTCAGTATTGAGGATTGAAGATTGAGTATTGAGAATTGAGGTTTGAGGATTGACTATGAGGACTGAGGGTTGAGGATTGCGGTTTGAGGACTGAGGACTGAGGATTGAGGATTGAGAATTGAGGATTGAGGATGTAGGATTGAAGATTGAGGACTGGGTATTGAGGATTGAAGAATGAGGATTGAGGATTGAGGACTGAGGATTGAGGATTGAAGACTGAGGATTGAGGATTGAAGATTGAGGATTGAAGATTGAGGATTGAGGACTGAGCATTGAGGATTGAAGATTGAGGACAGGGATTGAGGATTGAAGATTGAGGATTAAGGATTGAGGATTGGGGATTGGGGATCTAGGATTGGAGATAGATTATTGAGGATTGAAGATTGAGGGTTGAGGTTTCAGGATTGAGAATTGATAATTGCGGATGGGGAGTGAGGGTTGAGGATTGAGGTTTGAGGAACGAGGATTGAGGGTTGAGGATTGAGGACAGAGGATTGACGATTGAGTATTGAAGATTGAGGATTGATGACTGACTATTGAGAATTGAGGATTGATGATTGCGGATTGAGGATTGAAGGTTGAGTATTGAGGATTGAATATTGAGGATTGAGGATTGACAATTGATTGTTGAGGACTGAGGGCTGAAGATTGAGGATTCAGGATTGAGGATTCAGAATTGAGGTTTGAGGACTGAGGATTGAGGATTGAAGATTGATTATTGAGGATTCAATATTGAGGATTGAGGATTGACGATTGAGGATTGAGGATTGAGGATGAGAGCTGAGCGTTGAGGATTGAGGTTTGAGGACTGAGGACTGAGGATTGAGTATCAAGAATTGAGGATTGAGGATTGAGTATTGAAGATTGAGGATTGGGTATTGAGGATTGAAGGATGAGGCTTGAGGCTTGAGGATTGAGGATTGAGGATTGAAGATTGAGTATTGAGGTTTGAAGACTGACGATTGAGGGTTGAGGATTGAGGATTGAGGATTGAGGATTGAGGATTGAGGATTGATGATTGACTATTGAGGATTGAAGATTGAGGATTGAGCATAGAGGATTGAGTATTGAAGATTCAGTATTGAGGATTGAAGATTGAGTATTGAGAATTGAGGATTGAGGATTGACTATGAGGGCTGAGGGTTGAGGATTGCGGTTTGAGGACTGAGGACTGAGGATTGAGGATTGAGAATTGAGGATTGAGGATTGAGTATTGAAGATTCAGTATTGAGGATTGAAGATTGAGTATTGAGAATTGAGGATTGAGGATTGACTATGAGGGCTGAGGGTTGAGGATTGCGGTTTGAGGACTGAGGACTGAGGATTGAGGATTGAGAATTGAGGATTGAGGATTTAGGATTGAAGATTGAGGACTGGGTATTGAGGATTGAAGAATGAGGATTGAGGATTGAGGTCTGAGGATTGAGGATTGAAGATTGAGGATTGAGGATTGAAGATTGAGCATTGAAGATTGAAGATTGGCTATTGAGGATTGAGGATTGAGGATTGAGGATTGAAGATTGAGGATTGAGGATTGAGGATTGAAGATTGAGGATTGAGGATTGTGGATTGAATATTGAGGACTTTGTGTTGAGGGTTGAGTGATGGGAATTGATGTTTGTGGATTGAGATTTGAAGATTGAAGAATGGGGATTGAGTATTGAAAACTGTGAATTGAGGATATTCTATTGAGGATTGAGGATTGACAATTGATTGTTGAGGACTGAGGGCTGAAGATTGAGGATTCAGGATTGAGGATCCGGGATTGAGGTTTGAGGACTGAGGATTGAGGGTTGAGGATTGAGGATTGAGGATTGACGCTTGAGGATTGATGGTTGAGGATGGAGGATTGAAGAGAGAGGACTGAGTGTAGAGGATTGAGTGTTGAGGATTGATGTTTGAGGATTGAGATTTGATTATTGAATTTGTGGATTGAGTATTGAACCATGAGAATTCAGGATATTCTACTGAGTATTGAGAATTGAGTATTGATTGTTGAGTAGTGAGGATTGAAGACTGAGGATTGAGGATTGAAGATTGAGGATTGAAGATTGAGGATTGAGGACTGAGCATTGAGGATTGAAGATTGAGGACAGGGATTGAGGATTGAAGATTGAGGATTAAGGATTGAGGATTGGGGATTGGGGATCTAGGATTGGAGATAGATTATTGAGGATTGAAGATTGAGGGTTGAGGATTCAGGATTGAGAATTGATAATTGCGGATGGGGAGTGAGGGTTGAGGATTGAGGTTTGAGGAACGAGGATTGAGGGTTGAGGATTGAGGACAGAGGATTGACGATTGAGTATTGAAGATTGAGGATTGATGACTGACTATTGAGAATTGAGGATTGATGATTGCGGATTGAGGAATGAAGGTTGAGTATTGAGGATTGAATATTGAGGATTGAGGATTGACAATTGATTGTTGACGACTGAGGGCTGTAGATTGAGGATTCAGGATTGAGGATTCAGAATTGAGGTTTGAGGACTGAGGATTGAGGATTGAAGATTGATTATTGAGGATTCAATATTGAGGATTGAGGATTGACGATTGAGGATTGAGGATTGAGGATGAGAGCTGAGCGTTGAGGATTGAGGTTTGAGGACTGAGGACTGAGGATTGAGTATCAAGAATTGAGGATTGAGGATTGAGTTTTGAAGATTGAGGATTGGGTATTGAGGATTGAAGGATGAGGCTTGAGGATTGAGGATTGAGGATTGAGGATTGAAGATTGAGTATTGAGGTTTGAAGACTGACGATTGAGGGTTGAGGATTGAGGATTGAGGATTGAGGATTGAGGATTGATGATTGAGTAATGAGGATTGAAGATTGAGGATTGAGCATAGAGGATTGAGTATTGAAGATTCAGTATTGAGGATTGAAGATTGAGTATTGAGAATTGAGGATTGAGGATTGACTATGAGGGCTGAGGGTTGAGGATTGCGGTTTGAGGACTGAGGACTGAGGATTGAGGATTGAGAATTGAGGATTGAGGATTGAGTATTGAAGATTCAGTATTGAGGATTGAAGATTGAGTATTGAGAATTGAGGATTGAGGATTGACTATGAGGGCTGAGGGTTGAGGATTGCGGTTTGAGGACTGAGGACTGAGGATTGAGGATTGAGAATTGAGGATTGAGGATTTAGGATTGAAGATTGAGGACTGGGTATTGAGGATTGAAGGATGAGGATTGAGGATTGATGACTGAGGATTGAGGATTGAAGATTGAGGATTGAGGATTGAAGATTGAGCATTGAAGATTGAAGATTGGCTATTGAGGATTGAGGATTGAGGATTGAGGATTGAAGATTGAGGATTGAGGATTGAGGATTGAAGATTGAGGATTGAGGATTGTGGATTGAATATTGAGGACTTTGTGTTGAGGGTTGAGTGATGGGAATTGATGTTTGTGGATTGAGATTTGAAGATTGAAGAATGGGGATTGAGTATTGAAAACTGTGAATTGAGGATATTCTATTGAGGATTGAGGACTGACAATTGATTGATGAGGACTGAGGGCTGAAGATTGAGGATTCAGGATTGAGGATTCGGGATTGAGGTTTGAGGACTGAGGATTGAGGGTTGAGGATTGAGGATTGAGGATTGACGCTTGAGGATTGATGGTTGAGGATGGAGGATTGAAGAGAGAGGACTGAGTGTAGAGGATTGAGTGTTGAGGATTGATGTTTGAGGATTGAGATTTGATTATTGAATTTGTGGATTGAGTATTGAACCATGAGAATTCAGGATATTCTACTGAGTATTGAGAATTGAGTATTGATTGTTGAGTATTGAGGATTGATGGTTGAGGGTTGTGTGGAACATTGAGGATTGAGGATTGAGGATTGAGGACTGAAGAGTGAGGATTGAAGATTTAGTATTGACGATTGAAGATTGAGGATTTAGGATTGAGTGTTGAGGATTGAGGACGAGGACTGACGGTTGAGGATTGATGTTTGAGGTCTGAGGATTGAGGATTGAGGATTGAGAATTGGGGATTGAGGATTGAGGACTGAAGATTGAGGATTGGGTATTGAGGATTGAAGAATGAGGATTGAGGATTGAGGATTGAGGATTGAGGATTGAAGATTGAGTATTGAGGATTGAAGATTGAGGATTGAGGATTGAGGATTGAACATTGAGGACTGAGTGTTGAGGGTTGAGTGATCAGAATTGATGTTTGTGGATAGAGATTTGAAGATTGCAGATTGAGTATTGTGTATCGAAAACTGCGAATTGAGGATATTCTATTGAGGATTGAGGATTGTCACCTGATTGTTGAGGACTGAGGGCTGAAGATTGAGGATTCAGGATTGAGGATTGAGAATTGAGGTTTGAGGATAGGGATTGAGGATTGAAGATTGAGGATTAAGGATTGAGGATTGGGGATTGGGGATCTAGGATTGGAGATAGATTATTGAGGATTGAAGATTGAGGGTTGAGGATTCAGGATTGAGAATTGATAATTGCGGATGGGGAGTGAGGGTTGAGGATTGAGGTTTGAGGAACGAGGATTGAGAGTTGAGGATTGAGGACAGAGGATTGACGATTGAGTATTGAAGATTGAGGATTGATGACTGACTATTGAGAATTGAGGATTGATGATTGCGGATTGAGGATTGAAGGTTGAGTATTGAGGATTGAATATTGAGGATTGAGGATTGACAATTGATTGTTGAGGACTGAGGGCTGAAGATTGAGGATTCAGGATTGAGGATTCAGAATTGAGGTTTGAGGACTGAGGATTGAGGACTGAAGATTGATTATTGAGGATTCAATATTGAGGATTGAGGATTGACGATTGAGGATTGAGGATTGAGGATGAGAGCTGAGCGTTGAGGATTGAGGTTTGAGGACTGAGGACTGAGGATTGAGTATCAAGAATTGAGGATTGAGGATTGAGTATTGAAGATTGAGGATTGGGTATTGAGGATTGAAGGATGAGGCTTGAGGATTGAGGATTGAGGATTGAGGATTGAAGATTGAGTATTGAGGTTTGAAGACTGACGATTGAGGGTTGAGGATTGAGGATTGAGGATTGAGGATTGAGGATTGATGATTGAGTATTGAGGATTGAAGATTGAGTATTGAGCATAGAGGATTGAGTATTGAAGGTTCAGTATTGAGGATTGAAGATTGAGTATTGAGAATTGAGGATTGAGGATTGACTATGAGGGCTGAGGGTTGAGGATTGCGGTTTGAGGACTGAGGACTGAGGATTGAGGATTGAGAATTGAGGATTGAGGATTGAGTATTGAAGATTCAGTATTGAGGATTGAAGATTGAGTATTGAGAATTGAGGATTGAGGATTGACTATGAGGGCTGAGGGTTGAGGATTACGGTTTGAGGACTGAGGACTGAGGATTGAGGATTGAGAATTGAGGATTGAGGATTTAGGATTGAAGATTGAGGACTGGGTATTGAGGATTGAAGAATGAGGATTGAGGATTGAGGACTGAGGATTGAGGATTGAAGATTGAGGCTTGAGGATTGAAGATTCAGTATTGAGGATTGAACATTGAGTATTGAGAATTGAGGATTGAGGATTGACTATGAGGGCTGAGGGTTGAGGATTGCGGTTTGAGGACTGAGGACTGAGGATTGAGGATTGAGGATTGAAGATTGAGGATTGAGGATTGAGGATTGAAGATTGAGGATTGAGGATTGTGGATTGAATATTGAGGACTTTGTGTTGAGGGTTGAGTGATGGGAATTGATGTTTGTGGATTGAGATTTGAAGATTGAAGAATGGGGATTGAGTATTGAAAACTGTGAATTGAGGATATTCTATTGAGGATTGAGGATTGACAATTGATTGTTGAGGACTGAGGGCTGAAGATTGAGGATTCAGGATTGAGGATTCGGGATTGAGGTTTGAGGACTGAGGATTGAGTGTTGAGGATTGAGGACGAGGACTGACGGTTGAGGATTGATGTTTGAGGTCTGAGGATTGAGGATTGAGGATTGAGAATTGGGGATTGAGGATTGAGGACTGAAGATTGAGGATTGGGTATTGAGGATTGAAGAATGAGGATTGAGGATTGAGGATTGAGGATTGAGGATTGAAGATTGAGTATTGAGGATTGAAGATTGAGGATTGAGGATTGAGGATTGAACATTGAGGACTGAGTGTTGAGGGTTGAGTGATCAGAATTGATGTTTGTGGATAGAGATTTGAAGATTGCAGATTGAGTATTGTGTATCGAAAACTGCGAATTGAGGATATTCTATTGAGGATTGAGGATTGTCACCTGATTGTTGAGGACTGAGGGCTGAAGATTGAGGATTCAGGATTGAGGATTGAGAATTGAGGTTTGAGTACTGAGGATTGAGGATTGAAGATTGATTATTGAGGATTGAATATTGAGGATTGAGGATTGAGAATTGAGGATTGAGGATTGAGGATTGTGGATGAGAGCTGAGCGTTGAGGATTGAGGTTTGAGGGCTGAGGACTGAGGATCGAGTATTGAGAATTGAGGATTGAGGATTAAGTATTGAAGATTGAGGATTGGGTATCGAGGATTGAAGGATGAGGCTTGAGGATTGAGGATTGAGGATTGAGGATCGAAGTTTGAGTATTGAGGTTTGATGACTGACGATTGAGGGTTGAGGATTGAGGATTGAGGATTGATTATTGATGATTGAGTATTGAGGATTGAAGATTGAGGATTGAGGATTGAGGATTGAGGATTGAGTATTGAGGATTGAGGATTGAAGATTGAGGATTGGGGACTGAGTGTTGAGGGTTGAGTGATGAGAATTGATGATTGTGGATAGAGATTTAAAGATTGCAGATTGAGTATTGAGTATTGAAAACTGTGAATTGATGATATTCTATTGAGGATTGAGAATTGACAACTGATTGTTGAGGACTTAGGTCTGAAGATTGAGGATTCAGGATTGAGGATTCAGGATTGAGGTTTGAGGACTGAGGATTGAGGATTGGGTATTGCGGATTGAACATTGAGGATTGAGGATTGAGGATTGAGGACTGATGATTGAGGACTGAAGGTTGAATATTGATGATTGAAGATTGAGGATTGAGGATTGAGGACTGCGTATTGAGGATTGAAGAATGAGGATTGAGGATTGAGTCTGAGTATTGAGGATTGAAGATTGAGGATTGAGGATTGAGGATTGAACATTGAGGACTGAGTGTTGAGGGTTGAGTGATGAGAATTGATGTTTGTGGATAGAGATTTGAAGATTGCACATTGAGTATTGTGTATCGAAAACTGCGAATTGAGGATATTCTATTGAGGATTGAGGATTGTCACCTGATTGTTGAGGACTGAGGGCTGAAGGTTGAGAATTCAGGATTGAGGATTCAGAATTGAGGCCTGAGGTCTGAGGATTGAGGAATGAGGATTGAGGATTGAGGATTGAGGATTGAGGATTGAGGATTGAAGATTGAGTATTGAGGATTGAATATTGAGGATTGTGGATTGAGGATTGAGGATTGAGGATTGAAGATTAAGGATTGGGGATTGAGGATTGACGATTGAGGATTGAGTATTGAGGATTAATAATTGAGGATTGAGGATTGAGGATTGAAGATTCAGTATTGACGATTGAAGATTGAGGATTGAGGATTGAGGATTGAGGATTGAGGACTGACTATGAGGGCTGAGGGTTGAGGATTGAGGTGTGAGGACTGAGGACTGGGGATTGAGGATTGAGAATTGAGGATCGAGGATTGAGGATTGAGGATTGAAGATTGAGGATTGGGGATTGAAGATTGAGTATTGAGGATTCAAGATTGAGGATTGAGGATTGAGGATTGAGGATTGAGGATTGAGGATTGCGGATTGAGGATTGAAGATTGAGTATTGAGGATTGAATATTGAGGATTGTGGATTGAGGATTGAGAATTGAGGATTGAAAGTTAAGGATTGGGGATTGAGGATTGACGATTGAGGATTGAGTATTGAGGATTAAGGATTGAGGATTGAGGATTGAGGATTGAAGATTCAGGATTGGGGTCTGAGAGCTGAGGGTTGAGTGATGAGAATTGATGTTTGTGGATAGAGATCTAAAGATTGCAGATTGAGTATTGAGTATTGAAAACTGTGAATTGATGATATTCTATTGAGGATTGAGAATTGACAACTCATTGTTGAGGACTTTGGTCTGAAGATTGAGGATTCAGGATTGAGGATTCAGGATTGAGGTTTGAGGACTGAGGATTGAGGATTGGGTATTGCGGATTGAGCATTGAGGATTAATAATTGAGGATTCAGGATTGAGGATTGAAGATTCAGTATTGAGGATTGAAGATTGAGGATTGAGGATTGAGGATTGAGGATTGAGGATTGAACATTGAGGACTGAGTGTTGAGGGTTGAGTGATCAGAATTGATGTTTGTGGATAGAGATTTGAAGATTGCAGATTGAGTATTGTGTATCGAAAACTGCGAATTGAGGATATTCTATTGAGGATGGAGGATTGTCACCTGATTGTTGAGGACTGAGGGCTGAAGATTGAGGATTCAGGATTGAGGATTGAGAATTGAGGTTTGAGTACTGAGGATTGAGGATTGAAGATTGATTATTGAGGATTGAATATTGTGGATTGAGGATTGAGAATTGAGGATTGAGGATTGAGGATTGAGGATTGTGGATTGAATATTGAGGACTTTGTGTTGAGGGTTGAGTGATGGGAATTGATGTTTGTGGATTGAGATTTGAAGATTGAAGAATGGGGATTGAGTATTGAAAACTGTGAATTGAGGATATTCTATTGAGGATTGAGGATTGACAATTGATTGTTGAGGACTGAGGGCTGAAGATTGAGGATTCAGGATTGAGGATTCGGGATTGAGGTTTGAGGACTGAGGATTGAGGGTTGAGGATTGAGGATTGAGGATTGACGCTTGAGGATTGATGGTTGAGGATGGAGGATTGAAGAGAGAGGACTGAGTGTAGAGGATTGAGTGTTGAGGATTGATGTTTGAGGATTGAGATTTGATTATTGAATTTGTGGATTGAGTATTGAACCATGAGAATTCAGGATATTCTACTGAGTATTGCGAATTGAGTATTGATTGTTGAGTAGTGAGGATTGAAGACTGACGATTGAGGATTGAAGATTGAGGATTGAAGATTGAGGATTGAGGACTGAGCATTGAGGATTGAAGATTGAGGACAGGGATTGAGGATTGAAGATTGAGGATTAAGGATTGAGGATTGGGGATTGGGGATCTAGGATTGGAGATAGATTATTGAGGATTGAAGATTGAGGGTTGAGGATTCAGGATTGAGAATTGATAATTGCGGATGGGGAGTGAGGGTTGAGGATTGAGGTTTGAGGAACGAGGATTGAGAGTTGAGGATTGAGGACAGAGGATTGACGATTGAGTATTGAAGATTGAGGATTGATGACTGACTATTGAGAATTCAGGATTGATGATTGCGGATTGAGGATTGAAGGTTGAGTATTGAGGATTGAATATTGAGGATTGAGGATTGACAATTGATTGTTGAGGACTGAGGGCTGAAGATTGAGGATTCAGGATTGAGGATTCAGAATTGAGGTTTGAGGACTGAGGATTGAGGACTGAAGATTGATTATTGAGGATTCAATATTGAGGATTGAGGATTGACGATTGAGGATTGAGGATTGAGGATGAGAGCTGAGCGTTGAGGATTGAGGTTTGAGGACTGAGGACTGAGGATTGAGTATCAAGAATTGAGGATTGAGGATTGAGTATTGAAGATTGAGGATTGGGTATTGAGGATTGAAGGATGAGGCTTGAGGATTGAGGATTGAGGATTGAGGATTGAAGATTGAGTATTGAGGTTTGAAGACTGACGATTGAGGGTTGAGGATTGAGGATTGAGGATTGAGGATTGAGGATTGATGATTGAGTATTGAGGATTGAAGATTGAGGATTGAGCATAGAGGATTGAGTATTGAAGGTTCAGTATTGAGGATTGAAGATTGAGTATTGAGAATTGAGGATTGAGGATTGACTATGAGGGCTGAGGGTTGAGGATTGCGGTTTGAGGACTGAGGACTGAGGATTGAGGATTGAGGATTGAAGATTGAGGATTGAGGATTGAGGATTGAAGATTGAGGATTGAGGATTGTGGATTGAATATTGAGGACTTTGTGTTGAGGGTTGAGTGATGGGAACTGATGTTTGTGGATTGAGATTTGAAGATTGAAGAATGGGGATTGAGTATTGAAAACTGTGAATTGAGGATATTCTATTGAGGATTGAGGATTGACAATTGATTGTTGAGGACTGAGGGCTGAAGATTGAGGATTCAGGATTGAGGATTCGGGATTGAGGTTTGAGGACTGAGGATTGAGTGTTGAGGATTGAGGACGAGGACTGACGGTTGAGGATTGATGTTTGAGGTCTGAGGATTGAGGATTGAGGATTGAGAATTGGGGATTGAGGATTGAGGACTGAAGATTGAGGATTGGGTATTGAGGATTGAAGAATGAGGATTGAGGATTGAGGATTGAGGATTGAGGATTGAAGATTGAGTATTGAGGATTGAAGATTGAGGATTGAGGATTGAGGATTGAACATTGAGGACTGAGTGTTGAGGGTTGAGTGATCAGAATTGATGTTTGTGGATAGAGATTTGAAGATTGCAGATTGAGTATTGTGTATCGAAAACTGCGAATTGAGGATATTCTATTGAGGATTGAGGATTGTCACCTGATTGTTGAGGACAGAGGGCTGAAGATTGAGGATTCAGGATTGAGGATTGAGAATTGGGGATTGAGGATTGAGGACTGAAGATTGAGGATTGGGTATTTTGGATTGAAGAATGAGGATTGAGGATTGAGGATTGAGGATTGAGGATTGAAGATTGAGTATTGAGGATTGAAGATTGAGGATTGAGGATTGAGGATTGAACATTGAGGACTGAGTGTTGAGGGTTGAGTGATCAGAATTGATGTTTGTGGATAGAGATTTGAAGATTGCAGATTGAGTATTGTGTATCGAAAACTGCGAATTGAGGATATTCTATTGAGGATTGAGGATTGTCACCTGATTGTTGAGGACTGAGGGCTGAAGATTGAGGATTCAGGATTGAGGATTGAGAATTGAGGTTTGAGTACTGAGGATTGAGGATTGAAGATTGATTATTGAGGATTGAATATTGAGGATTGAGGATTGAGAATTGAGGATTGAGGATTGAGGATTGTGATGAGAGCTGAGCGCTGAGGATTGAGGTTTGAGGACTGAGGACTGAGGATCGAGTATTGAGAATTGAGGATTGAGGATTAAGTATTGAAGATTGAGGATTGGGTATCGAGGATTGAAGGATGAGGCTTGAGGATTGAGGATTGAGGATTGAGGATTGAAGTTTGAGTATTGAGGTTTGATGACTGACGATTGAGGGTTGAGGATTGAGGATTGAGTATTGATTATTGATGATTGAGTATTGAGGATTGAAGATTGAGGATTGAGGATTGAGGATTGAGTATTGAGGATTGAGGATTGAAGATTGAGGATTGGGGACTGAGTGTTGAGGGTTGAGTGATGAGAATTGATGATTGTGGATAGAGATTTAAAGATTGCAGATTGAGTATTGAGTATTGAAAACTGTGAATTGATGATATTCTATTGAGGATTGAGAATTGACAACTGATTGTTGAGGACTTAGGTCTGAAGATTGAGGATTCAGGATTGAGGATTCAGGATTGAGGTTTGAGGACTGAGGATTGAGGATTGGGTATTGCGGATTGAACATTGAGGATTGAGGATTGAGGATTGAGGACTGATGATTGAGGACTGAAGGTTGAATATTGATGATTGAAGATTGAGGATTGAGGATTGAGGACTGCGTATTGAGGATTGAAGAATGAGGATTGAGGATTGAGTCTGAGTATTGAGGATTGAAGATTGAGGATTGAGGATTGAGGATTGAACATTGAGGACTGAGTGTTGAGGGTTGAGTGATGAGAATTGATGTTTGTGGATAGAGATTTGAAGATTGCACATTGAGTATTGTGTATCGAAAACTGCGAATTGAGGATATTCTATTGAGGATTGAGGATTGTCACCTGATTGTTGAGGACTGAGGGCTGAAGGTTGAGAATTCAGGATTGAGGATTCAGAATTGAGGCCTGAGGTCTGAGGATTGAGGAATGAGGATTGAGGATTGAGGATTGAGGATTGAGGATTGAGGATTGAAGATTGAGTATTGAGGATTGAATATTGAGGATTGTGGATTGAGGATTGAGGATTGAGGATTGAAGATTAAGGATTGGGGATTGAGGACTGACGATTGAGGATTGAGTATTGAGGATTAATAATTGAGGATTGAGGATTGAGGATTGAAGATTCAGTATTGAGGATTGAAGATTGAGGATTGAGGATTGAGGATTGAGGATTGAGGACTGACTATGAGGGCTGAGGGTTGAGGATTGAGGTGTGAGGACTGAGGACTGGGGATTGAGGATTGAGAATTGAGGATCGAGGATTGAGGATTGAGGATTGAAGATTGAGGATTGGGGATTGAAGATTGAGTATTGAGGATTCAAGATTGAGGATTGAGGATTGAGGATTGAGGATTGAGGATTGAGGATTGCGGATTGAGGATTGAAGATTGAGTATTGAGGATTGAATATTGAGGATTGTGGATTGAGGATTGAGAATTGAGGATTGAAAGTTAAGGATTGGGGATTGAGGATTGACGATTGAGGATTGAGTATTGAGGATTAAGGATTGAGGATTGAGGATTGAGGATTGAAGATTCAGGATTGGGGTCTGAGAGCTGAGGGTTGAGTGATGAGAATTGATGTTTGTGGATAGAGATCTAAAGATTGCAGATTGAGTATTGAGTATTGAAAACTGTGAATTGATGATATTCTATTGAGGATTGAGAATTGACAACTCATTGTTGAGGACTTTGGTCTGAAGATTGAGGATTCAGGATTGAGGATTCAGGATTGAGGTTTGAGGACTGAGGATTGAGGATTGGGTATTGCGGATTGAGCATTGAGGATTAATAATTGAGGATTGAGGATTGAGGATTGAAGATTCAGTATTGAGGATTGAAGATTGAGGATTGAGGATTGAGGATTGAGGATTGAGGATTGAGGATTGAACATTGAGGACTGAGTGTTGAGGGTTGAGTGATCAGAATTGATGTTTGTGGATAGAGATTTGAAGATTGCAGATTGAGTATTGTGTATCGAAAACTGCGAATTGAGGATATTCTATTGAGGATTGAGGATTGTCACCTGATTGTTGAGGACTGAGGGCTGAAGATTGAGGATTCAGGATTGAGGATTGAGAATTGAGGTTTGAGTACTGAGGATTGATGATTGAAGATTGATTATTGAGGATTGAATATTGAGGATTGAGGATTGAGAATTGAGGATTGAGGATTGAGGATTGAGGATTGTGGATTGAATATTGAGGACTTTGTGTTGAGGGTTGAGTGATGGGAATTGATGTTTGTGGATTGAGATTTGAAGATTGAAGAATGGGGATTGAGTATTGAAAACTGTGAATTGAGGATATTCTATTGAGGATTGAGGATTGACAATTGATTGTTGAGGACTGAGGGCTGAAGATTGAGGATTCAGGATTGAGGATTCGGGATTGAGGTTTGAGGACTGAGGATTGAGGGTTGAGGATTGAGGATTGAGGATTGACGCTTGAGGATTGATGGTTGAGGATGGAGGATTGAAGAGAGAGGACTGAGTGTAGAGGATTGAGTGTTGAGGATTGATGTTTGAGGATTGAGATTTGATTATTGAATTTGTGGATTGAGTATTGAACCATGAGAATTCAGGATATTCTACTGAGTATTGCGAATTGAGTATTGATTGTTGAGTAGTGAGGATTGAAGACTGACGATTGAGGATTGAAGATTGAGGATTGAAGATTGAGGATTGAGGACTGAGCATTGAGGATTGAAGATTGAGGACAGGGATTGAGGATTGAAGATTGAGGATTAAGGATTGAGGATTGGGGATTGGGGATCTAGGATTGGAGATAGATTATTGAGGATTGAAGATTGAGGGTTGAGGATTCAGGATTGAGAATTGATAATTGCGGATGGGGAGTGAGGGTTGAGGATTGAGGTTTGAGGAACGAGGATTGAGAGTTGAGGATTGAGGACAGAGGATTGACGATTGAGTATTGAAGATTGAGGATTGATGACTGACTATTGAGAATTGAGGATTGATGATTGCGGATTGAGGATTGAAGGTTGAGTATTGAGGATTGAATATTGAGGATTGAGGATTGACAATTGATTGTTGAGGACTGAGGGCTGAAGATTGAGGATTCAGGATTGAGGATTCAGAATTGAGGTTTGAGGACTGAGGATTGAGGACTGAAGATTGATTATTGAGGATTCAATATTGAGGATTGAGGATTGACGATTGAGGATTGAGGATTGAGGATGAGAGCTGAGCGTTGAGGATTGAGGTTTGAGGACTGAGGACTGAGGATTGAGTATCAAGAATTGAGGATTGAGGATTGAGTATTGAAGATTGAGGATTGGGTATTGAGGATTGAAGGATGAGGCTTGAGGATTGAGGATTGAGGATTGAGGATTGAAGATTGAGTATTGAGGTTTGAAGACTGACGATTGAGGGTTGAGGATTGAGGATTGAGGATTGAGGATTGAGGATTGATGATTGAGTATTGAGGATTGAAGATTGAGGATTGAGCATAGAGGATTGAGTATTGAAGGTTCAGTATTGAGGATTGAAGATTGAGTATTGAGAATTGAGGATTGAGGATTGACTATGAGGGCTGAGGGTTGAGGATTGCGGTTTGAGGACTGAGGACTGAGGATTGAGGACTGAGAATTGAGGATTGAGGATTGAGTATTGAAGATTCAGTATTGAGGATTGAAGATTGAGTATTGAGAATTGAGGATTGAGGATTGACTATGAGGGCTGAGGGTTGAGGATTGCGGTTTGAGGACTGAGGACTGAGGATTGAGGATTGAGAATTGAGGATTGAGGATTTAGGATTGAAGATTGAGGACTGGGTATTGAGGATTGAAGAATGAGGATTGAGGATTGAGGACTGAGGATTGAGGATTGAAGATTGAGGCTTGAGGAGTGAAGATTCAGTATTGAGGATTGAAGATTGAGTATTGAGAATTGAGGATTGAGGATTGACTATGAGGGCTGAGGGTTGAGGATTGCGGTTTGAGGACTGAGGACTGAGGATTGAGGATTGAGGATTGAAGATTGAGGATTGAGGATTGAGGATTGAAGATTGAGGATTGAGGATTGTGGATTGAATATTGAGGACTTTGTGTTGAGGGTTGAGTGATGGGAATTGATGTTTGTGGATTGAGATTTGAAGATTGAAGAATGGGGATTGAGTATTGAAAACTGTGAATTGAGGATATTCTATTGAGGATTGAGGATTGACAATTGATTGTTGAGGACTGAGGGCTGAAGATTGAGGATTCAGGATTGAGGATTCGGGATTGAGGTTTGAGGACTGAGGATTGAGTGTTGAGGATTGAGGACGAGGACTGACGGTTGAGGATTGATGTTTGAGGTCTGAGGATTGAGGATTGAGGATTGAGAATTGGGGATTGAGGATTGAGGACTGAAGATTGAGGATTGGGTATTGAGGATTGAAGAATGAGGATTGAGGATTGAGGATTGAGGATTGAGGATTGAAGATTGAGTATTGAGGATTGAAGATTGAGGATTGAGGATTGAGGATTGAACATTGAGGACTGAGTGTTGAGGGTTGAGTGATCAGAATTGATGTTTGTGGATAGAGATTTGAAGATTGCAGATTGAGTATTGTGTATCGAAAACTGCGAATTGAGGATATTCTATTGAGGATTGAGGATTGTCACCTGATTGTTGAGGATTGAGGATTGAGGATTGAAGTTTGAGTATTGAGGTTTGATGACTGACGATTGAGGGTTGAGGATTGAGGATTGAGGATTGATTATTGATGATTGAGTATTGAGGATTGAAGATTGAGGATTGAGGATTGAGGATTGAGTATTGAGGATTGAGGATTGAAGATTGAGGATTGGGGACTGAGTGTTGAGGGTTGAGTGATGAGAATTGATGATTGTGGATAGAGATTTAAAGATTGCAGATTGAGTATTGAGTATTGAAAACTGTGAATTGATGATATTCTATTGAGGATTGAGAATTTACAACTGATTGTTGAGGACTTAGGTCTGAAGATTGAGGATTCAGGATTGAGGATTCAGGATTGAGGTTTGAGGACTGAGGATTGAGGATTGGGTATTGCGGATTGAACATTGAGGATTGAGGATTGAGGATTGAGGACTGATGATTGAGGACTGAAGGTCGAATATTGATGATTGAAGATTGAGGATTGAGGATTGAGGACTGCGTATTGAGGATTGAAGAATGAGGATTGAGGATTGAGTCTGAGTATTGAGGATTGAAGATTGAGGATTGAGGATTGAGGATTGAACATTGAGGACTGAGTGTTGAGGGTTGAGTGATGAGAATTGATGTTTGTGGATAGAGATTTGAAGATTGCACATTGAGTATTGTGTATCGAAAACTGCGAATTGAGGATACTCTATTGAGGATTGAGGATTGTCACCTGATTGTTGAGGACTGAGGGCTGAAGGTTGAGAATTCAGGATTGAGGATTCAGAATTGAGGCCTGAGGTCTGAGGATTGAGGAATGAGGATTGAGGATTGAGGATTGAGGATTGAGGATTGAGGATTGAAGATTGAGTATTGAGGATTGAATATTGAGGATTGTGGATTGAGGATTGAGGATTGAGGATTGAAGATTAAGGATTGGGGATTGAGGATTGACGATTGAGGATTGAGTATTGAGGATTAATAATTGAGGATTGAGGATTGAGGATTGAAGATTCAGTATTGAGGATTGAAGATTGAGGATTGAGGATTGAGGATTGAGGATTGAGGACTGACTATGAGGTCTGAGTTGAGGATTGAGGTGTGAGGACTGAGGACTGGGGATTGAGGATTGAGAATTGAGGATCGAGGATTGAGGATTGAGGATTGAAGATTGAGGATTGGGGATTGACGATTGAGTATTGAGGATTCAAGATTGAGGATTGAGGATTGAGGATTGAGGATTCAGGATTGAGGATTGCGGATTGAGGATTGAAGATTGAGTATTGAGGATTGAATATTGAGGATTGTGGATTGAGGATTCAGAATTGAGGATTGAAAGTTAAGGATTGGGGATTGAGGATTGACGATTGAGGATTGAGTATTGAGGATTAAGGATTGAGGATTGAGGATTGAGGATTGAAGATTCAGGATTGGGGTCTGAGAGCTGAGGGTTGAGTGATGAGAATTGATGTTTGTGGATAGAGATCTAAAGATTGCAGATTGAGTATTGAGTATTGAAAACTGTGAATTGATGATATTCTATTGAGGATTGAGAATTGACAACTCATTGTTGAGGACTTTGGTCTGAAGATTGAGGATTCAGGATTGAGGATTCAGGATTGAGGTTTGAGGACTGAGGATTGAGGATTGGGTATTGCGGATTGAGCATTGAGGATTGAGGATTGAGGATTGAGGATTGAGGACTGAGGGTTGAGGGCTGAAGATTGAATATCGATGATTGAAAATTGAGGATTGATGATTGAGGGCTGTGGATTGAGGACGAGGACTGAGGGTTGAGTATTGATGTTTGAGGTCTGAGGATTGAGGATTGAGGATTGAGAATTGAGGATTGAGGATTGAGGATTGAGGATTCAAGATTGAGGATTGGGTATTGAGGATTGAAGAATGAGGATTGAGGATTGAGGATTGAGGATTGAGGATTGAAGATTGAGTATTGAGGTTTGAAGACTGACGATTGAGGGTTGAGGATTGAGGATTGAGGATTGAGGATTGAGGATTGATGATTGAGTATTGAGGATTGAAGATTGAGGATTGAGCATAGAGGATTGAGTATTGAAGGTTCAGTATTGAGGATTGAAGATTGAGTATTGAGAATTGAGGATTGAGGATTGACTATGAGGGCTGAGGGTTGAGGATTTCGGTTTGAGGACTGAGGACTGAGGATTGAGGATTGAGAATTGAGGATTGAGGATTGAGTATTGAAGATTCAGTATTGAGGATTGAAGATTGAGTATTGAGAATTGAGGATTGAGGATTGACTATGAGGGCTGAGGGTTGAGGATTGCGGTTTGAGGACTGAGGACTGAGGATTGAGGATTGAGAATTGAGGATTGAGGATTTAGGATTGAAGATTGAGGACTGGGTATTGAGGATTGAAGAATGAGGATTGAGGATTGAGGACTGAGGATTGAGGATTGAAGATTGAGGCTTGAGGATTGAAGATTCAGTATTGAGGATTGAAGAATGAGTATTGAGAATTGAGGATTGAGGATTGACTATGAGGGCTGAGGGTTGAGGATTGCGGTTTGAGGACTGAGGACTGAGGATTGAGGATTGAGGATTGAAGATTGAGGATTGAGGATTGAGGATTGAAGATTGAGGATTGAGGATTGTGGATTGAATATTGAGGACTTTGTGTTGAGGGTTGAGTGATGGGAATTGATGTTTGTGGATTGAGATTTGAAGATTGAAGAATGGGGATTGAGTATTGAAAACTGTGAATTGATGATATTCTATTGAGGATTGAGGATTGAGGATTGATGATTGAGGGCTGTGGATTGAGGACGAGGACTGAGGGTTGAGTATTGATGTTTGAGGTCTGAGGATTGAGGATTGAGGATTGAGAATTGAGGATTGAGGATTGAGGATTCAAGATTGAGGATTGGGTATTGAGGATTGAAGAATGAGGATTGAGGATTGAGGATTGAGGATTGAGGACTGATGATTGAGGACTGATGGTTGAATATTGATGATTGAAGATTGAGGATTGAGGATTGAGGGCTGTGGATTGAGGACGAGGACTGATGGTTGAGTATTGATGCTTGATTTCTGAGGATTGAGGATTGAGGATCGAGAATTGAGGATTGATGATTGAGGATTCAAGATTGAGGATTGGGTATTGAGGATTGAAGAATGAGGATTGAGGATTGAGGATTGAGGATTGAGGATTGAAGATTGAGTATTGAGGATTGAAGATTGAGGATTGAGGATTGAGGATTGAGGATTGAGGATTGAGGATTGAGGATTGAGGATTGGGTATTGAGGATTGAAGAATGAGGATTGAGGATTGAGGATTCAGGATTGAGGATTGAGGATTGAAGATTGAATATTGATGATTGAAGATTGAGGATTGAGGATTGAGGATTGACGATTGAGGACTGAGTGTTGAGGATTGAGAATTGAGGATTGAGGATTGAGGATTGAAGATTCAGTATTGAGGATTGAAGATTGAGTATTGAGAATTGAGGATTGAGGATCGACAATGAGGGCTGAGGGTTGAGGATTGCGGTTTGAGGACTGAGGACTGAGGATTGAGGATTGAGAATTGAGGATTGAGGATTGAGTATTGAAGATTCAGTATTGAGGATTGAAGATTGAGTATTGAGAATTGAGGATTGAGGATTGACTATGAGGGCTGAGGGTTGAGGATTGCGGTTTGAGGACTGAGGACTGAGGATTGAGGATTGAGAATTGAGGATTGAGGATTTAGGATTGAAGATTGAGGACTGGGTATTGAGGATTGAAGAATGAGGATTGAGGATTGAGGACTGAGGATTGAGGATTGAAGATTGAGGATTGAGGATTGAAGATTGAGCATTGAAGATTGAAGATTGGCTATTGAGGATTGAGGATTGAGGATTGAGGATTGAGGATTGAAGATTGAGTATTGAGGATTGAATATTGAGGATTGTGGATTGAGGATTGAGGATTGAGGATTGAAGATTAAGGATTGGGGATTGAGGATTGGGGATTGAGGATTGAGTATTGAGGATTAAGAATTGAGGATTGAGGATTGAGGATTGAAGATTCAGTATTGAGGATTGAAGAGTGAGGATTGAGGATTGAGGATTGAGGGTTGACTATGAGGGCTGAGGGTTGAGGATTGATGTTTGAGGACTGAGGACTGAGGATTGAGGATTGAGAATTGAGGATTCAGGATTGAGGATTGAAGATTGAGGATTGAGGATTGAGGATTGACGATTGAGGACTGAGTATTGAGGATTGAGAATTGAGGATTGAGGCTTGAGGATTGAAGATTCAGTATTGAGGATTGAAGATTGAGTATTGAGAATTGAGGATTGAGGATTGACTATGAGGGCTGAGGATTGAGGATTGCGGTTTGAGGACTGAGGACTGAGGGTTGAGGATTGAGAACAGAGGATTGAGGATTTAGGATTGAAGATTGAGGACTGCGTATTGAGGATTGAAGAATGAGGATTGAGGATTGAGTCTGAGTATTGAGGATTGAAGATTGAGGATTGAGGATTGAGGATTGAACATTGAGGACTGAGTGTTGAGGGTTGAGTGATGAGAATTGATGTTTGTGGATAGAGATTTGAAGATTGCACATTGAGTATTGTGTATCGAAAACTGCGAATTGAGGATATTCTATTGAGGATTGAGGATTGTCACCTGATTGTTGAGGACTGAGGGCTGAAGATTGAGAATTCAGGATTGAGGATTCAGAATTGAGGTTTGAGGTCTGAGGATTGATGATTGAGGATTGAGAATTGAGGATTGAGGATTGACGATTCATGATTGAGGACCGGGTATTGAGGATTGAAGAATGAGGATTGAGGATTGAGGATTGAGGAATGAGGATTGAGGATTGAGGATTGAGGATTGAGGATTGAGGACTGAAGATCGAGTATTGAGGGTTGAAGATTGAGGATTGAGGAATGAGGATTGAGGATTGAGGATTGAGGATTGAGGATTGAGGATTGAAGATTGAGTATTGAGGATTGAATATTGAGGATTGTGGATTGAGGATTGAGGATTGAGGATTGAAGATTAAGGATAGGGGATTGAGGATTGAGGATTGAGGATTGAGTATTGAGGATTAAGAATTGAGGATTGAGGATTGAGGATTGAAGATTCAGTATTGATGATTGAAGAGTGAGGATTGAGGATTGAGGATTGAGGATTGACTATGAGGGCTGAGGGTTGAGGATTGAGGTTTGAGGACTGAGGACTGAGGATTGAGGATTGAGAATTGAGGATTCAGGATTGAGGATTGAAGATTGAGGATTGGGTATTGAGGATTGAAGAATGAGGATTGAGGATAGAGGATTGAGGATTGAGGATTGAAGATTGAGGATTGAGGATTGAGGATTGAAGATTGAGGACTGGGTATTGAGGATTGAAGAATGAGGATTGAGGATTGAGGTTTGAGGATTGAGGATTGTAGATTGAGGATTGGGGACTGAGTGTTGAGGGTTGAGTGATGAGAATTGATGTTTGTGGATAGAGATTTGAAGATTGCAGATTGAGTATTGCGTATGGAAAACTCCGAACTGAGGATATTCTATTGAGGATTGAGGATTGATAACTAATTGTTGAGGACAGGGCGCTGAAGATAGAGGATTCAGGATTGAGGATTCAGGATTGTGGTTTGAGGACTGACGATTGAGGATTGAGGATTGAGGATTGAGGATTGAGGATTGAGGATTGAAGATTGAGGATTGAGGATTGAGGATTGAAGATTGAGGATTGGTTATTGAGGATTGAAGAATGAGTATTGAGGAATGAGGATTGAGGATTGAAGATTGAGGATTGGTGATTGAGGATTGAGGATTGAGGATTGAATATTGAGGATTGGGGACTGAGTGTTGAGGGTTGAGTGATGAGAATTGATGTTTGTGGATAGAGATTTGAAGATTGCAGATTGTGTATTGCGTATGGAAAACTCTGAACTGAGGATATTCTATTGAGGACTGAGGATTGACAACTGATTGTTGAGGACTGAGGGCTGAAGATTGAGGTTTCAGGATTGAGGATTCAGGATTGCGGTTTGAGGACTGAGGATTGAGGTTTGAGGATTGATGATTGAGGATTGAGGATTGAGGATTGAGGATTGAAGATTGAGGATTGAGGATTGAGGATTGAACATTGAGGATTGAGGACTGAGGATTGAAGATTGAGGATCGGGTATTGAGGACTGAACATTGAGGATTGAGGATTGAGGATCGAGGATTGAGGATTGAGGATTGAAGATTGAATATTGATGATTGAAGATTGAGGATTGAGGATTGAGGGTAGTGGATTGAGGACGAGTCCTGAGGGTTGAGTATTGATGTTTGAGGTCTGAGGATTGAGGATTGAGGATTGAGAACTGGGGATTGAGGATTGAGGATTGAAGATTGAGGATTGGGTATTGAGGATTGAAGAATGAGGACTGAGGATTGAGGATTGAGTATTGAGGATTGAAGATTGAGTATTGAGGATTGAAGATTGAGGATTGAGGATTGAGAATTGAACATTGAGGACTGAGTGTTGAGGGTTGAGTGATGAGAGTTGATGTTTGTGTATAGAGATTTGAAGGTTGCAGATTGAGTATTGTGTATCGAAAACTGCGAATTGAGGATATTCTATTGCGGATTGAGGATTGTCACCTGATTGTTGAGGACTGAGGGCTGAAGATTGAGGATTCAGTATTGAGGATTCAGAATTGAGGTTTGAGGTCTGAGGATTGAGGATTGAGGATTGAAGATTGAGTATTGAGGGTTGAAGATTGAGGATTGAGGATTGAGGATTGAGGATGAGGACTGAGGATTGACGATTGAAGACTGAGTATTGAGGATTGAATGTTGAGGATTGAGCTTTGAGGATTGAAGATTGAGTATTGAGGATTGAAGATTGATGATTGAGTGTTGAGGATTGAAGATTGAGGATTGAGGATTGAGGATTGAGGACTGAGGATTGAGGATTGATGATTGAGGATTGAAGATTGAGGATTGAGGATTGAGGATTGAACATTGAGGATTGAGGTTTGAGGACTGAGGATTGAGGATTGGGTATTGCGGATTGAACATTTAGGATTGAGGATTGAGGATTGACGACTGATGATTGAGGACTGAAGATTGAATATTGATGATTGAAGATTGAGGATTGAGGATTGAGGGCTGTGGATTGAGGACGAGGGCTGATGGTTGAGTATTGATGTTTGATTTCTGAGGATTGAAGGTTGAGGATCGAGAATTGAGGATTGAGGATTGAGGATTCAAGATTGTGGATTGAAGATTGAGGATTGAGGATTGAGGATTGAACATTGAGGATTGAGGATTGAGGTTTGAGGATTGAGGATTGAGGATTGAATATTGAATATTGATGATTGAGGGTTGAGGATTGAGGATTGAGGGTTGTGGATTGAGGACGAGGTCTGATGGTTGAGTATTGATGTTTGAGGTCTGAGGACTGAGGATTGAGGATTGAGAATTGAGGATTCAGGATTGAGGATAAGAAGATTGAGGATTGGGTATTGGGGATTGAGGACTGAAGAGTGAGGATTAAAGATTTAGTATTGACGATTGAAGATTGAGGATTTAGGATTGAGGATTGAGGATGAGGACTGAGGATTGACGATTGAAGATTGAGTATTGAGGATTGAATGTTGAGGATTGAGATTTGAGGATTGAAGATTCAGTATTGAGGTTTGAAGATTGAGGATTGAGGATTGAGGAATGACTATGAGGGCTGAGGGTTGAGGATTGAGGTTTGAGGACTGAGGACTGAGGATTGAGGATTGAGGATTGCGGATTGAGGATTGAAGATTGAGTATTGAGGATTGAATATTGAGGATTGTGGATTGAGGATTGAGGATTGAGGATTGAAAATTAAGGATTGGGGATTGAGGATTGACGATTGAGGATTGAGTATTGAGGATTAAGGATTGAGGATTGAGGATTGAGGATTGAGGATTGAAGATTGAGGATTGGGGTCTGAGAGCTGAGGGTTGAGTGATGAGAATTGATGTTTGTGGATAGAGTTCTAAAGATTGCAGATTGAGTATTGAGTATTGAAAACTGTGAATTGATGATATTCTATTGAGGATTGAGAATTGACAACTGATTGTTGAGGACTTAGTTCTGAAGATTGAGGATCCAGGCTTGAGGATTCAGGATTGAGGTTTGAGGACTGAGGATTGAGGATTGGGTATTACGGATTGAGCATTGAGGATTGAGGATTGAGGATTGAGGACTGAGGGTTGAGGACTGAAGATTGAATATTGATGATTGAAGATTGAGGATTGAGGATTGAGGGCTGTGGATTGAGGACGAGGACTGAGGGTTGAGTATTGATGTTTGAGGTCTGAGGATTTAGGATTGAGGATTGAGAATTGAGGATTGAGGATTGAGGATTCAAGACTGAGGATTGGGTATTGAGGATTGAAGAATGAGGATTGAGGATTGAGGATTGAGGATTGAGGACTGAAGATTGAGTATTGAGGGTTGAAGATTGAGGATTGAGGAATGAGGATTGAGGATTGAGGATTGAGGATTGAGGATTGACAATTGAAGATTGAGTATTGAGGATTGAATATTGAGGATTGTGGATTGAGGATTGAGGATTGAGGATTGAAGATTAAGGATTGGAGATTGTGGATTGAGGATTGAGGATTGAGTATTGAGGATTAAGAATTGAGGATTGAGAATTGAGGATTGAAGATTCAGTATTGAGGATTGAAGATTGAGGATTGAGGATTGAGGATTGAGGATTGAGGAATGACTATGAGGGCTGAGGGTTGAGGATAGAGGTTTGAGGACTGAGGACTGAGGATTGAGGATTGAGGATTGTAGTTTGAGGATTGGGGACTGAGTGTTGAGGGTTGAGTGACGAGAATTGATGTTTGTGGATAGAGATTTGAAGATTGCAGATTGAGTATTGCGTATGGAAAACTCCGAACTGGGGATATTCTATTGAGGATTGAGGATTGATAACTGATTGTTGAGGACAGGGCGCTGAAGATTGAGGATTCAGGATTGAGGATTCAGGATTGTGGTTTGAGGACTGAGGATTGAGGATTGAGGATTGAGGATTGAGGATTGAGGATTGAGGATTGAAGATTGAGGATTGAGGATTGACGATTGAGGATTGAGGACTGAGGATTGAGGATTGAAGATTGACTATTGAGGATTGAGGATTGAGGATTGAGGATTGAAGATTGAGGATTGGGGATTGAGGATTGACGATTGAGGATTGAGTAATGACGATTGAGGATTGAGGATTGAGGATTGAAGATTGAGGATTGGGTATTGAGGATTAAAGAATGAGTATTGAGGATTGAGGTTTGAGGATTGAAGATTGAGGATAGGTGATTGAGGATTGAGGATTGAGGATTGAGGATTGAAGATTGAGGATTGGGTATTGAGGATTGAAGAATGAGGACTGAGGATTGAGGATTGAGGATTGAGGATTGAAGATTGAGTATTGAGGATTAAAGATTGAGGATTGAGGATTGAGGATTGAACATTGAGGACTGAGTGTTGAGGGTTGAGTGATGAGAATTGATGTTTGTGGATGGAGATTTGAAGATTGCAAATTGAGTATTGTGTATCGAAAACTGCGAATTGAGGATATTCTATTGAGGATTGAGGATTGTCTCCTGATTGTTGAGGACTGAGGGCTGAAGATTGAGAATTCAGGATTGAGGATTCGGAATTGAGGTTTGAGGTCTGAGGATTGAGGGTTGAGGATTGAGGATTGAGGATTGACGCTTGAGTATTGATGGTTGAGTATTGAGGATTGATGGTTGAGGGTTGTGTGGAATATTGAGGATTGAGGATTGAGGATTGAGGACTGAAGAGTGAGGATTGAAGATTTAGTATTGACGATTGAAGATTGAGGATTTAGGATTGAGGATTGAGGATGAGGACTGAGGATTGACGATTGAAGATTGAGTATTGAGGATTGAATGTTGAGGATTGAGATTTGAGGATTGAAGATTGAGTATTGAGGATTGAAGATTGATGATTGAGTGTTGAGGATTGAAGATTGAGGATTGAGGATTGAGGATTGAGGATTGAGGATTGAGGATTGAAGATTGAGGATTGGGGATTGAAGATTGAGTATTGAGGATGCAAGGTTGAGGATTGAGGATTGAGGATTGAGGATTGAGGATTGAGGATTGCGGATTGAGGATTGAAGATTGAGTATTGAGGATTGAATATTGTGGATTGTGGATTGAGGATTGAGGATTGAGGATTGAAAATTAAGGATTGGGGATTGAGGATTGACGATTGAGGATTGAGTATTGAGGATTAAGTATTGAGGATTGAGGATTGAGGATTGAAGATTGAGGATTGGGGTCTGAGAGCTGAGGGTTGAGTGATGAGAATTGATGTTTGTGGATAGAGATCTAAAGATTGCAGATTGAGTATTGAGTATTGAAAACTGTGAATTGATGATATTCTATTGAGGATTGAGAATTGACAACTGATTGTTGAGGACTTAGGTCTGAAGATTGAGGATTCAGGCTTGAGGATTCAGGATTGAGGTTTGAGGACTGAGGATTGAGGATTGGGTATTACGGATTGAGCATTGAGGATTGAGGATTGAGGATTGAGGACTGAGGGTTGAGGACTGAAGATTGAATATTGATGATTGAAGATTGAGGATTGAGGATTGAGGGCTGTGGATTGAGGACGAGGACTGAGGGTTGAGTATTGATGTTTGAGGTCTGAGGATTTAGGATTGAGGATTGAGAATTGAGGATTGAGGATTGAGGATTCAAGACTGAGGATTGGGTATTGAGGATTGAAGAATGAGGATTGAGGATTGAGGATTGAGGATTGAAGATTAAGGATTGGGGATTGAGGATTGAGGATAGAGGATTGAGTATTGAGGATTAAGAATTGAGGATTGAGGATTGAGGATTGAAGATTCAGTATTGAGGATTGAAGATTGAGGATTGAGGATTGAGGATTGAGGAATGACTATGAGGGCTGAGGGTTGAGGATTGAGGTTTGAGGACTGAGGACTGAGGATTGAGGATTGAGAATTGAGGATTCAGGATTGAGGATTGAAGATTGAGGATTGGGTATTGGGGATTGAGGACTGAAGAGTGAGGATTGAAGATTTAGTATTGACGATTGAAGATTGAGGATTTAGGATTGAGGATTGAGGATGAGGACTGAGGATTGACGATTGAAGATTGAGTATTGAGGATTGAATGTTGAGGATTGAGATTTGAGGATTGAAGATTCAGTATTGAGGATTGAAGATTGAGGATTGAGGATTGAGGAATGACTATGAGGGCTGAGGGTTGAGGATTGAGGTTTGAGGACTGAGGACTGAGGATTGAGGATTGAGGATTGCGGATTGAGGATTGAAGATTGAGTATTGAGGATTGAATATTGAGGATTGTGGATTGAGGATTGAGGATTGAGGATTGAAAATTAAGGATTGCGGATTGAGGATTGACGATTGAGGATTGAGTATTGAGGATTAAGGATTGAGGATTGAGGATTGAGGATTGAGGATTGAAGATTGAGGATTGGGGTCTGAGAGCTGAGGGTTGAGTGATGAGAATTGATGTTTGTGGATAGAGATCTAAAGATTGCAGATTGAGTATTGAGTATTGAAAACTGTGAATTGATGATATTCTATTGAGGATTGAGAATTGACAACTGATTATTGAGGACTTAGGTCTGAAGATTGAGGATCCAGGCTTGAGGATTCAGGATTGAGGTTTGAGGACTGAGGATTGAGGATTGGGTATTACGGATTGAGCATTGAGGATTGAGGATTGAGGATTGAGGACTGAGGGTTGAGGACTGAAGATTGAATATTGATGATTGAAGATTGAGGATTGAGGATTGAGGGCTATGGATTGAGGACGAGGACTGAGGGTTGAGTATTGATGTTTGAGGTCTGAGGATTTAGGATTGAGGATTGAGAATTGAGGATTGAGGATTGAGGATTCAAGACTGAGGATTGGGTATTGAGGATTGAAGAATGAGGATTGAGGATTGAGGATTGAGGATTGAGGACTGAAGATTGAGTATTGAGGGTTGAAGATTGAGGATTGAGGAATGAGGATTGAGGATTGAGGATTGAGGATTGAGGATTGAGGATTGAAGATTGAGTATTGAGGATTGAATATTGAGGATTGTGGATTGAGGATTGAGGATTGAGGATTGAAGATTAAGGATTGGAGATTGAGGATTGAGGATTCAGGATTGAGTATTGAGGATTAAGAATTGAGGATTGAGGATTGAGGATTGAAGATTCAGTATTGAGGATTGAAGATTGAGGATTGAGGATTGAGGATTGAAGATTGAGGATTGAGGATTGAGAATTGAGGATTGAGGATTGTAGTTTGAGGATTGGGGACTGAGTGTTGAGGGTTGAGTGATGAGAATTGATGTTTGTGGATAGAGATTTGAAGATTGCAGATTGAGTATTGCGTATGGAAAACTCCGAACTGAGGATATTCTATTGAGGATTGAGGATTGATAACTGATTGTTGAGGACAGGGCGCTGAAGATTGAGGATTCAGGATTGAGGATTCAGGATTGTGGTTTGAGGACTGAGGATTGAGGATTGAGGATTGAGGATTGAGGATTGAGGATTGAGGATTGAAGATTGAGGATTGAGGATTGACGATTGAGGATTGAGGACTGAGGATTGAGGATTGAAGATTGACTATTGAGGATTGAGGATTGAGGATTGAGGATTGAAGATTGAGGATTGGGAATTGAGGATTGACGATTGAGGATTGAGTAATGACGATTGAGGATTGAGGATTGAGGATTGAAGATTGAGGATTGGGTATTGAGGATTAAAGAATGAGTATTGAGGATTGAGGTTTGAGGATTGAAGATTGAGGATAGGTGATTGAGGATTGAGGATTGAGGATTGAGGATTGAAGATTGAGGATTGGGTATTGAGGATTGAAGAATGAGGACTGAGGATTGAGGATTGAGGATTGAGGATTGAAGATTGAGTATTGAGGATTGAAGATTGAGGATTGAGGATTGAGGATTGAACATTGAGGACTGAGTGTTGAGGGTTGAGTGATGAGAATTGATGTTTGTGGATGGAGATTTGAAGATTGCAAATTGAGTATTGTGTATCGAAAACTGCGAATTGAGGATATTCTATTGAGGATTGAGGATTGTCTCCTGATTGTTGAGGACTGAGGGCTGAAGATTGAGAATTCAGGATTGAGGATTCGGAATTGAGGTTTGAGGTCTGAGGATTGAGGATTGAGGATTGAGAATTGAGGATTGAGGATTGAGGATTCAAGATTGAGGATTGGGTATTGAGGATTGAAGAATGAGGATTGAGGATTGAGGATTGAGGAATGAGGATTGAGGATTGATGATTGAGGATTGAGGATTGAGGATTGAAGATTGAGTATTGAGGATTGAATATTGAGGATTGTGGATTGAGGATTGAGGATTGAGGATTGAAGGTTAAGGATTGGGGATTGAGGATTGACGATTGAGGATTGAGTATTGAGGATTAAGAATTGAGGATTGAGGATTGAGGATTGAAGATTCAGTATTGAGGATTGAAGATTGAGGATTGAGGATTGAGGATTGAGGAATGACTATGAGGGCTGAGGGTTGAGGATTGAGGTTTGAGGACTGAGGACTGAGGATTGAGGATTGAGAATTGAGGATTCAGGATTGAGGATTGAAGATTGAGGATTGGGTATTGGGGATTGAAGAATGAGGATTGAGGATAGAGGATTGAGGATTGAGGATTGAAGATTGAGGATTGAGGATTGAGGATTGAAGATTGAGGACTGGGTATTGAGGATTGAAGAATGAGGATTGAGGATTGAGGATTGAGGATTGAGGATTGTAGTTTGAGGATTGGGGACTGAGTGTTGAGGGTTGAGTGATGAGAATTGATGTTTGTGGATAGAGATCTGAAGATTGCAGATTGAGTATTGCGTATGGAAAACTCCGAACTGAGGATATTCTATTGAGGATTGAGGATTGATAGCTGATTGTTGAGGACAGGGCGCTGAAGATTGAGGATTCAGGATTGAGGATTCAGGATTGTGGTTTGAGGACTGAGGATTGAGGATTGAGGATTGAGGATTGAGGATTGAGGATTGAGGATTGAAGATTGAGGATTGAGGATTGACGATTGAGGACTGAGGATTGAGGATTGAAGATTGACTATTGAGGATTGAGGATTGAGGATTGAGGATTGAAGATTGAGGATTGGGGATTGAGGATTGACGATTGAGGATTGAGTAATGACGATTGAGGATTGAGGATTGAGGATTGAGAATTGAGGATTGAAGATTGAGGATTGATGATTGAGGATTGAGGATTGAGGATTGAGGATTGAGGATGGAGGATTGAATAGAGAGGACTGAGTGTTGAGGATTGATTTTTGTGGGTTGAGATTTGATTATTGATTTTTGTGGATTGAGTATTGAACGATGAGAATTCAGGGTATTCTATTGAGTATTGAGTCTTGAGGGTTGATGGTTGAGTAGTTGAGGATTTATGGTTGACGGTTGTGTGTTGAATATTGAGGATTGAGGATTGAGGATTGAGGATTGAAGATTGACGATTGGGGATTGAGGATTGACGATTGAGGATTGAGTATTGACGGTTGAGAATTGAGGATTGAGGATTGAAGATTGAGTATTGATGATTGAAGATTGAGGACTGAGGATTGAGGATTGATGACTGAGGACTGAGGATTGAGGATTGAGGGTTGAGCATTGAGGATTGAAGATTGAGGATGGGGATTGAGGATTGAAGATTGAGGGTTGATGATTGAGGGTTGAGAATTGAGAATTGAGGATGGGGACTGAGGGTTGAGGACCGAGGTTTGAGGAACGAGGATTGAGGGTTGAGGATTGAGGACTGTGGATTGACGATTGAGTATTGAAGATTGAGGATTGATCACTGAGGATTGAGGATTGAGGATTGATGATTGCGGATTGAGGATTGAAGATTGAGTATTGAGGATTGAATATTGATGATTGAGGATTGAGGGTTGAGGATTGAAGATTGAGAATTGAGGATTGAGGATTGAAGATTGAGTATTGAGGATTGAAGATTGAGGATTGAGGATTGAGGATTGAAGATTGAGGACTGTGTGTTGAGGGTTTAGAGATGAGAATTGATGTTTGTGGATGGAGATTCGAAGATTGAAGATTGAGGATTGAGTATTGAAAACTGAGAACTCAGGATATTCTACTGAGTATTGAGAATTGAGGATTGATGGTTGAGTATTGAGGATTGATGGTTGAGGGTTGTGTGCTGAATATTGAGGATTGGCGGATTGAGTATTGAAGATTGAGGACTGAGGACTGGGGATTGAGTATTGAGGATTGAGGATTGAGAATTCAGGATTGAGGATTGAAGATTGAGTATTGATGATTGAAGATTGCGGACTGATTATTGAGGGATGAGGATTCAGGACGAGGACTGAGGGTTAGAGGATTGAGGACTGAGGATTGAGGATTGAGGATTGAGGATTGAGGATTGAGGATTGAGGATTGAAGATTGAGGATTGAGGATTGACGATTGAGGACTGAGGATTGAGGATTGAAGATTGACTATTGAGGATTGAGGATTGAGGATTGAGGATTGAAGATTGAGGATTGGGGATTGAGGATTGACGATTGAGGATTGAGTAATGACGATTGAGGATTGAGGATTGAGGATTGAGAATTGAGGATTGAAGATTGAGGATTGATGATTGAGGATTGAGGATTGAGGATTGAGGATGGAGGATTGAATAGAGAGGACTGAGTGTTGAGGATTGATTTTTGTGGGTTGAGATTTGATTATTGATTTTTGTGGATTGAGTATTGAACGATGAGAATTCAGGGTATTCTATTGAGTATTGAGTCTTGAGGGTTGATGGTTGAGTAGTTGAGGATTTATGGTTGACGGTTGTGTGTTGAATATTGAGGATTGAGGATTGAGTATTGAGGATTGAAGATTGACGATTGGGGATTGAGGATTGACGATTGAGGATTGAGTATTGACGGTTGAGAATTGAGGATTGAGGATTGAAGATTGAGTATTGATGATTGAAGATTGAGGACTGAGGATTGAGGATTGATGACTGAGGACTGAGGATTGAGGATTGAGGATTGAGCATTGAGGATTGAAGATTGAGGATGGGGATTGAGGATTGAAGATTGAGGGTTGATGATTGAGGGTTGAGAATTGAGAATTGAGGATGGGGACTGAGGGTTGAGGACCGAGGTTTGAGGAACGAGGATTGAGGGTTGAGGATTGAGGACTGTGGATTGACGATTGAGTATTGAAGATTGAGGATTGATCACTGAGGATTGAGGATTGAGGATTGATGATTGCGGATTGAGGATTGAAGATTGAGTATTGAGGATTGAAGAGTGAGGATTGAGGATTGAGGATTGAGGGTTGACTGTGAGGGCTGAGGGTTGAGGATTGATGTTTGAGGACTGAGGACTGAGGATTGAGGATTGAGAATTGAGGATTCAGGATTGAGGATTGAAGATTGAGGATTGAGGATTGAGGATTGACGATTGAGGACTGAGTATTGAGGATTGAGAATTGAGGATTGAGGATTGAGGATTGAAGATTCAGTATTGAGGATTGAAGATTGAGTATTGAGAATTGAGGATTGAGGATTGACTATGAGGGCTGAGGATTGAGGATTGCGGTTTGAGGACTGAGGACTGAGGGTTGAGGATTGAGAACAGAGGATTGAGGATTTAGGATTGAAGATTGAGGACTGCGTATTGAGGATTGAAGAATGAGGATTGAGGATTGAGTCTGAGTATTGAGGATTGAAGATTGAGGATTGAGGATTGAGGATTGAACATTGAGGACTGAGTGTTGAGGGTTGAGTGATGAGAATTGATGTTTGTGGATAGAGATTTGAAGATTGCACATTGAGTATTGTGTATCGAAAACTGCGAATTGAGGATATTCTATTGAGGATTGAGGATTGTCACCTGATTGTTGAGGACTGAGGGCTGAAGATTGAGAATTCAGGATTGAGGATTCAGAATTGAGGTTTGAGGTCTGAGGATTGATGATTGAGGATTGAGAATTGAGGATTGAGGATTGACGATTCATGATTGAGGACCGGGTATTGAGGATTGAAGAATGAGGATTGAGGATTGAGGATTGAGGAATGAGGATTGAGGATTGAGGATTGAGGATTGAGGATTGAGGACTGAAGATCGAGTATTGAGAGTTGAAGATTGAGGATTGAGGAATGAGGATTGAGGATTGAGGATTGAGGATTGAGGATTGAGGATTGAAGATTGAGTATTGAGGATTGAATATTGAGGATTGTGGATTGAGGATTGAGGATTGAGGATTGAAGATTAAGGATAGGGGATTGAGGATTGAGGATTGAGGATTGAGTATTGAGGATTAAGAATTGAGGATTGAGGATTGAGGATTGAAGATTCAGTATTGATGATTGAAGAGTGAGGATTGAGGATTGAGGATTGAGGATTGACTATGAGGGCTGAGGGTTGAGGATTGATGTTTGAGGACTGAGGACTGAGGATTGAGGATTGAGAATTGAGGATTCAGGATTGAGGATTGAAGATTGAGGATTGGGTATTGAGGATTGAAGAATGAGGATTGAGGATAGAGGATTGAGGATTGAGGATTGAAGATTGAGGATTGAGGATTGAGGATTGAAGATTGAGGACTGGGTATTGAGGATTGAAGAATGAGGATTGAGGATTGAGGTTTGAGGATTGAGGATTGTAGATTGAGGATTGGGGACTGAGTGTTGAGGGTTGAGTGATGAGAATTGATGTTTGTGGATAGAGATTTGAAGATTGCAGATTGAGTATTGCGTATGGAAAACTCCGAACTGAGGATATTCTATTGAGGATTGAGGATTGATAACTAATTGTTGAGGACAGGGCGCTGAAGATAGAGGATTCAGGATTGAGGATTCAGGATTGTGGTTTGAGGACTGACGATTGAGGATTGAGGATTGAGGATTGAGGATTGAGGATTGAGGATTGAGGATTGAAGATTGAGGATTGAGGATTGAGGATTGAACATTGAGGATTGAGGATTGAGGATTGAGGATTGTGGATGAGAGCTGAGCGTTGAGGATTGAGGTTTGAGGACTGAGGACTGAGGATCGAGTATTGAGAATTGAGGATTGAGGATTGAGTATTGAAGATTGAGGATTGGGTATCGAGGATTGAAGGATGAGGCTTGAGGATTGAGGATTGAGGATTGAGGATTGAAGTTTGAGTATTGAGGTTTGATGACTGACGATTGAGGGTTGAGGATTGAGGATTGAGGATTGATTATTGATGATTGAGTATTGAGGATTGAAGATTGAGGATTGCGGATTGAGGATTGAGTATTGAGGATTGAGGATTGAAGATTGAGGATTGGGGACTGAGTGTTGAGGGTTGAGTGATGAGAATTGATGATTGTGGATAGAGATTTAAAGATTGCAGATTGAGTATTGAGTATTGAAAACTGTGAATTGATGATATTCTATTGAGGATTGAGAATTGACAACTGATTGTTGAGGACTTAGGTCTGAAGATTGAGGATTCAGGATTGAGGATTCAGGATTGAGGTTTGAGGACTGAGGATTGAGGATTGGGTATTGCGGATTGAACATTGAGGATTGAGGATTGAGGATTGATGACTGAGGGTTGAGGGCTGAAGATTGAATATCGATGATTGAAGATTGAGGATTGATGATTGAGGGCTGTGGACTGAGGACGAGGACTGTGGGTTGAGTATTGATGTTTGAGGTCTGAGGATTGAGGATTGAGGATTGAGAATTGAGGATTGAGGATTGAGGATTCAAGATTGAGGATTGGGTATTGAGGATTGAAGAATGAGGATTGAGGATTGAGGATTGAGGATTGAGGACTGATGATTGAGGACTGAAGGTTGAATATTGATGATTGAAGATTGAGGATTGAGGATTGAGGGATGTGGATTGAGGACGAGGACTGATGGTTGAGTATTGATGCTTGATTTCTGAGGATTGAGGATTGAGGATCGAGAATTGAGGATTGATGATTGAGGATTCAAGATTGAGGATTGGGTATTGAGGATTGAGGATTGAGGATTGAGGATTGAATATTGAGGACTGAGTGTTAAGGGTTGAGTGATGAGAATTGATGTTTGTGGATAGAGATTTGAAGATTGCACATTGAGTATTGTGTATCGAAAACTGCGAATTGAGGATATTCTATTGAGGATTGAGGATTGTCACCTGATTGTTGAGGGCTGAAGGCTGAAGATTGAGAATTCAGGATTGAGGATTCAGAATTGAGGTTTGAGGTCTGAGAATTGAGGATTGAGGATTGAGAATTGAGGATTGAGGATTGACGATTCATGATTGAGGATTGGGTATTGAGGATTGAAGAATGAGGATTGAGGATTGAGGATTGAGGAATGAGGATTGAGGATTGAGGATTGAGGATTGAGGATTGATGATTGAGTATTGAGGATTGAAGATTGAGGATTGAGCATAGAGGATTGAGTATTGAAGATTCAGTATTGAGGATTGAAGATTGAGTATTGAGAATTGAGGATTGAGGATTGACTATGAGGGCTGAGGGTTGAGGATTGCGGTTTGAGGACTGAGGACTGAGGATTGAGGATTGAGAATTGAGGATTGAGGATTGAGTATTGAAGATTCAGTATTGAGGATTGAAGATTGAGTATTGAGAATTGAGGATTGAGGATTGACTATGAGGGCTGAGGGTTGAGGATTGCGGTTTGAGGACTGAGGACTGAGGATTGAGGATTGAGAATTGAGGATTGAGGATTTAGGATTGAAGATTGAGGACTGGGTATTGAGGATTGAAGAATGAGGATTGAGGATTGAGGACTGAGGATTGAGGATTGAAGATTGAGGATTGAGGATTGAAGATTGAGCATTGAAGATTGAAGATTGGCTATTGAGGATTGAGGATTGAGGATTGAGGATTGAAGATTGAGGACTGAGCATTGAGGATTGAAGATTGAGGATTGAGGATTGTGGATTGAATATTGAGGACTTTGTGTTGAGGGTTGAGTGATGGGAATTGATGTTTGTGGATTGAGATTTGAAGATTGAAGAATGGGGATTGAGTATTGAAAACTGTGAATTGAGGATATTCTATTGAGGATTGAGGATTGACAATTGATTGTTGAGGACTGAGGGCTGAAGATTGAGGATTCAGGATTGAGGATTCGGGATTGAGGTTTGAGGACTGAGGATTGAGTGTTGAGGATTGAGGACGAGGACTGCCGGTTGAGGATTGATGTTTGAGGTCTGAGGATTGAGGACTGAGGATTGAGAATTGGGGATTGAGGATTGAGGACAGAAGATTGAGGATTGGGTATTGAGGATTGAAGAATGAGGATTGAGGATTGAGGATTGAGGATTGAGGATTGAAGATTGAGTATTGAGGATTGAAGATTGAGGATTGAGGATTGAGGATTGAACATTGAGGACTGAGTGTTGAGGGTTGAGTGATCAGAATTGATGTTTGTGGATAGAGATTTGAGGATTGCAGATTGAGTATTGTGTATCGAAAACTGCGAATTGAGGATATTCTATTGAGGATTGAGGATTGTCACCTGATTGTTGAGGACTGAGGGCTGAAGATTGAGGATTCAGGATTGAGGATTGAGAATTGAGGTTTGAGTACTGAGGATTGAGGATTGAAGATTGATTATTGAGGATTGAATATTGAGGATTGAGGATTGAGAATTGAGGATTGAGGATTGAGGATTGAGGATTGTGGATTGAATATTGAGGACTTTGTGTTGAGGGTTGAGTGATGGGAATTGATGTTTGTGGATTGAGATTTGAAGATTGAAGAATGGGGATTGAGTATTGAAAACTGTGAATTGAGGATATTCTATTGAGGATTGAGGATTGACAATTGATTGTTGAGGACTGAGGGCTGAAGATTGAGGATTCAGGATTGAGGATTCGGGATTGAGGTTTGAGGACTGAGGATTGAGGGTTGAGGATTGAGGATTGAGGATTGACGCTTGAGGATTGATGGTTGAGGATGGAGGATTGAAGAGAGAGGACTGAGTGTAGAGGATTGAGTGTTGAGGATTGATGTTTGAGGATTGAGATTTGATTATTGAATTTGTGGATTGAGTATTGAACCATGAGAATTCAGGATATTCTACTGAGTATTGAGAATTGAGTACTGATTGTTGAGTAGTGAGGATTGAAGACTGAGGATTGAGGATTGAAGATTGAGGATTGAAGATTGAGGATTGAGGACTGAGCATTGAGGATTGAAGATTGAGGACAGGGATTGAGGATTGAAGATTGAGGATTAAGGATTGAGGATTGGGGATTGGGGATCTAGGATTGGAGATAGATTATTGAGGATTGAAGATTGAGGGTTGAGGATTCAGGATTGAGAATTGATAATTGCGGATGGGGAGTGAGGGTTGAGGATTGAGGTTTGAGGAACGAGGATTGAGGGTTGAGGATTGAGGACAGAGGATTGACGATTGAGTATTGAAGATTGAGGATTGATGACTGACTATTGAGAATTGAGGATTGATGATTGCGGATTGAGGATTGAAGGTTGAGTATTGAGGATTGAATATTGAGGATTGAGGATTGACAATTGATTGTTGAGGACTGAGGGCTGAAGATTGAGGATTCAGGATTGAGGATTCAGAATTGAGGTTTGAGGACTGAGGATTGAGGATTGAAGATTGATTATTGAGGATTCAATATTGAGGATTGAGGATTGACGATTGAGGATTGAGGTTTGAGGATGAGAGCTGAGCGTTGAGGATTGAGGTTTGAGGACTGAGGACTGAGGATTGAGTATCAAGAATTGAGGATTGAGGATTGAGTATTGAAGATTGAGGATTGGGTATTGAGGATTGAAGGATGAGGCTTGAGGATTGAGGATTGAGGATTGAGGATTGAAGATTGAGTATTGAGGTTTGAAGACTGTCGATTGAGGGTTGAGGATTGAGGATTGAGGATTGAGGATTGAGGATTGATGATTGAGTATTGAGGATTGTAGATTGAGGATTGAGCATAGAGGATTGAGTATTGAAGATTCAGTATTGAGGATTGAAGATTGAGTATTGAGAATTGAGGATTGAGGATTGACTATGAGGGCTGAGGGTTGAGGATTGCGGTTTGAGGACTGAGGACTGAGGATTGAGGATTGAGAATTGAGGATTGAGAATTGAGTATTGAAGATTCAGTATTGAGGATTGAAGATTGAGTATTGAGAATTGAGGATTGAGGATTGACTATGAGGGCTGAGGGTTGAGGATTGCGGTTTGAGGACTGAGGACTGAGGATTGAGGATTGAGAATTGAGGATTGAGGATTTAGGATTGAAGATTGAGGACTGGGTATTGAGGATTGAAGAATGAGGATTGAGGATTGAGGACTGAGGATTGAGGATTGAAGATTGAGGATTGAGGATTGAAGATTGAGCATTGAGGATTGTGGATTGAATATTGAGGACTTTGTGTTGAGGGTTGAGTGATGGGAATTGATGTTTGTGGATTGAGATTTGAAGATTGAAGAATGGGGATTGAGTATTGAAAACTGTGAATTGAGGATATTCTATTGAGGATTGAGGATTGACAATTGATTGTTGAGGACTGTGGGCTGAAGATTGAGGATTCAGGATTGAGGATTCGGGATTGAGGTTTGAGGACTGAGGATTGAGTGTTGAGGATTGAGGACGAGGACTGACGGTTGAGGATTGATGTTTGAGGTCTGAGGATTGAGGATTGAGGATTGAGAATTGGGGATTGAGGATTGAGGACTGAAGATTGAGGATTGGGTATTGAGGATTGAAGAATGAGGATTGAGGATTGAGGATTGAGGATTGAGGATTGAAGATTGAGTATTGAGGATTGAAGATTGAGGATTGAGGATTGAGGATTGAACATTGAGGACTGAGTGTTGAGGGTTGAGTGATCAGAAAAGATGTTTGTGGATAGAGATTTGAAGATTGCAGATTGAGTATTGTGTATCGAAAACTGCGAATTGAGGATATTCTATTGAGGATTGAGGATTGTCACCTGATTGTTGAGGACTGAGGGCTGAAGATTGAGGATTCAGGATTGAGGATTGAGAATTGAGGTTTGAGTACTGAGGATTGAGGATTGAAGATTGATTATTGAGGATTGAATATTGAGGATTGAGGATTGAGAATTGAGGATTGAGGATTGAGGATTGTGGATGAGAGCTGAGCGTTGAGGATTGAGGTTTGAGGACTGAGGACTGAGGATCGAGTATTGAGAATTGAGGATTGAGGATTGAGTATTGAAGATTGAGGATTGGGTATCGAGGATTGAAGGATGAGGCTTGAGGATTGAGGATTGAGGATTGAGGATTGAAGTTTGAGTATTGAGGTTTGATGACTGACGATTGAGGGTTGAGGATTGAGGATTGAGGATTGATTATTGATGATTGAGTATTGAGGATTGAAGATTGAGGATTGAGGATTGAGGATTGAGTATTGAGGATTAAGGATTGAAGATTGAGGATTGGGGACTGAGTGTTGAGTGTTGAGTGATGAGAATTGATGATTGTGGATAGAGATCTAAAGATTGCAGATTGAGTATTGAGTATTGAGAACTGTGAATTGATGATATTCTATCGAGAATTGAGAATTGACAACTCATTGTTGAGGACTTTGGTCTGAAGATTGAGGATTCAGGATTGAGGATTCAGGATTGAGGTTTGAGGACTGAGGATTGAGGATTGGGTATTGCGGATTGAGCATTGAGGATTGAGGATTGAGGATTGACGACTGAGGGTTGAGGGCTGAAGATTGAATATTGATGATTGAAGATTGAGGATTGATGATTGAGGGCTGTGGATTGAGGACGAGGACTGAGGGTTGAGTATTGATGTTTGAGGTCTGAGGATTGAGGATTGAGGATTGAGAATTGAGGATTGAGGACTGCGGATTCAAGATTGAGGATTGGGTATTGAGGATTGAAGAATGAGGATTGAGGATTGAGGATTGAGGATTGAGGACTGATGATTGAGGACTGAAGGTTGAATATTGATGATTGAAGATTGAGGATTGAGGATTGAGGGCTGTGGATTGAGGACGACGACTGATGGTTGAGTATTGATGCTTGATTTCTGAGGATTGAGGATTGAGGATCGAGAATTGAGGATTGATGATTGAGGATTCAAGATTGAGGATTGGGTATTGAGGATTGAAGAATGAGGATTGAGGATTGAGGATTGAGGATTGAGGATTGAAGATTGAGTATTGAGGATTGAAGATTGAGGATTGAGGATTGAGGATTGAGGATTGAGGATTGAGGATTGAGGATTGAGGATTGGGTATTGAGGATTGAAGAATGAGGATTGAGGATTGAGGATTCAGGATTGAGGATTGAGGATTGAAGATTGAATATTGATGATTGAAGATTGAGGATTGAGGATTGAGGATTGACGATTGAGGACTGAGTATTGAGGATTGAGAATTGAGGATTGAGGATTGAGGATTGAAGATTCAGTATTGAGGATTGAAGATTGAGTATTGAGAATTGAGGATTGAGGATTGACTATGAGGGCAGAGGGTTGAGGATTGCGGTTTGAGGACTGAGGACTGAGGGTTGAGGATTGAGAATTGAGGATTGAGGATTTAGGATTGAAGATTGAGGACTGCGTATTGAGGATTGAAGAATGAGGATTGAGGATTGAGTCTGAGTATTGAGGATTGAAGATTGAGGATTGAGGATTGAGGATTGAACATTGAGGACTGAGTGTTGAGGGTTGAGTGATGAGAATTGGTGTTTGTGGATAGAGATTTGAAGATTGCACATTGAGTATTGTGTATCGAAAACTGCGAATTGAGGATATTCTATTGAGGATTGAGGATTGTCACCCGATTGTTGAGGGCTGAAGGCTGAAGATTGAGAATTCAGGATTGAGGATTCAGAATTGAGGTTTGAGGTCTGAGAATTGAGGATTGAGGATTGAGAATTGAGGATTGAGGATTGACGATTCATGATTGAGGATTGGGTATTGAGGATTGAAGAATGAGGATTGAGGATTGAGGATTGAGGAATGAGGATTGAGGATTGAGGATTGAGGATTGAGGATTGAGGATTGAAGATTGAGTATTGAGGATTGAAGATTGAGTATTGAGGATTCAAGATTGAGGATTGAGGATTGAGGATTGAGGATTGAGGATAGAGGATTGCGGATTGAGGATTGACGATTGAGGATTGAGTATTGAGGATTAAGGATTGAGGATTGAGGATTGAGGATTGAAGATTGAGGATTGGGGTCTGAGAGCTGAGGGTTGAGTGATGAGAATTGATGTTTGTGGATGGAGATCTAAAGATTGCAGATTGAGTATTGAGTATTGAAAACTGTGAATTGATGATATCCTATTGAGGATTGTGAATTGACAACTGATTGTTGAGGACTTAGGTCTGAAGATTGAGGATTCAGGATTGAGGATTCAGGATTGAGGTTTGAGGACTGAGGATTGAGGATTGGGTATTGCGGATTGAGCATTGAGGATTGAGGATTGAGGATTGAGGACTGAGGGTTGAGGGCTGAAGATTGAATATTGATGATTGAAGATTGAGGGTTGATGATTGAGGGCTGTGGATTGAGGACGAGGACTGAGGGTTGAGTATTGATGTTTGAGGTCTGAGGATTGAGGATTGAGGATTGAGAATTGAGGATTGAGGATTGAGGTTTCAAGATTGAGGATTGGGTATTGAGGATTGAAGAATGAGGATTGAGAATTGAGGATTGAGGATTGAGGACTGAAGATTGAGCACTGAGGGTTGAAGATTGAGGATTGAGGAATGAGGATTGAGGATTGAGGATTGAGGATTGAAGATTGAGTATTGAGGATTGAATATTGAGGATTGTGGATTGAGGATTGAGGATTGAGGATTGAAGATTAAGGATTGGGGATTGAGGATTGGGGATTGAGGATTGAGTATTGAGGATTAAGAATTGAGGATTGAGGATTGAGGATTGAAGATTCAGTATTGAGGATTGAAGAGTGAGGATTGAGGATTGAGGATTGAGGGTTGACTATGAGGGCTGAGGGTTGAGGATTGATGTTTGAGGACTGAGGACTGAGGATTGAGGATTGAGAATTGAGGATTCAGGATTGAGGATTGAAGATTGAGGATTGAGGATTGAGGATTGACGATAGAGGACTGAGTATTGAGGATTGAGAATTGAGGATTGAGGATTGAGGATTGAAGATTCAGTATTGAGGATTGAAGATTGAGTATTGGGAATTGAGGATTGACTATGAGGGCTGAGGATTGAGGATTGCGGTTTGAGGACTGAGGACTGAGGGTTGAGGATTGAGAATTGGGGATTGAGGATTTAGGATTGAAGATTGAGGACTGCGTATTGAGGATTGAAGAATGAGGATTGAGGATTGAGTCTGAGTATTGAGGATTGAAGATTGAGGATTGAGGATTGAGGATTGAACATTGAGGACTGAGTGTTGAGGGTTGAGTGATGAGAATTGATGTTTGTGGATAGAGATTTGAAGATTGCACATTAAGTATTGTGTATCGAAAACTGCGAATTGAGGATATTCTATTGAGGATTGAGGACTGTCACCTGATTGTTGAAGACTGAGGGCTGAAGATTGAGAATTCAGGATTGAGGATTCAGAATTGAGGTTTGAGGTCTGAGGATTGATGATTGAGGATTGAGAATTGAGGATTGAGGATTGACGATTCATGATTGAGGACCGGGTATTGAGGATTGAAGAATGAGGATTGAGGATTGAGGATTGAGGAATGAGGATTGAGGATTGAGGATTGAGGATTGAGGATTGAGGACTGAAGATCGAGTATTGAGGGTTGAAGATTGAGGTTTGAGGAATGAGGATTGAGGATTGAGGATTGAGGATTGAGGATTGAGGATTGAAGATTGAGTATTGAGGATTGAATATTGAGGATTGTGGATTGAGGATTGAGGATTGAGGATTGAAGATTAAGGATAGGGGATTGAGGATTGAGGATTGAGGATTGAGTATTGAGGATTAAGAATTGAGGATTGAGGATTGAGGATTGAAGATTCAGTATTGATGATTGAAGAGTGAGGATTGAGGATTGAGGATTGAGGATTGACTATGAGGGCTGAGGGTTGAGGATTGAGGTTTGAGGACTGAGGACTGAGGATTGAGGATTGAGAATTGAGGATTCAGGATTGAGGATTGAAGATTGAGGATTGGGTATTGAGGATTGAAGAATGAGGATTGAGGATTGAGGATTGAGGAATGAGGATTGAGGATTGAGGATTGAGGATTGAGGATTGAGGATTGAAGATTGAGTATTGAGGATTGAAGATTGAGTATTGAGGATTCAAGATTGAGGATTGAGGATTGAGGATTGAGGATTGAGGATAGAGGATTGCGGATTGAGTATTGACGATTGAGGATTGAGTATTGAGGATTAAGGATTGAGGATTGAGGATTGAGGATTGAAGATTGAGGATTGGGGTCTGAGAGCTGAGGGTTGAGTGATGAGAATTGATGTTTGTGGATGGAGATCTAAAGATTGCAGATTGAGTATTGAGTATTGAAAACTGTGAATTGATGATATCCTATTGAGGATTGTGAATTGACAACTGATTGTTGAGGACTTAGGTCTGAAGATTGAGGATTCAGGATTGAGGATTCAGGATTGAGGTTTGAGGACTGAGGATTGAGGATTGGGTATTGCGGATTGAGCATTGAGGATTGAGGATTGAGGATTGAGGACTGAGGGTTGAGGGCTGAAGATTGAATATTGATGATTGAAGATTGAGGGTTGATGATTGAGGGCTGTGGATTGAGGACGAGGACTGAGGGTTGAGTATTGATGTTTGAGGTCTGAGGATTGAGGATTGAGGATTGAGAATTGAGGATTGAGGATTGAGGTTTCAAGATTGAGGATTGGGTATTGAGGATTGAAGAATGAGGATTGAGGATTGAGGATTGAGGATTGAGGACTGAAGATTGAGCACTGAGGGTTGAAGATTGAGGATTGAGGAATGAGGATTGAGGATTGAGGATTGAGGATTGAAGATTGAGTATTGAGGATTGAATATTGAGGATTGTGGATTGAGGATTGAGGATTGAGGATTGAAGATTAAGGATTGGGGATTGAGGATTGGGGATTGAGGATTGAGTATTGAGGATTAAGGATTGAGGATTGAGGATTGAAGAGTGAGGATTGAGGATTGAGGATTGAGGGTTGACTATGAGGGCTGAGGGTTGAGGATTGATGTTTGAGGACTGAGGACTGAGGATTGAGGATTGAGAATTGAGGATTCAGGATTGAGGATTGAAGATTGAGGATTGAGGATTGAGGATTGACGATAGAGGACTGAGTATTGAGGATTGAGAATTGAGGATTGAGGATTGAGGATTGAAGATTCAGTATTGAGGATTGAAGATTGAGTATTGGGAATTGAGGATTGAGGATTGACTATGAGGGCTGAGGATTGAGGATTGCGGTTTGAGGACTGAGGACTGAGGGTTGAGGATTGAGAATTGAGGATTGAGGATTTAGGATTGAAGATTGAGGACTGCGTATTGAGGATTGAAGAATGAGGATTGAGGATTGAGTCTGAGTATTGAGGATTGAAGATTGAGGATTGAGGATTGAGGATTGAACATTGAGGACTGAGTGTTGAGGGTTGAGTGATGAGAATTGATGTTTGTGGATAGAGATTTGAAGATTGCACATTAAGTATTGTGTATCGAAAACTGCGAATTGAGGATATTCTATTGAGGATTGAGGACTGTCACCTGATTGTTGAAGACTGAGGGCTGAAGATTGAGAATTCAGGATTGAGGATTCAGAATTGAGGTTTGAGGTCTGAGGATTGATGATTGAGGATTGAGAATTGAGGATTGAGGATTGACGATTCATGATTGAGGACCGGGTATTGAGGATTGAAGAATGAGGATTGAGGATTGAGGATTGAGGAATGAGGATTGAGGATTGAGGATTGAGGATTGAGGATTGAGGACTGAAGATCGAGTATTGAGGGTTGAAGATTGAGGTTTGAGGAATGAGGATTGAGGATTGAGGATTGAGGATTGAGGATTGAGGATTGAAGATTGAGTATTGAGGATTGAATATTGAGGATTGTGGATTGAGGATTGAGGATTGAGGATTGAAGATTAAGGATAGGGGATTGAGGATTGAGGATTGAGGATTGAGTATTGAGGATTAAGAATTGAGGATTGAGGATTGAGGATTGAAGATTCAGTATTGATGATTGAAGAGTGAGGATTGAGGATTGAGGATTGAGGATTGACTATGAGGGCTGAGGGTTGAGGATTGAGGTTTGAGGACTGAGGACTGAGGATTGAGGATTGAGAATTGAGGATTCAGGATTGAGGATTGAAGATTGAGGATTGGGTATTGAGGATTGAAGAATGAGGATTGAGGATAGAGGATTGAGGATTGAGGATTGAAGATTGAGGATTGAGGATTGAGGATTGAAGATTGAGGACTGGGTATTGAGGATTGAAGAATGAGGATTGAGGATTGAGGATTGAGGATTGAGGATTGTAGATTGAGGATTGGGGACTGAGTGTTGAGGGTTGAGTGATGAGAATTGATGTTTGTGGATAGAGATTTGAAGATTGCAGATTGAGTATTGCGTATGGAAAACTCCGAACTGAGGATATTCTATTGAGGATTGAGGATTGATAACTAATTGTTGAGGACAGGGCGCTGAAGATAGAGGATTCAGGATTGAGGATTCAGGATTGTGGTTTGAGGACTGACGATTGAGGATTGAGGATTGAGGATTGAGGATTGAGGACTGAGGATTGAAGAATGAGGATTGAGGATTGAGGATTGAACATTGAGGATTGAGGATTGAGGTTTGAGGATTGAGGATTGAGGATTGAATATTGAATATTGATGATTGAGGGTTGAGGATTGAGGATTGAGGGTTGTGGATTGAGGACGAGGTCTGATGGTTGAGTATTGATGTTTGAGGTCTGAGGATTGAGGATTGAGGATTGAGAATTGAGGATTGAGGATTGAGGATTGACGATTGAGGATTGAGGACTGAGGATTGATGATTGAGGATTGAAGATTGAGTATTGACGATTGTAGATTGACTATTGAGGATTGAGGATTGAGGATTGAGGATTGAAGATTGAGGATTGGGGATTGAGGATTGACGATTGAGGATTGAGTAATGACAATTGAGGATTGAGGATTGAGGATTGAAGATTGAGGATTGGTTATTGAGGATTGAAGAATGAGTATTGAGGAATGAGGATTGAGGATTGAAGATTGAGGATTGGTGATTGAGGATTGAGGATTGAGGATTGAATATTGAGGATTGGGGACTGAGTGTTGAGGGTTGAGTGATGAGAATTGATGTTTGTGGATAGAGATTTGAAGATTGCAGATTGTGTATTGCGTATGGAAAACTCTGAACTGAGGATATTCTATTGAGGACTGAGGATTGACAACTGATTGTTGAGGACTGAGGGCTGAAGGTTGAGGTTTCAGGATTGAGGATTCAGGATTGCGGTTTGAGGACTGAGGATTGAGGTTTGAGGATTGATGATTGAGGATTGAGGATTGAGGATTGAGGATTGAAGATTGAGGATTGAGGATTGAGGATTGAACATTGAGGATTGAGGACTGAGGATTGAAGATTGAGGATCGGGTATTGAGGACTGAACATTGAGGATTGAGGATTGAGGATTGAAGATTGAATATTGATGATTGAAGATTGAGGATTGAGGATTGAGGGTAGTGGATTGAGGACGAGTCCTGAGGGTTGAGTATTGATGTTTGAGGTCTGAGGATTGAGGATTGAGGATTGAGAACTGGGGATTGAGGATTGAGGATTGAAGATTGAGGATTGGGTATTGAGGATTGAAGAATGAGGACTGAGGATTGAGGATTGAGTATTGAGGATTGAAGATTGAGTATTGAGGATTGAAGATTGAGGATTGAGGATTGAGAATTGAACATTGAGGACTGAGTGTTGAGGGTTGAGTGATGAGAATTGATGTTTGTGTATAGAGATTTGAAGGTTGCAGATTGAGTATTGTGTATCGAAAACTGCGAATTGAGGATATTCTATTGCGGATTGAGGATTGTCACCTGATTGTTGAGGACTGAGGGCTGAAGATTGAGGATTCAGTATTGAGGATTCAGAATTGAGGTTTGTGGTCTGAGGATTGAGGATTGAAGATTGAGTATTGAGGTTTGAAGACTGTCGATTGAGGGTTGAGGATTGAGGATTGAGGATTGAGGATTGAGGATTGATGATTGAGTATTGAGGATTGAAGATTGAGGATTGAGCATAGAGGATTGAGTATTGAAGATTCAGTATTGAGGATTGAAGATTGAGTATTGAGAATTGAGGATTGAGGATTGACTATGAGGGCTGAGGGTTGAGGATTGCGGTTTGAGGACTGAGGACTGAGTATTGAGGATTGAGAATTGAGGATTGAGGATTGAGGATTGAAGATTCAGTATTGAGGATTGAAGATTGAGTATTGAGAATTGAGGATTGAGGATTGACTATGAGGGCAGAGGGTTGAGGATTGCGGTTTGAGGACTGAGGACTGAGGGTTGAGGATTGAGAATTGAGGATTGAGGATTTAGGATTGAAGATTGAGGACTGCGTATTGAGGATTGAAGAATGAGGATTGAGGATTGAGTCTGAGTATTGAGGATTGAAGATTGAGGATTGAGGATTGAGGATAGAACATTGAGGACTGAGTGTTGAGGGTTGAGTGATGAGAATTGGTGTTTGTGGATAGAGATTTGAAGATTGCACATTGAGTATTGTGTATCGAAAACTGCGAATTGAGGATATTCTATTGAGGATTGAGGATTGTCACCTGATTGTTGAGGGCTGAAGGCTGAAGATTGAGAATTCAGGATTGAGGATTCAGAATTGAGGTTTGAGGTCTGAGAATTGAGGATTGAGGATTGAGGATAGAGGATTGAGGATTGAGGATTGAAGATTGAGGATTGGGTATTGAGGATTGAAGAATGAGGATTGAGGATTGAGGATTGAGGAATGAGGATTGAGGATTGAGGATTGAGGATTGAGGATTGAGGATTGAAGATTGAGTATTGAGGATTGAAGATTGAGTATTGAGGATTCAAGATTGAGGATTGAGGATTGAGGATTGAGGATTGAGGATAGAGGATTGCGGATTGAGGATTGACGATTGAGGATTGAGTATTGAGGATTAAGGATTGATAATTGAGGATTGAGGATTGAAGATTGAGGATTGGGGTCTGAGAGCTGAGGGTTGAGTGATGAGAATTGATGTTTGTGGATGGAGATCTAAAGATTGCAGATTGAGTATTGAGTATTGAAAACTGTGAATTGATGATATCCTATTGAGGATTGTGAATTGACAACTGATTGTTGAGGACTTAGGTCTGAAGACTGAGGATTCAGGATTGAGGATTCAGGATTGAGGTTTGAGGACTGAGGATTGAGGATTGGGTATTGCGGATTGAGCATTGAGGATTGAGGATTGAGGATTGAGGACTGAGGGTTGAGGGCTGAAGATTGAATATTGATGATTGAAGATTGAGGGTTGATGATTGAGGGCTGTGGATTGAGGACGAGGACTGAGGGTTGAGTATTGATGTTTGAGGTCTGAGGATTGAGGATTGAGGATTGAGAATTGAGGATTGAGGATTGAGGTTTCAAGATTGAGGATTGGGTATTGAGGAGTGAAGAATGAGGATTGAGGATTGAGGATTGAGGATTGAGGACTGAAGATTGAGCACTGAGGGTTGAAGATTGAGGATTGAGGAATGAGGATTGAGGATTGAGGATTGAGGATTGAAGATTGAGTATTGAGGATTGAATATTGAGGATTGTGGATTGAGGATTGAGGATTGAGGATTGAAGATTAAGGATTGGGGATTGAGGATTGGGGATTGAGGATTGAGTATTGAGGATTAAGAATTGAGGATTGAGGATTGAGGATTGAAGATTCAGTATTGAGGATTGAAGAGTGAGGATTGAGGATTGAGGATTGAGGGTTGACTATGAGGGCTGAGGGTTGAGGATTGATGTTTGAGGACTGAGGACTGAGGATTGAGGATTGAGAATTGAGGATTCAGGATTGAGGATTGAAGATTGAGGATTGAGGATTGAGGATTGACGATAGAGGACTGAGTATTGAGGATTGAGAATTGAGGATTGAGGATTGAGGATTGAAGATTCAGTATTGAGGATTGAAGATTGAGTATTGAGAATTGAGGATTGAGGATTGACTATGAGGGCTGAGGATTGAGGATTGCGGTTTGAGGACTGAGGACTGAGGGTTGAGGATTGAGAATTGAGGATTGAGGATTTAGGATTGAAGATTGAGGACTGTGTATTGAGGATTGAAGAATGAGGATTGAGGATTGAGTCTGAGTATTGAGGATTGAAGATTGAGGATTGAGGATTGAGGATTGAACATTGAGGACTGAGTGTTGAGGGTTGAGTGATGAGAATTGATGTTTGTGGATAGAGATTTGAAGATTGCACATTAAGTATTGTGTATCGAAAACTGCGAATTGAGGATATTCTATTGAGGATTGAGGACTGTCACCTGATTGTTGAAGACTGAGGGCTGAAGATTGAGAATTCAGGATTGAGGATTCAGAATTGAGGTTTGAGGTCTGAGGATTGATGATTGAGGATTGAGAATTGAGGATTGAGGATTGACGATTCATGATTGAGGACCGGGTATTGAGGATTGAAGAATGAGGATTGAGGATTGAGGATTGAGGAATGAGGATTGAGGATTGAGGATTGAGGATTGAGGATTGAGGACTGAAGATCGAGTATTGAGGGTTGAAGATTGAGGATTGAGGAATGAGGATTGAGGATTGAGGATTGAGGATTGAGGATTGAGGATTGAAGATTGAGTATTGAGGATTGAATATTGAGGATTGTGGATTGAGGATTGAGGATTGAGGATTGAAGATTAAGGATAGGGGATTGAGGATTGAGGATTGAGGATTGAGTATTGAGGATTAAGAATTGAGGATTGAGGATTGAGGATTGAAGATTCAGTATTGATGATTGAAGAGTGAGGATTGAGGATTGAGGATTGAGGATTGACTATGAGGGCTGAGGGTTGAGGATTGAGGTTTGAGGACTGAGGACTGAGGATTGAGGATTGAGAATTGAGGATTCAGGATTGAGGATTGAAGATTGAGGATTGGGTATTGAGGATTGAAGAATGAGGATTGAGGATAGAGGATTGAGGATTGAGGATTGAAGATTGAGGATTGAGGATTGAGGATTGAAGATTGAGGACTGGGTATTGAGGATTGAAGAATGAGGATTGAGGATTGAGGATTGAGGATTGAGGATTGTAGATTCAGGATTGGGGACTGAGTGTTGAGGGTTGAGTGATGAGAATTGATGTTTGTGGATAGAGATTTGAAGATTGCAGATTGAGTATTGCGTATGGAAAACTCCGAACTGAGGATATTCTATTGAGGATTGAGGATTGATAACTAATTGTTGAGGACAGGGCGCTGAAGATAGAGGATTCAGGATTGAGGATTCAGGATTGTGGTTTGAGGACTGACGATTGAGGATTGAGGATTGAGGATTGAGGATTGAGGATTGAGGATTGAAGAATGAGGATTGAGGATTGAGGATTGAACATTGAGGATTGAGGATTGAGGTTTGAGGATTGAGGATTGAGGATTGAATATTGAATATTGATGATTGAGGGTTGAGGATTGAGGATTGAGGGTTGTGGATTGAGGACGAGGTCTGATGGTTGAGTATTGATGTTTGAGGTCTGAGGATTGAGGATTGAGGATTGAGAATTGAGGATTGAGGATTGAGGATTGACGATTGAGGATTGAGGACTGAGGATTGATGATTGAGGATTGAAGATTGAGTATTGACGATTGTAGATTGACTATTGAGGATTGAGGATTGAGGATTGAGGATTGAAGATTGAGGATTGGGGATTGAGGATTGACGATTGAGGATTGAGTAATGACAATTGAGGATTGAGGATTGAGGATTGAAGATTGAGGATTGGTTATTGAGGATTGAAGAATGAGTATTGAGGAATGAGGATTGAGGATTGAAGATTGAGGATTGGTGATTGAGGATTGAGGATTGAGGATTGAATATTGAGGATTGGGGACTGAGTGTTGAGGGTTGAGTGATGAGAATTGATGTTTGTGGATAGAGATTTGAAGATTGCAGATTGTGTATTGCGTATGGAAAACTCTGAACTGAGGATATTCTATTGAGGACTGAGGATTGACAACTGATTGTTGAGGACTGAGGGCTGAAGATTGAGGTTTCAGGATTGAGGATTCAGGATTGCGGTTTGAGGACTGAGGATTGAGGTTTGAGGATTGATGATTGAGGATTGAGGATTGAGGATTGAGGATTGAAGATTGAGGATTGAGGATTGAGGATTGAACATTGAGGATTGAGGACTGAGGATTGAAGATTGAGGATCGGGTATTGAGGACTGAACATTGAGGATTGAGGATTGAGTATCGAGGATTGAGGATTGAGGATTGAAGATTGAGGATTGGGTATTGAGGATTGAAGAATGAGGACTGAGGATTGAGGATTGAGTATTGAGGATTGAAGATTGAGTATTGAGGATTGAAGATTGAGGATTGAGGATTGAGAATTGAACATTGAGGACTGAGTGTTGAGGGTTGAGTGATGAGAATTGATGTTTGTGTATAGAGATTTGAAGGTTGGAGATTGAGTATTGTGTATCGAAAACTGCGAATTGAGGATATTCTATTGCGGATTGAGGATTGTCACCTGATTGTTGAGGACTGAGGGCTGAAGATTGAGGATTCAGTATTGAGGATTCAGAATTGAGGTTTGAGGTCTGAGGATTGAGGATTGAGGATTGAAGATTGAGTATTGAGGGTTGAAGATTGAGGATTGAGGATTGAGGATTGAGGATTGAGTATGAGGACTGAGGATTGACGATTGAAGATTGAGTATTGAGGATTGAAGATTGAGGATTGAGCATTGAGGATTGAAGATTGAGTAATGAGGATTGAAGATTGATGATTGAGTGTTGAGGATTGAAGATTGAGGATTGAGGATTGAAGATTGAGGATTGAGGATTGAGGATTGAAGATTGAGGATTGGGGATTGAAGATTGAGTATTTATTATTCAAGGTTGAGGATTGAGGGTTGAGGATTGAGGATTGAGGATTGAGGAATGGGGATTGAGGATTGAGGATTGAGGATTGAGGATTGAGGATTGAAGATTGAGTATTGAGGATTGAATATTGAGGATTGTGGATAGAGAATTGAGGATTGAGGATTGAAGATTAAGGATTGGGGATTAAGGATTGACGATCGAGGATTGAGTATTGAAGATTAATAATTGAGGATTGAGGATTGAGGATTGAAGATTCAGTATTGAGGATTGAAGATTGAGGATTGAGGTTTGAGGATTGAGGATTGACTATGAGGGCTGAGGGTTGAGGATTGAGGTTTGAGGACTGAGGACTGAGGATTGAGGATTGAGAATTGAGGATTCAGGATTGAGGATTGATGATTGAGGATTGGGTATTGAGGATTGAAGAATGAGGATTGAGGATTGAGGATTGAGGATTGAATATTGAGGATTGAGGATTGAGGGTTGAGGATTGAAGATTGAGAATTGAGGATTGAGGATTGAAAATTGAGTATTGAGGATTGAACTTTGAGGATTGAGGATTGAGGATTGAAGATTGAGGACTGAGTGTTGAGGGTTGAGAGATGAGAATTGATGTTTGTGGATAGAGATTTCAGGATTGCAGATTGAGTATTGAGTATTGAAAACTATGAATTGATGATATTCTATTGAGGATTGAGGATTGACAACTGATTGTTGAGGACTGAGGGCTGAAGATTGAGGTTTCAGGATTGAGGATTCAGGATTGTGGTTTGAGGACTGAGGATTGAGGTTTGAGGATTGAGGATTGAGGATTGAGGATTGAGAATTGAGGATTGATGATTGAGGATTGAGGATTGAGGATTGAACATTGAGGATTGAGGATTGAGGATTGAAGACCGAGGATTGGGTATTGAGGATTGAACATTGAGGATTGAGGATTGACGATGAGGGCTGAGGGTTGAGGATTGAGGATTGAGGACTGAGGACTGAGGATTGAGTGTTGAGGATTGAGGGTTGAGGATTGAGGATTGAGGATTGAGGATTGAGGATGAGGGCTGAGGTTTGAGGATTGAGGTTTGAGGACTGTGGACAGAGGGTTGAGGATTGAGAATTGAGGATAGAGGATTGAGCATTGAAGATTGAGAATTGAGGATTGAAGGTTGAGGATTGAGGAATGAGGATTGAGGATTGAGGATTGAATATTGAGGATTCAGGATTGCGGTTTGAGGACTGAGGATTGAGGTTTGAGGATTGATGATTGAGGATTGAGGATTGAGGATTGAGGATTGAAGATTGAGGATTGAGGATTGAGGATTGAACATTGAGGATTGAGGACTGAGGATTGAAGATTGAGGATCGGGTATTGAGGACTGAACATTGAGGATTGAGGATTGAGGATCGAGGATTGAGGATTGAGGATTGAAGATTGAATATTGATGATTGAAGATTGAGGATTGAGGATTGAGGGTAGTGGATTGAGGACGAGTCCTGAGGGTTGAGTATTGATGTTTGAGGTCTGAGGATTGAGGATTGAGGATTGAGAACTGGGGATTGAGGATTGAGGATTGAAGATTGAGGATTGGGTATTGAGGATTGAAGAATGAGGACTGAGGATTGAGGATTGAGTATTGAGGATTGAAGATTGAGTATTGAGGATTGAAGATTGAGGATTGAGGATTGAGAATTGAACATTGAGGACTGAGTGTTGAGGGTTGAGTGATGAGAATTGATGTTTGTGTATAGAGATTTGAAGGTTGCAGATTGAGTATTGTGTATCGAAAACTGCGAATTGAGGATATTCTATTGCGGATTGAGGATTGTCACCTGATTGTTGAGGACTGAGGGCTGAAGATTGAGGATTCAGTATTGAGGATTCAGAATTGAGGTTTGTGGTCTGAGGATTGAGGATTGAAGATTGAGTATTGAGGTTTGAAGACTGTCGATTGAGGGTTGAGGATTGAGGATTGAGGATTGAGGATTGAGGATTGATGATTGAGTATTGAGGATTGAAGATTGAGGATTGAGCATAGAGGATTGAGTATTGAAGATTCAGTATTGAGGATTGAAGATTGAGTATTGAGAATTGAGGATTGAGGATTGACTATGAGGGCTGAGGGTTGAGGATTGCGGTTTGAGGACTGAGGACTGAGTATTGAGGATTGAGAATTGAGGATTGAGGATTGAGGATTGAAGATTCAGTATTGAGGATTGAAGATTGAGTATTGAGAATTGAGGATTGAGGATTGACTATGAGGGCAGAGGGTTGAGGATTGCGGTTTGAGGACTGAGGACTGAGGGTTGAGGATTGAGAATTGAGGATTGAGGATTTAGGATTGAAGATTGAGGACTGCGTATTGAGGATTGAAGAATGAGGATTGAGGATTGAGTCTGAGTATTGAGGATTGAAGATTGAGGATTGAGGATTGAGGATTGAACATTGAGGACTGAGTGTTGAGGGTTGAGTGATGAGAATTGGTGTTTGTGGATAGAGATTTGAAGATTGCACATTGAGTATTGTGTATCGAAAACTGCGAATTGAGGATATTCTATTGAGGATTGAGGATTGTCACCTGATTGTTGAGGGCTGAAGGCTGAAGATTGAGAATTCAGGATTGAGGATTCAGAATTGAGGTTTGAGGTCTGAGAATTGAGGATTGAGGATTGAGGATAGAGGATTGAGGATTGAGGATTGAAGATTGAGGATTGGGTATTGAGGATTGAAGAATGAGGATTGAGGATTGAGGATTGAGGAATGAGGATTGAGGATTGAGGATTGAGGATTGAGGATTGAGGATTGAAGATTGAGTATTGAGGATTGAAGATTGAGTATTGAGGATTCAAGATTGAGGATTGAGGATTGAGGATTGAGGATTGAGGATAGAGGATTGCGGATTGAGGATTGACGATTGAGGATTGAGTATTGAGGATTAAGGATTGATAATTGAGGATTGAGGATTGAAGATTGAGGATTGGGGTCTGAGAGCTGAGGGTTGAGTGATGAGAATTGATGTTTGTGGATGGAGATCTAAAGATTGCAGATTGAGTATTGAGTATTGAAAACTGTGAATTGATGATATCCTATTGAGGATTGTGAATTGACAACTGATTGTTGAGGACTTAGGTCTGAAGACTGAGGATTCAGGATTGAGGATTCAGGATTGAGGTTTGAGGACTGAGGATTGAGGATTGGGTATTGCGGATTGAGCATTGAGGATTGAGGATTGAGGATTGAGGACTGAGGGTTGAGGGCTGAAGATTGAATATTGATGATTGAAGATTGAGGGTTGATGATTGAGGGCTGTGGATTGAGGACGAGGACTGAGGGTTGAGTATTGATGTTTGAGGTCTGAGGATTGAGGATTGAGGATTGAGAATTGAGGATTGAGGATTGAGGTTTCAAGATTGAGGATTGGGTATTGAGGATTGAAGAATGAGGATTGAGGATTGAGGATTGAGGATTGAGGACTGAAGATTGAGCACTGAGGGTTGAAGATTGAGGATTGAGGAATGAGGATTGAGGATTGAGGATTGAGGATTGAAGATTGAGTATTGAGGATTGAATATTGAGGATTGTGGATTGAGGATTGAGGATTGAGGATTGAAGATTAAGGATTGGGGATTGAGGATTGGGGATTGAGGATTGAGTATTGAGGATTAAGAATTGAGGATTGAGGATTGAGGATTGAAGATTCAGTATTGAGGATTGAAGAGTGAGGATTGAGGATTGAGGATTGAGGGTTGACTATGAGGGCTGAGGGTTGAGGATTGATGTTTGAGGACTGAGGACTGAGGATTGAGGATTGAGAATTGAGGATTCAGGATTGAGGATTGAAGATTGAGGATTGAGGATTGAGGATTGACGATAGAGGACTGAGTATTGAGGATTGAGAATTGAGGATTGAGGATTGAGGATTGAAGATTCAGTATTGAGGATTGAAGATTGAGTATTGAGAATTGAGGATTGAGGATTGACTATGAGGGCTGAGGATTGAGGATTGCGGTTTGAGGACTGAGGACTGAGGGTTGAGGATTGAGAATTGAGGATTGAGGATTTAGGATTGAAGATTGAGGACTGTGTATTGAGGATTGAAGAATGAGGATTGAGGATTGAGTCTGAGTATTGAGGATTGAAGATTGAGGATTGAGGATTGAGGATTGAACATTGAGGACTGAGTGTTGAGGGTTGAGTGATGAGAATTGATGTTTGTGGATAGAGATTTGAAGATTGCACATTAAGTATTGTGTATCGAAAACTGCGAATTGAGGATATTCTATTGAGGATTGAGGACTGTCACCTGATTGTTGAAGACTGAGGGCTGAAGATTGAGAATTCAGGATTGAGGATTCAGAATTGAGGTTTGAGGTCTGAGGATTGATGATTGAGGATTGAGAATTGAGGATTGAGGATTGACGATTCATGATTGAGGACCGGGTATTGAGGATTGAAGAATGAGGATTGAGGATTGAGGATTGAGGAATGAGGATTGAGGATTGAGGATTGAGGATTGAGGATTGAGGACTGAAGATCGAGTATTGAGGGTTGAAGATTGAGGATTGAGGAATGAGGATTGAGGATTGAGGATTGAGGATTGAGGATTGAGGATTGAAGATTGAGTATTGAGGATTGAATATTGAGGATTGTGGATTGAGGATTGAGGATTGAGGATTGAAGATTAAGGATAGGGGATTGAGGATTGAGGATTGAGGATTGAGTATTGAGGATTAAGAATTGAGGATTGAGGATTGAGGATTGAAGATTCAGTATTGATGATTGAAGAGTGAGGATTGAGGATTGAGGATTGAGGATTGACTATGAGGGCTGAGGGTTGAGGATTGAGGTTTGAGGACTGAGGACTGAGGATTGAGGATTGAGAATTGAGGATTCAGGATTGAGGATTGAAGATTGAGGATTGGGTATTGAGGATTGAAGAATGAGGATTGAGGATAGAGGATTGAGGATTGAGGATTGAAGATTGAGGATTGAGGATTGAGGATTGAAGATTGAGGACTGGGTATTGAGGATTGAAGAATGAGGATTGAGGATTGAGGATTGAGGATTGAGGATTGTAGATTCAGGATTGGGGACTGAGTGTTGAGGGTTGAGTGATGAGAATTGATGTTTGTGGATAGAGATTTGAAGATTGCAGATTGAGTATTGCGTATGGAAAACTCCGAACTGAGGATATTCTATTGAGGATTGAGGATTGATAACTAATTGTTGAGGACAGGGCGCTGAAGATAGAGGATTCAGGATTGAGGATTCAGGATTGTGGTTTGAGGACTGACGATTGAGGATTGAGGATTGAGGATTGAGGATTGAGGATTGAGGATTGAAGAATGAGGATTGAGGATTGAGGATTGAACATTGAGGATTGAGGATTGAGGTTTGAGGATTGAGGATTGAGGATTGAATATTGAATATTGATGATTGAGGGTTGAGGATTGAGGATTGAGGGTTGTGGATTGAGGACGAGGTCTGATGGTTGAGTATTGATGTTTGAGGTCTGAGGATTGAGGATTGAGGATTGAGAATTGAGGATTGAGGATTGAGGATTGACGATTGAGGATTGAGGACTGAGGATTGATGATTGAGGATTGAAGATTGAGTATTGACGATTGTAGATTGACTATTGAGGATTGAGGATTGAGGATTGAGGATTGAAGATTGAGGATTGGGGATTGAGGATTGACGATTGAGGATTGAGTAATGACAATTGAGGATTGAGGATTGAGGATTGAAGATTGAGGATTGGTTATTGAGGATTGAAGAATGAGTATTGAGGAATGAGGATTGAGGATTGAAGATTGAGGATTGGTGATTGAGGATTGAGGATTGAGGATTGAATATTGAGGATTGGGGACTGAGTGTTGAGGGTTGAGTGATGAGAATTGATGTTTGTGGATAGAGATTTGAAGATTGCAGATTGTGTATTGCGTATGGAAAACTCTGAACTGAGGATATTCTATTGAGGACTGAGGATTGACAACTGATTGTTGAGGACTGAGGGCTGAAGATTGAGGTTTCAGGATTGAGGATTCAGGATTGCGGTTTGAGGACTGAGGATTGAGGTTTGAGGATTGATGATTGAGGATTGAGGATTGAGGATTGAGGATTGAAGATTGAGGATTGAGGATTGAGGATTGAACATTGAGGATTGAGGACTGAGGATTGAAGATTGAGGATCGGGTATTGAGGACTGAACATTGAGGATTGAGGATTGAGTATCGAGGATTGAGGATTGAGGATTGAAGATTGAGGATTGGGTATTGAGGATTGAAGAATGAGGACTGAGGATTGAGGATTGAGTATTGAGGATTGAAGATTGAGTATTGAGGATTGAAGATTGAGGATTGAGGATTGAGAATTGAACATTGAGGACTGAGTGTTGAGGGTTGAGTGATGAGAATTGATGTTTGTGTATAGAGATTTGAAGGTTGGAGATTGAGTATTGTGTATCGAAAACTGCGAATTGAGGATATTCTATTGCGGATTGAGGATTGTCACCTGATTGTTGAGGACTGAGGGCTGAAGATTGAGGATTCAGTATTGAGGATTCAGAATTGAGGTTTGAGGTCTGAGGATTGAGGATTGAGGATTGAAGATTGAGTATTGAGGGTTGAAGATTGAGGATTGAGGATTGAGGATTGAGGATTGAGTATGAGGACTGAGGATTGACGATTGAAGATTGAGTATTGAGGATTGAAGATTGAGGATTGAGCATTGAGGATTGAAGATTGAGTAATGAGGATTGAAGATTGATGATTGAGTGTTGAGGATTGAAGATTGAGGATTGAGGATTGAAGATTGAGGATTGAGGATTGAGGATTGAAGATTGAGGATTGGGGATTGAAGATTGAGTATTTATTATTCAAGGTTGAGGATTGAGGGTTGAGGATTGAGGATTGAGGATTGAGGAATGGGGATTGAGGATTGAGGATTGAGGATTGAGGATTGAGGATTGAAGATTGAGTATTGAGGATTGAATATTGAGGATTGTGGATAGAGAATTGAGGATTGAGGATTGAAGATTAAGGATTGGGGATTAAGGATTGACGATCGAGGATTGAGTATTGAAGATTAATAATTGAGGATTGAGGATTGAGGATTGAAGATTCAGTATTGAGGATTGAAGATTGAGGATTGAGGTTTGAGGATTGAGGATTGACTATGAGGGCTGAGGGTTGAGGATTGAGGTTTGAGGACTGAGGACTGAGGATTGAGGATTGAGAATTGAGGATTCAGGATTGAGGATTGATGATTGAGGATTGGGTATTGAGGATTGAAGAATGAGGATTGAGGATTGAGGATTGAGGATTGAATATTGAGGATTGAGGATTGAGGGTTGAGGATTGAAGATTGAGAATTGAGGATTGAGGATTGAAAATTGAGTATTGAGGATTGAACTTTGAGGATTGAGGATTGAGGATTGAAGATTGAGGACTGAGTGTTGAGGGTTGAGAGATGAGAATTGATGTTTGTGGATAGAGATTTCAGGATTGCAGATTGAGTATTGAGTATTGAAAACTATGAATTGATGATATTCTATTGAGGATTGAGGATTGACAACTGATTGTTGAGGACTGAGGGCTGAAGATTGAGGTTTCAGGATTGAGGATTCAGGATTGTGATTTGAGGACTGAGGATTGAGGTTTGAGGATTGAGGATTGAGGATTGAGGATTGAGAATTGAGGATTGATGATTGAGGATTGAGGATTGAGGATTGAACATTGAGGATTGAGGATTGAGGATTGAAGACCGAGGATTGGGTATTGAGGATTGAACATTGAGGATTGAGGATTGACGATGAGGGCTGAGGGTTGAGGATTGAGGATTGAGGACTGAGGACTGAGGATTGAGTGTTGAGGATTGAGGGTTGAGGATTGAGGATTGAGGATTGAGGATTGAGGATGAGGGCTGAGGTTTGAGGATTGAGGTTTGAGGACTGTGGACAGAGGGTTGAGGATTGAGAATTGAGGATAGAGGATTGAGCATTGAAGATTGAGAATTGAGGATTGAAGGTTGAGGATTGAGGAATGAGGATTGAGGATTGAGGATGAGGGCTGAGGGTTGATGGTTAAGGTTTTAGGGCTGAGGACTGAGGATTGAGGATTGAGAATTGAGGATTTAGGATTGAGGATTGAAGATTGAGGATTGGGTATTGAGGATTGAAGAATGAGTATTGAGGATTGAGGATTGAGGATTGAAGATTGAGGATTGGGGATTGAGGATTGAGGATTGAGGATTGAAGATTGAGGATTGGGGACTGAGTGTTGAGGGTTGAGTGATGAGAATTGATGTTTGTGGATAGTGATTTGAAGATTGCAGAGTGAGTATTGCGTATGGAAAACTCTGAACTGAGGATATTCTATTGAGGATTGAGGATTGACAACTGATTGTTGAGGACTGAGGGCTGAAGATTGAGTTTTCAGGATTGAGGATTCAGGATTGTGGTTTGAGGACTGAGGATTGAGGTTTGAGGATTGAGGATTGAGGATAGAGGATTGATGATTGAGGATTGAAGATTGAGGATTGAGGATTGAGGATTGAACATTGAGGATTGACGTTTGAGGACTGAGGATTGAGGATTGGGTATTGCGGATTGAACATTTAGGATTGAGGATTGTGGATTGAGGACTGATGATTGAGGACTGAAGATTGAATATTGATGATTGAAGATTGAGGATTGAGGATTGAGGGCTGTGGATTGAGGACGAGGGCTGATGGTTGAGTATTGATGTTTGATTTCTGAGGATTGAGGATTGAGGATCGAGAATTGAGGATTGAGGATTGAGGATTCAAGATTGAGGATTGGGTATTGAGGATTGAAGAATGAGGATTAGGGATTGAGGATTGAGGGTTGAGGATTGAAGAATGAGTATTGAGGATTGAAGATTGAGGATTGAGGATTGAGGATTGAGGATTGAGGATTGAGGATCGAGGATTGAGGATTGAAGATTGAATATTGATGATTGAAGAATGAGGATTGAGGATTGAGGATTGACGATTGAGGACTGAGTATTGAGGATTGAGAATTGAGGATTGAGGATTGAGGATTGAAGATTCAGTATTGAGGATTGAAGATTGAGTATTGAGGTTTGAAGACTGACGATTGAGGGTTGAGGATTGAGGATTGAGGATTGAGGATTGAGGATTGATGATTGAGTATTGAGGATTGAGGATTGGGGACTGAGTGTTGAGGACTTAGGTCTGAAGAATGAGGATTCAGGATTGAGGATTCAGGATTGAGGTTTGAGGACTGAGGATTGAGGATGGGTATTGCGGATTGAACATTGAGGATTGAGGATTCAGGATTGAGGATTGAGGATTGAGGATTGAGGATTGAGGATTGAGGATTGCGGATTGAGGATTGAAGATTGAGTATTGAGGATTGAATATTGAGGATTGTGGATTGAGGATTGAGGATTGAGGATTGAAAATTAAGGATTGGGGATTGAGGATTGAGGATTGAGGATTCAGGATTGAGGATTGAGGATTGAGGATTGAGTATTGAGTATTAAGGATTGAGGATTGAGGATTGAGGATTGAAGATTGAGGATTGGGGTCTGAGAGCTGAGGGTTGAGTGATGAGAATTGATGTTTGTGGATTGAGATCTAAAGATTGCAGATTGAGTATTGAGTATTGAAAACTGTGAATTGATGATATTCTATTGAGGATTGAGAATTGACAACTGATTGTTGAGTACTTAGGTCTGAAGATTGAGGATTCAGGCTTGAGAATTCAGGATTGAGGTTTGAGGACTGAGGATTGAGGATTGGGTATTACGGATTGAGCATTGAGGATTGAGGATTGAGGATTGAGGACTGAGGGTTGAGGACTGAAGATTGAATATTGATGATTGAAGATTGAGGATTGAGGATTGAGGGCCGTGGATTGAGGACGAGGACTGAGGGTTGAGTACTGATGTTTGAGGTCTGAGGATTTAGGATTGAGGATTGAGAATCGAGGATTGAGGATTGAGGATTCAAGGCTGAGGATTGGGTATTGAGGATTGAAGAATGAGGATTGAGGATTGAGGATTGAGGATTGAGGACTGAAGATTGAGTATTGAGGGTTGAAGATTGAGGATTGAGGAATGAGGATTGAGGATTGAGGATTGTGGATTGAGGATTGAGGATTGAACATTGAGGATTGAGGACTGAGGATTGAAGATTGAGGATCGGGTATTGAGGACTGAACATTGAGGATTGAGGATTGAGTATCGAGGATTGAGGATTGAGGATTGAAGATTGAGGATTGGGTATTGAGGATTGAAGAATGAGGACTGAGGATTGAGGATTGAGTATTGAGGATTGAAGATTGAGTATTGAGGATTGAAGATTGAGGATTGAGGATTGAGAATTGAACATTGAGGACTGAGTGTTGAGGGTTGAGTGATGAGAATTGATGTTTGTGTATAGAGATTTGAAGGTTGCAGATTGAGTATTGTGTATCGAAAACTGCGAATTGAGGATATTCTATTGCGGATTGAGGATTGTCACCTGATTGTTGAGGACTGAGGGCTGAAGATTGAGGATTCAGTATTGAGGATTCAGAATTGAGGTTTGAGGTCTGAGGATTGAGGATTGAGGATTGAAGATTGAGTATTGAGGGTTGAAGATTGAGGATTGAGGATTGAGGATTGAGGATTGAGTATGAGGACTGAGGATTGACGATTGAAGATTGAGTATTGAGGATTGAAGATTGAGGATTGAGCATTGAGGATTGAAGATTGAGTAATGAGGATTGAAGATTGATGATTGAGTGTTGAGGATTGAAGATTGAGGATTGAGGATTGAAGATTGAGGATTGAGGATTGAGGATTGAAGATTGAGGATTGGGGATTGAAGATTGAGTATTTATTATTCAAGGTTGAGGATTGAGGGTTGAGGATTGAGGATTGAGGATTGAGGAATGGGGATTGAGGATTGAGGATTGAGGATTGAGGATTGAGGATTGAAGATTGAGTATTGAGGATTGAATATTGAGGATTGTGGATAGAGAATTGAGGATTGAGGATTGAAGATTAAGGATTGGGGATTAAGGATTGACGATCGAGGATTGAGTATTGAAGATTAATAATTGAGGATTGAGGATTGAGGATTGAAGATTCAGTATTGAGGATTGAAGATTGAGGATTGAGGTTTGAGGATTGAGGATTGACTATGAGGGCTGAGGGTTGAGGATTGAGGTTTGAGGACTGAGGACTGAGGATTGAGGATTGAGAATTGAGGATTCAGGATTGAGGATTGATGATTGAGGATTGGGTATTGAGGATTGAAGAATGAGGATTGAGGATTGAGGATTGAGGATTGAATATTGAGGATTGAGGATTGAGGGTTGAGGATTGAAGATTGAGAATTGAGGATTGAGGATTGAAAATTGAGTATTGAGGATTGAACTTTGAGGATTGAGGATTGAGGATTGAAGATTGAGGACTGAGTGTTGAGGGTTGAGAGATGAGAATTGATGTTTGTGGATAGAGATTTCAGGATTGCAGATTGAGTATTGAGTATTGAAAACTATGAATTGATGATATTCTATTGAGGATTGAGGATTGACAACTGATTGTTGAGGACTGAGGGCTGAAGATTGAGGTTTCAGGATTGAGGATTCAGGATTGTGGTTTGAGGACTGAGGATTGAGGTTTGAGGATTGAGGATTGAGGATTGAGGATTGAGAATTGAGGATTGATGATTGAGGATTGAGGATTGAGGATTGAACATTGAGGATTGAGGATTGAGGATTGAAGACCGAGGATTGGGTATTGAGGATTGAACATTGAGGATTGAGGATTGACGATGAGGGCTGAGGGTTGAGGATTGAGGATTGAGGACTGAGGACTGAGGATTGAGTGTTGAGGATTGAGGGTTGAGGATTGAGGATTGAGGATTGAGGATTGAGGATGAGGGCTGAGGTTTGAGGATTGAGGTTTGAGGACTGTGGACAGAGGGTTGAGGATTGAGAATTGAGGATAGAGGATTGAGCATTGAAGATTGAGAATTGAGGATTGAAGGTTGAGGATTGAGGAATGAGGATTGAGGATTGAGGATGAGGGCTGAGGGTTGATGGTTAAGGTTTTAGGGCTGAGGACTGAGGATTGAGGATTGAGAATTGAGGATTTAGGATTGAGGATTGAAGATTGAGGATTGGGTATTGAGGATTGAAGAATGAGTATTGAGGATTGAGGATTGAGGATTGAAGATTGAGGATTGGGGATTGAGGATTGAGGATTGAGGATTGAAGATTGAGGATTGGGGACTGAGTGTTGAGGGTTGAGTGATGAGAATTGATGTTTGTGTATAGTGATTTGAAGATTGCAGAGTGAGTATTGCGTATGGAAAACTCTGAACTGAGGATATTCTATTGAGGATTGAGGATTGACAACTGATTGTTGAGGACTGAGGGCTGAAGATTGAGTTTTCAGGATTGAGGATTCAGGATTGTGGTTTGAGGACTGAGGATTGAGGTTTGAGGATTGAGGATTGAGGATAGAGGATTGATGATTGAGGATTGAAGATTGAGGATTGAGGATTGAGGATTGAACATTGAGGATTGACGTTTGAGGACTGAGGATTGAGGATTGGGTATTGCGGATTGAACATTTAGGATTGAGGATTGTGGATTGAGGACTGATGATTGAGGACTGAAGATTGAATATTGATGATTGAAGATTGAGGATTGAGGATTGAGGGCTGTGGATTGAGGACGAGGGCTGATGGTTGAGTATTGATGTTTGATTTCTGAGGATTGAGGATTGAGGATCGAGAATTGAGGATTGAGGATTGAGGATTCAAGATTGAGGATTGGGTATTGAGGATTGAAGAATGAGGATTAGGGATTGAGGATTGAGGGTTGAGGATTGAAGAATGAGTATTGAGGATTGAAGATTGAGGATTGAGGATTGAGGATTGAGGATTGAGGATTGAGGATCGAGGATTGAGGATTGAAGATTGAATATTGATGATTGAAGAATGAGGATTGAGGATTGAGGATTGACGATTGAGGACTGAGTATTGAGGATTGAGAATTGAGGATTGAGGATTGAGGATTGAAGATTCAGTATTGAGGATTGAAGATTGAGTATTGAGGTTTGAAGACTGACGATTGAGGGTTGAGGATTGAGGATTGAGGATTGAGGATTGAGGATTGATGATTGAGTATTGAGGATTGAAGATTGAGGATTGAGGATTGAGGATTGAGTATTGAGGATTGAGGATTGAAGATTGAGGATTGGGGACTGAGTGTTGAGGACTTAGGTCTGAAGATTGAGGATTCAGGATTGAGGATTCAGGATTGAGGTTTGAGGACTGAGGATTGAGGATGGGTATTGCGGATTGAACATTGAGGATTGAGGATTCAGGATTGAGGATTGAGGATTGAGGATTGAGGATTGAGGATTGAGGATTGCGGATTGAGGATTGAAGATTGAGTATTGAGGATTGAATATTGAGGATTGTGGATTGAGGATTGAGGATTGAGGATTGAAAATTAAGGATTGGGGATTGAGGATTGAGGATTGAGGATTCAGGATTGAGGATTGAGGATTGAGGATTGAGTATTGAGTATTAAGGATTGAGGATTGAGGATTGAGGATTGAAGATTGAGGATTGGGGTCTGAGAGCTGAGGATTGAGGATGAGGGCTGAGGTTTGAGGATTGAGGTTTGAGGACTGTGGACAGAGGGTTGAGGATTGAGAATTGAGAATAGAGGATTGAGCATTGAAGATTGAGAATTGAGGATTGAAGGTTGAGGATTGAGGAATGAGGATTGAGGATTGAGGATGAGGGCTGAGGGTTGATGGTTAAGGTTTTAGGGCTGAGGACTGAGGATTGAGGATTGAGAATTGAGGACTTAGGATTGAGGATTGAAGATTGAGGATTGGGTATTGAGGATTGAAGAATGAGGATTGAGGATTGAGTATTGAGGATTGAGGATTGAAGATTGAGGACTGGGGATTGAAGATTGAGTATTTAGGATTCAAGGTTGAGGATTGAGGATTGAGGATTGAGGATTGAGGATTGAGGATTGCGGATTGAGGATTGAAGATTGGGTATTGAGGATTGAATATTGAGGATTGTGGATTGAGAATTGAGGATTGGGGATTGAAAATTAAGGATTGGGTATTGAGGATTGACGATTGAGGATTGAGTATTGAGGATTAAGAATTGAGGATTGAGGATTGAGGATTGAAGATTGAGGATTGGGGACTGAGAGCTGAGCGTTGAGTGATGAGAATTGATGTTTGGGGATAGAGATTTAAAGATTGCAGATTGAGTATTGAGTATTGAAAACTGTGAATTGATGATATTCTATTGAGGATTGAGAATTAACAACTCATTGTTGTGGACTTAGGTCTGAAGATTGAGGATTCAGGATTGAGGATTCAGGATTGAGGTTTGAGGACTGAGGATTGAGGATTGGGTATTGCGGATTGAGCATTGAGGATTGAGGATTGAGGATTGAGGACTGAGGATTGAGGACTGAAGATTGAATATTGATGATTGAAGATTGATGATTGAGGATTGAGGGCTGAGGATTGAGGACGAGGACTGAGGGTTGAGTATTGATGTTTGAGGTCTGAGGATTGAGGATTGAGGATTGAGAATTGAGGATTGAGTATTGAGGATTCAAGATTGAGGATTGGGTATTGAGGATTGAAGAATGAGGATTGAGGATTGAGGATTGAGGAATGGGGATTGAGGATTGAGGATTGAGGATTGAGGATTGAGGATTGAAGATTGAGTATTGAGGATTGAATATTGAGGATTGTGGATAGAGAATTGAGGATTGAGGATTGAAGATTAAGGATTGGGGATTGAGGATTGACGATTGAGGATTGAGTATTGAAGATTAATAATTGAGGATTGAGGATTGAGGATTGAAGATTGAGGATTGGGGACTCAGTGTTGAGGGTTGAGTGATGAGAATTGATGATTGTGGATAGAGATTTAAAGATTGCAGATTGAGTATTGAGTATTGAAAACTGTGAATTGATGATATTCTATTGAGGATTGAGAATTGACAACTGATTGTTGAGGACTTAGGTCTGAAGATTGAGGATTCAGGATTGAGGATTCAGGATTGAGGTTTGAGGACTGAGGATTGAGGTTTGGGTATTGCGGATTGAACATTGAGGATTGAGGATTGAGGATTGAGGATTGAAGATTCAGTATTGAGGATTGAAGATTGAGGATTCAGGATTGAGGATTGAGGATTGACTATGAGGACTGAGTATTGAGGATTGAGAATTGAGGATTGAGGATTGAGGATTGAAGATTCAGTATTGAGGATTGAAGATTGAGTATTGAGAATTGAGGATTGAGGATTGACTATGAGGGCTGAGGGTTGAGGATTGCGGTTTGAGGACTGAGGACTGAGGATTGAGGATTGAGAATTGAGGATTGAGGATTTAGGATTGAAGATTGAGGACTGGGTATTGAGGATTGAAGAATGAGGATTGAGGATTGAGGACTGAGGATTGAGGATTGAAGATTGAGGATTGAGGATTGAAGATTGAGCATTGAAGATTGAGTATTAAGGATTGAAGATTGAGGATTGGGGATTGAGGATTGAGGATTGAGGATTGAAGATTGAGGATTGGGGACTGAGTGTTGAGGGTTGAGTGATGAGAATTGATGTTTGTGGATAGAGATTTGAAGATTGCAGATTGAGTATTGCGTATGGAAAACTCTGAACTGAGGATATTCTATTGAGCATTGAGGATTGACAACTGATTGTTGAGGACTGAGGGCTGAAGATTGAGGTTTCAGGATTCAGGATTGTGGTTTGAGGACTGAGGATTGAGGTTTGAGGATTGAGGATTGGGGATTGAGGGTTGAGGATTGAAGATTGAGGATTGAGGATTGAGGATTGAACATTGAGGATTGAGGATTGAGGATTGAGGATTGAGGATTGAGGATTGAGGATTGAAGATTGAATATTGATGATTGAAGGTTGAGGATTGAGGATTGAGGGTTGTGGATTGAGGACGAGGTCTGATGGTTGAGTATTGATGTTTGAGGTCTGAGGATTGAGGATTGAGGATTGAGAATTGAGGATTGAGGATTGAGGATTGACGATTGAGGATTGAGGACTGAGGATTGATGATTGAGGATTGAAGATAGAGTATTGAGGATTGAAGATTGGCTATTGAGGATTGAGGATTGAGGATTGAGGATTGAAGATTGAGGATTGGGGATTGAGGATTGACGATTGAGGATTGAGTAATGACGATTGAGGATTGAGGATTGAGGATTGATGATTGAGGATTGAGGATTGTGGATTGATTATTGAGGACTTAGTGTTGAGGGTTGAGTGATGGGAATTGATGTTTGTGGATTGAGATTTGAAGATTGAAGAATGGGGATTGAGTATTGAAAACTGTGAATTGAGGATATTCTATTGAGGATTGAGGATTGACGATTGATTGTTGAGGACTGAGGGCTGAAGATTGAGGATTCAGGGTTGAGGATTCGGGATTGAGGTTTGAGGACTGAGGATTGAGGGTTCAGGATTGAGGATTGAGGATTGACGCTTGAGTATTGATGGTTGAGTATTGAGGATTGATGGTTGAGGGTTGTGTGGAATATTGAGGATTGAGGATTGAGGATTGAGGACTGAAGAGTGAGGATTGAAGATTTAGTATTGACGATTGAAGATTGAGGATTGAGGATTGAAAATTAAGGATTGGGGATTGAGGATTGACGATTGAGGATTGAGTATTGAGTATTAAGGATTGAGGATTGAGGATTGAAGATTGAGGATTGGGGTCTGAGAGCTGAGGGTTGAGTGATGAGAATTGATGTTTGTGGATAGAGATCTAAAGATTGCAGATTGAGTATTGAGTATTGAAAACTGTGAATTGATGATATTCTATTGAGGATTGAGGATTGACAACTGATTGTTGGGGACTGAGGGCTGAAGATTGAGGTTTCAGGATTGAGGATTCAGGATTGTGGTTTGAGGACTGAGGATTGAGGTTTGAGGATTGAGGATTGAGGATTGAGGATTGAGAATTGAGGATTGATGATTGAGGATTGAGGATTGAGGATTGAACATTGAGGATTGAGGATTGAGGATTGAAGACCGAGGATTGGGTATTGAGGATTGAACATTGAGGATTGAGGATTGACGATGAGGGCTGAGGGTTGAGGATTGAGGATTGAGGACTGAGGACTGAGGATTGAGTGTTGAGGATTGAGGGTTGAGGATTGAGCATTGAGGATTGAGGATTGAGGATGAGGGCTGAGGTTTGAGGATTGAGGTTTGAGGACTGTGGACAGAGGGTTGAGGATTGAGAATTGAGGATAGAGGATTGAGCATTGAAGATTGAGAATTGAGGATTGAAGGTTGAGGATTGAGGAATGAGGATTGAGGATTGAGGATGAGGGCTGAGGGTTGATGGTTAAGGTTTTAGGGCTGAGGACTGAGGATTGAGGATTGAGAATTGAGGACTTAGGATTGAGGATTGAAGATTGAGGATTGGGTATTGAGGATTGAAGAATGAGGATTGAGGATTGAGGATTGAGTATTGAGGATTGAGGATTGAAGATTGAGGACTGGGGATTGAAGATTGAGTATTTAGGATTCAAGGTTGAGGATTGAGGATTGAGGATTGAGGATTGAGGATTGAGGATTGCGGATTGAGGATTGAAGATTGGGTATTGAGGATTGAATATTGAGGATTGTGGATTGAGAATTGAGGATTGGGGATTGAAAATTAAGGATTGGGTATTGAGGATTGACGATTGAGGATTGAGTATTGAGGATTAAGGATTGAGGATTGAGGATTGAGGATTGAAGATTGAGGATTGGGGACTGAGAGCTGAGGGTTGAGTGATGAGAATTGATGTTTGGGGATAGAGATTTAAAGATTGCAGATTGAGTATTGCGTATGGAAAACTCTGAACTGAGGATATTCTATTGAGCATTGAGGATTGACAACTGATTGTTGAGGACTGAGGGCTGAAGATTGAGGTTTCAGGATTCAGGATTGTGGTTTGAGGACTGAGGATTGAGGTTTGAGGATTGAGGATTGGGGATTGAGGGTTGAGGATTGAAGATTGAGGATTGAGGATTGAGGATTGAACATTGAGGATTGAGGAATGAGGATTGAGGATTGAGGATTGAGGATTGAGGATTGAAGATTGAATATTGATGATTGAAGGTTGAGGATTGAGGATTGAGGGTTGTGGATTGAGGACGAGGTCTGATGGTTGAGTATTGATGTTTGAGGTCTGAGGATTGAGGATTGAGGATTGAGAATTGAGGATTGAGGATTGAGGATTGACGATTGAGGATTGAGGACTGAGGATTGATGATTGAGGACTGAAGATTGAGTATTGAGGATTGAAGATTGGCTATTGAGGATTGAGGATTGAGGATTGAGGATTGAAGATTGAGGATTGGGGATTGAGGATTGACGATTGAGGATTGAGTAATGACGATTGAGGATTGAGGATTGAGGATTGAAGATTGACGATTGAGGATTGTGGATTGAATATTGAGGACTTAGTGTTGAGGGTTGAGTGATGGGAGTTGATGTTTGTGGATTGAGATTTGAAGATTGAAGAATGGGGATTGAGTATTGAAAACTGTGAATTGAGGATATTCTATTGAGGATTGAGGATTGACAATTGATTGTTGAGGACTGAGGGCTGAAGATTGAGGATTCAGGGTTGAGGATTCGGGATTGAGGTTTGAGGACTGAGGATTGAGGGTTGAGGATTGAGGATTGAGGATTGACGCTTGAGTATTGATGGTTGAGTATTGAGGATTGATGGTTGAGGGTTGTGTGGAATATTGAGGATTGAGGATTGAGGATTGAGGACTGAAGAGTGAGGATTGAAGATTTAGTATTGACGATTGAAGATTGAGGATTTAGGATTGAGTGTTGAGGATTGAGGACGAGGACTGACGGTTGAGGATTGATGTATGAGGTCTGAGGATTGAGGATTGAGGATTGAGAATTGGGGATTGTGGATTGAGGACTGAAGATTGAGGATTGGGTATTGAGGATTGAAGAATGAGGATTAAGGATTGAGGATTGAGAATTGAGGATTGAAGATTGAGTATTGAGGATTGAAGGTTGAGGATTGAGGATTGAGGATTGAACATTGAGGACTGAGTGTTGAGGGTTGAGTGATGAGAATTGATGTTTGTGGATAGAGATTTGAAGATTGCAGATTGAGTATTGCGTATCGAAAGCTGCGAATTGAGGATATTCTATTGAGGATTGAGGATTCTCACCTGATTGTTGAGGACTGAGGGCTGAAGATTGAGGATTCAGGATTGAGGTTTCAGAATTGAGGTTTGAGGTCTGAGGATTGAGGGTTGAGGATTGAATATTGAGTGTTGAGGATTGAAGATTCAGGATTGAGGATTGAGGATTGGGGATGAAGACTGAGGATTGACGATTGAAGATTGAGTATTGAGGATTGAATGTTGAGGGTTGAGCTTTGCGGATTGAAGATTGAGAATTGAGGATTGAAGATTGAAGATTGAGTGTTGAGGATTGAAGATTGAGGATTGAGGATTGAGGATTGAGGATTGAGGACTGAGGATTGAAGATTGAGGATTGGGGATTGAAGATTGAGTATTGAGGATGCAAGATTGAGGATTGAGGATTGAGGATTGAGGATTGAGGATTGAGGATTGCGGATTGAGGATTGAAGATTGAGTATTGAGGATTGAATATTGAGGATTGTGGATTGAGGATTGAGGATTGAGGATTGAAAATTAAGGATTGGGGATTGAGGATTGACGATTGAGGATTGAGTATTGAGTATTAAGGATTGAGGATTGAGGATTGAGGATTGAAGATTGAGGATTGGGGTCTGAGAGCTGAGGGTTGAGTGATGAGAATTGATGTTTGTGGATAGAGATCTAAAGATTGCAGATTGAGTATTGAGTATTGAAAACTGTGAATTGATGATATTCTATTGAGGATTGAGAATTGACGACTGATTGTTGAGTACTTAGGCCTGAAGATTGAGGATTCAGGCTTGAGAATTCAGGATTGAGGTTTGAGGACTGAGGATTGAGGATTGGGTATTACGGATTGAGCATTGAGGATTGAGGATTGAGGATTGAGGACTGAGGGTTGAGGACTGAAGATTGAATATTGATGATTGAAGATTGAGGATTGAGGATTGAGGGCTGTGGATTGAGGACGAGGACTGAGGGTTGAGTATTGATGTTTGAGGTCTGAGGATTTAGGATTGAGGATTGAGAATCGAGGATTGAGGATTGAGGATTCAAGACTGAGGATTGGGTATTGAGGATTGAAGAATGAGGATTGAGGATTGAGGATTGAGGATTGAGGACTGAAGATTGAGTATTGAGGGTTGAAGATTGAGGATTGAGGAATGAGGATTGAGGATTGAGGAATGTGGATTGAGGATTGAGGATTGAAGATTGAGTATTGAGGATTGAATATTGAGGATTGTGGATTGAGGATTGAAGAACGAGGATTGAGGATTGAGGATTGAGGATTGAATATTGAGGATTGAGGATTGAGGGTTGAGGATTGAAGATTGAGAATTGAGGATTGAGGATTGAAAATTGAGTATTGAGGATTGAACTTTGAGGATTGAGGATTGAGGATTGAAGATTGTGGACTGAGTGTTGAGGGTTGAGAGATGAGGATTGATGTTTGTGGATAGAGATTTGAAGATTGCAGATTGAGTATTGCGTATGGAAAACTCTGAACTGAGGATATTCTATTGAGCATTGAGTATTGACAACTGATTGTTGAGGACTGAGGGCTGAAGATTGAGGTTTCAGGATTGAGGATTCAGGATTGTGGTTTGAGGACTGAGGATTGAGGTTTGAGGATTGAGGATTGAGGATTGAGGGTTGAGGATTGAAGATTGAGGATTGAGGATTGAGGATTGAACATTGAGGATTGAGGATTGAGGATTGAGGATTGAGGATTGAGGATTGAGGATTGAAGATTGAATATTGATGATTGAAGGTTGAGGATTGAGGATTGAGGGTTGTGGATTGAGGACGAGGTATGATGGTTGAGTATTGATGTTTGAGGTCTGAGGATTGAGGATTGAGGATTGAGAATTGAGGATTGAGGATTGAGGATTGACGATTGAGGATTGAGGACTGAGGATTGATGATTGAGGATTGAAGATTGAGTATTGAGGATTGAAGATTGGCTATTGAGGATTGAGGATTGAGGATTGAGGATTGAAGATTGAGGATTGGGGATTGAGGATTGACGATTGAGGATTGAGGATTGAGGATTGAAGATTGAGGATTGGGTATTGAGGATTGAAGAATGAGTATTGAGGATTGAGGATTGAGGATTGAAGATTGAGGATTGGTGATTGAGGATTGAGGATTGAGGATTGAGGATTGAACATTGAGGACTGAGTGTTGAGGGTCGAGTGATGAGAATTGATGTTTGTGGATGGAGATTTGAAGATTGCACATTGAGTATTGTGTATCGAAAACTGCGAATTGAGGATATTCGATTGAGGATTGAGGATTGTCTCCTGATTGTTGAGGACTGAGGGCTGAAGATTGAGAATTCAGGATTGAGGATTCGGAATTGAGGTTTGAGGTCTGAGGATTGAGGATTGAGGATTGAGAATTGAGGATTGAGGATTGAGGATTCAAGATTGAGGATTGGGTATTGAGGATTGAAGAATGAGGATTGAAGGTTGAGGATTGAGGATTGGGGGTTGTGGATTGAGGACGAGGTCTGATGGTTGAGTATTGATGTTTGAGGTCTGAGGATTGAGGATTGAGGATTGAGAATTGAGGATTGAGGATTGAGGATTGACGATTGAGGATTGAGGACTGAGGATTGATGATTGAGGATTGAAGATTGAGTATTGAGGATTGAAGATTGGCTATTGAGGATTGAGGATTGAGGATTGAGGATTGAAGATTGAGGATTGGGGATTGAGGATTGACGATTGAGGATTGAGTAATGACGATTGAGGATTGAGGATTGAGGATTGAAGATTGAGGATTGAGGATTGTGGATTGAATATTGAGGACTTAGTGTTGAGGGTTGAGTGATGAGAATTGATGTTTGTGGATAGAGATTTGAAGATTGCAGATTGAGTATTGCGTATCGAAAGCTGCGAATTGAGGATATTCTATTGAGGATTGAGGATTCTCACCTGATTGTTGAGGACTGAGGGCTGAAGATTGAGGATTCAGGATTGAGGTTTCAGAATTGAGGTTTGAGGTCTGAGGATTGAGGGTTGAGGATTGAATATTGAGTGTTGAGGATTGAAGATTCAGGATTGAGGATTGAGGATTGGGGATGAAGACTGAGGATTGACGATTGAAGATTGAGTATTGAGGATTGAATGTTGAGGGTTGAGCTTTGCGGATTGAAGATTGAGAATTGAGGATTGAAGATTGAAGATTGAGTGTTGAGGATTGAAGATTGAGGATTGAGGATTGAGGATTGAGGATTGAGGACTGAGGATTGAAGATTGAGGATTGGGGATTGAAGATTGAGTATTGAGGATGCAAGATTGAGGATTGAGGATTGAGGATTGAGGATTGAGGATTGAGGATTGCGGATTGAGGATTGAAGATTGAGTATTGAGGATTGAATATTGAGGATTGTGGATTGAGGATTGAGGATTGAGGATTGAAAATTAAGGATTGGGGATTGAGGATTGACGATTGAGGATTGAGTATTGAGTATTAAGGATTGAGGATTGAGGATTGAGGATTGAAGATTGAGGATTGGGGTCTGAGAGCTGAGGGTTGAGTGATGAGAATTGATGTTTGTGGATAGAGATCTAAAGATTGCAGATTGAGTATTGAGTATTGAAAACTGTGAATTGATGATATTCTATTGAGGATTGAGAATTGACGACTGATTGTTGAGTACTTAGGCCTGAAGATTGAGGATTCAGGCTTGAGAATTCAGGATTGAGGTTTGAGGACTGAGGATTGAGGATTGGGTATTACGGATTGAGCATTGAGGATTGAGGATTGAGGATTGAGGACTGAGGGTTGAGGACTGAAGATTGAATATTGATGATTGAAGATTGAGGATTGAGGATTGAGGGCTGTGGATTGAGGACGAGGACTGAGGGTTGAGTATTGATGTTTGAGGTCTGAGGATTTAGGATTGAGGATTGAGAATCGAGGATTGAGGATTGAGGATTCAAGACTGAGGATTGGGTATTGAGGATTGAAGAATGAGGATTGAGGATTGAGGATTGAGGATTGAGGACTGAAGATTGAGTATTGAGGGTTGAAGATTGAGGATTGAGGAATGAGGATTGAGGATTGAGGAATGTGGATTGAGGATTGAGGATTGAAGATTGAGTATTGAGGATTGAATATTGAGGATTGTGGATTGAGGATTGAAGAACGAGGATTGAGGATTGAGGATTGAGGATTGAATATTGAGGATTGAGGATTGAGGGTTGAGGATTGAAGATTGAGAATTGAGGATTGAGGATTGAAAATTGAGTATTGAGGATTGAACTTTGAGGATTGAGGATTGAGGATTGAAGATTGTGGACTGAGTGTTGAGGGTTGAGAGATGAGGATTGATGTTTGTGGATAGAGATTTGAAGATTGCAGATTGAGTATTGCGTATGGAAAACTCTGAACTGAGGATATTCTATTGAGCATTGAGTATTGACAACTGATTGTTGAGGACTGAGGGCTGAAGATTGAGGTTTCAGGATTGAGGATTCAGGATTGTGGTTTGAGGACTGAGGATTGAGGTTTGAGGATTGAGGATTGAGGATTGAGGGTTGAGGATTGAAGATTGAGGATTGAGGATTGAGGATTGAACATTGAGGATTGAGGATTGAGGATTGAGGATTGAGGATTGAGGATTGAGGATTGAAGATTGAATATTGATGATTGAAGGTTGAGGATTGAGGATTGAGGGTTGTGGATTGAGGACGAGGTATGATGGTTGAGTATTGATGTTTGAGGTCTGAGGATTGAGGATTGAGGATTGAGAATTGAGGATTGAGGATTGAGGATTGACGATTGAGGATTGAGGACTGAGGATTGATGATTGAGGATTGAAGATTGAGTATTGAGGATTGAAGATTGGCTATTGAGGATTGAGGATTGAGGATTGAGGATTGAAGATTGAGGATTGGGGATTGAGGATTGACGATTGAGGATTGAGGATTGAGGATTGAAGATTGAGGATTGGGTATTGAGGATTGAAGAATGAGTATTGAGGATTGAGGATTGAGGATTGAAGATTGAGGATTGGTGATTGAGGATTGAGGATTGAGGATTGAGGATTGAACATTGAGGACTGAGTGTTGAGGGTCGAGTGATGAGAATTGATGTTTGTGGATGGAGATTTGAAGATTGCACATTGAGTATTGTGTATCGAAAACTGCGAATTGAGGATATTCGATTGAGGATTGAGGATTGTCTCCTGATTGTTGAGGACTGAGGGCTGAAGATTGAGAATTCAGGATTGAGGATTCGGAATTGAGGTTTGAGGTCTGAGGATTGAGGATTGAGGATTGAGAATTGAGGATTGAGGATTGAGGATTCAAGATTGAGGATTGGGTATTGAGGATTGAAGAATGAGGATTGAAGGTTGAGGATTGAGGATTGGGGGTTGTGGATTGAGGACGAGGTCTGATGGTTGAGTATTGATGTTTGAGGTCTGAGGATTGAGGATTGAGGATTGAGAATTGAGGATTGAGGATTGAGGATTGACGATTGAGGATTGAGGACTGAGGATTGATGATTGAGGATTGAAGATTGAGTATTGAGGATTGAAGATTGGCTATTGAGGATTGAGGATTGAGGATTGAGGATTGAAGATTGAGGATTGGGGATTGAGGATTGACGATTGAGGATTGAGTAATGACGATTGAGGATTGAGGATTGAGGATTGAAGATTGAGGATTGAGGATTGTGGATTGAATATTGAGGACTTAGTGTTGAGGGTTGAGTGATGGGAATTGATGTTTGTGGATTGAGATTTGAAGATTGAAGAATGGGGATTGAGTATTGAAAACTGTGAATTGAGGATATTCTATTGAGGATTGAGGATTGACAATTGATTGTTGAGGACTGAGGGCTGAAGATTGAGGATTCAGGGTTGAGGATTCGGGATTGAGGTTTGAGGACTGAGGATTGAGGGTTGAGGATTGAGGATTGAGGATTGACGCTTGAGTATTGATGGTTGAGTATTGAGGATTGATGGTTGAGGGTTGTGTGGAATATTGAGGATTGAGGATTGAGGATTGAGGACTGAAGAGTGAGGATTGAAGATTTAGTATTGACGATTGAAGATTGAGGATTTAGGATTGAGTGTTGAGGATTGAGGACGAGGACTGACGGTTGAGGATTGATGTATGAGGTCTGAGGATTGAGGATTGAGGATTGAGAATTGGGGATTATGGATTGAGGACTGAAGATTGAGGATTGGGTATTGAGGATTGAAGAATGAGGATTAAGGATTGAGGATTGAGGATTGAGGATTGAAGATTGAGTATTGAGGATTGAAGGTCGAGGATTGAGGATTGAGGATTGAACATTGAGGACTGAGTGTTGAGGGTTGAGTGATGAGAATTGATGTTTGTGGATAGAGATTTGAAGATTGCAGATTGAGTATTGCGTATCGAAAACTGCGAATTGAGGATATTCTATTGAGGATTGAGGATTCTCACCTGATTGTTGAGGACTGAGGGCTGAAGATTGAGGATTCAGGATTGAGGTTTCAGAATTGAGGTTTGAGGTCTGAGGATTGAGGGTTGAGGATTGAATATTGAGTGTTGAGGATTGAAGATTCAGGATTGAGGATTGAGGATTGGGGATGAAGACTGAGGATTGACGATTGAAGATTGAGTATTGAGGATTAAATGTTGAGGATTGAGCTTTGAGGATTGAAGACTGAGAATTGAGGATTGAAGATTGATGATTGAGTGTTGAGGATTGAAGATTGAGGATTGAGGATTGAATATTGAGGATTGTGGATTGAGGATTGAAGAACGAGGATTGAGGATTGAGGATTGAGGATTGAATATTGAGGATTGAGGATTGAGGGTTGAGGATTGAAGATTGAGAATTGAGGATTGAGGATTGAAAATTGAGTATTGAGGATTGAACTTTGAGGATTGAGGATTGAGGATTGAAGATTGTGGACTGAGTGTTGAGGGTTGAGAGATGAGGATTGATGTTTGTGGATAGAGATTTGAAGATTGCAGATTGAGTATTGCGTATGGAAAACTCTGAACTGAGGATATTCTATTGAGCATTGAGTATTGACAACTGATTGTTGAGGACTGAGGGCTGAAGATTGAGGTTTCAGGATTGAGGTTTCAGGATTGTGGTTTGAGGACTGAGGATTGAGGTTTGAGGATTGAGGATTGAGGATTGAGGGTTGAGGATTGAAGATTGAGGATTGAGGATTGAGGATTGAACATTGAGGATTGAGGATTGAGGATTGAGGATTGAGGATTGAGGATTGAGGATTGAAGATTGAATATTGATGATTGAAGGTTGAGGATTGAGGATTGAGGGTTGTGGATTGAGGACGAGGTATGATGGTTGAGTATTGATGTTTGAGGTCTGAGGATTGAGGATTGAGGATTGAGAATTGAGGATTGAGGATTGAGGATTGACGATTGAGGATTGAGGACTGAGGATTGATGATTGAGGATTGAAGATTGAGTATTGAGGATTGAAGATTGGCTATTGAGGATTGAGGATTGAGGATTGAGGATTGAAGATTGAGGATTGGGGATTGAGGATTGACGATTGAGGATTGAGGATTGAGGATTGAAGATTGAGGATTGGGTATTGAGGATTGAAGAATGAGTATTGAGGATTGAGGATTGAGGATTGAAGATTGAGGATTGGTGATTGAGGATTGAGGATTGAGGATTGAGGATTGAACATTGAGGACTGAGTGTTGAGGGTCGAGTGATGAGAATTGATGTTTGTGGATGGAGATTTGAAGATTGCACATTGAGTATTGTGTATCGAAAACTGCGAATTGAGGATATTCGATTGAGGATTGAGGATTGTCTCCTGATTGTTGAGGACTGAGGGCTGAAGATTGAGAATTCAGGATTGAGGATTCGGAATTGAGGTTTGAGGTCTGAGGATTGAGGATTGAGGATTGAGAATTGAGGATTGAGGATTGAGGATTCAAGATTGAGGATTGGGTATTGAGGATTGAAGAATGAGGATTGAAGGTTGAGGATTGAGGATTGGGGGTTGTGGATTGAGGACGAGGTCTGATGGTTGAGTATTGATGTTTGAGGTCTGAGGATTGAGGATTGAGGATTGAGAATTGAGGATTGAGGATTGAGGATTGACGATTGAGGATTGAGGACTGAGGATTGATGATTGAGGATTGAAGATTGAGTATTGAGGATTGAAGATTGGCTATTGAGGATTGAGGATTGAGGATTGAGGATTGAAGATTGAGGATTGGGGATTGAGGATTGACGATTGAGGATTGAGTAATGACGATTGAGGATTGAGGATTGAGGATTGAAGATTGAGGATTGAGGATTGTGGATTGAATATTGAGGACTTAGTGTTGAGGGTTGAGTGATGAGAATTGATGTTTGTGGATAGAGATTTGAAGATTGCAGATTGAGTATTGCGTATCGAAAGCTGCGAATTGAGGATATTCTATTGAGGATTGAGGATTCTCACCTGATTGTTGAGGACTGAGGGCTGAAGATTGAGGATTCAGGATTGAGGTTTCAGAATTGAGGTTTGAGGTCTGAGGATTGAGGGTTGAGGATTGAATATTGAGTGTTGAGGATTGAAGATTCAGGATTGAGGATTGAGGATTGGGGATGAAGACTGAGGATTGACGATTGAAGATTGAGTATTGAGGATTGAATGTTGAGGGTTGAGCTTTGCGGATTGAAGATTGAGAATTGAGGATTGAAGATTGAAGATTGAGTGTTGAGGATTGAAGATTGAGGATTGAGGATTGAGGATTGAGGATTGAGGACTGAGGATTGAAGATTGAGGATTGGGGATTGAAGATTGAGTATTGAGGATGCAAGATTGAGGATTGAGGATTGAGGATTGAGGATTGAGGATTGAGGATTGCGGATTGAGGATTGAAGATTGAGTATTGAGGATTGAATATTGAGGATTGTGGATTGAGGATTGAGGATTGAGGATTGAAAATTAAGGATTGGGGATTGAGGATTGACGATTGAGGATTGAGTATTGAGTATTAAGGATTGAGGATTGAGGATTGAGGATTGAAGATTGAGGATTGGGGTCTGAGAGCTGAGGGTTGAGTGATGAGAATTGATGTTTGTGGATAGAGATCTAAAGATTGCAGATTGAGTATTGAGTATTGAAAACTGTGAATTGATGATATTCTATTGAGGATTGAGAATTGACGACTGATTGTTGAGTACTTAGGCCTGAAGATTGAGGATTCAGGCTTGAGAATTCAGGATTGAGGTTTGAGGACTGAGGATTGAGGATTGGGTATTACGGATTGAGCATTGAGGATTGAGGATTGAGGATTGAGGACTGAGGGTTGAGGACTGAAGATTGAATATTGATGATTGAAGATTGAGGATTGAGGATTGAGGGCTGTGGATTGAGGACGAGGACTGAGGGTTGAGTATTGATGTTTGAGGTCTGAGGATTTAGGATTGAGGATTGAGAATCGAGGATTGAGGATTGAGGATTCAAGACTGAGGATTGGGTATTGAGGATTGAAGAATGAGGATTGAGGATTGAGGATTGAGGATTGAGGACTGAAGATTGAGTATTGAGGGTTGAAGATTGAGGATTGAGGAATGAGGATTGAGGATTGAGGAATGTGGATTGAGGATTGAGGATTGAAGATTGAGTATTGAGGATTGAATATTGAGGATTGTGGATTGAGGATTGAAGAACGAGGATTGAGGATTGAGGATTGAGGATTGAATATTGAGGATTGAGGATTGAGGGTTGAGGATTGAAGATTGAGAATTGAGGATTGAGGATTGAAAATTGAGTATTGAGGATTGAACTTTGAGGATTGAGGATTGAGGATTGAAGATTGTGGACTGAGTGTTGAGGGTTGAGAGATGAGGATTGATGTTTGTGGATAGAGATTTGAAGATTGCAGATTGAGTATTGCGTATGGAAAACTCTGAACTGAGGATATTCTATTGAGCATTGAGTATTGACAACTGATTGTTGAGGACTGAGGGCTGAAGATTGAGGTTTCAGGATTGAGGATTCAGGATTGTGGTTTGAGGACTGAGGATTGAGGTTTGAGGATTGAGGATTGAGGATTGAGGGTTGAGGATTGAAGATTGAGGATTGAGGATTGAGGATTGAACATTGAGGATTGAGGATTGAGGATTGAGGATTGAGGATTGAGGATTGAGGATTGAAGATTGAATATTGATGATTGAAGGTTGAGGATTGAGGATTGAGGGTTGTGGATTGAGGACGAGGTATGATGGTTGAGTATTGATGTTTGAGGTCTGAGGATTGAGGATTGAGGATTGAGAATTGAGGATTGAGGATTGAGGATTGACGATTGAGGATTGAGGACTGAGGATTGATGATTGAGGATTGAAGATTGAGTATTGAGGATTGAAGATTGGCTATTGAGGATTGAGGATTGAGGATTGAGGATTGAAGATTGAGGATTGGGGATTGAGGATTGACGATTGAGGATTGAGGATTGAGGATTGAAGATTGAGGATTGGGTATTGAGGATTGAAGAATGAGTATTGAGGATTGAGGATTGAGGATTGAAGATTGAGGATTGGTGATTGAGGATTGAGGATTGAGGATTGAGGATTGAACATTGAGGACTGAGTGTTGAGGGTCGAGTGATGAGAATTGATGTTTGTGGATGGAGATTTGAAGATTGCACATTGAGTATTGTGTATCGAAAACTGCGAATTGAGGATATTCGATTGAGGATTGAGGATTGTCTCCTGATTGTTGAGGACTGAGGGCTGAAGATTGAGAATTCAGGATTGAGGATTCGGAATTGAGGTTTGAGGTCTGAGGATTGAGGATTGAGGATTGAGAATTGAGGATTGAGGATTGAGGATTCAAGATTGAGGATTGGGTATTGAGGATTGAAGAATGAGGATTGAAGGTTGAGGATTGAGGATTGGGGGTTGTGGATTGAGGACGAGGTCTGATGGTTGAGTATTGATGTTTGAGGTCTGAGGATTGAGGATTGAGGATTGAGAATTGAGGATTGAGGATTGAGGATTGACGATTGAGGATTGAGGACTGAGGATTGATGATTGAGGATTGAAGATTGAGTATTGAGGATTGAAGATTGGCTATTGAGGATTGAGGATTGAGGATTGAGGATTGAAGATTGAGGATTGGGGATTGAGGATTGACGATTGAGGATTGAGTAATGACGATTGAGGATTGAGGATTGAGGATTGAAGATTGAGGATTGAGGATTGTGGATTGAATATTGAGGACTTAGTGTTGAGGGTTGAGTGATGGGAATTGATGTTTGTGGATTGAGATTTGAAGATTGAAGAATGGGGATTGAGTATTGAAAACTGTGAATTGAGGATATTCTATTGAGGATTGAGGATTGACAATTGATTGTTGAGGACTGAGGGCTGAAGATTGAGGATTCAGGGTTGAGGATTCGGGATTGAGGTTTGAGGACTGAGGATTGAGGGTTGAGGATTGAGGATTGAGGATTGACGCTTGAGTATTGATGGTTGAGTATTGAGGATTGATGGTTGAGGGTTGTGTGGAATATTGAGGATTGAGGATTGAGGATTGAGGACTGAAGAGTGAGGATTGAAGATTTAGTATTGACGATTGAAGATTGAGGATTTAGGATTGAGTGTTGAGGATTGAGGACGAGGACTGACGGTTGAGGATTGATGTATGAGGTCTGAGGATTGAGGATTGAGGATTGAGAATTGGGGATTATGGATTGAGGACTGAAGATTGAGGATTGGGTATTGAGGATTGAAGAATGAGGATTAAGGATTGAGGATTGAGGATTGAGGATTGAAGATTGAGTATTGAGGATTGAAGGTCGAGGATTGAGGATTGAGGATTGAACATTGAGGACTGAGTGTTGAGGGTTGAGTGATGAGAATTGATGTTTGTGGATAGAGATTTGAAGATTGCAGATTGAGTATTGCGTATCGAAAACTGCGAATTGAGGATATTCTATTGAGGATTGAGGATTCTCACCTGATTGTTGAGGACTGAGGGCTGAAGATTGAGGATTCAGGATTGAGGTTTCAGAATTGAGGTTTGAGGTCTGAGGATTGAGGGTTGAGGATTGAATATTGAGTGTTGAGGATTGAAGATTCAGGATTGAGGATTGAGGATTGGGGATGAAGACTGAGGATTGACGATTGAAGATTGAGTATTGAGGATTAAATGTTGAGGATTGAGCTTTGAGGATTGAAGACTGAGAATTGAGGATTGAAGATTGATGATTGAGTGTTGAGGATTGAAGATTGAGGATTGAGGATTGAATATTGAGGATTGTGGATTGAGGATTGAAGAACGAGGATTGAGGATTGAGGATTGAGGATTGAATATTGAGGATTGAGGATTGAGGGTTGAGGATTGAAGATTGAGAATTGAGGATTGAGGATTGAAAATTGAGTATTGAGGATTGAACTTTGAGGATTGAGGATTGAGGATTGAAGATTGTGGACTGAGTGTTGAGGGTTGAGAGATGAGGATTGATGTTTGTGGATAGAGATTTGAAGATTGCAGATTGAGTATTGCGTATGGAAAACTCTGAACTGAGGATATTCTATTGAGCATTGAGTATTGACAACTGATTGTTGAGGACTGAGGGCTGAAGATTGAGGTTTCAGGATTGAGGTTTCAGGATTGTGGTTTGAGGACTGAGGATTGAGGTTTGAGGATTGAGGATTGAGGATTGAGGGTTGAGGATTGAAGATTGAGGATTGAGGATTGAGGATTGAACATTGAGGATTGAGGATTGAGGATTGAGGATTGAGGATTGAGGATTGAGGATTGAAGATTGAATATTGATGATTGAAGGTTGAGGATTGAGGATTGAGGGTTGTGGATTGAGGACGAGGTATGATGGTTGAGTATTGATGTTTGAGGTCTGAGGATTGAGGATTGAGGATTGAGAATTGAGGATTGAGGATTGAGGATTGACGATTGAGGATTGAGGACTGAGGATTGATGATTGAGGATTGAAGATTGAGTATTGAGGATTGAAGATTGGCTATTGAGGATTGAGGATTGAGGATTGAGGATTGAGGATTGAAGATTGAGGATTGGGTATTGAGGATTGAAGAATGAGTATTGAGGATTGAGGATTGAGGATTGAAGATTGAGGATTGGTGATTGAGGATTGAGGATTGAGGATTGAGGATTGAACATTGAGGACTGAGTGTTGAGGGTCGAGTGATGAGAATTGATGTTTGTGGATGGAGATTTGAAGATTGCACATTGAGTATTGTGTATCGAAAACTGCGAATTGAGGATATTCGATTGAGGATTGAGGATTGTCTCCTGATTGTTGAGGACTGAGGGCTGAAGATTGAGAATTCAGGATTGAGGATTCGGAATTGAGGTTTGAGGTCTGAGGATTGAGGATTCAGAATTGAGGATTGAGGATTGAGGATTCAAGATTGAGGATTGGGTATTGAGGACTGAAGAATGAGGATTGAGGATTGAGGATTGAGGAATGAGGATTGAGGATTGATGATTGAGGATTGAGGATTGAGGATTGAAGATTGAGTATTGAGGATTGAATATTGAGGATTGTGGATTGAGGATTGAGGATTGAGGATTGAGGATTGAAGATTGAGTATTGAGGATTGAAGATTGAGGATTGGGCATTGAGGATTGAGGATTGAGAATTGAAGATTGAGAATTGGGGACTGAGTGTTGAGGGTTGAGTGATGAGAATTGATGTTTGTGGATAGAGATTTCAAGATTGCAGATTGAGTATTGCGTATGGAAAGCTCTGAACTGAGGATATTCTATTGAGGATTGAGGATTGACAACTGATTGTTGAGGACTGAGGGCTGAAGATTGAGGTTTCAGGATTGTGGTTTCAGGATTGTGGTTTGAGGACTGAGGATTGAGGTTTGAGGATTGATGATTGAGGATTGAGGTTTGAGGACTGAGGATTGAGGGTTGAGGATTGAGGATTGAGGATTGACGCTTGAGGATTGATGGTTGAGGATGGAGGATTGAAGAGAGAGGACTGAGTGTTGAGGATTGAGTGTTGAGAATTGATGTTTGAAGATTGAGATTTGATTATTGAATATTGTGGATTGTGTATTGATCCCTGAGAATTCAGGATATTCTATTGAGTATTGAGAATTGAGTATTGATGGTTGAGTATTGAGGATTGATGGTTGAGGGTTGTGTGCTGAATATTGAGAATTGGGGATTGAGGATTGACGATTGAGGATTGAGTATTGACCATTGAGAATTGAGGATTGAGGATTGAAGATTGAGTATTGATGATTGAAGATTGAGTACTGAGGATTGAGGATTGATGATTGAGGACTGAGGATTGAGGATTGAGGATTGAGCATTGAGGATTGAAGATTGAGGATGGGGATTGAGGATTGAAGATTGAGGGTTGATGATTGAGGGTTGAGAATTGAGAATTGAGGATGGGGACTGAGGGTTGAGGACCGAGGTTTGAGGAACGAGGATTGAGGGTTGAGGATTGAGGACTGTGGATTGACGATTGAGTATTGAAGATTGAGGATTGATCACTGAGGATTGAGGATTGAGGATTGATGATTGCGCATTGAGGATTGAAGATTGAGTATTGAGGATTGAATATTGATGATTGAGGATTGAGGATTGAGGATTGAAGATTGAATCTTGATGATTGAAGGTTGAGGATTGAGGATTGAGGGTTGTGGATTAAGGACGAGGTCTGATGGTTGAGTATTGATGTTTGAGGTCTGAGGATTGAGGATTGAGGATTGAGAATTGAGGATTGAGGATTGAGGATTGACGATTGAGGATTGAGGACTGAGGATTGATGATTGAGGATTGAAGATTGAGTATTGAGGATTGAAGATTGGCTATTGAGGATTGAGGATTGAGGATTGAGGATTGAAGATTGAGGATTGGGGATTGAGGATTGACGATTGAGGATTGAGTAATGACGATTGATGATTGAGGATTGAGGATTGAAGATTGAGGATTGAGGATTGTGGATTGAATATTGAGGACTTAGTGTTGAGGGTTGAGTGATGGGAATTGATGTTTGTGGATTGAGATTTCAAGATTGAAGAATGGGGATTGAGTATTGAAAACTGTGAATTGAGGATATTCTATTGAGGATTGAGGATTGACAATTGATTGTTGAGGACTGAGGGCTGAAGATTGAGGATTCAGGGTTGAGGATTCGGGATTGAGGTTTGAGGACTGAGGATTGAGGGTTGAGGATTGAGGATTGAGGATTGACGCTTGAGTATTGATGGTTGAGTATTGAGGATTGAAGGTTGAGGGATGTGTGGAATATTGAGGATTGAGGATTGAGGATTGGCAACTGATTCTTGAGGACTTAGGACTGAAGATTGAGGATTCAGGCTTGAGAATTCAGGATTGAGGTTTGAGGACTGAGGATTGAGGATTGGGTATTACGGATTGAGCATTGAGGACTGAGGATTGAGGATTGAGGACTGAGGGTTGAGGACTGAAGATTGAATATTGATGATTGAAGATTGAGGATTGAGGATTGAGGGCTGTGGATTGAGGACGAGGACTGAGGGTTGAGTATTGATGTTTGAGGTCTGAGGATTTAGGATTGAGGATTGAGAATTGAGGATTGAGGATTGAGGATTCAAGACTGAGGATTGGGTATTGAGGATTGAAGAATGAGGATTGAGGATTGAGGATTGAGGAATGACTATGAGGGCTGAGGGTTGAGGATTGAGGTTTGAGGACTGAGGACTGAGGATTGAGGAATGAGAATTGAGGATTCAGGATTGAGGATTGAAGATTGAGCATTGGGTATTGGGGATTGAAGAATGAGGATTGAGGATAGAGGATTGAGGATTGAGGATTGAAGATTGAGGATTGAGGATTGAGGATTGAAGATTGAGGACTGGGTATTGAGGATTGAAGAATGAGGATTGAGGATTGAGGATTGAGGATTGAGGATTGTAGATTGAGGATTGGGGACTGAGTGTTGAGGGTTGAGTGATGAGAATTTATGTTTGTGGATAGAGATTTGAAGATTGCAGATTGAGTATTGCGTATGGAAAACTCCGAACTGAGGATATTCTATTGAGGATTGAGGATTGATAACTGATTGTTGTGGACAGGGCGCTGAAGATTGAGGATTCAGGATTGAGGATTCAGGATTGTGGTTTGAGGACTGAGGATTGAGGATTGAGGATTGAGGATTCAGGATTGAGGATTGAGGATTGACGATTGAGGATTGAGGATTGACGATTGAGGATTGAGGACTGAGGATTGAGGATTGAAGATTGACTATTGAGGATTGAGGATTGAGGATTGAGGGTTGAAGATTGAGGATTGGGGATTGAGGATTGACGATTGAGGATTGAGTAATGACGATTGAGGATTGAGGATTGAGGATTGAAGATTGAGGATTGGGTATTGAGGATTGAAGAATGAGTATTGAGGATTGAGGATTGAGGATTGAAGATTGAGGATTGGTGATTGAGGATTGAGGATTGAGGATTGAGGATTGAAGATTGAGGATTGGGTATTGAGGATTGAAGAATGAGGACTGAGGATTGAGGATTGAGGATTGAGGATTGAAGATTGAGTATTGAGGATTGAAGATTGAGGATTGTGGATTGAGGAATGAACATTGAGGACTGAGTGTTGAGGGTCGAGTGATGAGAATTGATGTTTGTGGATGGAGATTTGAAGATTGCACATTGAGTATTGCGTATGGAAAACTCCGAACTGAGGATATTCTATTGAGGATTGAGGATTGATAACTGATTGTTGTGGACAGGGCGCTGAAGATTGAGGATTCAGGATTGAGGATTCAGGATTGTGGTTTGAGGACTGAGGATTGAGGGTTGAAGATTGAGGATTGGGGATTGAGGATTGACGATTGAGGATTGAGTAATGACGATTGAGGATTGAGGATTGAGGATTGAAGATTGAGGATTGGGTATTGAGGATTGAAGAATGAGTATTGAGGATTGAGGATTGAGGATTGAAGATTGAGGATTGGTGATTGAGGATTGAGGATTGAGGATTGAGGACTGTGGATTGACGATTGAGTATTGAAGATTGAGGATTGATCACTGAGGATTGAGGATTGAGGATTGATGATTTCGAATTGAGGATTGAAGATTGAGTATTGAGGATTGAATATTGATGATTGAGGATTGAGGGTTGAGGATTGAAGATTGAGAATTGAGGATTGAGGATTGAAGATTGAGTATTGAGGATTGAAGATTGAGGATTGAGGATTGAGGATTGAAGATTGAGGACTGTGTGTTGAGGGTTTAGAGATGAGAATTGATGTTTGTGGATGGAGATTCGAAGATTGAAGATTGAGGATTGAGTATTGAAAACTGAGAACTCAGGATATTCTACTGTGTATTGAGAATTGAGGATTGATGGTTGAGTATTGAGGATTGATGGTTGAGGGTTGTGTGCTGAATATTGAGGATTGGCGGATTGAGTATTGAAGATTGGGGACTGAGGACTGGGGATTGAGTATTGAGGATTGAGGATTGAGAATTGAGGATTGAGGATTGAAGATTGAGTATTGATGATTGAAGATTGCGGATTGATTTTTGAGGGATGAGGATTCAGGCCGAGGACTGAGGGTTAGAGGATTGAGGACTGAGTATAGAGGATTGAGGATTGGGCATTGGGGATTGAAGATTGAGGACTGGGGATTGAGGATTGAAGATTGAGGATTAAGGATTGAGGATTGAGAATTGAGGATTGAGGATTGATGACTGAGTACTGAGGATTGAAGATTGAGGATTGAGGATTGAGGATTGAGGATTGAGGATTGAAGATTGAGTGTTGAGGTTTGAAGACTGACGATTGAGGGTTGAGGATTGAGGATTGAGGATTGAGGATTGAGGATTGATGATTGAGTATTGAGGATTGAAGATTGAGGATTGAGCATAGAGGATTGAGTATTGAGGATTGAGGATTGAAGATTGAGGATTGGGGACTGAGTGTTGAGGGTTGAGTGATGAGAATTGATGATTGTGGATAGAGATTTAAAGATTGCAGATTGAGTATTGAGTATTGAAAACTGTGAATTGATGATATTCTATTGAGGATTGAGAATTGACAACTGATTGTTGAGGACTTAGGTCTGAAGATTGAGGATTCAGGATTGAGGATTCAGGATTGAGGTTTGAGGACTGAGGATTGAGGATTGGGTATTGCGGATTGAACATTGAGGATTGAGGATTGAGGATTGAGGACTGATGATTGAGGACTGAAGGTTGAATATTGATGATTGAAGATTGAGGATTGAGGACTGAGGGCTGTGGATTGAGGACGAGGACTGATGGTTGAGTATTGATGCTTGATTTCTGAGGATTGAGGATTGAGGATCGAGAATTGAGGATTGATGATTGAGGATTCATGATTGAGGATTGGGTATTGAGGATTGAAGAATGAGGATTGAGGATTGAGGATTGAGGATTGAGGATTGAAGATTGAGTATTGAGGATTGAAGATTGAGGATTGAGGATTGAGGATTGAGGATTGAGGATTGAGGATTGAGGATTGGGGATTGAAGATTCAGTATTGAGGATTGAAGATTGGGTATTGAGAATTGAGGATTGAGGATTGACTATGAGGGCTGAGGGTTGAAGATTGCGGTTTGAGGACCGAGGACTGAGGGTTGAGGATTGAGAATTGAGGATTGAGGGTTTAGGATTGAAGATTGAGGACTGCGTATTGAGGATTGAAGAATGAGGATTGAGGATTGAGTCTGAGTATTGAGGATTGAAGTTTGAGGATTGAGGATTGAGGATTGAACATTGAGGACTGAGTGTTGAGGGTTGAGTGATGAGAATTGATGTTTGTGGATAGAGATTTGAAGATTGCACATTGAGTATTGTGTATCGAAAACTGTGAATTGAGGATATTCTATTGAGGATTGAGGATTGTAACCTGATTGTTGAGGACTGAGGGCTGAAGGTTGAGAATTCAGGATTGAGGATTCAGAATTGAGGTTTGCGGTCTGAGGATTGAGGAATGAGGATTGAGGATTGAGGATTGAGGATTGAGGATTGAGGATTGAAGATTGAGTATTGAGGATTGAATATTGAGGATTGTGGATTGAGGATTGAGGATTGAGGATTGAAGATTAAGGATTGGGGATTGAGGATTGACGATTGAGGATTGAGTATTGAGGATTAATAATTGAGGATTGAGGATTGAGGATTGAAGATTCAGTATTGAGGATTGAAGATTGAGGATTGAGGATTGAGGATTGAGGATTGAGGATTGACTATGAGGGCTGAGGGTTGAGGATTGAGGTTTGAGGACTGAGGACTGAGTATTGAGGATTGAGAATTGAGGATCGAGGATTGAGGATTGAGGATTGAAGATTGAGGATTGGGGATTGAAGATTGAGTATTGAGGATTGAGGATTGAGGATTGAGGATTGAGGATTGAGGATTGCGGATTGAGGATTGAAGATTGAGTATTGAGGATTGAATATTGAGGATTGTGGATTGAGGATTGAGGATTGAGGATTGAAAATTAAGGATTGGGGATTGAGGATTGACGATTGAGGATTGAATATTGATGATTGAAGATTGAGGATTGATGATTGAGGGCTGTGGATTGAGGACGAGGACTGAGGGTTGAGTATTGATGTTTGAGGTCTGAGGATTGAGGATTGAGGATTGAGAATTGAGGATTGAGGATTGAGGATTCAAGATTGAGGATTGGGTATTGAGGATTGAAGAATGAGGATTGAGGATTGAGGATTGAGGATTGAGGACTGATGATTGAGGATTGAGGTTTGAGTATTGAGGATTGAAGATTCAGGATTGAAGATTGAGGATTGAGTACTGACGATTGAGAATTGAGGATTGAGGATTGAAGATTGAGTATTGATGATTGAAGATTGAGGACTGAGGATTGAGGATTGATGATTGAGGACTGAGGATTGAGGATTGAGGATTGAGCATTGAGGGTTGAAGATTGAGGATGGGGATTGAGGATTGAATATTGAGGGTTGATGATTGACGGTTGAGAATTGAGAATTGAGGATGGGGACTGAGGGTTGAGGACCGAGGTCTGAGGAACGAGGATTGAGGGTTGAGGATTGAGGACTGTGGATTGACGATTGAGTATTGAAGATTGAGGATTGATCACTGAGGATTGAGGATTGAGGATTGATGATTGCGCATTGAGGATTGAAGATTGAGTATTGAGGATTGAATATTGATGATTGAGGATTGAGGGTTGAGGATTGAAGATTGAGAATTGAGGATTGAGGATTGAAGATTGAGGATTGAGGATTGAGTATTGACGATTGAGAATTGAGGATTGAGGATTGAGGATTGAAGATTGAGGATTGAGGATTGAGGATTGAAGATTGAGGGTTGAGGATTCAGGATTGAGAATTGATAATTGCGGATGGGGAGTGAGGGTTGAGGATTGAGGTTTGAGGAACGAGCATTGAGGGTTGAGGATTGAGGACAGAGGATTGACGATTGAGTATTGAAGATTGAGGATTGATGACTGACGATTGAGGCTTGAGGATTGATGAGTGCGGATTGAGGATTGAAGGTTGAGTATTGAGGATTGAATATTGAGGATTGAGGATTGACAATTGATTGTTGAGGACTGAGGGCTGAAGATTGAGGATTCAGGATTGAGGATTCAGAATTGAGGTTTGAGGACTGAGGATTGAGGATTGAAGATTGATTATTGAGGATTGAATATTGAGGATTGAGGATTGAGGATTGAGGATTGAGGATTGAGGATTGAGGATGAGATCTGAGCGTTGAGGATTGAGGTTTGAGGTCTGAGGACTGAGGATTGAGTATTAAGAATTCAGGATTGAGGATTGAGTATTGAAGATTGAGGATTGAGGATTGAGGATTGAGGATTGAGGATTGAGGATTGAGGATTGAGGATTGAAGATTGAATATTGATGATTGAAGATTGAGGATTGAGGATTGAGGATTGACGATTGAGGACTGAGTATTGAGGATTGAGAATTGAGGATTGAGGATTGAGGATTGAAGATTCAGTATTGAGGATTGAAGATTGGGTATTGAGAATTGAGGATTGAGGATTGACTATGAGGGCTGAGGGTTGAGGATTGCGGTTTGAGGACTGAGGACTGAGGGTTGAGGATTGAGAATTGAGGATTGAGGGTTTAGGATTGAAGATTGAGGACTGCGTATTGAGGATTGAAGAATGAGGATTGAGGATTGAGTCTGAGTATTGAGGATTGAAGATTGAGGATTGAGGATTGAGGATTGAACATTGAGGACTGAGTGTTGAGGGTTGAGTGATGAGAATTGATGTTTGTGGATAGAGATTTGAAGATTGCAGATAGAGTATTGCATATGGAAAACTCTGAACTGAGGATATTCTATTGAGCATTGAGGATTGACAACTGATTGTTGAGGACTGAGGGCTGAAGATTGAGGTTTCAGGATTGAGGATTCAGGATTGTGGTTTGAGGACTGAGGATTGAGGTTTGAGGATTGAGGATTGAGGATTGAGGGTTGAGGATTGAAGATTGAGGATTGAGGATTGAGGATTGAACATTGAGGATTGAGGATTGAGGATTGAGGATTGAGGATTGAGGATTGAGGATTGAAGATTGAATCTTGATGATTGAAGGTTGAGGATTGAGGATTGAGGGTTGTGGATTAAGGACGAGGTCTGATGGTTGAGTATTGATGTTTGAGGTCTGAGGATTGAGGATTGAGGATTGAGAATTGAGGATTGAGGATTGAGGATTGACGATTGAGGATTGAGGACTGAGGATTGATGATTGAGGATTGAAGATTGAGTATTGAGGATTGAAGATTGGCTATTGAGGATTGAGGATTGAGGATTGAGGATTGAAGATTGAGGATTGGGGATTGAGGATTGACGATTGAGGATTGAGTAATGACGATTTATGATTGAGGATTGAGGATTGAAGATTGAGGATTGAGGATTGTGGATTGAATATTGAGGACTTAGTGTTGAGGGTTGAGTGATGGGAATTGATGTTTGTGGATTGAGATTTCAAGATTGAAGAATGGGGATTGAGTATTGAAAACTGTGAATTGAGGATATTCTATTGAGGATTGAGGATTGACAATTGATTGTTGAGGACTGAGGGCTGAAGATTGAGGATTCAGGGTTGAGGATTCGGGATTGAGGTTTGAGGACTGAGGATTGAGGGTTGAGGATTGAGGATTGAGGATTGACGCTTGAGTATTGATGGTTGAGTATTGAGGATTGATGGTTGAGGGTTGTGTGGAATATTGAGGATTGAGGATTGAGGATTGGCAACTGATTCTTGAGGACTTAGGTCTGAAGATTGAGGTTTCAGGCTTGAGAATTCAGGATTGAGGTTTGAGGACTGAGGATTGAGGATTGGGTATTACGGATTGAGCATTGAGGATTGAGGATTGAGGATTGAGGACTGAGGGTTGAGGACTGAAGATTGAATATTGATGATTGAAGATTGAGGATTGAGGATTGAGGGCTGTGGATTGAGGACGAGGACTGAGGGTTGAGTATTGATGTTTGAGGTCTGAGGATTTAGGATTGAGGATTGAGAATTGAGGATTGAGGATTGAGGATTCAAGACTGAGGATTGGGTAATGAGGATTGAAGAATGAGGATTGAGGATTGAGGATTGAGGAATGACTATGAGGGCTGAGGGTTGAGGATTGAGGTTTGAGGACTGAGGACTGAGGATTGAGGATTGAGAATTGAGGATTCAGGATTGAGGATTGAAGATTGAGCATTGGGTATTGAGGATTGAAGAATGAGGATTGAGGATTGAGGATTGAGGATTGAGGATTGTAGATTGAGGATTGGGGACTGAGTGTTGAGGGTTGAGTGATGAGAATTTATGTTTGTGGATAGAGATTTGAAGATTGCAGATTGAGTATTGCGTATGGAAAACTCCGAACTGAGGATATTCTATTGAGGATTGAGGATTGATAACTGATTGTTGAGGACAGGGCGCTGAAGATTGAGGATTCAGGATTGAGGATTCAGGATTGTGGTTTGAGGACTGAGGATTGAGGATTGAGGATTGAGGATTGAGGATTGAGGATTGAGGATTGACGATTGACGATTGAGGATTGACGATTGAGGATTGAGGACTGAGGATTGAGGATTGAAGATTGACTATTGAGGATTGAGGATTGAGGATGGAGGGTTGAAGATTGAGGATTGGGGATTGAGGATTGACGATTGAGGATTGAGTAATGACGATTGAGGATTGAGGATTGAGGATTGAAGATTGAGGATTGGGTATTGAGGATTGAAGAATGAGTATTGAGGATTGAGGATTGAGGATTGAAGATTGAGGATTGGTGATTGAGGATTGAGGATTGAGGATTGAGGATTGAAGATTGAGGTTTGGGTATTGAGGATTGAAGAATGAGGACTGAGGATTGAGGATTGAGGATTGAGGATTGAAGATTGAGTATTGAGGATTGAAGATTGAGGATTGAGGATTGAGGAATGAACATTGAGGACTGAGTGTTGAGGGTCGAGTGATGAGAATTGATGTTTGTGGATGGAGATTTGAAGATTGCACATTGAGTATTGTGTATCGATAACTGCGAATTGAGGATATTCTATTGAGGATTGAGGATTGTCTCCTGATTGTTGAGGACTGAGGGCTGAAGATTGAGAATTCAGGATTGAGGATTCGGAATTGAGGTTTGAGGTCTGAGGATTGAGGATTGAGGATTGAGGATTGAGGATTGAGGATTCAAGATTGAGGATTGGGTATTGAGGATTGAAGAATGAGGATTGAGGATTGACGATTGAGGAATGAGGATTGAGGATTGATGATTGTGGATTGAGGATTGAGGATTGAAGATTGAGTATTGAGGATTGAATATTGAGGATTGTGGATTGAGGATTGAGGATTGAGGATTGAGGATTGAAGATTGAGTATTGAGGATTGAAGATTGAGGATTGGGCATTGAGGATTGAGGATTGAGAATTGAGGATGGGGACTGAGGGTTGAGGATTGAGGTTTGAGTATTGAGGATTGAAGATTGAGGATTGAAGATTGAGGATTGAGTATTGACGATTGAGAATTGAGGATTGAGGATTGAAGATTGAGTATTGATGATTGAAGATTGAGGACTGAGGATTGAGGATTGATGATTGAGGACTGAGGATTGAGGATTGAGGATTGAGCATTGAGGATTGAAGATTGAGGATGGGGATTGAGGATTGAAGATTGAGGGTTGATGATTGAGGGTTGAGAATTGAGAATTGAGGATGGGGACTGAGGGTTGAGGACCGAGGTTTGAGGAACGAGGATTGAGGGTTGAGGATTGAGGACTGTGGATTGACGATTTAGTATTGAAGATTGAGGATTGATGACTGAGGATTGAGGATTGAGGATTGATGATTGCGCATTGAGGATTGAAGATTGAGTATTGAGGATTGAATATTGATGATTGAGGATTGAAGATTGAGTATTGAGGATTGAGGATTGAGGATTGAGGACTGAAGATTCACGATTGGGGATTGAGGATTGACGATTGAGGATTGAGTATTGACGATTGAGAATTGAGGATTGAGGATTGAAGATTGAGTATTGATGATTGAAGATTGAGGACTGAGGATTGAGGATTGATGATTGAGGACTGAGGATTGAGGATTGAGGATTGAGCATTGAGGATTGAAGATTGAGGATGGGGATTGAGGATTGAAGATTGAGGGTTGATGATTGAGGGTTGAGAATTGAGAATTGAGGATGGGGACTGAGGGTTGAGGACCGAGTTTTGAGGAACGAGGGCTGAGGGTTGAGGATTGAGGACTGTGGATTGACGATTGAGTATTGAAGATTGAGGATTGATCACTGAGGATTGAGGATTGAGGATTGAGGATTGACGATTGCGAATTGAGGATTGAAGATTGAGTATTGAGGATTGAATATTGATGATTGAGGATTGAGGGTTGAGGATTGAAGATTGAGAATTGAGGATTGAGGATTGAAGATTGAGGACTGGGGATTGAGGATTGAAGATTGAGGGCTGAGGATTGAGGGTTGAGAATTGAGAATTGAGAATGGGGACTGTGGGTTGAGGATTGAGGTTTGAGGGACGAGGATTGAGCGTTGATGATTGAGGACTGTGGATTGACGATTGAGTATTGAAGATTGAGGATTGAGGACTGAGGATTGAGGATTGAAGACTGAGGATTGAGGATTGAAGATTGAGGATTGAAGATTGAGGATTGAGGACTGAGCATTGAGGATTGAAGATTGAGGACAGGGATTGAGGATTGAAGATTGAGGATTAAGGATTGAGGATTGGGGATTGGGGATCTAGGATTGGAGATAGATTATTGAGGATTGAAGATTGAGGGTTGAGGATTCAGGATTGACAATTGATAATTGCGGATGGGGAGAGAGGGTTGAGGATTGAGGTTTGAGGAACGAGCATTGAGGTTTGAGGATTGAGGACAGAGGATTGACGATTGAGTATTGAAGATTGAGGATTGATGACTGACGATTGAGAATTGAGGATTGATGAGTGCGGATTGAGGATTGAAGGTTGAGTATTGAGGATTGAATATTGAGGATTGAGGATTGACAATTGATTGTTGAGGACTGAGGGCTGAAGATTGAGGATTCAGGATTGAGGATACAGAATTGAGGTTTGAGGACTGAGGATTGAGGATTGAAGATTGATTATTGAGGATTGAATATTGAGGATTGAGGATTGAGGATTGAGGATTGAGGATTGAGGATTGAGGATGAGATCTGAGCGTTGAGGATTGAGGTTTGAGGTCTGAGGACTGAGGATTGAGTATTAAGAATTGAGGATTGAGGATTGAGTATTGAAGATTGAGGATTGGGTATTGAGGATTGAAGGATGAGGCTTGAGGATTGAGGATTGAGGATTGAGGATTGAAGATTGAGTGTTGAGGTTTGAAGACTGACGATTGAGGGTTGAGGATTGAGGATTGAGGATTGAGGATTGAGGATTGATGATTGAGTATTGAGGATTGAGGATTGATGACTGAGGATTGAGGATTGAGGATTGATGATTGCGCATTGAGGATTGAAGATTGAGTATTGAGGATTGAATATTGATGATTGAGGATTGAGGGTTGAGGATTGAAGATTGAGAATTGAGGATTGAGGATTGAAGATTGAGGATTGAGGATTGAGTATTGACGATTGAGAATTGAGGATTGAGGATTGAGGATTGAAGATTGAGGATTGAGGATTGAGGATTGAGGATTGAAGATTGAGTATTCAGGATTGAAGATTGAGGATTGAGGATTGAGGATTGAGGATTGAGGACTGAAGATTCACGATTGGGGATTGAGGATTGACGATTGAGGATTGAGTATTGACGATTGAGAATTGAGGATTGAGGATTGAAGATTGAGTATTGATGATTGAAGATTGAGGACTGAGGATTGAGGATTGATGATTGAGGACTGAGGATTGAGGATTGAGGATTGAGCATTGAGGATTGAAGATTGAGGATGGGGATTGAGGATTGAAGATCGAGGGTTGATGATTGAGGGTTGAGAATTGAGAATTGAGGATGGGGACTGAGGGTTGAGGACCGAGTTTTGAGGAACGAGGGCTGAGGGTTGAGGATTGAGGACTGTGGATTGACGATTGAGTATTGAAGATTGAGGATTGATCACTGAGGATTGAGGATTGAGGATTGATGATTGCGAATTGAGGATTGAAGATTGAGTATTGAGGATTGAATATTGATGATTGAGGATTGAGGGTTGAGGATTGAAGATTGAGAATTGAGGATTGAGGATTGAAGATTGAGGACTGGGGATTGAGGATTGAAGATTGAGGGTTGAGGATTGAGGGTTGAGAATTGAGAATTGAGAATGGGGACTGTGGGTTGAGGATTGAGGTTTGAGGGACGAGGATTGAGCGTTGATGATTGAGGACTGTGGATTGACGATTGAGTATTGAAGATTGAGGATTGAGGACTGAGGATTGAGGATTGAAGACTGAGGATTGAGGATTGAAGATTGAGGATTGAAGATTGAGGATTGAGGACTGAGCATTGAGGATTGAAGATTGAGGACAGGGATTGAGGATTGAAGATTGAGGATTAAGGATTGAGGATTGGGGATTGGGGATCTAGGATTGAAGATAGATTATTGAGGATTGAAGATTGAGGGTTGAGGATTCAGGATTGACAATTGATAATTGCGGATGGGGAGAGAGGGTTGAGGATTGAGGTTTGAGGAACGAGCATTGAGGGTTGAGGATTGAGGACAGAGGATTGACGATTGAGTATTGAAGATTGAGGATTGATGACTGACGATTGAGAATTGAGGATTGATGAGTGCGGATTGAGGATTGAAGGTTGAGTATTGAGGATTGAATATTGAGGATTGAGGATTGACAATTGATTGTTGAGGACTGAGGGCTGAAGATTGAGGATTCAGGATTGAGGATACAGAATTGAGGTTTGAGGACTGAGGATTGAGGATTGAAGATTGATTATTGAGGATTGAATATTGAGGATTGAGGATTGAGGATTGAGGATTGAGGATTGAGGATTGAGGATGAGATCTGAGCGTTGAGGATTGAGGTTTGAGGTCTGAGGACTGAGGATTGAGTATTAAGAATTGAGGATTGAGGATTGAGTATTGAAGATTGAGGATTGGGTATTGAGGATTGAAGGATGAGGCTTGAGGATTGAGGATTGAGGATTGAGGATTGAAGATTGAGTGTTGAGGTTTGAAGACTGACGATTGAGGGTTGAGGATTGAGGATTGAGGATTGAGGATTGAGGATTGATGATTGAGTATTGAGGATTGAAGATTGAGGATTGAGCATAGAGGATTGAGTATTGAGGATTGAGGATTGAAGATTGAGGATTGGGGACTGAGTGTTGAGGGTTGAGTGATGAGAATTGATGATTGTGGATAGAGATTTAAAGATTGCAGGTTGAGTATTGAGTATTGAAAACTGTGAATTGATGATATTCTATTGAGGATTGAGAATTGACAACTGATTGTTGAGGACTTAGGTCTGAAGATTGAGGATTCAGGACTGAGGATTCAGGATTGAGGTTTGAGGACTGAGGATTGAGGATTGGGTATTGCGGATTGAACATTGAGGATTGAGGATTGAGGATTGAGGACTGATGATTGAGGACTGAAGGTTGAATATTGATGATTGAAGATTGAGGATTGAGGATTGAGGATTGGGGATTGAGGATTGAGGATTGAGGATTGAGGATTGAAGATTGAATATTGATGATTGAAGAATGAGGATTGAGGATTGAGGATTGACGATTGAGGACTGAGTATTGAGGATTGAGAATTGAGGATTGAGGATTGAGGATTGAAGATTCAGTATTGAGGATTGAGGATTGAAGATTGAGGATTGGGGATTGAGGATTGACGATTGAGGATTGAGTAATGACGATTTATGATTGAGGATTGAGGATTGAAGATTGAGGATTGAGGATTGTGGATTGAATATTGAGGACTTAGTGTTGAGGGTTGAGTGATGGGAATTGATGTTTGTGGATTGAGATTTCAAGATTGAAGAATGGGGATTGAGTATTGAAAACTGTGAATTGAGGATATTCTATTGAGGATTGAGGATTGACAATTGATTGTTGAGGACTGAGGGCTGAAGATTGAGGATTCAGGGTTGAGGATTCGGGATTGAGGTTTGAGGACTGAGGATTGAGGGTTGAGGATTGAGGATTGAGGATTGACGCTTGAGTATTGATGGTTGAGTATTGAGGATTGATGGTTGAGGGTTGTGTGGAATATTGAGGATTGAGGATTGAGGATTGGCAACTGATTCTTGAGGACTTAGGTCTGAAGATTGAGGTTTCAGGCTTGAGAATTCAGGATTGAGGTTTGAGGACTGAGGATTGAGGATTGGGTATTACGGATTGAGCATTGAGGATTGAGGATTGAGGATTGAGGACTGAGGGTTGAGGACTGAAGATTGAATATTGATGATTGAAGATTGAGGATTGAGGATTGAGGGCTGTGGATTGAGGACGAGGACTGAGGGTTGAGTATTGATGTTTGAGGTCTGAGGATTTAGGATTGAGGATTGAGAATTGAGGATTGAGGATTGAGGATTCAAGACTGAGGATTGGGTATTGAGGATTGAAGAATGAGGATTGAGGATTGAGGATTGAGGAATGACTATGAGGGCTGAGGGTTGAGGATTGAGGTTTGAGGACTGAGGACTGAGGATTGAGGATTGAGAATTGAGGATTCAGGATTGAGGATTGAAGATTGAGCATTGGGTATTGGGGATTGAAGAATGAGGATTGAGGATAGAGGATTGAGGATTGAGGATTGAAGATTGAGGATTGAGGATTGAGGATTGAAGATTGAGGACTGGGTATTGAGGATTGAAGAATGAGGATTGAGGATTGAGGATTGAGGATTGAGGATTGTAGATTGAGGATTGGGGACTGAGTGTTGAGGGTTGAGTGATGAGAATTTATGTTTGCGGATAGAGATTTGAAGATTGCAGATTGAGTATTGCGTATGGAAAACTCCGAACTGAGGATATTCTATTGAGGATTGAGGATTGATAACTGATCGTTGAGGACAGGGCGCTGAAGATTGAGGATTCAGGATTGAGGATTCAGGATTGTGGTTTGAGGACTGAGGATTGAGGATTGAGGATTGAGGATTGAGGATTGAGGATTGAGGATTGACGATTGAGGATTGAGGATTGACGATTGAGGATTGAGGACTGAGGATTGAGGATTGAAGATTGACTATTGAGGATTGAGGATTGAGGATTGAGGGTTGAAGATTGAGGATTGGGGATTGAGGATTGACGATTGAGGATTGAGTAATGACGATTGAGGATTGAGGATTGAGGATTGAAGATTGAGGATTGGGTATTGAGGATTGAAGAATGAGTATTGAGGATTGAGGATTGAGGATTGAAGATTGAGGATTGGTGATTGAGGATTGAGGATTGAGGATTGAGGATTGAAGATTGAGGATTGGGTATTGAGGATTGAAGAATGAGGACTGAGGATTGAGGATTGAGGATTGAGGATTGAAGATTGAGTATTGAGGATTGAAGATTGAGGATTGAGGATTGAGGAATGAACATTGAGGACTGAGTGTTGAGGGTCGAGTGATGAGAATTGATGTTTGTGGATGGAGATTTGAAGATTGCACATTGAGTATTGTGTATCGATAACTGCGAATTGAGGATATTCTATTGAGGATTGAGGATTGTCTCCTGATTGTTGAGGACTGAGGGCTGAAGATTGAGAATTCAGGATTGAGGATTCGGAATTGAGGTTTGAGGTCTGAGGATTGAGGATTGAGGATTGAGAATTGAGGATTGAGGATTGAGGATTCAAGATTGAGGATTGGGTATTCAGGATTGAAGAATGAGGATTGAGGATTGACGATTGAGGAATGAGGATTGAGGATTGATGATTGAGGATTGAGGATTGAGGATTGAAGATTGAGTATTGAGGATTGAATATTGAGGATTGTGGATTGAGGATTGAGGATTGAGGATTGAGGATTGAAGATTGAGTATTGAGGATTGAAGATTGAGGATTGGGCATTGAGGATTGAGGATTGAGAATTGAAGATTGAGAATTGGGGACTGAGTGTTGAGGGTTGAGTGATGAGAATTGATGTTTGTGGATAGAGATTTCAAGATTGCAGATTGAGTATTGCGTATGGAAAGCTCTGAACTGAGGATATTCTATTGAGGATTGAGGATTGACAACTGATTGTTGAGGACTGAGGGCTGAAGATTGAGGTTTCAGGATTGTGGTTTCAGGATTGTGGTTTGAGGACTGAGGATTGAGGTTTGAGGATTGATGATTGAGGATTGATGTTTGAGGACTGAGGACTGAGGGTTGAGGATTGAGGATTGAGGATTGACGCTTGAGGATTGATGGTTGAGGATGGAGGATTGAAGAGAGAGGACTGAGTGTTGAGGATTGAGTGTTGAGAATTGATGTTTGAGGATTGAGATTTGATTATTGAATATTGTGGATTGTGTATTGAACCCTGAGAATTCAGGATATTCTATTGAGTATTGAGAATTGAGTATTGATGGTTGAGTATTGAGGATTGATGGTTGAGGGTTGTGTGTTGAATATTGAGGATTGAGGATTGAGGATTGAGGACTGAAGATTGAGGATTGAAGATTTAGTGTTGACGATTGAAGACTGAGGATTGAGGATTGAGTGTTGGGAATTGAGAACGATGTCTGACGGTTGGGGATTGAGGTTTGTGGATTGAGGATTGAGGATTGAGGACTGAGGATTGAGGATTGAGGACTGAGCATTGAGGATTGAAGATTGAGGACAGGGATTGAGGATTGAAGATTGAGGATTAAGGATTGAGGATTGGGGATTGGGGATCTAGGATTGGAGATTGATTATTGAGGACTGAAGATTGAGGGTTGAGGATTCAGGATTGAGAATTGAGAATTGAGGATGGGGACTGAGGGTTGAGGATTGAGGTTTGAGTATTGAGGATTGAAGATTGAGGATTGAAGATTGAGGATTGAGTATTGACGATTGAGAATTGAGGATTGAGGATTGAAGATTGAGTATTGATGATTGAAGATTGAGGACTGAGGATTGAGGATTGATGATTGAGGACTGAGGATTGAGGATTGAGGATTGAGCATTGAGGATTGAAGATTGAGGATGGTGATTGAGGATTGAAGGTTGAGGGTTGATGATTGAGGGTTGAGAATTGAGAATTGAGGATGGGGACTGAGGGTTGAGGACCGAGGTTTGAGGAACGAGGATTGAGGGTTGAGGATTGAGGACTGTGGATTGACGATTGAGTATTGAAGATTGAGGATTGATCACTGAGGATTGAGGATTGAGGATTGATGATTGCGCATTGAGGATTGAAGATTGAGTATTGAGGATTGAATATTGATGATTGAGGATTGAGGGTTGAGGATTGAAGATTGAGAATTGAGGATTGAGGATTGAAGATTGAGGACTGGGGATTGAGGATTGAAGATTGAGGGTTGAGGATTGAGGGTTGAGAATTGAGAATTGAGAATGGGGACTGTGGGTTGAGGATTGAGGTTTGAGGGACGAGGATTGAGCGTTGATGATTGAGGACTGTGGATTGACGATTGAGTATTGAAGATTGAGGATTGATGACTGAGGATTGAGGATTGAGGATTGATGATTGCGGATTGAGGATTGAAGATTGATTATTGAGGATTGAATATTGAGGATTGAGGATTGAGTGTTGAGGATTGAAGATTGAGAATTGAGGATTGAGGATTGAAGATTGAGTATTGGGGACTGAGTGTTGAGGGTTGAGTGATGAGAATTGATGATTGTGGGTAGAGATTTAAAGATTGCAGATTGAGTATTGAGTATTGAAAACTGTGAATTGATGATATTCTATTGAGGATTGAGAATTGACAACTGATTGTTGAGGACTTAGGTCTGAAGATTGAGGATTCAGGATTGAGGATTCAGGATTGAGGTTTGAGGACTGACGATTGAGGATTGGGTATTGCGGATTGAACATTGAGGATTGAGGATTGAGGATTGAATATTGATGATTGAAGATTGAGGATTGAGGATTGACTATGAGGGCTGAGGGTTGAGGATTGCGGTTTGAGGACTGAGGACTGAGGATTCAGGATTGACAATTGATAATTGCGGATGGGGAGTGAGGGTTGAGGATTGAGGTTTGAGGAACGAGCATTGAGGGTTGAGGATTGAGGACAGAGGATTGACGATTGAGTATTGAAGATTGAGGATTGATGACTGACGATTGAGAATTGAGGATTGATGAGTGCGGATTGAGGATTGAAGGTTGAGTATTGAGGATTGAATATTGAGGATTGAGGATTGACAATTGATTGTTGAGGACTGAGGGCTGAAGATTGAGGATTCAGGATTGAGGATTCAGAATTGAGGTTTGAGGACTGAGGATTGAGGATTGAAGATTGATTATTGAGGATTGAATATTGAGGATTGAGGATTGAGGATTGAGGATTGAGGATTGAGGATTGAGGATGAGATCTGAGCGTTGAGGATTGAGGTTTGAGGTCTGAGGACTGAGGATTGAGTATTAAGAATTGAGGATTGAGGATTGAGTATTGAAGATTGAGGATTGGGTATTGAGGATTGAAGGATGAGGCTTGAGGATTGAGGATTGAGGATTGAGGATTGAAGATTGAGTGTTGAGGTTTGAAGACTGACGATTGAGGGTTGAGGATTGAGGATTGAGGATTGAGGATTGAGGATTGATGATTGAGTATTGAGGATTGAAGATTGAGGATTGAGCATAGAGGATTGAGTATTGAGGATTGAGGATTGAAGATTGAGGATTGGGGACTGAGTGTTGAGGGTTGAGTGATGAGAATTGATGATTGTGGATAGAGATTTAAAGATTGCAGGTTGAGTATTGAGTATTGAAAACTGTGAATTGATGATATTCTATTGAGGATTGAGAATTGACAACTGATTGTTGATGACTTAGGTCTGAAGATTGAGGATTCAGGACTGAGGATTCAGGATTGATGTTTGAGGACTGAGGATTGAGGATTGGGTATTGCGGATTGAACATTGAGGATTGAGGATTGAGGATTGAGGACTGATGATTGAGGACTGAAGGTTGAATATTGATGATTGAAGATTGAGGATTGAGGACTGAGGGCTGTGGATTGAGGACGAGGACTGATGGTTGAGTACTGATGCTTGATTTCTGAGGATTGAGGATTGAGGATCGAGAATTGAGGATTGATGATTGAGGATTCATGATTGAGGATTGGGTATTGAGGATTGAAGAATGAGGATTGAGGATTGAGGATTGAGGATTGAGGATTGAAGATTGAGTATTGAGGATTGAAGATTGAGGATTGAGGATTGAGGATTGAGGATTGAGGATTGAGGATTGAGGATTGAGGATTGAGAATTGAGGATTGAGGATTGAGGATTGAAGATTCAGTATTGAGGATTGAGGATTGAAGATTGAGGATTGGGGATTGAGGATTGACGATTGAGGATTGAGTAATGACGATTTATGATTGAGGATTGAGGATTGAAGATTGAGGATTGAGGATTGTGGATTGAATATTGAGGACTTAGTGTTGAGGGTTGAGTGATGGGAATTGATGTTTGTGGATTGAGATTTCAAGATTGAAGAATGGGGATTGAGTATTGAAAACTGTGAATTGAGGATATTCTATTGAGGATTGAGGATTGACAATTGATTGTTGAGGACTGAGGGCTGAAGATTGAGGATTCAGGGTTGAGGATTCGGGATTGAGGTTTGAGGACTGAGGATTGAGGGTTGAGGATTGAGGATTGAGGATTGACGCTTGAGTATTGATGGTTGAGTATTGAGGATTGATGGTTGAGGGTTGTGTGGAATATTGAGGATTGAGGATTGAGGATTGGCAACTGATTCTTGAGGACTTAGGTCTGAAGATTGAGGTTTCAGGCTTGAGAATTCAGGATTGAGGTTTGAGGACTGAGGATTGAGGATTGGGTATTACGGATTGAGCATTGAGGATTGAGGATTGAGGATTGAGGACTGAGGGTTGAGGACTGAAGATTGAATATTGATGATTGAAGATTGAGGATTGAGGATTGAGGGCTGTGGATTGAGGACGAGGACTGAGGGTTGAGTATTGATGTTTGAGGTCTGAGGATTTAGGATTGAGGATTGAGAATTGAGGATTGAGGATTGAGGATTCAAGACTGAGGATTGGGTATTGAGGATTGAAGAATGAGGATTGAGGATTGAGGATTGAGGAATGACTATGAGGGCTGAGGGTTGAGGATTGAGGTTTGAGGACTGAGGACTGAGGATTGAGGATTGAGAATTGAGGATTCAGGATTGAGGATTGAAGATTGAGCATTGGGTATTGGGGATTGAAGAATGAGGATTGAGGATAGAGGATTGAGGATTGAGGATTGAAGATTGAGGATTGAGGATTGAGGATTGAAGATTGAGGATTGAGGATTGACGATTGAGGATTGAGGATTGACGATTGAGGATTGAGGACTGAGGATTGAGGATTGAAGATTGACTATTGAGGATTGAGGATTGAGGATTGAGGGTTGAAGATTGAGGATTGGGGATTGAGGATTGACGATTGAGGATTGAGTAATGACGATTGAGGATTGAGGATTGAGGATTGAAGATTGAGGATTGGGTATTGAGGATTGAAGAATGAGTATTGAGGATTGAGGATTGAGGATTGAAGATTGAGGATTGGTGATTGAGGATTGAGGATTGAGGATTGAGGATTGAAGATTGAGGATTGGGTATTGAGGATTGAAGAATGAGGACTGAGGATTGAGGATTGAGGATTGAGGATTGAAGATTGAGTATTGAGGATTGAAGATTGAGGATTGAGGATTGAGGAATGAACATTGAGGACTGAGTGTTGAGGGTCGAGTGATGAGAATTGATGTTTGTGGATGGAGATTTGAAGATTGCACATTGAGTATTGTGTATCGATAACTGCGAATTGAGGATATTCTATTGAGGATTGAGGATTGTCTCCTGATTGTTGAGGACTGAGGGCTGAAGATTGAGAATTCAGGATTGAGGATTCGGAATTGAGGTTTGAGGTCTGAGGATTGAGGATTGAGGATTGAGAATTGAGGATTGAGGATTGAGGATTCAAGATTGAGGATTGGGTATTCAGGATTGAAGAATGAGGATTGAGGATTGACGATTGAGGAATGAGGATTGAGGATTGATGATTGAGGATTGAGGATTGAGGATTGAAGATTGAGTATTGAGGATTGAATATTGAGGATTGTGGATTGAGGATTGAGGATTGAGGATTGAGGATTGAAGATTGAGTATTGAGGATTGAAGATTGAGGATTGGGCATTGAGGATTGAGGATTGAGAATTGAAGATTGAGAATTGGGGACTGAGTGTTGAGGGTTGAGTGATGAGAATTGATGTTTGTGGATAGAGATTTCAAGATTGCAGATTGAGTATTGCGTATGGAAAGCTCTGAACTGAGGATATTCTATTGAGGATTGAGGATTGACAACTGATTGTTGAGGACTGAGGGCTGAAGATTGAGGTTTCAGGATTGTGGTTTCAGGATTGTGGTTTGAGGACTGAGGATTGAGGTTTGAGGATTGATGATTGAGGATTGATGTTTGAGGACTGAGGACTGAGGGTTGAGGATTGAGGATTGAGGATTGACGCTTGAGGATTGATGGTTGAGGATGGAGGATTGAAGAGAGAGGACTGAGTGTTGAGGATTGAGTGTTGAGAATTGATGTTTGAGGATTGAGATTTGATTATTGAATATTGTGGATTGTGTATTGAACCCTGAGAATTCAGGATATTCTATTGAGTATTGAGAATTGAGTATTGATGGTTGAGTATTGAGGATTGATGGTTGAGGGTTGTGTGTTGAATATTGAGGATTGAGGATTGAGGATTGAGGACTGAAGATTGAGGATTGAAGATTTAGTGTTGACGATTGAAGACTGAGGATTGAGGATTGAGTGTTGGGAATTGAGAACGATGTCTGACGGTTGGGGATTGAGGTTTGTGGATTGAGGATTGAGGATTGAGGACTGAGGATTGAGGATTGAGGACTGAGCATTGAGGATTGAAGATTGAGGACAGGGATTGAGGATTGAAGATTGAGGATTAAGGATTGAGGATTGGGGATTGGGGATCTAGGATTGGAGATTGATTATTGAGGACTGAAGATTGAGGGTTGAGGATTCAGGATTGAGAATTGAGAATTGAGGATGGGGACTGAGGGTTGAGGATTGAGGTTTGAGTATTGAGGATTGAAGATTGAGGATTGAAGATTGAGGATTGAGTATTGACGATTGAGAATTGAGGATTGAGGATTGAAGATTGAGTATTGATGATTGAAGATTGAGGACTGAGGATTGAGGATTGATGATTGAGGACTGAGGATTGAGGATTGAGGATTGAGCATTGAGGATTGAAGATTGAGGATGGTGATTGAGGATTGAAGGTTGAGGGTTGATGATTGAGGGTTGAGAATTGAGAATTGAGGATGGGGACTGAGGGTTGAGGACCGAGGTTTGAGGAACGAGGATTGAGGGTTGAGGATTGAGGACTGTGGATTGACGATTGAGTATTGAAGATTGAGGATTGATCACTGAGGATTGAGGATTGAGGATTGATGATTGCGCATTGAGGATTGAAGATTGAGTATTGAGGATTGAATATTGATGATTGAGGATTGAGGGTTGAGGATTGAAGATTGAGAATTGAGGATTGAGGATTGAAGATTGAGGACTGGGGATTGAGGATTGAAGATTGAGGGTTGAGGATTGAGGGTTGAGAATTGAGAATTGAGAATGGGGACTGTGGGTTGAGGATTGAGGTTTGAGGGACGAGGATTGAGCGTTGATGATTGAGGACTGTGGATTGACGATTGAGTATTGAAGATTGAGGATTGATGACTGAGGATTGAGGATTGAGGATTGATGATTGCGGATTGAGGATTGAAGATTGATTATTGAGGATTGAATATTGAGGATTGAGGATTGAGTGTTGAGGATTGAAGATTGAGAATTGAGGATTGAGGATTGAAGATTGAGTATTGGGGACTGAGTGTTGAGGGTTGAGTGATGAGAATTGATGATTGTGGGTAGAGATTTAAAGATTGCAGATTGAGTATTGAGTATTGAAAACTGTGAATTGATGATATTCTATTGAGGATTGAGAATTGACAACTGATTGTTGAGGACTTAGGTCTGAAGATTGAGGATTCAGGATTGAGGATTCAGGATTGAGGTTTGAGGACTGACGATTGAGGATTGGGTATTGCGGATTGAACATTGAGGATTGAGGATTGAGGATTGAATATTGATGATTGAAGATTGAGGATTGAGGATTGACTATGAGGGCTGAGGGTTGAGGATTGCGGTTTGAGGACTGAGGACTGAGGATTCAGGATTGACAATTGATAATTGCGGATGGGGAGTGAGGGTTGAGGATTGAGGTTTGAGGAACGAGCATTGAGGGTTGAGGATTGAGGACAGAGGATTGACGATTGAGTATTGAAGATTGAGGATTGATGACTGACGATTGAGAATTGAGGATTGATGAGTGCGGATTGAGGATTGAAGGTTGAGTATTGAGGATTGAATATTGAGGATTGAGGATTGACAATTGATTGTTGAGGACTGAGGGCTGAAGATTGAGGATTCAGGATTGAGGATTCAGAATTGAGGTTTGAGGACTGAGGATTGAGGATTGAAGATTGATTATTGAGGATTGAATATTGAGGATTGAGGATTGAGGATTGAGGATTGAGGATTGAGGATTGAGGATGAGATCTGAGCGTTGAGGATTGAGGTTTGAGGTCTGAGGACTGAGGATTGAGTATTAAGAATTGAGGATTGAGGATTGAGTATTGAAGATTGAGGATTGGGTATTGAGGATTGAAGGATGAGGCTTGAGGATTGAGGATTGAGGATTGAGGATTGAAGATTGAGTGTTGAGGTTTGAAGACTGACGATTGAGGGTTGAGGATTGAGGATTGAGGATTGAGGATTGAGGATTGATGATTGAGTATTGAGGATTGAAGATTGAGGATTGAGCATAGAGGATTGAGTATTGAGGATTGAGGATTGAAGATTGAGGATTGGGGACTGAGTGTTGAGGGTTGAGTGATGAGAATTGATGATTGTGGATAGAGATTTAAAGATTGCAGGTTGAGTATTGAGTATTGAAAACTGTGAATTGATGATATTCTATTGAGGATTGAGAATTGACAACTGATTGTTGATGACTTAGGTCTGAAGATTGAGGATTCAGGACTGAGGATTCAGGATTGATGTTTGAGGACTGAGGATTGAGGATTGGGTATTGCGGATTGAACATTGAGGATTGAGGATTGAGGATTGAGGACTGATGATTGAGGACTGAAGGTTGAATATTGATGATTGAAGATTGAGGATTGAGGACTGAGGGCTGTGGATTGAGGACGAGGACTGATGGTTGAGTACTGATGCTTGATTTCTGAGGATTGAGGATTGAGGATCGAGAATTGAGGATTGATGATTGAGGATTCATGATTGAGGATTGGGTATTGAGGATTGAAGAATGAGGATTGAGGATTGAGGATTGAGGATTGAGGATTGAAGATTGAGTATTGAGGATTGAAGATTGAGGATTGAGGATTGAGGATTGAGGATTGAGGATTGAGGATTGAGGATTGAGGATTGAGAATTGAGGATTGAGGATTGAGGATTGAAGATTCAGTATTGAGGATTGAGGATTGAAGATTGAGGATTGGGGATTGAGGATTGACGATTGAGGATTGAGTAATGACGATTTATGATTGAGGATTGAGGATTGAAGATTGAGGATTGAGGATTGTGGATTGAATATTGAGGACTTAGTGTTGAGGGTTGAGTGATGGGAATTGATGTTTGTGGATTGAGATTTCAAGATTGAAGAATGGGGATTGAGTATTGAAAACTGTGAATTGAGGATATTCTATTGAGGATTGAGGATTGACAATTGATTGTTGAGGACTGAGGGCTGAAGATTGAGGATTCAGGGTTGAGGATTCGGGATTGAGGTTTGAGGACTGAGGATTGAGGGTTGAGGATTGAGGATTGAGGATTGACGCTTGAGTATTGATGGTTGAGTATTGAGGATTGATGGTTGAGGGTTGTGTGGAATATTGAGGATTGAGGATTGAGGATTGGCAACTGATTCTTGAGGACTTAGGTCTGAAGATTGAGGTTTCAGGCTTGAGAATTCAGGATTGAGGTTTGAGGACTGAGGATTGAGGATTGGGTATTACGGATTGAGCATTGAGGATTGAGGATTGAGGATTGAGGACTGAGGGTTGAGGACTGAAGATTGAATATTGATGATTGAAGATTGAGGATTGAGGATTGAGGGCTGTGGATTGAGGACGAGGACTGAGGGTTGAGTATTGATGTTTGAGGTCTGAGGATTTAGGATTGAGGATTGAGAATTGAGGATTGAGGATTGAGGATTCAAGACTGAGGATTGGGTATTGAGGATTGAAGAATGAGGATTGAGGATTGAGGATTGAGGAATGACTATGAGGGCTGAGGGTTGAGGATTGAGGTTTGAGGACTGAGGACTGAGGATTGAGGATTGAGAATTGAGGATTCAGGATTGAGGATTGAAGATTGAGCATTGGGTATTGGGGATTGAAGAATGAGGATTGAGGATAGAGGATTGAGGATTGAGGATTGAAGATTGAGGATTGAGGATTGAGGATTGAAGATTGAGGACTGGGTATTGAGGATTGAAGAATGAGGATTGAGGATTGAGGATTGAGGATTGAGGATTGTAGATTGAGGATTGGGGAGTGAGTGTTGAGGGTTGAGTGATGAGAATTTATGTTTGTGGATAGAGATTTGAAGATTGCAGATTGAGTATTGCGTATGGAAAACTCCGAACTGAGGATATTCTATTGAGGATTGAGGATTGATAACTGATTGTTGAGGACAGGGCGCTGAAGATTGAGGATTCAGGATTGAGGATTCAGGATTGTGGTTTGAGGACTGAGGATTGAGGATTGAGGATTGAGGATTGAGGATTGAGGATTGAGGATTGACGATTGAGGATTGAGGATTGACGATTGAGGATTGAGGACTGAGGATTGAGGATTGAAGATTGACTATTGAGGATTGAGGATTGAGGATTGAGGGTTGAAGATTGAGGATTGGGGATTGAGGATTGACGATTGAGGATTGAGTAATGACGATTGAGGATTGAGGATTGAGGATTGAAGATTGAGGATTGGGTATTGAGGATTGAAGAATGAGTATTGAGGATTGAGGATTGAGGATTGAAGATTGAGGATTGGTGATTGAGGATTGAGGATTGAGTATTGAGGATTGAATATTGAGGATTGTGGATTGAGGATTGAGGATTGAGGATTGAGGATTGAAGATTGAGTATTGAGGATTGAAGATTGAAGATTGAGGATTGGGCATTGAGGATTGAGGATTGAGAATTGAAGATTGAGAATTGGGGACTGAGTGTTGAGGGTTGAGTGATGAGAATTGATGTTTGTGGATAGAGATTTCAAGATTGCAGATTGAGTATTGCGTATGGAAAGCTCTGAACTGAGGATATTCTATTGAGGATTGAGGATTGACAACTGATTGTTGAGGACTGAGGGCTGAAGATTGAGGTTTCAGGATTGTGGTTTCAGGATTGTGGTTTGAGGACTGAGGATTGAGGTTTGAGGATTGATGATTGAGGATTGATGTTTGAGGACTGAGGATTGAGGGTTGAGGATTGAGGATTGAGGATTGACGCTTGAGGATTGATGGTTGAGGATGGAGGATTGAAGAGAGAGGACTGAGTGTTGAGGATTGAGTGTTGAGAATTGATGTTTGAGGATTGAGATTTGATTATTGAATATTGTGGATTGTGTATTGAACCCTGAGAATTCAGGATATTCTATTGAGTATTGAGAATTGAGTATTGATGGTTGAGTATTGAGGATTGATGGTTGAGGGCTGTGTGTTGAATATTGAGGATTGAGGATTGAGGATTGAGGACTGAAGATTGAGGATTGAAGATTTAGTGTTGACGATTGAAGACTGAGGATTGAGGATTGAGTGTTGGGAATTGAGAACGATGTCTGACGGTTGAGGATTGAGGTTTGTGGATTGAGGATTGAGGATTGAGGACTGAGGATTGAGGATTGAGGACTGAGCATTGAGGATTGAAGATTGAGGACAGGGATTGAGGATTGAAGATTGAGGATTAAGGATTGAGGATTGGGGATTGGGGATCTAGGATTGGAGATTGATTATTGAGGACTGAAGATTGAGGGTTGAGGATTCAAGATTGAGAATTGAGAATTGAGGATGGGGACTGAGGGTTGAGGATTGAGGTTTGAGTATTGAGGATTGAAGATTGAGGATTGAAGATTGAGGATTGAGTATTGACGATTGAGAATTGAGGATTGAGGATTGAAGATTGAGTATTGATGATTGAAGATTGAGGACTGAGGATTGAGGATTGATGATTGAGGACTGAGGATTGAGGATTGAGGATTGAGCATTGAGGATTGAAGATTGAGGATGGGGATTGAGGATTGAAGATTGAGGGTTGATGATTGAGGGTTGAGAATTGAGAATTGAGGATGGGGACTGAGGGTTGAGGACCGAGGTTTGAGGAACGAGGATTGAGGGTTGAGGATTGAGGACTGTGGATTGACGATTGAGTATTGAAGATTGAGGATTGATCACTGAGGATTGAGGATTGAGGATTGATGATTGCGCATTGAGGATTGAAGATTGAGTATTGAGGATTGAATATTGATGATTGAGGATTGAGGGTTGAGGATTGAAGATTGAGAATTGAGGATTGAGGATTGAAGATTGAGGATTGAGGATTGAGTATTGACGATTGAGAATTGAGGATTGAGGATTGAGGATTGAAGATTGAGGATTGAGGATTGAGGATTGAGGATTGAAGATTGAGTATTCAGGATTGAAGATTGAGGATTGAGGATTGAGGATTGAGGATTGAGGACTGAAGATTCACGATTGGGGATTGAGGATTGACGATTGAGGATTGAGTATTGACGATTGAGAATTGAGGATTGAGGATTGAGGATTGAGTATTGATGATTGAAGATTGAGGACTGAGGATTGAGGATTGATGATTGAGGACTGAGGATTGAGGATTGAGGATTGAGCATTGAGGATTGAAGATTGAGGATGGGGATTGAGGATTGAAGATTGAGGGTTGATGATTGAGGGTTGAGAATTGAGAATTGAGGATGGGGACTGAGGGTTGAGGACCGAGTTTTGAGGAACGAGGGCTGAGGGTTGAGGATTGAGGACTGTGGATTGACGATTGAGTATTGAAGATTGAGGATTGATCACTGAGGATTGAGGATTGAGGATTGATGATTGCGAATTGAGGATTGATGGTTGAGTATTGAGGATTGATGGTTGAGGGTTGTGTGCTGAATATTGAGGATTGGCGGATTGAGTATTGAAGATTGGGGACTGAGGACTGGGGATTGAGTATTGAGGATTGAGGATTGAGAATTGAGGATTGAGGATTGAAGATTGAGTATTGATGATTGAAGATTGCGGATTGATTTTTGAGGGATGAGGATTCAGGCCGAGGCCTGAGGGTTAGAGGATTGAGGACTGAGGATAGAGGATTGAGGATTGGGCATTGGGGATTGAAGATTGAGGACTGGGGATTGAGGATTGAAGATTGAGGATTAAGGATTGAGGATTGAGAATTGAGGATTGAGGATTGATGACTGAGTATTGAGGATTGAAGATTGAGGATTGAGGATTGAGGATTGAGAATTGAGGATTGAAGATTGAGGATTGATGATTGAGGATTGAGGATTGAGGATTGAGGATGGAGGATTGAATAGAGAGGACTGAGTGTTGAGGATTGATTTTTGTGGGTTGAGATTTGATTATTGATTTTTGTGGATTGAGTATTGAACGATGAGAATTCAGGGTATTCTATTGAGTATTGAGTCTTGAGGGTTGATGGTTGAGTAGTTGAGGATTTATGGTTGACGGTTGTGTGTTGAATATTGAGGATTGAGGATTGAGGATTGAGGATTGAGGATTGAGGATTGAGGATTGAAGATTGAGTATTCAGGATTGAAGATTGAGGATTGAGGATTGAGTATTGAGGATTGAGGATTGAAGATTGACGATTGGGGATTGAGGATTGACGATTGAGGATTGAGTATGGACGAATGAGAATTGAGGATTGAGGATTGAAGATTGAGTATTGATGATTGAAGATTGAGGATTGAGGATTGAGGATTGAGGATTGAGGACTGAGGATTGAGGATTGAGGATTGAGGATTGAGCATTGAGGATTGAAGATTGAGGACTGGGGATTGAGGATTGAAGATTGAGGGTTGAGGATTGAGGGTTGAGAATTGAGAATTGAGAATGGGGACTGTGGGTTGAGGATTGAGGTTTGAGGGACGAGGATTGAGCGTTGATGATTGAGGACTGTGGATTGACGATTGAGTATTGAAGATTGAGGATTGATGACTGAGGATTGAGGATTGAGGATTGATGATTGCGGATTGGGGATTGAAGATTGATTATTGAGGATTGAATATTGAGGATTGAGGATTGAGTGTTGAGGATTGAAGATTGAGAATTGAGGATTGAGGATTGAAGATTGAGTATTGGGGACTGAGTGTTGAGGGTTGAGTGATGAGAATTGATGATTGTGGATAGAGATTTAAAGATTGCAGATTGAGTATTGAGTATTGAAAACTTTGAATTGATGATATTCTATTGAGGATTGAGAATTGACAACTGATTGTTGAGGACTTAGGTCTGAAGATTGAGGATTCAGGATTGAGGATTCAGGATTGAGGTTTGAGGACTGACGATTGAGGATTGGGTATTGCGGATTGAACATTGAGGATTGAGGATTGAGGATTGAATATTGATGATTGAAGATTGAGGATTGAGGATTGACTATGAGGGCTGAGGGTTGAGGATTGCGGTTTGAGGACTGAGGACTGAGGATTGAGGATTGAGAATTGAGGATTGAGGATGTAGGATTGAAGATTGAGGACTGGGTATTGAGGATTGAAAAATGAGGATTGAGGATTGAGGACTGAGGATTGAGGATTGAAGACTGAGGATTGAGGATTGAAGATTGAGGATTGAAGATTGAGGATTGAGGACTGAGCATTGAGGATTGAAGATTGAGGACAGGGATTGAGGATTGAAGATTGAGGATTAAGGACTGAGGATTGGGGATTGGGGATCTAGGATTGGAGATAGATTATTGAGGATTGAAGATTGAGGGTTGAGGATTCCGGATTGACAATTGATAATTGCGGATGGGGAGTGAGGGTTGAGGATTGAGGTTTGAGGAACGAGCATTGAGGGTTGAGGATTGAGGACAGAGGATTGACGATTGAGTATTGAAGATTGAGGATTGATGACTGACGATTGAGAATTGAGGATTGATGAGTGCGGATTGAGGATTGAAGGTTGAGTATTGAGGATTGAATATTGAGGATTGAGGATTGACAATTGATTGTTGAGGACTGAGGGCTGAAGATTGAGGATTCAGGATTGAGGATTCAGAATTGAGGTTTGAGGACTGAGGATTGAGGATTGAAGATTGATTATTGAGGATTGAATATTGAGGATTGAGGATTGAGGATTGAGGATTGAGGATTGAGGATTGAGGATGAGATCTGAGCGTTGAGGATTGAGGTTTGAGGTCTGAGGACTGAGGATTGAGTATTAAGAATTGAGGATTGAGGATTGAGTATTGAAGATTGAGGATTGGGTATTGAGGATTGAAGGATGAGGCTTGAGGATTGAGGATTGAGGATTGAGGATTGAAGATTGAGTGTTGAGGTTTGAAGACTGACGATTGAGGTTTGAGGATTGAGGATTGAGGATTGAGGATTGAGGATTGATGATTGAGTATTGAGGATTGAAGATTGAGGATTGAGCATAGAGGATTGAGTATTGAGGATTGAGGATTGAAGATTGAGGATTGGGGACTGAGTGTTGAGGGTTGAGTGATGAGAATTGATGATTGTGGATAGAGATTTAAAGATTGCAGGTTGAGTATTGAGTATTGAAAACTGTGAATTGATGATATTCTATTGAGGATTGAGAATTGACAACTGATTGTTGAGGACTTAGGTCTGAAGATTGAGGATTCAGGACTGAGGATTCAGGATTGAGGTTTGAGGACTGAGGATTGAGGATTGGGTATTGCGGATTGAACATTGAGGATTGAGGATTGAGGATTGAGGACTGATGATTGAGGACTGAAGGTTGAATATTGATGATTGAAGATTGAGGATTGAGGACTGAGGGCTGTGGATTGAGGACGAGGACTGATGGTTGAGTATTGATGCTTGATTTCTGAGGATTGAGGATTGAGGATCGAGAATTGAGGATTGATGATTGAGGATTCATGATTGAGGATTGGGTATTGAGGATTGAAGAATGAGGATTGAGGATTGAGGATTGAGGATTGAGGATTGAAGATTGAGTATTGAGGATTGAAGATTGAGGATTGAGGATTGAGGATTGAGGATTGAGGATTGAGGATTGAGGATTGAGGATTGAAGATTGAATATTGATGATTGAAGATTGAGGATTGAGGATTGAGGATTGACGATTGAGGACTGAGTATTGAGGATTGAGAATTGAGGATTGAGGATTGAGGATTGAAGATTCAGTATTGAGGATTGAAGATTGGGTATTGAGAATTGAGGATTGAGGATTGACTATGAGGGCTGAGGGTTGAGGATTGCGGTTTGAGGACTGAGGACTGAGGGTTGAGGATTGAGAATTGAGGATTGAGGGTTTAGGATTGAAGATTGAGGACTGCGTATTGAGGATTGAAGAATGAGGATTGAGGATTGAGTCTGAGTATTGAGGATTGAAGTTTGAGGATTGAGGATTGAGGATTGAACATTGAGGACTGAGTGTTGAGGGTTGAGTGATGAGAATTGATGTTTGTGGATAGAGATTTGAAGATTGCACATTGAGTATTGTGTATCGAAAACTGTGAATTGAGGATATTCTATTGAGGATTGAGAATTGTCACCTGATTGTTGAGGACTGAGGGCTGAAGGTTGAGAATTCAGGATTGAGGATTCAGAATTGAGGTTTGCGGTCTGAGGATTGAGGAATGAGGATTGAGGATTGAGGATTGAGGATTGAGGATTGAGGATTGAAGATTGAGTATTGAGGATTGAATATTGAGGATTGTGGATTGAGGATTGAGGATTGAGGATTGAAGATTAAGGATTGGGGATTGAGGATTGACGATTGAGGATTGAGTATTGAGGATTAATAATTGAGGATTGAGGATTGAGGATTGAAGATTCAGTATTGAGGATTGAAGATTGAGGATTGAGGATTGAGGATTGAGGATTGAGGATTGACTATGAGGGCTGAGGGTTGAGGATTGAGGTTTGAGGACTGAGGACTGAGGATTGAGGATTGAGAATTGAGGATCGAGGATTGAGGATTGAGGATTGAAGATTGAGGATTGGTGATTGAAGATTGAGTATTGAGGATTGAGGATTGAGGATTGAGGATTGAGGATTGAGGATTGCGGATTGAGGATTGAAGATTGAGTATTGAGGATTGAATATTGAGGATTGTGGATTGAGGATTGAGGATTGAGGATTGAAAATTAAGGATTGGGGATTGAGGATTGACGATTGAGGATTGAATATTGATGATTGAAGATTGAGGATTGATGATTGAGGGCTGTGGATTGAGGACGAGGACTGAGGGTTGAGTATTGATGTTTGAGGTCTGAGGATTGAGGATTGAGGATTGAGAATTGAGGATTGAGGATTGAGGATTCAAGATTGAGGATTGGGTATTGAGGATTGAAGAATGAGGATTGAGGATTGAGGATTGAGGATTGAGGACTGATGATTGAGGATTGAGGTTTGAGTATTGAGGATTGAAGATTGAGGATTGAAGATTGAGGATTGAGTACTGACGATTGAGAATTGAGGATTGAGGATTGAAGATTGAGTATTGATGATTGAAGATTGAGGACTGAGGATTGAGGATTGATGATTGAGGACTGAGGATTGAGGATTGAGGATTGAGCATTGAGGATTGAAGATTGAGGATGGGGATTGAGGATTGAATATTGAGGGTTGATGATTGACGGTTGAGAATTGAGAATTGAGGATGGGGACTGAGGGTTGAGGACCGAGGTTTGAGGAACGAGGATTGAGGGTTGAGGATTGAGGACTGTGGATTGACGATTGAGTATTGAAGATTGAGGATTGATCACTGAGGATTGAGGATTGAGGATTGATGATTGCGCATTGAGGATTGAAGATTGAGTATTGAGGATTGAATATTGATGATTGAGGATTGAGGGTTGAGGATTGAAGATTGAGAATTGAGGATTGAGGATTGAAGATTGAGGATTGAGGATTGAGTATTGACGATTGAGAATTGAGGATTGAGGATTGAGGATTGAAGATTGAGGATTGAGGATTGAGGATTGAGGATTGAGGATTGAAGATTGAGTATTCAGGATTGAAGATTGAGGATTGAGGATTGAGGATTGAGGATTGAGGATTGAAGATTGACGATTGGGGATTGAGGATTGAGGATTGAAGATTGAGAATTGAGGATTGAGGATTGAAGATTGACGATTGGGAATTGAGGATTGACGAGTGAGGATTGAGTATGGACGAATGAGAATTGAGGATTGAGGATTGAGTATGGACGAATGAGAATTGAGGATTGAGGATTGAAGATTGAGTATTGATGATTGAAGATTGAGGATTGAGGATTGAGGCTTGAGGATTGAGGACAGAGGATTGAGGATTGAGGATTGAGGATTGAGCATTGAGGATCGAAGATTGAGGACTGGGGATTCAGGATTGAAGATTGAGGGTTGAGGATTGAGGGTTGAGAATTGAGAATTGAGGATGGGGACTATGGGTTGAGGATTGAGGTTTGAGGGACGAAGATTGAGCGTTGATGATTGAGGACTGTGGATTGACGATTGAGTATTGAAGATTGAGGATTGATGACTGAGGATTGAGGATTGAGGATTGATGATTGCGGATTGAGGATTGAAGATTGATTATTGAGGATTGAATATTGAGGATTGAGGATTGAGTGTTGAGGATTGAAGATTGAGAATTGAGGATTGAGGATTGAAGATTGAGTATTGGGGACTGAGTGTTGAGGGTTGAGTGATGAGAATTGATGATTGTGGATAGAGATTTAAAGATTGCAGATTGAGTATTGAGTATTGAAAACTGTGAATTGATGATATTCTATTGAGGATTGAGAATTGACAACTGATTGTTGAGGACTTAGGTCTGAAGATTGAGGATTCAGGATTGAGGATTCAGGATTGAGGTTTGAGGACTGAGGATTGAGGATTGGGTATTGCGGATTGAACATTGAGGCTTGAGGATTGAGGATTGAATATTGATGATTGAAGATTGAGGATTGAGGATTGACTATGAGGGCTGAGGGTTGAGGATTGCGGTTTGAGGACTGAGGACTGAGGATTGAGGATTGAGAATTGAGGATTGAGGATGTATAATTGAAGATTGAGGACTGGGTATTGAGGATTGAAAAATGAGGATTGAGGATTGAGGACTGAGGATTGAGGATTGAAGACTGAGGATTGAGGATTGAAGATTGAGGATTGAAGATTGAGGATTGAGGACTGAGCATTGAGGATTGAAGATTGAGGACAGGGATTGAGGATTGAAGATTGAGGATTAAGGATTGAGGATTGGGGATTGGGGATCTAGGATTGGAGATAGATTATTGAGGATTGAAGATTGAGGGTTGAGGATTCAGGATTGAGAATTGATAATTGCGGATGGGGAGTGAGGGTTGAGGATTGAGGTTTGAGGAACGAGCATTGAGGGTTGAGGATTGAGGACAGAGGATTGACGATTGAGTATTGAAGATTGAGGATTGATGACTGACGATTGAGACTTGAGGATTGATGAGTGCGGATTGAGGATTGAAGGTTGAGTATTGAGGATTGAATATTGAGGATTGAGGATTGACAATTGATTGTTGAGGACTGAGGGCTGAAGATTGAGGATTCAGGATTGAGGATTCAGAATTGAGGTTTGAGGACTGAGGATTGAGGATTGAAGATTGATTATTGAGGATTGAATATTGAGGATTGAGGATTGAGGATTGAGGATTGAGGATTGAGGATTGAGGATGAGATCTGAGCGTTGAGGATTGAGGTTTGATGTCTGAGGACTGAGGATTGAGTATTAAGAATTGAGGGTTGAGGATTGAGGTTTGAGGACTGAGGACTGAGGATTGAGGATTGAGAATTGAGGATCGAGGATTGAGGATTGAGGATTGAAGATTGAGGATTGGTGATTGAAGATTGAGTATTGAGGATTGAGGATTGAGGATTGAGGATTGAGGATTGAGGATTGCGGATTGAGGATTGAAGATTGAGTATTGAGGATTGAATATTGAGGATTGTGGATTGAGGATTGAGGATTGAGGATTGAAAATTAAGGATTGGGGATTGAGGATAGACGATTGAGGATTGAATATTGATGATTGAAGATTGAGGATTGATGATTGAGGGCTGTGGATTGAGGACGAGGACTGAGGGTTGAGTATTGATGTTTGAGGTCTGAGGATTGAGGATTGAGGATTGAGAATTGAGGATTGAGGATTGAGGATTCAAGATTGAGGATTGGGTATTGAGGATTGAAGAATGAGGATTGAGGATTGAGGATTGAGGATTGAGGACTGATGATTGAGGATTGAGGTTTGAGTATTGAGGATTGAAGATTGAGGATTGAAGATTGAGGATTGAGTACTGACGATTGAGAATTGAGGATTGAGGATTGAAGATTGAGTATTGATGATTGAAGATTGAGGACTGAGGATTGAGGATTGATGATTGAGGACTGAGGATTGAGGATTGAGGATTGAGCATTGAGGATTGAAGATTGAGGATGGGGATTGAGGATTGAATATTGAGGGTTGATGATTGACGGTTGAGAATTGAGAATTGAGGATGGGGACTGAGGGTTGAGGACCGAGGTTTGAGGAACGAGGATTGAGGGTTGAGGATTGAGGACTGTGGATTGACGATTGAGTATTGAAGATTGAGGATTGATCACTGAGGATTGAGGATTGAGGATTGATGATTGCGCATTGAGGATTGAAGATTGAGTATTGAGGATTGAATATTGATGATTGAGGATTGAGGGTTGAGGATTGAAGATTGAGAATTGAGGATTGAGGATTGAAGATTGAGGATTGAGGATTGAGTATTGACGATTGAGAATTGAGGATTGAGGATTGAGGATTGAAGATTGAGGATTGAGGATTGAGGATTGAGGATTGAGGATTGAAGATTGAGTATTCAGGATTGAAGATTGAGGATTGAGGATTGAGGATTGAGGATTGAGGATTGAAGATTGACGATTGGGGATTGAGGATTGAGGATTGAAGATTGAGAATTGAGGATTGAGGATTGAAGATTGACGATTGGGAATTGAGGATTGACGAGTGAGGATTGAGTATGGACGAATGAGAATTGAGGATTGAGGATTGAGTATGGACGAATGAGAATTGAGGATTGAGGATTGAAGATTGAGTATTGATGATTGAAGATTGAGGATTGAGGATTGAGGCTTGAGGATTGAGGACAGAGGATTGAGGATTGAGGATTGAGGATTGAGGATGAGATCTGAGCGTTGAGGATTGAGGTTTGAGGTCTGAGGACTGAGGATTGAGTATTAAGAATTGAGGATTGAGGATTGAGTATTGAAGATTGAGGATTGAGGATTGAGGATTGAGGATTGAGGATTGAGGATTGAGGATTGAAGATTGAATATTGATGATTGAAGATTGAGGATTGAGGATTGAGGATTGACGATTGAGGACTGAGTATTGAGGATTGAGAATTGAGGATTGAGGATTGAGGATTGAAGATTCAGTATTGAGGATTGAAGATTGGGTATTGAGAATTGAGGATTGAGGATTGACTATGAGGGCTGAGGGTTGAGGATTGCGGTTTGAGGACTGAGGACTGAGGGTTGAGGATTGAGAATTGAGGATTGAGGGTTTAGGATTGAAGATTGAGGACTGCGTATTGAGGATTGAAGAATGAGGATTGAGGATTGAGTCTGAGTATTGAGGATTGAAGATTGAGGATTGAGGATTGAGGATTGAACATTGAGGACTGAGTGTTGAGGGTTGAGTGATGAGAATTGATGTTTGTGGATAGAGATTTGAAGATTGCACATTGAGTATTGTGTATCGAAAACTGTGAATTGAGGATATTCTATTGAGGATTGAGGATTGTCACCTGATTGTTGAGGACTGAGGGCTGAAGGTTGAGAATTCAGGATTGAGGATTCAGAATTGTGGTTTGCGGTCTGAGGATTGAGGAATGAGGATTGAGGATTGAGGATTCAGGATTGAGGATTGAGGATTGAAGATTGAGTATTGAGGATTGAATATTGAGGATTGTGGATTGAGGATTGAGGATTGAGGATTGAAGATTAAGGATTGGGGATTGAGGATTGACGATTGAGGATTGAGTATTGAGGATTAATAACTGAGGATTGAGGATTGAGGATTGAAGATTCAGTATTGAGGATTGAAGATTGAGGATTGAGGATTGAGGATTGAGGATTGAGGATTGACTATGAGGGCTGAGGGTTGAGGATTGAGGTTTGAGGACTGAGGACTGAGGATTGAGGATTGAGAATTGAGGATCGAGGATTGAGGATTGAGGATTGAAGATTGAGGATTGGGGATTGAAGATTGAGTATTGAGGATTGAGGATTGAGGATTGAGGATTGAGGATTGAGGATTGCGGATTGAGGATTGAAGATTGAGTATTGAGGATTGAATATTGAGGATTGTGGATTGAGGATTGAGGATTGAGGATTGAAAATTAAGGATTGGGGATTGAGGATTGACGATTGAGGATTGAGTATTGAGGATTAAGGATTGAGGATTGAGGATTGAGGATTGAAGATTGAGGATTGGGGTCTGAGAGCTGAGGGTTGAGTGATGAGAATTGATGTTTGTGGATAGAGATCTAAAGATTGCAGATTGAGTATTGAGTATTGAAAACTGTGAATTGCTGATATTCTATTGAGGATTGAGAATTGACAACTGATTGTTGAGGACTTAGGTCTGAAGATTGAGGATTCAGGATTGAGGATTCAGGATTGAGGTTTGAGGACTGAGGATCGAGGATTGGGTATTGCGGATTGAGCATTGAGGATTGAGGATTGAGGATTGAGGACTGAGGGTTGAGGGCTGAAGATTGAATATTGATGATTGAAGATTGAGGATTGATGATTGAGGGCTGTGGATTGAGGACGAGGACTGAGGGTTGAGTATTGATGTTTGAGGTCTGAGGATTGAGGATTGAGAATTGAGGATTGAGGATTGAGGATTCAAGATTGAGGATTGGGTATTGAGGATTGAAGAATGAGGATTGAGGATTGAGGATTGAGGATTGAGGACTGATGATTGAGGATTGACGTTTGAGTATTGAGGATTGAAGATTGAGGATTGAAAATTGAGGATTGAGTATTGACGATTGAGAATTGAGGATTGAGGATTGAAGATTGAGTATTGATGATTGAAGATTGAGGACTGAGGATTGAGGATTGATGATTGAGGACTGAGGATTGAGGATTGAGGATTGAGGATTGAGGATTGAAGATTGAGGACTGTGTGTTGAGGGTTTAGAGATGAGAATTGATGTTTGTGGATGGAGATTCGAAGATTGAAGATTGAGGATTGAGTATTGAAAACTGAGAACTCAGGATATTCTACTGTGTATTGAGAATTGAGGATTGATGGTTGAGTATTGAGGATTGATGGTTGAGGGTTGTGTGCTGAATATTGAGGATTGGCGGATTGAGTATTGAATATTGGGGACTGAGGACTGGGGATTGAGTATTGAGGATTGAGGATTGAGAATTGAGGATTGAGGATTGAAGATTGAGTATTGATGATTGAAGATTGCGTATTGATTATTGAGGGATGAGGATTCAGGCCGAGGACTGAGGGTTAGAGGATTGAGGACTGAGGATTGAGGATTGAGGATTGGGCATTGGGGATTGAAGATTGAGGACTGGGGATTGAGGATTGAAGATTGAGGATTAAGGATTGAGGATTGAGAATTGAGGATTGAGGATTGATGACTGAGTATTGAGGATTGAAGATTGAGGATTGAGGATTGAGGATTGAGAATTGAGGATTGAAGATTGAGGATTGATGATTGAGGATTGAGGATTGAGGATTGAGGATGGAGGATTGAATAGAGAGGACTGAGTGTTGAGGATTGATTTTTGTGGGTTGAGATTTGATTATTGATTTTTGTGGATTGAGTATTGAACGATGAGAATTCAGGGTATTCTATTGAGTATTGAGTCTTGAGGGTTGATGGTTGAGTAGTTGAGGATTTATGGTTGACGGTTGTGTGTTGAATATTGAGGATTGAGGATTGAGGATTGAGGATTGAGGATTGAGGATTGAGGATTGAAGATTGAGTATTCAGGATTGAAGATTGAGGATTGAGGATTGAGGATTGAGGATTGAGGATTGAAGATTGACGATTGGGAATTGAGGATTGACGATTGAGGATTGAGTATGGACGAATGAGAATTGAGGATTGAGGATTGAAGATTGAGTATTGATGATTGAAGATTGAGGATTGAGGATTGAGGATTGAGGATTGAGGACTGAGGATTGAGGATTGAGGATTGAGGATTGAGCATTGAGGATCGAAGATTGAGGACTGGGGATTGAGGATTGAAGATTGAGGGTTGAGGATTGAGGGTTGAGAATTGAGAATTGAGGATGGGGACTGTGGGTTGAGGATTGAGGTTTGAGGGACGAGGATTGAGCGTTGATGATTGAGGACTGTGGATTGACGATTGAGTATTGAAGATTGAGGATTGATGACTGAGGATTGAGGATTGAGGATTGATGATTGCGGATTGAGGATTGAAGATTGATTATTGAGGATTGAATATTGAGGATTGAGGATTGAGTGTTGAGGATTGAAGATTGAGAATTGAGGATTGAGGATTGAAGATTGAGTATTGGGGACTGAGTGTTGAGGGTTGAGTGATGAGAATTGATGATTGTGGATAGAGATTTAAAGATTGCAGATTGAGTATTGAGTATTGAAAACTGTGAATTGATGATATTCTATTGAGGATTGAGAATTGACAACTGATTGTTGAGGACTTAGGTCTGAAGATTGAAGATTCAGGATTGAGGATTCAGGATTGAGGTTTGAGGACTGAGGATTGAGGATTGGGTATTGCGGATTGAACATTGAGGCTTGAGGATTGAGGATTGAATATTGATGATTGAAGATTGAGGATTGAGGATTGACTATGAGGGCTGAGGGTTGAGGATTGCGGTTTGAGGACTGAGGACTGAGGATTGAGGATTGAGAATTGAGGATTGAGGATGTATAATTGAAGATTGAGGACTGGGTATTGAGGATTGAAAAATGAGGATTGAGGATTGAGGACTGAGGATTGAGGATTGAAGACTGAGGATTGAGGATTGAAGATTGAGGATTGAAGATTGAGGATTGAGGACTGAGCATTGAGGATTGAAGATTGAGGACAGGGATTGAGGATTGAAGATTGAGGATTAAGGATTGAGGATTGGGGATTGGGGATCTAGGATTGGAGATAGATTATTGAGGATTGAAGATTGAGGGTTGAGGATTCAGGATTGAGAATTGATAATTGCGGATGGGGAGTGAGGGTTGAGGATTGGGGTTTGAGGAACGAGCATTGAGGGTTGAGGATTGAGGACAGAGGATTGACGATTGAGTGTTGAAGATTGAGGATTGATGACTGACGATTGAGACTTGAGGATTGATGAGTGCGGATTGAGGATTGAAGGTTGAGTATTGAGGATTGAATATTGAGGATTGAGGATTGACAATTGATTGTTGAGGACTGAGGGCTGAAGATTGAGCATTCAGGATTGAGGATTCAGAATTGAGGTTTGAGGACTGAGGATTGAGGATTGAAGATTGATTATTGAGGATTGAATATTGAGGATTGAGGATTGAGGATTGAGGATTGAGGATTGAGGATTGAGGATGAGATCTGAGCGTTGAGGATTGAGGTTTGAGGTCTGAGGACTGAGGATTGAGTATTAAGAATTGAGGATTGAGGATTGAGTATTGAAGATTGAGGATTGAGGATTGAGGATTGAGGATTGAGGATTGAGGATTGAGGATTGAAGATTGAATATTGATGATTGAAGATTGAGGATTGAGGATTGAGGATTGACGATTGAGGACTGAGTATTGAGGATTGAGAATTGAGGATTGAGGATTGAGGATTGAAGATTCAGTATTGAGGATTGAAGATTGGGTATTGAGAATTGAGGATTGAGGATTGACTATGAGGGCTGAGGGTTGAGGATTGCGGTTTGAGGACTGAGGACTGAGGGTTGAGGATTGAGAATTGAGGATTGAGGGTTTAGGATTGAAGATTGAGGACTGCGTATTGAGGATTGAAGAATGAGGATTGAGGATTGAGTCTGAGTATTGAGGATTGAAGATTGAGGATTGAGGATTGAGGATTGAACATTGAGGACTGAGTGTTGAGGGTTGAGTGATGAGAATTGATGTTTGTGGATAGAGATTTGAAGATTGCACATCGAGTATTGTGTATCGAAAACTGTGAATTGAGGATATTCTATTGAGGATTGAGGATTGTCACCTGATTGTTGAGGACTGAGGGCTGAAGGTTGAGAATTCAGGATTGAGGATTCAGAATTGAGGTTTGCGGTCTGAGGATTGAGGAATGAGGATTGAGGATTGAGGATTGAGGATTGAGGATTGAGGATTGAAGATTGAGTATTGAGGATTGAATATTGAGGATTGTGGATTGAGGATTGAGGATTGAGGATTGAAGATTAAGGATTGGGGATTGAGGATTGACGATTGAGGATTGAGTATTGAGGATTAATAATTGAGGATTGAGGATTGAGGATTGAAGATTCAGTATTGAGGATTGAAGATTGAGGATTGAGGATTGAGGATTGAGGATTGAGGATTGACTATGAGGGCTGAGGGTTGAGGATTGAGGTTTGAGGACTGAGGACTGAGGATTGAGGATTGAGAATTGAGGATCGAGGATTGAGGATTGAGGATTGAAGATTGAGGATTGGGGATTGAAGATTGAGTATTGAGGATTGAGGATTGAGGATTGAGGATTGAGGATTGAGGATTGCGGATTGAGGATTGAAGATTGAGTATTGAGGATTGAATATTGAGGATTGTGGATTGAGGATTGAGGATTGAGGATTGAAAATTAAGGATTGGGGATTGAGGATTGACGATTGAGGATTGAGTATTGAGGATTAAGGATTGAGGATTGAGGATTGAGGATTGAAGATTGAGGATTGGGGTCTGAGAGCTGAGGGTTGAGTGATGAGAATTGATGTTTGTGGATAGAGATCTAAAGATTGCAGATTGAGTATTGAGTATTGAAAACTGTGAATTGCTGATATTCTATTGAGGATTGAGAATTGACAACTGATTGTTGAGGACTTAGGCCTGAAGATTGAGGATTCAGGATTGAGGATTCAGGATTGAGGTTTGAGGACTGAGGATCGAGGATTGGGTATTGCGGATTGAGCATTGAGGATTGAGGATTGAGGATTGAGGACTGAGGGTTGAGGGCTGAAGATTGAATATTGATGATTGAAGATTGAGGATTGATGATTGAGGGCTGTGGATTGAGGACGAGGACTGAGGGTTGAGTATTGATGTTTGAGGTCTGAGGATTGAGGATTGAGGATTGAGAATTGAGGATTGAGGATTGAGGATTCAAGATTGAGGATTGGGTATTGAGGATTGAAGAATGAGGATTGAGAATTGAGGATTGAGGATTGAGGACTGATGATTGAGGATTGACGTTTGAGTATTGAGGATTGAAGATTGAGGATTGAAGATTCAGGATTGAGTATTGACGATTGAGAATTGAGGATTGAGGATTGAAGATTGAGTATTGATGATTGAAGATTGAGGACTGAGGATTGAGGATTGAAGATTGAGAATTGAGGATTGAGGATTGAAGATTGAGGATTGAGGATTGAGTATTGACGATTGAGAATTGAGGATTGAGGATTGAGGATTGAAGATTGAGGATTGAGGATTGAGGATTGAGGATTGAAGATTGAGAATTGAGGATTGAGGATTGAAGATTGAAGATTGAGGATTGAGTATTGAAAACTGAGAACTCAGGATATTCTACTGTGTATTGAGAATTGAGGATTGATGGTTGAGTATTGAGGATTGATGGTTGAGGGTTGTGTGCTGAATATTGAGGATTGGCGGATTGAGTATTGAAGATTGGGGACTGAGGACTGGGGATTGAGTATTGAGGATTGAGGATTGAGAATTGAGGATTGAGGATTGAAGATTGAGTATTGATGATTGAAGATTGCGTATTGATTATTGAGGGATGAGGATTCAGGCCGAGGACTGAGGGTAGGAGGATTGAGGACTGAGGATTGAGGATTGAGGATTGGGCATTGGGGATTGAAGATTGAGGACTGGGGATTGAGGATTGAAGATTGAGGATTAAGGATTGAGGATTGAGAATTGAGGATTGAGGATTGATGACTGAGTATTGAGGATTGAAGATTGAGGATTGAGGATTGAGGATTGAGAATTGAGGATTGAAGATTGAGGATTGATGATTGAGGATTGAGGATTGAGGATTGAGGATGGAGGATTGAATAGAGAGGACTGAGTGTTGAGGATTGATTTTTGTGGGTTGAGATTTGATTATTGATTTTTGTGGATTGAGTATTGAACGATGAGAATTCAGGGTATTCTATTGAGTATTGAGTCTTGAGGGTTGATGGTTGAGTAGTTGAGGATTTATGGTTGACGGTTGTGTGTTGAATATTGAGGATTGAGGATTGAGGATTGAGGATTGAGGATTGAGGATTGAGGATTGAAGATTGAGTATTCAGGATTGAAGATTGAGGATTGAGGATTGAGGATTGAGGATTGAGGATTGAAGATTGACGATTGGGAATTGAGGATTGACGATTGAGGATTGAGTATGGACGAATGAGAATTGAGGATTGAGGATTGAAGATTGAGTATTGATGATTGAAGATTGAGGATTGAGGATTGAGGATTGAGGATTGAGGACTGAGGATTGAGGATTGAGGATTGAGGATTGAGCATTGAGGATCGAAGATTGAGGACTGGGGATTGAGGATTGAAGATTGAGGGTTGAGGATTGAGGGTTGAGAATTGAGAATTGAGGATGGGGACTGTGGGTTGAGGATTGAGGTTTGAGGGACGAGGATTGAGCGTTGTTGATTGAGGACTGTGGATTGACGATTGAGTATTGAAGATTGAGGATTGATGACTGAGGATTGAGGATTGAGGATTGATGATTGCGGATTGAGGATTGAAGATTGATTATTGAGGATTGAATATTGAGGATTGAGGATTGAGTGTTGAGGATTGAAGATTGAGAATTGAGGATTGAGGATTGAAGATTGAGTATTGGGGACTGAGTGTTGAGGGTTGAGTGATGAGAATTGATGATTGTGGATAGAGATTTAAAGATTGCAGATTGAGTATTGAGTATTGAAAACTGTGAATTGATGATATTCTATTGAGGATTGAGAATTGACAACTGATTGTTGAGGACTTAGGTCTGATGATTGAGGATTCAGGATTGAGGATTCAGGATTGAGGTTTGAGGACTGAGGATTGAGGATTGGGTATTGCGGATTGAACATTGAGGATTGAGGATTGAGGATTGAATATTGATGATTGAAGATTGAGGATTGAGGATTGACTATGAGGGCTGAGGGTTGAGGATTGCGGTTTGAGGACTGAGGACTGAGGATTGAGGATTGAGAATTGAGGATTGAGGATGTATAATTGAAGATTGAGGACTGGGTATTGAGGATTGAAAAATGAGGATTGAGGATTGAGGACTGAGGATTGAGGATTGAAGACTGAGGATTGAGGATTGAAGATTGAGGATTGAAGATTGAGGATTGAGGACTGAGCATTGAGGATTGAAGATTGAGGACAGGGATTGAGGATTGAAGATTGAGGATTAAGGATTGAGGATTGGGGATTGGGGATCTAGGATTGGAGATAGATTATTGAGGATTGAAGATTGAGGGTTGAGGATTCAGGATTGAGAATTGATAATTGCGGATGGGGAGTGAGGGTTGAGGATTGAGGTTTGAGGAACGAGCATTGAGGGTTGAGGATTGAGGACAGAGGATTGACGATTGAGTATTGAAGATTGAGGATTGATGACTGACGATTGAGACTTGAGGATTGATGAGTGCGGATTGAGGATTGAAGGTTGAGTATTGAGGATTGAATATTGAGGATTGAGGATTGACAATTGATTGTTGAGGACTGAGGGCTGAAGATTGAGGATTCAGGATTGAGGATTCAGAATTGAGGTTTGAGGACTGAGGATTGAGGATTGAAGATTGATTATTGAGGATTGAATATTGAGGATTGAGGATTGAGGATTGAGGATTGAGGATTGAGGATGAGATCTGAGCGTTGAGGATTGAGGTTTGAGGTCTGAGGACTGAGGATTGAGTATTAAGAATTGAGGATTGAGGATTGAGTATTGAAGATTGAGGATTGGGTATTGAGGATTGAAGGATGAGGCTTGAGGATTGAGGATTGAGGATTGAGGATTGAAGATTGAGTGTTGAGGTTTGAAGACTGACGATTGAGGGTTGAGGATTGAGGATTGAGGATTGAGGATTGAGGATTGATGATTGAGTATTGAGGATTGAAGATTGAGGATTGAGCATAGAGGATTGAGTATTGTGGATTGAGGATTGAAGATTGAGGATTGGGGACTGAGTGTTGAGGGTTGAGTGATGAGAATTGATGATTCTGGATAAAGATTTAAAGATTGCAGATTGAGTATTGAGTATTGAAAACTGTGAATTGATGATATTCTATTGAGGATTGAGAATTGACAACTGATTGTTGAGGACTTAGGTCTGAAGATTGAGGTTTCAGGATTGAGGATTCAGGATTGTGGTTTGAGGACTGAGGATTGAGGATTGGGTATTGCGGATTGAACATTGAGGATTGAGGATTGAGGATTGAGGACTGATGATTGAGGACTGAAGGTTGAATATTGATGATTGAAGATTGAGGATTGAGGATTGAATATTGAGGATTGTGGATTGAGGATTGAGGATTGAGGATTGAAGATTAAGGATTGGGGATTGAGGATTGACGTTTGAGGATTGAGTATTGAGGATTAATAATTGAGGATTGAGGATTGAGGATTGAAGATTCAGTATTGAGGATTGAAGATTGAGGATTGAGGATTGAGGATTGAGGATTGAGGATTGACTATGAGGGCTGAGGGTTGAGGATTGAGGTTTGAGTACTGAGGACTGAGGATTGAGGATTGAGAATTGAGGATTGAGGATTGAGGATTGAGGATTGAAGATTGAGGATTGGGGATTGAAGATTGAGTATTGAGGATTCAAGATTGAGGATTGAGGATTGAGGATTGAGGATTGAGGATTGAGGATTGAGGATTGCGGATTGCGGATTGAAGATTTAGTATTGAGGATTGAAGATTGAGGATTGAGGATTGAGGATTGAGGATTGAGTATGAGGACTGAGGATTGACGATTGAAGATTGAGTATTGAGGATTGAAGGTTGAGGATTGAGCATTGAGGATTGAAGATTGAGTAATGAGGATTGAAGATTGATGATTGAGTGTTGAGGATTGAAGATTGAGGATTGAGGATTGAGGATTGAGGATTGAGGATTGAGGATTGAAGATTGAGGATTGGGGATTGAAGATTGGGTGTTTAGGATTCAAGGTTGAGGATTGAGGATTGAGGATTGAGGATTGAGGATTGAGGATTGCGGGTTTAGGATTGAAGATTGGGTATTGAGGATTGAATATTGAGGATTGTGGATTGAGGATTGAGGATTGAGGATTGAAAATTAAGGATTGGGTATTGAGGATTGAAGGTTGAGGATTGAGCATTGAGGATTGAAGATTGAGTAATGAGGATTTAAGATTGATGATTGAGTGCTGAGGATTGAAGATTGAGGATTGAGGATAGAATAATGAGGACTGAGGATTGAGGATTGAGGATTGAGGATTGAAGATTGAGTATTGAGGATTGAAGATTGAGGATTGAGGATTGAGGATTGAACATTGAGGACTGAGTCTTGAGGGTTGAGTGATGAGGATTGATGTTTGTGGATAGAGATTTGAAGGTTGCAGATTGAGTATTGTGTATCGAAAGCTGCGAATTGAGGATATTCTATTGCGGATTGAGGATTGTCACCTGATTGTTGAGGACTAAAGGCTGAAGATTGAGGATTCAGTATTGAGGATTCAGAATTCAGGTTTGAGGTCTGAGGATTGCGGATTGAGGATTGAAGATTGGGTATTGAGGATTGAATATTGAGGATTGTGGATTGAGGAATGAGGATTGAGGATTGAAAATTAAGGATTGGGTATTGAGGATTGACGATTGAGGTTTGAGTATTGAGGATTAAGCATTGAGGATTGAGGATTGAGGATTGAGGATTGAAGATTGAGGATTGAGGATTGAGGATTGAACATTGAGGATTGAGGACTGAGGATTGAAGATTGAGGATCGGGTATTGAGGATTGAACATTGGGGATTGAGGATTGAGGATCGAGGATTGAGGATTGAGGATTGAAGATTGAATACTGATGATTGAAGATTGAGTATTGAGGATTGAGGGTAGTGGATTCAGGACGAGGACTGAGGGTTGAGTATTGATGTTTGAGGTCTGAGGATTGAGGATTGTGGATTGAGAACTGGGGATTGAGGATTGAGGATTGAAGATTGAGGATTGGGTATTGAGGATTGAAGAATGAGGACTGAGGATTGAGGATTGAGGATTGAGGATTGAAGATTGAGTATTGAGGATTGAAGATTGAGGATTGAGGATTGAGGATTGAACATTGAGGACTGAGTGTTGAGGGTTGAGTGATGAGAATTGATGTTTGCGGATAGAGATTTGAAGATTGCACATTGAGTATTGTGTACCGAAAACTGCGAATTGAGGATATTCTATTGAGGATTGAGGATTGTCACCTGATTGTTGAGGACTGAGGGCTGAAGATTGAGGTTTCAGGATTGAGGTTTCAGGATTGTGGTTTGAGGACTGAGGATTAAATGTTTGAGGATTGATGATTGAGGATTGAGGCTTGAGGACTGAGGATTGAGGGTTGAGGATTGAGGATTGAGGATTGAGGATTGAAGATTGAGGATTGAGGACGAGGTCTGCCGGTTGAGGATTGAGGTTTGTGGATTGAGGATTGAGGATTGAGGACTGAGGATTGAGGATGGAGGACTGAGCATTGAGGATTGAAGATTGAGGACAGGGATTGAGGATTGAAGATTGAGGATTAAGGATTGAGGATTGGGGATTGGGGATCTAGGATTGGAGATTGATTATTGAGGATTGAAGATTGAGGGTTGAGGATTCAGGATTGAGAATTGAGAATTGAGGATGGGGACTGAGGGTTGAGGATTGAGGTTTGAGGAACGAGGATTGAGGATTGAGGATTGAGGACAGAGGATTGACGATTGAGTATTGAAGATTGAGGATTGATGACTGACGATTGAGAATTGAGGATTGATGATTGCGGATTGAGGATTGAAGGTTGAGTATTGAGGATTGAATATTGAGGATTGAGGATTGAATATTGAGTATTGAGGATTGACAATTGATTGTTGAGGACTGAGGGCTGAAGATTGAGGATTCAAGATTGAGGATTCAGAATTGAGGTTTGAGGACTGAGGATTGAGGATTGAAGATTGATTATTGAGGATTGAATATTGAGGATTGAGGATTGAGGATTGAGGATTGAGGATTGAGGATGAGAGCTGAGCGTTGAGGATTGAGGTTTGAGGACTGAGGACTGACGATTGAGTATTGAGAATTGAGGATTGAGGATTGAGTATTGAAGATTGAGGATTGGGCATTGAGGATTGAAGAATGAGGCTTGAGGATTGAGGATTGAGGATTGAGGATTGAAGATTGAGTATTGAGGTTTGATGACTGACGATTGAGTGTTGAGGATTGAGGATTGAGGATTGAGGATTGAGGATTGATGATTGAGTATTGAGGATTGAAGATTGAGGATTGAGGATTGAGGATTGAGTATTGAGGATTGAGGATTGAGTATTGAGGATTGAAGATTGAGGATTGAGGATTGAGGATTGAACATTGAGGACTGAGTGTTGAGGGTTGAGTGATGAGAATTGATGTTTGTGGATAGAGATTTGAAGATTGCACATTGAGTATTGTGTACCGAAAACTGCGAATTGAGGATATTCTATTGAGGATTGAGGATTGTCACCTGATTGTTGAGGACTGAGGGCTGAAGATTGAGAATTCAGGATTGAGGATTCAGAATTGAGGTTTGAGGTCTGAGGATTGAGGATTGAGGATTGAGAATTGAGGATTGAGGATTGAGGACTCAAGATTGAGGATTGGTTATTGAGGATTGAAGAATGAGGATTGAGTATTGAGGATTGAGGAATGAGGATTGAGGATTGATGATTGAGGATTGAGGATTGAGTATTGAAGATTGAGTATTGAGGATTGAATATTGAGGATTGAAGATTGATTATTGAGGATTGAATATTGAGGATTGAGGATTGAGGATTGAGGATGAGATCTGAGCGTTTAGGATTGAGGTTTGAGGTCTGAGGACTGAGGATTGAGTATTAAGAATTGAGGATTGAGGATTGAGTATTGAAGATTGAGGATTGGGTATTGAGGATTGAAGGATGAGGCTTGAGGATTGAGGATTGAGGATTGAGGATTGAAGATTGAGGGTTGAGGTTTGAAGACTGACGATTGAGGGTTGAGGATTGAGGATTGAGGATTGAGGATTGAGGATTGATGATTGAGTATTGAGGATTGAAGATTGAGGATTGAGCATAGAGGATTGAGTATTGAGGATTGAGGATTGAAGATTGAGGATTGGGGACTGAGTGTTGAGGGTTGAGTGATGAGAATTGATGATTGTGGATAGAGATTTAAAGATTGCAGGTTGAGTATTGAGTATTGAAAACTGTGAATTGATGATATTCTATTGAGGATTGAGAATTGACAACTGATTGTTGAGGACTTAGGTCTGAAGATTGAGGATTCAGGACTGAGGATTCAGGATTGAGGTTTGAGGACTGAGGATTGAGGATTGGGTATTGCGGATTGAACATTGAGGATTGAGGATTGAGGATTGAGGACTGATGATTGAGGACTGAAGGTTGAATATTGATGATTGAAGATTGAGGATTGAGGATTGAGGATTGAGGATTGAGGATTGAGGATTGAGGATTGAGGATTGAAGATTGAATATTGATGATTGAAGAATGAGGATTGAGGATCGAGGATTGACGATTGAGGACTGAGTATTGAGGATTGAGAATTGAGGATTGAGGATTGAGGATTGAAGATTCAGTATTGAGGATTGAGGATTGAAGATTGAGGATTGGGGATTGAGGATTGACGATTGAGGATTGAGTAATGACGATTTATGATTGAGGATTGAGGATTGAAGATTGAGGATTGAGGATTGTGGATTGAATATTGAGGACTTAGTGTTGAGGGTTGAGTGATGGGAATTGATGTTTGTGGATTGAGATTTCAAGATTGAAGAATGGGGATTGAGTATTGAAAACTGTGAATTGAGGATATTCTATTGAGGATTGAGGATTGACAATTGATTGTTGAGGACTGAGGGCTGAAGATTGAGGATTCAGGGTTGAGGATTCGGGATTGAGGTTTGAGGACTGAGGATTGAGGGTTGAGGATTGAGGATTGAGGATTGACGCTTGAGTATTGATGGTTGAGTATTGAGGATTGATGGTTGAGGGTTGTGTGGAATATTGAGGATTGAGGATTGAGGATTGGCAACTGATTCTTGAGGACTTAGGTCTGAAGATTGAGGTTTCAGGCTTGAGAATTCAGGATTGAGGTTTGAGGACTGAGGATTGAGGATTGGGTATTACGGATTGAGCATTGAGGATTGAGGATTGAGGATTGAGGACTGAGGGTTGAGGACTGAAGATTGAATATTGATGATTGAAGATTGAGGATTGAGGATTGAGGGCTGTGGATTGAGGACGAGGACTGAGGGTTGAGTATTGATGTTTGAGGTCTGAGGATTTAGGATTGAGGATTGAGAATTGAGGATTGAGGATTGAGGATTCAAGACTGAGGATTGGGTATTGAGGATTGAAGAATGAGGATTGAGGATTGAGGATTGAGGAATGACTATGAGGGCTGAGGGTTGAGGATTGAGGTTTGAGGACTGAGGACTGAGGATTGAGGATTGAGAATTGAGGATTCAGGATTGAGGATTGAAGATTGAGCATTGGGTATTGGGGATTGAAGAATGAGGATTGAGGATAGAGGATTGAGGATTGAGGATTGAAGATTGAGGATTGAGGATTGAGGATTGAAGATTGAGGACTGGGTATTGAGGATTGAAGAATGAGGATTGAGGATTGAGGATTGAGGATTGAGTATTGTAGATTGAGGATTGGGGACTGAGTGTTGAGGGTTGAGTGATGAGAATTTATGTTTGCGGATAGAGATTTGAAGATTGCAGATTGAGTATTGCGTATGGAAAACTCCGAACTGAGGATATTCTATTGAGGATTGAGGATTGATAACTGATTGTTGAGGACAGGGCGCTGAAGATTGAGGATTCAGGATTGAGGATTCAGGATTGTGGTTTGAGGACTGAGGATTGAGGATTGACGATTGAGGATTGAGGACTGAGGATTGAGGATTGAAGATTGACTATTGAGGATTGAGGATTGAGGATTGAGGGTTGAAGATTGAGGATTGGGGATTGAGGATTGACGATTGAGGATTGAGTAATGACGATTGAGGATTGAGGATTGAGGATTGAAGATTGAGGATTGGGTATTGAGGATTGAAGAATGAGTATTGAGGATTGAGGATTGAGGATTGAAGATTGAGGATTGGTGATTGAGGATTGAGGATTGAGGATTGAGGATTGAAGATTGAGGATTGGGTATTGAGGATTGAAGAATGAGGACTGAGGATTGAGGATTGAGGATTGAGGATTGAAGATTGAGTATTGAGGATTGAAGATTGAGGATTGAGGATTGAGGAATGAACATTGAGGACTGAGTGTTGAGGGTCGAGTGATGAGAATTGATGTTTGTGGATGGAGATTTGAAGATTGCACATTGAGTATTGTGTATCGATAACTGCGAATTGAGGATATTCTATTGAGGATTGAGGATTGTCTCCTGATTGTTGAGGACTGAGGGCTGAAGATTGAGAATTCAGGATTGAGGATTCGGAATTGAGGTTTGAGGTCTGAGGATTGAGGATTGAGGATTGAGAATTGAGGATTGAGGATTGAGGATTCAAGATTGAGGATTGGGTATTGAGGATTGAAGAATGAGGATTGAGGATTGACGATTGAGGAATGAGGATTGAGGATTGATGATTGAGGATTGAGGATTGAGGATTGAAGATTGAGTATTGAGGATTGAATATTGAGGATTGTGGATTGAGGATTGAGGATTGAGGATTGAGGATTGAAGATTGAGTATTGAGGATTGAAGATTGAGGATTGGGCATTGAGGATTGAGGATTGAGAATTGAAGATTGAGAATTGGGGACTGAGTGTTGAGGGTTGAGTGATGAGAATTGATGTTTGTGGATAGAGATTTCAAGATTGCAGATTGAGTATTGCGTATGGAAAGCTCTGAACTGAGGATATTCTATTGAGGATTGAGGATTGACAACTGATTGTTGAGGACTGAGGGCTGAAGATTGAGGTTTCAGGATTGTGGTTTCAGGATTGTGGTTTGAGGACTGAGGATTGAGGTTTGAGGATTGATGATTGAGGATTGATGTTTGAGGACTGAGGACTGAGGGTTGAGGATTGAGGATTGAGGATTGACGCTTGAGGATTGATGGTTGAGGATGGAGGATTGAAGAGAGAGGACTGAGTGTTGAGGATTGAGTGTTGAGAATTGATGTTTGAGGATTGAGATTTGATTATTGAATATTGTGGATTGTGTATTGAACCCTGAGAATTCAGGATATTCTATTGAGTATTGAGAATTGAGTATTGATGGTTGAGTATTGAGGATTGATGGTTGAGGGTTGTGTGTTGAATATTGAGGATTGAGGATTGAGGATTGAGGACTGAAGATTGAGGATTGAAGATTTAGTGTTGACGATTGAAGACTGAGGATTGAGGATTGAGTGTTGGGAATTGAGAACGATGTCTGACGGTTGAGGATTGAGGTTTGTGGATTGAGGATTGAGGATTGAGGACTGAGGATTGAGGATTGAGGACTGAGCATTGAGGATTGAAGATTGAGGACAGGGATTGAGGATTGAAGATTGAGGATTAAGGATTGAGGATTGGGGATTGGGGATCTAGGATTGGAGATTGATTATTGAGGACTGAAGATTGAGGGTTGAGGATTCAGGATTGAGAATTGAGAATTGAGGATGGGGACTGAGGGTTGAGGATTGAGGTTTGAGTATTGAGGATTGAAGATTGAGGATTGAAGATTGAGGATTGAGTATTGACGACTGAGAATTGAGGATTGAGGATTGAAGATTGAGTATTGATGATTGAAGATTGAGGACTGAGGATTGAGGATTGATGATTGAGGACTGAGGATTGAGGATTGAGGATTGAGCATTGAGGATTGAAGATTGAGGATGGGGATTGAGGATTGAAGGTTGAGGGTTGATGATTGAGGGTTGAGAATTGAGAATTGAGGATGGGGACTGAGGGTTGAGGACCGAGGTTTGAGGAACGAGGATTGAGGGTTGAGGATTGAGGACTGTGGATTGACGATTGAGTATTGAAGATTGAGGATTGATCACTGAGGATTGAGGATTGAGGATTGATGATTGCGCATTGAGGATTGAAGATTGAGTATTGAGGATTGAATATTGATGATTGAGGATTGAGGGTTGAGGATTGAAGATTGAGAATTGAGGATTGAGGATTGAAGATTGAGGACTGGGGATTGAGGATTGAAGATTGAGGGTTGAGGATTGAGGGTTGAGAATTGAGAATTGAGAATGGGGACTGTGGGTTGAGGATTGAGGTTTGAGGGACGAGGATTGAGCGTTGATGATTGAGGACTGTGGATTGACGATTGAGTATTGAAGATTGAGGATTGATGACTGAGAATTGAGGATTGAGGATTGATGATTGCGGATTGAGGATTGAAGATTGATTATTGAGGATTGAATATTGAGGATTGAGGATTGAGTGTTGAGGATTGAAGATTGAGAACTGAGGATTGAGGATTGAAGATTGAGTATTGGGGACTGAGTGTTGAGGGTTGAGTGATGAGAATTGATGATTGTGGGTAGAGATTTAAAGATTGCAGATTGAGTATTGAGTATTGAAAACTGTGAATTGATGATATTCTATTGAGGATTGAGAATTGACAACTGATTGTTGAGGACTTAGGTCTGAAGATTGAGGATTCAGGATTGAGGATTCAGGATTGAGGTTTGAGGACTGACGATTGAGGATTGGGTATTGCGGATTGAACATTGAGGATTGAGGATTGAGGATTGAATATTGATGATTGAAGATTGAGGATTGAGGATTGACTATGAGGGCTGAGGGTTGAGGATTGCGGTTTGAGGACTGAGGACTGAGGATTGAGGATTGAGAATTGAGGATTGAGGATGTAGGATTGAAGATTGAGGACTGGGTATTGAGGATTGAAAAATGAGGATTGAGGATTGAGGACTGAGGATTGAGGATTGAAGACTGAGGATTGAGGATTGAAGATTGAGGATTGAAGATTGAGGATTGAGGACTGAGCATTGAGGATTGAAGATTGAGGACAGGGATTGAGGATTGAAGATTGAGGATTAAGGATTGAGGATTGGGGATTGGGGATCTAGGATTGGAGATAGATTATTGAGGATTGAAGATTGAGGGTTGAGGATTCAGGATTGACAATTGATAATTGCGGATGGGGAGTGAGGGTTGAGGATTGAGGTTTGAGGAACGAGCATTGAGGGTTGAGGATTGAGGACAGAGGATTGACGATTGAGTATTGAAGATTGAGGATTGATGACTGACGATTGAGAATTGAGGATTGATGAGTGCGGATTGAGGATTGAAGGTTGAGTATTGAGGATTGAATATTGAGGATTGAGGATTGACAATTGATTGTTGAGGACTGAGGGCTGAAGATTGAGGATTCAGGATTGAGGATTCAGAATTGAGGTTTGAGGACTGAGGATTGAGGATTGAAGATTGATTATTGAGGATTGAATATTGAGGATTGAGGATTGAGGATTGAGGATTGAGGATTGAGGATTGAGGATGAGATCTGAGCGTTGAGGATTGAGGTTTGAGGTCTGAGGACTGAGGATTGAGTATTAAGAATTGAGGATTGAGGATTGAGTATTGAAGATTGAGGATTGGGTATTGAGGATTGAAGGATGAGGCTTGAGGATTGAGGATTGAGGATTGAGGATTGAAGATTGAGTGTTGAGGTTTGAAGACTGACGATTGAGGGTTGAGGATTGAGGATTGAGGATTGAGGATTGAGGATTGATGATTGAGTATTGAGGATTGAAGATTGAGGATTGAGCATAGAGGATTGAGTATTGAGGATTGAGGATTGAAGATTGAGGATTGGGGACTGAGTGTTGAGGGTTGAGTGATGAGAATTGATGATTGTGGATAGAGATTTAAAGATTGCAGGTTGAGTATTGAGTATTGAAAACTGTGAATTGATGATATTCTATTGAGGATTGAGAATTGACAACTGATTGTTGATGACTTAGGTCTGAAGATTGAGGATTCAGGACTGAGGATTCAGGATTGAGGTTTGAGGACTGAGGATTGAGGATTGGGTATTGCGGATTGAACATTGAGGATTGAGGATTGAGGATTGAGGACTGATGATTGAGGACTGAAGGTTGAATATTGATGATTGAAGATTGAGGATTGAGGACTGAGGGCTGTGGATTGAGGACGAGGACTGATGGTTGAGTATTGATGCTTGATTTCTAAGGATTGAGGATTGAGGATCGAGAATTGAGGATTGATGATTGAGGATTCATGATTGAGGATTGGGTATTGAGGATTGAAGAATGAGGATTGAGGATTGAGGATTGAGGATTGAGGATTGAAGATTGAGTATTGAGGATTGAAGATTGAGGATTGAGGATTGAGGATTGAGGATTGAGGATTGAGGATTGAGGATTGAGGATTGAAGATTGAATATTGATGATTGAAGATTGAGGATTGAGGATTGAGGATTGACGATTGAGGACTGAGTATTGAGGATTGAGAATTGAGGATTGAGGATTGAGGATTGAAGATTCAGTATTGAGGATTGAGGATTGAAGATTGAGGATTGGGGATTGAGGATTGACGATTGAGGATTGAGTAATGACGATTTATGATTGAGGATTGAGGATTGAAGATTGAGGATTGAGGATTGTGGATTGAATATTGAGGACTCAGTGTTGAGGGTTGAGTGATGGGAATTGATGTTTGTGGATTGAGATTTCAAGATTGAAGAATGGGGATTGAGTATTGAAAACTGTGAATTGAGGATATTCTATTGAGGATTGAGGATTGACAATTGATTGTTGAGGACTGAGGGCTGAAGATTGAGGATTCAGGGTTGAGGATTCGGGATTGAGGTTTGAGGACTGAGGATTGAGGGTTGAGGATTGAGGATTGAGGATTGACGCTTGAGTATTGATGGTTGAGTATTGAGGATTGATGGTTGAGGGTTGTGTGGAATATTGAGGATTGAGGATTGAGGATTGGCAACTGATTCTTGAGGACTTAGGTCTGAAGATTGAGGTTTCAGGCTTGAGAATTCAGGATTGAGGTTTGAGGACTGAGGATTGAGGATTGGGTATTACGGATTGAGCATTGAGGATTGAGGATTGAGGATTGAGGACTGAGGGTTGAGGACTGAAGATTGAATATTGATGATTGAAGATTGAGGATTGAGGATTGAGGGCTGTGGATTGAGGACGAGGACTGAGGGTTGAGTATTGATGTTTGAGGTCTGAGGATTTAGGATTGAGGATTGAGAATTGAGGATTGAGGATTGAGGATTCAAGACTGAGGATTGGGTATTGAGGATTGAAGAATGAGGATTGAGGATTGAGGATTGAGGAATGACTATGAGGGCTGAGGGTTGAGGATTGAGGTTTGAGGACTGAGGACTGAGGATTGAGGATTGAGAATTGAGGATTCAGGATTGAGGATTGAAGATTGAGCATTGGGTATTGGGGATTTGAAGAATGAGGATTGAGGATAGAGGATTGAGGATTGAGGATTGAAGATTGAGGATTGAGGATTCAGGATTGAAGATTGAGGACTGGGTATTGAGGATTGAAGAATGAGGATTGAGGATTGAGGATTGAGGATTGAGGATTGTAGATTGAGGATTGGGGACTGAGTGTTGAGGGTTGAGTGATGAGAATTTATGTTTGTGGATAGAGATTTGAAGATTGCAGATTGAGTATTGCGTATGGAAAACTCCGAACTGAGGATATTCTATTGAGGATTGAGGATTGATAACTGATTGTTGAGGACAGGGCGCTGAAGATTGAGGATTCAGGATTGAGGATTCAGGATTGTGGTTTGAGGACTGAGGATTGAGGATTGAGGATTGAGGATTGAGGATTGAGGATTGAGGATTGACGATTGAGGATTGAGGATTGACGATTGAGGATTGAGGACTGAGGACTGAGGATTGAGGATTGAAGATTGACTATTGAGGATTGAGGATTGAGGATTGAGGGTTGAAGATTGAGGATTGGGGATTGAGGATTGACGATTGAGGATTGAGTAATGACGATTGAGGATTGAGGATTGAGGATTGATGATTGAGGATTGGGTATTGAGGATTGAAGAATGAGTATTGAGGATTGAGGATTGAGGACTGAAGATTGAGGATTGGTGATTGAGGATTGAGGATTGAGTATTGAGGATTGAATATTGAGGATTGTGGATTGAGGATTGAGGATTGAGGATTGAGGATTGAAGATTGAGTATTGAGGATTGAAGATTGAGGATTGGGCATTGAGGATTGAGGATTGAGAATTGAAGATTGAGAATTGGGGACTGAGTGTTGAGGGTTGAGTGATGAGAATTGATGTTTGTGGATAGAGATTTCAAGATTGCAGATTGAGTATTGCGTATGGAAAGCTCTGAACTGAGGATATTCTATTGAGGATTGAGGATTGACAACTGATTGTTGAGGACTGAGGGCTGAAGATTGAGGTTTCAGGATTGTGGTTTCAGGATTGTGGTTTGAGGACTGAGGATTGAGGTTTGAGGATTGATGATTGAGGATTGATGTTTGAGGACTGAGGATTGAGGGTTGAGGATTGAGGATTGAGGATTGACGCTTGAGGATTGATGGTTGAGGATGGAGGATTGAAGAGAGAGGACTGAGTGTTGAGGATTGAGTGTTGAGAATTGATGTTTGAGGATTGAGATTTGATTATTGAATATTGTGGATTGTGTATTGAACCCTGAGAATTCAGGATATTCTATTGAGTATTGAGAATTGAGTATTGATGGTTGAGTATTGAGGATTGATGGTTGAGGGTTGTGTGTTGAATATTGAGGATTGAGGATTGAGGATTGAGGACTGAAGATTGAGGATTGAAGATTTAGTGTTGACGATTGAAGACTGAGGATTGAGGATTGAGTGTTGGGAATTGAGAACGATGTCTGACGGTTGAGGATTGAGGTTTGTGGATTGAGGATTGAGGATTGAGGACTGAGGATTGAGGATTGAGGACTGAGCATTGAGGATTGAAGATTGAGGACAGGGATTGAGGATTGAAGATTGAGGATTAAGGATTGAGGATTGGGGATTGGGGATCTAGGATTGGAGATTGATTATTGAGGACTGAAGATTGAGGGTTGAGGATTCAGGATTGAGAATTGAGAATTGAGGATGGGGACTGAGGTTTGAGGATTGAGGTTTGAGTATTGAGGATTGAAGATTGAGGATTGAAGATTGAGGATTGAGTATTGACGATTGAGAATTGAGGATTGAGGATTGAAGATTGAGTATTGATGATTGAAGATTGAGGACTGAGGATTGAGGATTGATGATTGAGGACTGAGGATTGAGGATTGAGGATTGAGCATTGAGGATTGAAGATTGAGGATGGGGATTGAGGATTGAAGATTGAGGGTTGATGATTGAGGGTTGAGAATTGAGAATTGAGGATGGGGACTGAGGGTTGAGGACCGAGGTTTGAGGAACGAGGATTGAGGGTTGAGGATTGAGGACTGTGGATTGACGATTGAGTATTGAAGATTGAGGATTGATCACTGAGGATTGAGGATTGAGGATTGATGATTGCGCATTGAGGATTGAAGATTGAGTATTGAGGATTGAATATTGATGATTGAGGATTGAGGGTTGAGGATTGAAGATTGAGAATTGAGGATTGAGGATTGAAGATTGAGGATTGAGGATTGAGTATTGACGATTGAGAATTGAGGATTGAGGATTGAGGATTGAAGATTGAGGATTGAGGATTGAGGATTGAGGATTGAAGATTGAGTATTCAGGATTGAAGATTGAGGATTGAGGATTGAGGATTGAGGATTGAGGACTGAAAATTCACGATTGGGGATTGAGGATTGACGATTGAGGATTGAGTATTGACGATTGAGAATTGAGGATTGAGGATTGAAGATTGAGTATTGATGATTGAAGATTGAGGACTGAGGATTGAGGATTGATGATTGAGGACTGAGGATTGAGGATTGAGGATTGAGCATTGAGGATTGAAGATTGAGGATGGGGATTGAGGATTGAAGATTGAGGGTTGATGATTGAGGGTTGAGAATTGAGAATTGAGGATGGGGACTGAGGGTTGAGGACCGAGTTTTGAGGAACGAGGGCTGAGGGTTGAGGATTGAGGACTGTGGATTGACGATTGAGTATTGAAGATTGAGGATTGATCACTGAGGATTGAGGATTGAGGATTGATGATTGCCAATTGAGGATTGATGGTTGAGTATTGAGGATTGATGGTTGAGGGTTGTGTGCTGAATATTGAGGATTGGCGGATTGAGTATTGAAGATTGGGGACTGAGGACTGGGGATTGAGTATTGAGGATTGAGGATTGAGAATTGAGGATTGAGGATTGAAGATTGAGTATTGATGATTGAAGATTGCGGATTGATTTTTGAGGGATGAGGATTCAGGCCGAGGCCTGAGGGTTAGAGGATTGAGGACTGAGGATAGAGGATTGAGGATTGGGCATTGGGGATTGAAGATTGAGGACTGGGGATTGAGGATTGAAGATTGAGGATTAAGGATTGAGGATTGAGAATTGAGGATTGAGGATTGATGACTGAGTATTGAGGATTGAAGATTGAGGATTGAGGATTGAGGATTGAGAATTGAGGATTGAAGATTGAGGATTGATGATTGAGGATTGAGGATTGAGGATTGAGGATGGAGGATTGAATAGAGAGGACTGAGTGTTGAGGATTGATTTTTGTGGGTTGAGATTTGATTATTGATTTTTGTGGATTGAGTATTGAACGATGAGAATTCAGGGTATTCTATTGAGTATTGAGTCTTGAGGGTTGATGGTTGAGTAGTTGAGGATTTATGGTTGACGGTTGTGTGTTGAATATTGAGGATTGAGGATTGAGGATTGAGGATTGAGGATTGAGGATTGAGGATTGAAGATTGAGTATTCAGGATTGAAGATTGAGGATTGAGGATTGAGTATTGAGGATTGAGGATTGAAGATTGACGATTGGGGATTGAGGATTGACGATTGAGGATTGAGTGTGGACGAATGAGAATTGAGGATTGAGGATTGAAGATTGAGTATTGATGATTGAAGATTGAGGATTGAGGATTGAGGATTGAGGATTGAGGACTGATGATTGAGGATTGAGGATTGAGGATTGAGCATTGAGGATTGAAGATTGAGGACTGGGGATTGAGGATTGAAGATTGAGGGTTGAGGATTGAGGGTTGAGAATTGAGAATTGAGAATGGGGACTGTGGGTTGAGGATTGAGGTTTGAGGGACGAGGATTGAGCGTTGATGATTGAGGACTGTGGATTGACGATTGAGTATTGAAGATTGAGGATTGATGACTGAGGATTGAGGATTGAGGATTGATGATTGCGGATTGAGGATTGAAGATTGATTATTGAGGATTGAATATTGAGGATTGAAGATTGAGTGTTGAGGATTGAAGATTGAGAATTGAGGATTGAGGATTGAAGATTGAGTATTGGGGACTGAGTGTTGAGGGTTGAGTGATGAGAATTGATGATTGTGGATAGAGATTTAAAGATTGCAGATTGAGTATTGAGTATTGAAAACTTTGAATTGATGATATTCTATTGAGGATTGAGAATTGACAACTGATTGTTGAGGACTTAGGTCTGAAGATTGAGGATTCAGGATTGAGGATTCAGGATTGAGGTTTGAGGACTGACGATTGAGGATTGGGTATTGCGGATTGAACATTGAGGATTGAGGATTGAGGATTGAATATTGATGATTGAAGATTGAGGATTGAGGATTGACTATGAGGGCTGAGGGTTGAGGATTGCGGTTTGAGGACTGAGGACTGAGGATTGAGGATTGAGAATTGAGGATTGAGGATGTAGGATTGAAGATTGAGGACTGGGTATTGAGGATTGAAAAATGAGGATTGAGGATTGAGGACTGAGGATTGAGGATTGAAGACTGAGGATTGAGGATTGAAGATTGAGGATTGAAGATTGAGGATTGAGGACTGAGCATTGAGGATTGAAGATTGAGGACAGGGATTGAGGATTGAAGATTGAGGATTAAGGATTGAGGATTGGGGATTGGGGATCTAGGATTGGAGATAGATTATTGAGGATTGAAGATTGAGGGTTGAGGATTCCGGATTGACAATTGATAATTGCGGATGGGGAGTGAGGGTTGAGGATTGAGGTTTGAGGAACGAGCATTGAGGGTTGAGGATTGAGGACAGAGGATTGACGATTGAGTATTGAAGATTGAGGATTGATGACTGACGATTGAGAATTGAGGATTGATGAGTGCGGATTGAGGATTGAAGGTTGAGTATTGAGGATTGAATATTGAGGATTGAGGATTGACAATTGATTGTTGAGGACTGAGGGCTGAAGATTGAGGATTCAGGATTGAGGATTCAGAATTGAGGTTTGAGGACTGAGGATTGAGGATTGAAGATTGATTATTGAGGATTGAATATTGAGGATTGAGGATTGAGGATTGAGGATTGAGGATTGAGGATTGAGGATGAGATCTGAGCGTTGAGGATTGAGGTTTGAGGTCTGAGGACTGAGGATTGAGTATTAAGAATTGAGGATTGAGGATTGAGTATTGAAGATTGAGGATTGGGTATTGAGGATTGAAGGATGAGGCTTGAGGATTGAGGATTGAGGATTGAGGATTGAAGATTGAGTGTTGAGGTTTGAAGACTGACGATTGAGGGTTGAGGATTGAGGATTGAGGATTGAGGATTGAGGATTGATGATTGAGTATTGAGGATTGAAGATTGAGGATTGAGCATAGAGGATTGAGTATTGAGGATTGAGGATTGAAGATTGAGGATTGGGGACTGAGTGTTGAGGGTTGAGTGATGAGAATTGATGATTGTGGATAGAGATTTAAAGATTGCAGGTTGAGTATTGAGTATTGAAAACTGTGAATTGATGATATTCTATTGAGGATTGAGAATTGACAACTGATTGTTGAGGACTTAGGTCTGAAGATTGAGGATTCAGGACTGAGGATTCAGGATTGAGGTTTGAGGACTGAGGATTGAGGATAGGGTATTGCGGATTGAACATTGAACATTGAGGATTGAGGATTGAGGACTGATGATTGAGGACTGAAGGTTGAATATTGATGATTGAAGATTGAGGATTGAGGACTGAGGGCTGTGGATTGAGGACGAGGACTGATGGTTGAGTATTGATGCTTGATTTCTGAGGATTGAGGATTGAGGATCGAGAATTGAGGATTGATGATTGAGGATTCATGATTGAGGATTGGGTATTGAGGATTGAAGAATGAGGATTGAGGATTGAGGATTGAGGATTGAAGATTGAGTATTGAGGATTGAAGATTGAGGATTGAGGATTGAGGATTGAGGATTGAGGATTGAGGATTGAGGATTGCGGATTGAAGATTGAATATTGATGATTGAAGATTGAGGATTGAGGATTGAGGATTGACGATTGAGGACTGAGTATTGAGGATTGAGAATTGAGGATTGAGGATTGAGGATTGAAGATTCAGTATTGAGGATTGAAGATTGGGTATTGAGAATTGAGGATTGAGGATTGACTATGAGGGCTGAGGGTTGAGGATTGCGGTTTGAGGACTGAGGACTGAGGGTTGAGGATTGAGAATTGAGGATTGAGGGTTTAGGATTGAAGATTGAGGACTGCGTATTGAGGATTGAAGAATGAGGATTGAGGATTGAGTCTGAGTATTGAGGATTGAAGTTTGAGGATTGAGGATTGAGGATTGAACATTGAGGACTGAGTGTTGAGGGTTGAGTGATGAGAATTGATGTTTGTGGATAGAGATTTGAAGATTGCACATTGAGTATTGTGTATCGAAAACTGTGAATTGAGGATATTCTATTGAGGATTGAGGATTGTCACCTGATTGTTGAGGACTGAGGGCTGAAGGTTGAGAATTCAGGATTGAGGATTCAGAATTGAGGTTTGCGGTCTGAGGATTGAGGAATGAGGATTGAGGATTGAGGATTGAGGATTGAGGATTGAGGATTGAAGATTGAGTATTGAGGATTGAATATTGAGGATTGTGGATTGAGGATTGAGTATTGAGGATTGAAGATTAAGGATTGGGGATTGAGGATTGACGATTGAGGATTGAGTATTGAGGATTAATAATTGAGGATTGAGGATTGAGGATTGAAGATTCAGTATTGAGGATTGAAGATTGAGGATTGAGGATTGAGGATTGAGGATTGAGGATTGACTATGAGGGCTGAGGGTTGAGGATTGAGGTTTGAGGACTGAGGACTGAGGATTGAGGATTGAGAATTGAGGATCGAGGATTGAGGATTGAGGATTGAAGATTGAGGATTGGTGATTGAAGATTGAGTATTGAGGATTGAGGATTGAGGATTGAGGATTGAGGATTGAGGATTGCGGATTGAGGATTGAAGATTGAGTATTGAGGATTGAATATTGAGGATTGTGGATTGAGGATTGAGGATTCAGGATTGAAAATTAAGGATTGGGGATTGAGGATTGACGATTGAGGATTGAATATTGATGATTGAAGATTGAGGATTGATGATTGAGGGCTGTGGATTGAGGACGAGGACTGAGGGTTGAGTATTGATGTTTGAGGTCTGAGGATTGAGGATTGAGGATTGAGAATTGAGGATTGAGGATTGAGGATTCAAGATTGAGGATTGGGTATTGAGGATTGAAGAATGAGGATTGAGGATTGAGGATTGAGGATTGAGGACTGATGATTGAGGATTGAGGTTTGAGTATTGAGGATTGAAGATTGAGGATTGAAGATTGAGGATTGAGTACTGACGATTGAGAATTGAGGATTGAGGATTGAGGATTGAGTATTGATGATTGAAGATTGAGGACTGAGGATTGAGGATTGATGATTGAGGACTGAGGATTGAGGATTGAGGATTGAGCATTGAGGATTGAAGATTGAGGATGGGGATTGAGGATTGAATATTGAGGGTTGATGATTGACGGTTGAGAATTGAGAATTGAGGATGGGGACTGAGGGTTGAGGACCGAGGTTTGAGGAACGAGGATTGAGGGTTGAGGATTGAGGACTGTGGATTGACGATTGAGTATTGAAGATTGAGGATTGATCACTTTGGATTGAGGATTGAGGATTGATGATTGCGCATTGAGGATTGAAGATTGAGTATTGAGGATTGAATATTGATGATTGAGGATTGAGGGTTGAGGATTGAAGATTGAGAATTGAGGATTGAGGATTGAAGATTGAGGATTGAGGATTGAGTATTGACGATTGAGAATTGAGGATTGAGGATTGAGGATTGAAGATTGAGGATTGAGGATTGAGGATTGAGGATTGAGGATTGAAGATTGAGTATTCAGGATTGAAGATTGAGGATTGAGGATTGAGGATTGAGGATTGAGGATTGAAGATTGACGATTGGGGATTGAGGATTGAGGATTGAAGATTGAGAATTGAGGATTGAGGATTGAAGATTGAGGATTGAGGATTGAGTATTGACGATTGAGTATTGAGGATTGAAGATTGAGGATTGAGGATTGAGGATTGAAGATTGAGGACTGTGTGTTGAGGGTTTAGAGATGAGAATTGATGTTTGTGGATGGAGATTCGAAGATTGAAGATTGAGGATTGAGTATTGAAAACTGAGAACTCAGGATATTCTACTGTGTATTGAGAATTGAGGATTGATGGTTGAGTATTGAGGATTGATGGTTGAGGGTTGTGTGCTGAATATTGAGGATTGGCGGATTGAGTATTGAAGATTGGGGACTGAGGACTGGGGATTGAGTATTGAGGATTGAGGATTGAGAATTGAGGATTGAGGATTGAAGATTGAGTATTGATGATTGAAGATTGCGTATTGATTATTGAGGGATGAGGATTCAGGCCGAGGACTGAGGGTTAGAGGATTGAGGACTGAGGATTGAGGATTGAGGATTGGGCATTGGGGATTGAAGATTGAGGACTGGGGATTGAGGATTGAAGATTGAGGATTAAGGATTGAGGATTGAGAATTGAGGATTGAGGATTGATGACAGAGTATTGAGGATTGAAGATTGAGGATTGAGGATTGAGGATTGAGAATTGAGGATTGAAGATTGAGGATTGATGATTGAGGATTGAGGATTGAGGATTGAGGATGGAGGATTGAATAGAGAGGACTGAGTGTTGAGGATTGATTTTTGTGGATTGAGATTTGATTATTGATTTTTGTGGATTGAGTATTGAACGATGAGAATTCAGGGTATTCTATTGAGTATTGAGTCTTGAGGGTTGATGGTTGAGTAGTTGAGGATTTATGGTTGACGGTTGTGTGTTGAAGATTGAGGATTGAGGATTGAGGATTGAGGATTGAGGATTGAGGATTGAGGATTGAAGATTGAGTATTCAGGATTGAAGATTGAGGATTGAGGATTGAGGATTGAGGATTGAGGATTGAGGATTGAAGATTGACGATTGGGAATTGAGGATTGACGATTGAGGATTGAGTATGGACGAATGAGAATTGAGGATTGAGGATTGAAGATTGAGTATTGATGATTGAAGATTGAGGATTGAGGATTGAGGATTGAGGATTGAGGACAGAGGATTGAGGATTGAGGATTGAGGATTGAGCATTGAGGATCGAAGATTGAGGACTGGGGATTGAGGATTGAAGATTGAGGGTTGAGGATTGAGGGTTGAGAATTGAGAATTGAGGATGGGGACTATGGGTTGAGGATTGAGGTTTGAGGGACGAGGATTGAGCGTTGATGATTGAGGACTGTGGATTGACGATTGAGTATTGAAGATTGAGGATTGATGACTGAGGATTGAGGATTGAGGATTGATGATTGCGGATTGAGGATTGAAGATTGATTATTGAGGATTGAATATTGAGGATTGAGGATTGAGTGTTGAGGATTGAAGATTGAGAATTGAGGATTGAGGATTGAAGATTGAGTATTGGGGACTGAGTGTTGAGGGTTGAGTGATGAGAATTGATGATTGTGGATAGAGATTTAAAGATTGCAGATTGAGTATTGAGTATTGAAAACTGTGAATTGATGATATTCTATTGAGGATTGAGAATTGACAACTGATTGTTGAGGACTTAGGTCTGAAGATTGAGGATTCAGGATTGAGGATTCAGGATTGAGGTTTGAGGACTGACGATTGAGGATTGGGTATTGCGGATTGAACATTGAGGCTTGAGGATTGAGGATTGAATATTGATGATTGAAGATTGAGGATTGAGGATTGACTATGAGGGCTGAGGGTTGAGGATTGCGGTTTGAGGACTGAGGACTGAGGATTGAGGATTGAGAATTGAGGATTGAGGATGTATAATTGAAGATTGAGGACTGGGTATTGAGGATTGAAAAATGAGGATTGAGGATTGAGGACTGAGGATTGAGGATTGAAGACTGAGGATTGAGGATTGAAGATTGAGGATTGAAGATTGAGGATTGAGGACTGAGCATTGAGGATTGAAGATTGAGGACAGGGATTGAGGATTGAAGATTGAGGATTAAGGATTGAGGATTGGGGATTGGGGATCTAGGATTGGAGATAGATTATTGAGGATTGAAGATTGAGGGTTGAGGATTCAGGATTGAGAATTGATAATTGCGGATGGGGAGTGAGGGTTGAGGATTGAGGTTTGAGGAACGAGCATTGAGGGTTGAGGATTGAGGACAGAGGATTGACGATTGAGTATTGAAGATTGAGGATTGATGACTGACGATTGAGACTTGAGGATTGATGAGTGCGGATTGAGGATTGAAGGTTGAGTATTGAGGATTGAATATTGAGGATTGAGGATTGACAATTGATTGTTGAGGACTGAGGGCTGAAGATTGAGGATTCAGGATTGAGGATTCAGAATTGAGGTTTGAGGACTGAGGATTGAGGATTGAAGATTGATTATTGAGGATTGAATATTGAGGATTGAGGATTGAGGATTGAGGATTGAGGATTGAGGATTGAGGATGAGATCTGAGCGTTGAGGATTGAGGTTTGAGGTCTGAGGACTGAGGATTGAGTATTAAGAATTGAGGATTGAGGATTGAGTATTGAAGATTGAGGATTGAGGATTGAGGATTGAGGATTGAGGATTGAGGATTGAGGATTGAAGATTGAATATTGATGATTGAAGATTGAGGATTGAGGATTGAGGATTGACGATTGAGGACTGAGTATTGAGGATTGAGAATTGAGGATTGAGGATTGAGGATTGAAGATTCAGTATTGAGGATTGAAGATTGGGTATTGAGAATTGAGGATTGAGGATTGACTATGAGGGCTGAGGGTTGAGGATTGCGGTTTGAGGACTGAGGACTGAGGGTTGAGGATTGAGAATTGAGGATTGAGGGTTTAGGATTGAAGATTGAGGACTGCGTATTGAGGATTGAAGAATGAGGATTGAGGATTGAGTCTGAGTATTGAGGATTGAAGATTGAGGATTGAGGATTGAGGATTGAACATTGAGGACTGAGTGTTGAGGGTTGAGTGATGAGAATTGATGTTTGTGGATAGAGATTTGAAGATTGCACATTGAGTATTGTGTATCGAAAACTGTGAATTGAGGATATTCTATTGAGGATTGAGGATTGTCACCTGATTGTTGAGGACTGAGGGCTGAAGGTTGAGAATTCAGGATTGAGGATTCAGAATTGAGGTTTGCGGTCTGAGGATTGAGGAATGAGGATTGAGGATTGAGGATTCAGGATTGAGGATTGAGGATTGAAGATTGAGTATTGAGGATTGAATATTGAGGATTGTGGATTGAGGATTGAGGATTGAGGATTGAAGATTAAGGATTGGGGATTGAGGATTGACGATTGAGGATTGAGTATTGAGGATTAATAATTGAGGATTGAGGATTGAGGATTGAAGATTCAGTATTGAGGATTGAAGATTGAGGATTGAGGATTGAGGATTGAGGATTGAGGATTGACTATGAGGGCTGAGGGTTGAGGATTGAGGTTTGAGGACTGAGGACTGAGGATTGAGGATTGAGAATTGAGGATCGAGGATTGAGGATTGAGGATTGAAGATTGAGGATTGGGGATTGAAGATTGAGTATTGAGGATTGAGGATTGAGGATTGAGGATTGAGGATTGAGGATTGCGGATTGAGGATTGAAGATTGAGTATTGAGGATTGAATATTGAGGATTGTGGATTGAGGATTGAGGATTGAGGATTGAAAATTAAGGATTGGGGATTGAGGATTGACGATTGAGGATTGAGTATTGAGGATTAAGGATTGAGGATTGAGGATTGAGGATTGAAGATTGAGGATTGGGGTCTGAGAGCTGAGGGTTGAGTGATGAGAATTGATGTTTGTGGATAGAGATCTAAAGATTGCAGATTGAGTATTGAGTATTGAAAACTGTGAATTGCTGATATTCTATTGAGGATTGAGAATTGACAACTGATTGTTGAGGACTTAGGTCTGAAGATTGAGGATTCAGGATTGAGGATTCAGGATTGAGGTTTGAGGACTGAGGATCGAGGATTGGGTATTGCGGATTGAGCATTGAGGATTGAGGATTGAGGATTGAGGACTGAGGGTTGAGGGCTGAAGATTGAATATTGATGATTGAAGATTGAGGATTGATGATTGAGGGCTGTGGATTGAGGACGAGGACTGAGGGTTGAGTATTGATGTTTGAGGTCTGAGGATTGAGGATTGAGGATTGAGAATTGAGGATTGAGGTTTGAGGATTCAAGATTGAGGATTGGGTATTGAGGATTGAAGAATGAGGATTGAGGATTGAGGATTGAGGATTGAGGACTGATGATTGAGGATTGACGTTTGAGTATTGAGGATTGAAGATTGAGGATTGAAGATTGAGGATTGAGTATTGACGATTGAGAATTGAGGATTGAGGATTGAAGATTGAGTATTGATGATTGAAGATTGAGGACTGAGGATTGAGGATTGATGATTGAGGACTGAGGATTGAGGATTGAGGATTGAGCATTGAGGATTGAAGATTGAGGATGGGGATTGAGGATTGAAGATTGAGGGTTGATGATTGAGGGTTGAGAATTGAGAATTGAGGATGGGGACTGAGGGTTGAGGACCGAGGTTTGAGGAACGAGGATTCAGGGTTGAGGATTGAGGACTGTGGATTGACGATTGAGTATTGAAGATTGAGGATTGATCACTGAGGATTGAGGATTGAGGATTGATGATTGCGCATTGAGGATTGAAGATTGAGTATTGAGGATTGAATATTGATGATTGAGGATTGAGGGTTGAGGATTGAAGATTGAGAATTGAGGATTGAGGATTGAAGATTGAGGATTGAGGATTGATTATTGACGATTGAGAATTGAGGATTGAGGATTGAGGATTGAAGATTGAGGATTGAGGATTGAGGATTGATGATTGAAGATTGAGTATTCAGGATTGAAGATTGAGGATTGAGTATTGAGGATTGAAGATTGAGGATTGAGGATTGAGGATTGAAGATTGAGGACTGTGTGTTGAGGGTTTAGAGATGAGAATTGATGTTTGTGGATGGAGATTCGAAGATTGAAGATTGAGGATTGAGTATTGAAAACTGAGAACTCAGGATATTCTACTGTGTATTGAGAATTGAGGATTGATGGTTGAGTATTGAGGATTGATGGTTGAGGGTTGTGTGCTGAATATTGAGGATTGGCGGATTGAGTATTGAAGATTGGGGACTGAGGACTGGGGATTGAGTATTGAGGATTGAGGATTGAGAATTGAGGATTGAGGATTGAAGATTGAGTATTGATGATTGAACATTGCGTATTGATTATTGAGGGATGAGGATTCAGGCCGAGGACTGAGGGTTAGAGGATTGAGGACTGAGGATTGAGGATTGAGGATTGGGCATTGGGGATTGAAGATTGAGGACTGGGGATTGAGGATTGAAGATTGAGGATTAAGGATTGAGGATTGAGAATTGAGGATTGAGGATTGATGACAGAGTATTGAGGATTGAAGATTGAGGATTGAGGATTGAGGATTGAGAATTGAGGATTGAAGATTGAGGATTGATGATTGAGGATTGAGGATTGAGGATTGAGGATGGAGGATTGAATAGAGAGGACTGAGTGTTGAGGATTGATTTTTGTGGATTGAGATTTGATTATTGATTTTTGTGGATTGAGTATTGAACGATGAGAATTCAGGGTATTCTATTGAGTATTGAGTCTTGAGGGTTGATGGTTGAGTAGTTGAGGATTTATGGTTGACGGTTGTGTGTTGAAGATTGAGGATTGAGGATTGAGGATTGAGGATTGAGGATTGAGGATTGAGGATTGAAGATTGAGTATTCAGGATTGAAGATTGAGGATTGAGGATTGAGGATTGAGGATTGAGGATTGAGGATTGAAGATTGACGATTGGGAATTGAGGATTGACGATTGAGGATTGAGTATGGACGAATGAGAATTGAGGATTGAGGATTGAAGATTGAGTATTGATGATTGAAGATTGAGGATTGAGGATTGAGGATTGAGGATTGAGGACAGAGGATTGAGGATTGAGGATTGAGGATTGAGCATTGAGGATCGAAGATTGAGGACTGGGGATTGAGGATTGAAGATTGAGGGTTGAGGATTGAGGGTTGAGAATTGAGAATTGAGGATGGGGACTATGGGTTGAGGATTGAGGTTTGAGGGACGAGGATTGAGCGTTGATGATTGAGGACTGTGGATTGACGATTGAGTATTGAAGATTGAGGATTGATGACTGAGGATTGAGGATTGAGGATTGATGATTGCGGATTGAGGATTGAAGATTGATTATTGAGGATTGAATATTGAGGATTGAGGATTGAGTGTTGAGGATTGAAGATTGAGAATTGAGGATTGAGGGTTGAAGATTGAGTATTGGGGACTGAGTGTTGAGGGTTGAGTGATGAGAATTGATGATTGTGGATAGAGATTTAAAGATTGCAGATTGAGTATTGAGTATTGAAAACTGTGAATTGATGATATTCTATTGAGGATTGAGAATTGACAACTGATTGTTGAGGACTTAGGTCTGAAGATTGAGGATTCAGGATTGAGGATTCAGGATTGAGGTTTGAGGACTGAGGATTGAGGATTGGGTATTGCGGATTGAACATTGAGGCTTGAGGATTGAGGATTGAATATTGATGATTGAAGATTGAGGATTGAGGATTGACTATGAGGGCTGAGGGTTGAGGATTGCGGTTTGAGGACTGAGGACTGAGGATTGAGGATTGAGAATTGAGGATTGAGGATGTATAATTGAAGATTGAGGACTGGGTATTGAGGATTGAAAAATGAGGATTGAGGATTGAGGACTGAGGATTGAGGATTGAAGACTGAGGATTGAGGATTGAAGATTGAGGATTGAAGATTGATGATTGAGGACTGAGCATTGAGGATTGAAGATTGAGGACAGGGATTGAGGATTGAAGATTGAGGATTAAGGATTGAGGATTGGGGATTGGGGATCTAGGATTGGAGATAGATTATTGAGGATTGAAGATTGAGGGTTGAGGATTCAGGATTGAGAATTGATAATTGCGGATGGGGAGTGAGGGTTGAGGATTGAGGTTTGAGGAACGAGCATTGAGGGTTGAGGATTGAGGACAGAGGATTGACGATTGAGTATTGAAGATTGAGGATTGATGACTGACGATTGAGACTTGAGGATTGATGAGTGCGGATTGAGGATTGAAGGTTGAGTATTGAGGATTGAATATTGAGGATTGAGGATTGACAATTGATTGTTGAGGACTGAGGGCTGAAGATTGAGGATTCAGGATTGAGGATTCAGAATTGAGGTTTGAGGACTGAGGATTGAGGATTGAAGATTGATTATTGAGGATTGAATATTGAGGATTGAGGATTGAGGATTGAGGATTGAGGATTGAGGATTGAGGATGAGATCTGAGCGTTGAGGATTGAGGTTTGAGGTCTGAGGACTGAGGATTGAGTATTAAGAATTGAGGATTGAGGATTGAGTATTGAAGATTGAGGATTGAGGATTGAGGATTGAGGATTGAGGATTGAGGATTGAGGATTGAAGATTGAATATTGATGATTGAAGATTGAGGATTGAGGATTGAGGATTGACGATTGAGGACTGAGTATTGAGGATTGAGAATTGAGGATTGAGGATTGAGGATTGAAGATTCAGTATTGAGGATTGAAGATTGGGTATTGAGAATTGAGGATTGAGGATTGACTATGAGGGCTGAGGGTTGAGGATTGCGGTTTGAGGACTGAGGACTGAGGGTTGAGGATTGAGAATTGAGGATTGAGGGTTTAGGATTGAAGATTGAGGACTGCGTATTGAGGATTGAAGAATGAGGATTGAGGATTGAGTCTGAGTATTGAGGATTGAAGATTGAGGATTGAGGATTGAGGATTGAACATTGAGGACTGAGTGTTGAGGGTTGAGTGATGAGAATTGATGTTTGTGGATAGAGATTTGAAGATTGCACATTGAGTATTGTGTATCGAAAACTGTGAATTGAGGATATTCTATTGAGGATTGAGGATTGTCACCTGATTGTTGAGGACTGAGGGCTGAAGGTTGAGAATTCAGGATTGAGGATTCAGAATTGAGGTTTGCGGTCTGAGGATTGAGGAATGAGGATTGAGGATTGAGGATTCAGGATTGAGGATTGAGGATTGAAGATTGAGTATTGAGGATTGAATATTGAGGATTGTGGATTGAGGATTGAGGATTGAGGATTGAAGATTAAGGATTGGGGATTGAGGATTGACGATTGAGGATTGAGTATTGAGGATTAATAATTGAGGATTGAGGATTGAGGATTGAAGATTCAGTATTGAGGATTGAAGATTGAGGATTGAGGATTGAGGATTGAGGATTGAGGATTGACTATGAGGGCTGAGGGTTGAGGATTGAGGTTTGAGGACTGAGGACTGAGGATTGAGGATTGAGAATTGAGGATCGAGGATTGAGGATTGAGGATTGAAGATTGAGGATTGGGGATTGAAGATTGAGTATTGAGGATTGAGGATTGAGGATTGAGGATTGAGGATTGAGGATTGCGGATTGAGGATTGAAGATTGAGTATTGAGGATTGAATATTGAGGATTGTGGATTGAGGATTGAGGATTGAGGATTGAAAATTAAGGATTGGGGATTGAGGATTGACGATTGAGGATTGAGTATTGAGGATTAAGGATTGAGGATTGAGGATTGAGGATTGAAGATTGAGGATTGGGGTCTGAGAGCTGAGGGTTGAGTGATGAGAATTGATGTTTGTGGATAGAGATCTAAAGATTGCAGATTGAGTATTGAGTATTGAAAACTGTGAATTGCTGATATTCTATTGAGGATTGAGAATTGACAACTGATTGTTGAGGACTTAGGTCTGAAGATTGAGGATTCAGGATTGAGGATTCAGGATTGAGGTTTGAGGACTGAGGATCGAGGATTGGGTATTGCGGATTGAGCATTGAGGATTGAGGATTGAGGATTGAGGACTGAGGGTTGAGGGCTGAAGATTGAATATTGATGATTGAAGATTGAGGATTGATGATTGAGGGCTGTGGATTGAGGACGAGGACTGAGGGTTGAGTATTGATGTTTGAGGTCTGAGGATTGAGGATTGAGGATTGAGAATTGAGGATTGAGGATTGAGGATTCAAGATTGAGGATTGGGTATTGAGGATTGAAGAATGAGGATTGAGGATTGAGGATTGAGGATTGAGGACTGATGATTGAGGATTGACGTTTGAGTATTGAGGATTGAAGATTGAGGATTGAAGATTGAGGATTGAGTATTGACGATTGAGAATTGAGGATTGAGGATTGAAGATTGAGTATTGATGATTGAAGATTGAGGACTGAGGATTGAGGATTGATGATTGAGGACTGAGGATTGAGGATTGAGGATTGAGCATTGAGGATTGAAGATTGAGGATGGGGATTGAGGATTGAAGATTGAGGGTTGATGATTGAGGGTTGAGAATTGAGAATTGAGGATGGGGACTGAGGGTTGAGGACCGAGGTTTGAGGAACGAGGATTCAGGGTTGAGGATTGAGGACTGTGGATTGACGATTGAGTATTGAAGATTGAGGATTGATCACTGAGGATTGAGGATTGAGGATTGATGATTGCGCATTGAGGATTGAAGATTGAGTATTGAGGATTGAATATTGATGATTGAGGATTGAGGGTTGAGGATTGAAGATTGAGAATTGAGGATTGAGGATTGAAGATTGAGGATTGAGGATTGAGTATTGACGATTGAGAATTGAGGATTGAGGATTGAGGATTGAAGATTGAGGATTGAGGATTGAGGATTGATGATTGAAGATTGAGTATTCAGGATTGAAGATTGAGGATTGAGGATTGAGGATTGAAGATTGAGAATTGAGGATTGAGGATTGAAGATTGAGGATTGAGGATTGAGTATTGACGATTGAGTATTGAGGATTGAAGATTGAGGATTGAGGATTGAGGATTGAAGATTGAGGACTGTGTGTTGAGGGTTTAGAGATGAGAATTGATGTTTGTGGATGGAGATTCGAAGATTGAAGATTGAGGATTGAGTATTGAAAACTGAGAACTCAGGATATTCTACTGTGTATTGAGAATTGAGGATTGATGGTTGAGTATTGAGGATTGATGGTTGAGGGTTGTGTGCTGAATATTGAGGATTGGCGGATTGAGTATTGAATATTGGGGACTGAGGACTGGGGATTGAGTATTGAGGATTGAGGATTGAGAATTGAGGATTGAGGATTGAAGATTGAGTATTGATGATTGAAGATTGCGTATTGATTATTGAGGGATGAGGATTCAGGCCGAGGACTGAGGGTTAGAGGATTGAGGACTGAGGATTGAGGATTGAGGATTGGGCATTGGGGATTGAAGATTGAGGACTGGGGATTGAGGATTGAAGATTGAGGATTAAGGATTGAGGATTGAGAATTGAGGATTGAGGATTGATGACTGAGTATTGAGGATTGAAGATTGAGGATTGAGGATTGAGGATTGAGAATTGAGGATTGAAGATTGAGGATTGATGATTGAGGATTGAGGATTGAGGATTGAGGATGGAGGATTGAATAGAGAGGACTGAGTGTTGAGGATTGATTTTTGTGGGTTGAGATTTGATTATTGATTTTTGTGGATTGAGTATTGAACGATGAGAATTCAGGGTATTCTATTGAGTATTGAGTCTTGAGGGTTGATGGTTGAGTAGTTGAGGATTTATGGTTGACGGTTGTGTGTTGAATATTGAGGATTGAGGATTGAGGATTGAGGATTGAGGATTGAGGATTGAGGATTGAAGATTGAGTATTCAGGATTGAAGATTGAGGATTGAGGATTGAGGATTGAGGATTGAGGATTGAAGATTGACGATTGGGAATTGAGGATTGACGATTGAGGATTGAGTATGGACGAATGAGAATTGAGGATTGAGGATTGAAGATTGAGTATTGATGATTGAAGATTGAGGATTGAGGATTGAGGATTGAGGATTGAGGACTGAGGATTGAGGATTGAGGATTGAGGATTGAGCATTGAGGATCGAAGATTGAGGACTGGGGATTGAGGATTGAAGATTGAGGGTTGAGGATTGAGGGTTGAGAATTGAGAATTGAGGATGGGGACTGTGGGTTGAGGATTGAGGTTTGAGGGACGAGGATTGAGCGTTGATGATTGAGGACTGTGGATTGACGATTGAGTATTGAAGATTGAGGATTGATGACTGAGGATTGAGGATTGAGGATTGATGATTGCGGATTGAGGATTGAAGATTGATTATTGAGGATTGAATATTGAGGATTGAGGATTGAGTGTTGAGGATTGAAGATTGAGAATTGAGGATTGAGGATTGAAGATTGAGTATCGGGGACTGAGTGTTGAGGGTTGAGTGATGAGAATTGATGATTGTGGATAGAGATTTAAAGATTGCAGATTGAGTATTGAGTATTGAAAACTGTGAATTGATGATATTCTATTGAGGATTGAGAATTGACAACTGATTGTTGAGGACTTAGGTCTGAAGATTGAGGATTCAGGATTGAGGATTCAGGATTGAGGTTTGAGGACTGAGGATTGAGGATTGGGTATTGCGGATTGAACATTGAGGCTTGAGGATTGAGGATTGAATATTGATGATTGAAGATTGAGGATTGAGGATTGACTATGAGGGCTGAGGGTTGAGGATTGCGGTTTGAGGACTGAGGACTGAGGACTGAGGATTGAGAATTGAGGATTGAGGATGTATAATTGAAGATTGAGGACTGGGTATTGAGGATTGAAAAATGAGGATTGAGGATTGAGGACTGAGGATTGAGGATTGAAGACTGAGGATTGAGGATTGAAGATTGAGGATTGAAGATTGAGGATTGAGGACTGAGCATTGAGGATTGAAGATTGAGGACAGGGATTGAGGATTGAAGATTGAGGATTAAGGATTGAGGATTGGGGATTGGGGATCTAGGATTGGAGATAGATTATTGAGGATTGAAGATTGAGGGTTGAGGATTCAGGATTGAGAATTGATAATTGCGGATGGGGAGTGAGGGTTGAGAATTGAGGTTTGAGGAACGAGCATTGAGGGTTGAGGATTGAGGACAGAGGATTGACGATTGAGTATTGAAGATTGAGGATTGATGACTGACGATTGAGACTTGAGGATTGATGAGTGCGGATTGAGGATTGAAGGTTGAGTATTGAGGATTGAATATTGAGGATTGAGGATTGACAATTGATTGTTGAGGACTGAGGGCTGAAGATTGAGGATTCAGGATTGAGGATTCAGAATTGAGGTTTGAGGACTGAGGATTGAGGATTGAGGATTGAGGATTGAGGATTCAAGATTGAGGATTGGGTATTGAGGATTGAAGAATGAGGATTGAGGATTGAGGATTGAGGATTGAGGACTGATGATTGAGGATTGACGTTTGAGTATTGAGGATTGAAGATTGAGGATTGAAGATTGAGGATTGAGTATTGACGATTGAGAATTGAGGATTGAGGATTGAAGATTGAGTATTGATGATTGAAGATTGAGGACTGAGGATTGAGGATTGATGATTGAGGACTGAGGATTGAGGATTGAGGATTGAGCATTGAGGATTGAAGATTGAGGGTGGGGATTGAGGATTGAAGATTGAGGGTTGATGATTGAGGGTTGAGAATTGAGAATTGAGGATGGGGACTGAGGGTTGAGGACCGAGGTTTGAGGAACGAGGATTCAGGGTTGAGGATTGAGGACTGTGGATTGACGATTGAGTATTGAAGATTGAGGATTGATCACTGAGGATTGAGGATTGAGGATTGATGATTGCGCATTGAGGATTGAAGATTGAGTATTGAGGATTGAATATTGATGATTGAGGATTGAGGGTTGAGGATTGAAGATTGAGAATTGAGGATTGAGGATTGAAGATTGAGGATTGAGGATTGAGTATTGACGATTGAGAATTGAGGATTGAGGATTGAGGATTGAAGATTGAGGATTGAGGATTGAGGATTGATGATTGAAGATTGAGTATTCAGGATTGAAGATTGAGGATTGAGGATTGAGGATTGAAGATTGAGAATTGAGGATTGAGGATTGAAGATTGAGGATTGAGGATTGAGTATTGACGATTGAGTATTGAGGATTGAAGATTGAGGATTGAGGATTGAGGATTGAAGATTGAGGACTGTGTGTTGAGGGTTTAGAGATGAGAATTGATGTTTGTGGATGGAGATTCGAAGATTGAAGATTGAGGATTGAGTATTGAAAACTGAGAACTCAGGATATTCTACTGTGTATTGAGAATTGAGGATTGATGGTTGAGTATTGAGGATTGATGGTTGAGGGTTGTGTGCTGAATATTGAGGATTGGCGGATTGAGTATTGAATATTGGGGACTGAGGACTGGGGATTGAGTATTGAGGATTGAGGATTGAGAATTGAGGATTGAGGATTGAAGATTGAGTATTGATGATTGAAGATTGCGTATTGATTATTGAGGGATGAGGATTCAGGCCGAGGACTGAGGGTTAGAGGATTGAGGACTGAGGATTGAGGATTGAGGATTGGGCATTGGGGATTGAAGATTGAGGACTGGGGATTGAGGATTGAAGATTGAGGATTAAGGATTGAGGATTGAGAATTGAGGATTGAGGATTGATGACTGAGTATTGAGGATTGAAGATTGAGGATTGAGGATTGAGGATTGAGAATTGAGGATTGAAGATTGAGGATTGATGATTGAGGATTGAGGATTGAGGATTGAGGATGGAGGATTGAATAGAGAGGACTGAGTGTTGAGGATTGATTTTTGTGGGTTGAGATTTGATTATTGATTTTTGTGGATTGAGTATTGAACGATGAGAATTCAGGGTATTCTATTGAGTATTGAGTCTTGAGTGTTGATGGGTGAGTAGTTGAGGATTTATGGTTGACGGTTGTGTGTTGAATATTGAGGATTGAGGATTGAGGATTGAGGATTGAGGATTGAGGATTGAGGATTGAAGATTGAGTATTCAGGATTGAAGATTGAGGATTGAGGATTGAGGATTGAGGATTGAGGATTGAAGATTGACGATTGGGAATTGAGGATTGACGATTGAGGATTGAGTATGGACGAATGAGAATTGAGGATTGAGGATTGAAGATTGAGTATTGATGATTGAAGATTGAGGATTGAGGATTGAGGATTGAGGATTGAGGACTGAGGATTGAGGATTGAGGATTGAGGATTGAGCATTGAGGATCGAAGATTGAGGACTGGGGATTGAGGATTGAAGATTGAGGGTTGAGGATTGAGGGTTGAGAATTGAGAATTGAGGATGGGGACTGTGGGTTGAGGATTGAGGTTTGAGGGACGAGGATTGAGCGTTGATGATTGAGGACTGTGGATTGACGATTGAGTATTGAAGATTGAGGATTGATGACTGAGGATTGAGGATTGAGGATTGATGATTGCGGATTGAGGATTGAAGATTGATTATTGAGGATTGAATATTGAGGATTGAGGATTGAGTGTTGAGGATTGAAGATTGAGAATTGAGGATTGAGGATTGAAGATTGAGTATTGGGGACTGAGTGTTGAGGGTTGAGTGATGAGAATTGATGATTGTGGATAGAGATTTAAAGATTGCAGATTGAGTATTGAGTATTGAAAACTGTGAATTGATGATATTCTATTGAGGATTGAGAATTGACAACTGATTGTTGAGGACTTAGGTCTGAAGATTGAGAATTCAGGATTGAGGATTCAGGATTGAGGTTTGAGGACTGAGGATTGAGGATTGGGTATTGCGGATTGAACATTGAGGCTTGAGGATTGAGGATTGAATATTGATGATTGAAGATTGAGGATTGAGGATTGACTATGAGGGCTGAGGGTTGAGGATTGCGGTTTGAGGACTGAGGACTGAGGATTGAGGATTGAGAATTGAGGATTGAGGATGTATAATTGAAGATTGAGGACTGGGTATAGAGGATTGAAAAATGAGGATTGAGGATTGAGGACTGAGGATTGAGGATTGAAGACTGAGGATTGAGGATTGAAGATTGAGGATTGAAGATTGAGGATTGAGGACTGAGCATTGAGGATTGAAGATTGAGGACAGGGATTGAGGATTGAAGATTGAGGATTAAGGATTGAGGATTGGGGATTGGGGATCTAGGATTGGAGATAGATTATTGAGGATTGAAGATTGAGGGTTGAGGATTCAGGATTGAGAATTGATAATTGCGGATGGGGAGTGAGGGTTGAGGATTGAGGTTTGAGGAACGAGCATTGAGGGTTGAGGATTGAGGACAGAGGATTGACGATTGAGTATTGAAGATTGAGGATTGATGACTGACGATTGAGACTTGAGGATTGATGAGTGCGGATTGAGGATTGAAGGTTGAGTATTGAGGATTGAATATTGAGGATTGAGGATTGACAATTGATTGTTGAGGACTGAGGGCTGAAGATTGAGGATTCAGGATTGAGGATTCAGAATTGAGGTTTGAGGACTGAGGATTGAGGATTGAAGATTGATTATTGAGGATTGAATATTGAGGATTGAGGATTGAGGATTGAGGATTGAGGATTGAGGATTGAGGATGAGATCTGAGCGTTGAGGATTGAGGTTTGAGGTCTGAGGACTGAGGATTGAGTATTAAGAATTGAGGATTGAGGATTGAGTATTGAAGATTGAGGATTGAGGATTGAGGATTGAGGATTGAGGATTGAGGATTGAGGATTGAAGATTGAATATTGATGATTGAAGATTGAGGATTGAGGATTGAGGATTGACGATTGAGGACTGAGTATTGAGGATTGAGAATTGAGGATTGAGGATTGAGGATTGAAGATTCAGTATTGAGGATTGAAGATTGGGTATTGAGAATTGAGGATTGAGGATTGACTATGAGGGCTGAGGGTTGAGGATTGCGGTTTGAGGACTGAGGACTGAGGGTTGAGGATTGAGAATTGAGGATTGAGGGTTTAGGATTGAAGATTGAGGACTGCGTATTGAGGATTGAAGAATGAGGATTGAGGATTGAGTCTGAGTATTGAGGATTGAAGATTGAGGATTGAGGATTGAGGATTGAACATTGAGGACTGAGTGTTGAGGGTTGAGTGATGAGAATTGATGTTTGTGGATAGAGATTTGAAGATTGCACATCGAGTATTGTGTATCGAAAACTGTGAATTGAGGATATTCTATTGAGGATTGAGGATTGTCACCTGATTGTTGAGGACTGAGGGCTGAAGGTTGAGAATTCAGGATTGAGGATTCAGAATTGAGGTTTGCGGTCTGAGGATTGAGGAATGAGGATTGAGGATTGAGGATTGAGGATTGAGGATTGAGGATTGAAGATTGAGTATTGAGGATTGAATATTGAGGATTGTGGATTGAGGATTGAGGATTGAGGATTGAAGATTAAGGATTGGGGATTGAGGATTGACGATTGAGGATTGAGTATTGAGGATTAATAATTGAGGATTGAGGATTGAGGATTGAAGATTCAGTATTGAGGATTGAAGATTGAGGATTGAGGATTGAGGATTGAGGATTGAGGATTGACTATGAGGGCTGAGGGTTGAGGATTGAGGTTTGAGGACTGAGGACTGAGGATTGAGGATTGAGAATTGAGGATCGAGGATTGAGGATTGAGGATTGAAGATTGAGGATTGGGGATTGAAGATTGAGTATTGAGGATTGAGGATTGAGGATTGAGGATTGAGGATTGAGGATTGCGGATTGAGGATTGAAGATTGAGTATTGAGGATTGAATATTGAGGATTGTGGATTGAGGATTGAGGATTGAGGATTGAAAATTAAGGATTGGGGATTGAGGATTGACGATTGAGGATTGAGTATTGAGGATTAAGGATTGAGGATTGAGGATTGAGGATTGAAGATTGAGGATTGGGGTCTGAGAGCTGAGGGTTGAGTGATGAGAATTGATGTTTGTGGATAGAGATCTAAAGATTGCAGATTGAGTATTGAGTATTGAAAACTGTGAATTGCTGATATTCTATTGAGGATTGAGAATTGACAACTGATTGTTGAGGACTTAGGTCTGAAGATTGAGGATTCAGGATTGAGGATTCAGGATTGAGGTTTGAGGACTGAGGATCGAGGATTGGGTATTGCGGATTGAGCATTGAGGATTGAGGATTGAGGATTGAGGACTGAGGGTTGAGGGCTGAAGATTGAATATTGATGATTGAAGATTGAGGATTGACGATTGAGGGCTGTGGATTGAGGACGAGGACTGAGGGTTGAGTATTGATGTTTGAGGTCTGAGGATTGAGGATTGAGGATTGAGAATTGAGGATTGAGGATTGAGGATTCAAGATTGAGGATTGGGTATTGAGGATTGAAGAATGAGGATTGAGAATTGAGGATTGAGGATTGAGGACTGATGATTGAGGATTGACGTTTGAGTATTGAGGATTGAAGATTGAGGATTGAAGATTCAGGATTGAGTATTGACGATTGAGAATTGAGGACTGAGGATTGAAGATTGAGTATTGATGATTGAAGATTGAGGACTGAGGATTGAGGATTGATGATTGAGGACTGAGGATTGTGGATTGAGGATTGAGCATTGAGGATTGAAGACTGAGGATGGGGATTGAGGATTGAAGATTGAGGGTTGATGATTGAGGGTTGAGAATTGAGAATTGAGGATGGGGACTGAGGGTTGAGGACCGAGGTTTGAGGAACGAGGATTCAGGGTTGAGGATTGAGGACTGTGGATTGACGATTGAGTATTGAAGATTGAGGATTGATCACTGAGGATTGAGGATTGAGGATTGATGATTGCGCATTGAGGATTGAAGATTGAGTATTGAGGATTGAATATTGATGATTGAGGATTGAGGGTTGAGGATTGAAGATTGAGAATTGAGGATTGAGGATTGAAGATTGAGGATTGAGGATTGAGTATTGACGATTGAGAATTGAGGATTGAGGATTGAGGATTGAAGATTGAGGATTGAGGATTGAGGATTGAGGATTGAAGATTGAGTATTCAGGATTGAAGATTGAGGATTGAGGATTGAGGATTGAGGATTGAGGATTGAAGATTGACGATTGGGGATTGAGGATTGAGGATTGAAGATTGAGAATTGAGGATTGAGGATTGAAGATTGAGGATTGAGGATTGAGTATTGACGATTGAGTATTGAGGATTGAAGATTGAGGATTGAGGATTGAGGATTGAAGATTGAGGACTGTGTGTTGAGGGTTTAGAGATGAGAATTGATGTTTGTGGATGGAGATTCGAAGATTGAAGATTGAGGATTGAGTATTGAAAACTGAGAACTCAGGATATTCTACTGTGTATTGAGAATTGAGGATTGATGGTTGAGTATTGAGGATTGATGGTTGAGGGTTGTGTGCTGAATATTGAGGATTGGCGGATTGAGTATTGAAGATTGGGGACTGAGGACTGGGGATTGAGTATTGAGGATTGAGGATTGAGAATTGAGGATTGAGGATTGAAGATTGAGTATTGATGATTGAAGATTGCGTATTGATTATTGAGGGATGAGGATTCAGGCCGAGGACTGAGGGTAGGAGGATTGAGGACTGAGGATTGAGGATTGAGGATTGGGCATTGGGGATTGAAGATTGAGGACTGGGGATTGAGGATTGAAGATTGAGGATTAAGGATTGAGGATTGAGAATTGAGGATTGAGGATTGATGACTGAGTATTGAGGATTGAAGATTGAGGATTGAGGATTGAGGATTGAGAATTGAGGATTGAAGATTGAGGATTGATGATTGAGGATTGAGGATTGAGGATTGAGGATGGAGGATTGAATAGAGAGGACTGAGTGTTGAGGATTGATTTTTGTGGGTTGAGATTTGATTATTGATTTTTGTGGATTGAGTATTGAACGATGAGAATTCAGGGTATTCTATTGAGTATTGAGTCTTGAGGGTTGATGGTTAAGTAGTTGAGGATTTATGGTTGACGGTTGTGTGTTGAATATTGAGGATTGAGGATTGAGGATTGAGGATTGAGGATTGAGGATTGAGGATTGAAGATTGAGTATTCAGGATTGAAGATTGAGGATTGAGGATTGAGGATTGAGGATTGAGGATTGAAGATTGACGATTGGGAATTGAGGATTGACGATTGAGGATTGAGTATGGACGAATGAGAATTGAGGATTGAGGATTGAAGATTGAGTATTGATGATTGAAGATTGAGGATTGAGGATTGAGGATTGAGGATTGAGGACTGAGGATTGAGGATTGAGGATTGAGGATTGAGCATTGAGGATCGAAGATTGAGGACTGGGGATTGAGGATTGAAGATTGAGGGTTGAGGATTGAGGGTTGAGAATTGAGAATTGAGGATGGGGACTGTGGGTTGAGGATTGAGGTTTGAGGGACGAGGATTGAGCGTTGATGATTGAGGACTGTGGATTGACGATTGAGTATTGAAGATTGAGGACTGATGACTGAGGATTGAGGATTGAGGATTGATGATTGCGGATTGAGGATTGAAGATTGATTATTGAGGATTGAATATTGAGGATTGAGGATTGAGTGTTGAGGATTGAAGATTGAGAATTGAGGATTGAGGATTGAAGATTGAGTATTGGGGACTGAGTGTTGAGGGTTGAGTGATGAGAATTGATGATTGTGGATAGAGATTTAAAGATTGCAGATTGAGTATTGAGTATTGAAAACTGTGAATTGATGATATTCTATTGAGGATTGAGAATTGACAACTGATTGTTGAGGACTTAGGTCTGAAGATTGAGGATTCAGGATTGAGGATTCAGGATTGAGGTTTGAGGACTGAGGATTGAGGATTGGGTATTGCGGATTGAACATTGAGGATTGAGGATTGAGGATTGAATATTGATGATTGAAGATTGAGGATTGAGGATTGACTATGAGGGCTGAGGGTTGAGGATTGCGGTTTGAGGACTGAGGACTGAGGATTGAGGATTGAGAATTGAGGATTGAGGATGTATAATTGAAGATTGAGGACTGGGTATTGAGGATTGAAAAATGAGGATTGAGGATTGAGGACTGAGGATTGAGGATTGAAGACTGAGGATTGAGGATTGAAGATTGAGGATTGAAGATTGAGGATTGAGGACTGAGCATTGAGGATTGAAGATTGAGGACAGGGATTGAGGATTGAAGATTGAGGATTAAGGATTGAGGATTGGGGATTGGGGATCTAGGATTGGAGATAGATTATTGAGGATTGAAGATTGAGGGTTGAGGATTCAGGATTGAGAATTGATAATTGCGGATGGGGAGTGAGGGTTGAGGATTGAGGTTTGAGGAACGAGCATTGAGGGTTGAGGATTGAGGACAGAGGATTGACGATTGAGTATTGAAGATTGAGGATTGATGACTGACGATTGAGACTTGAGGATTGATGAGTGCGGATTGAGGATTGAAGGTTGAGTATTGAGGATTGAATATTGAGGATTGAGGATTGACAATTGATTGTTGAGGACTGAGGGCTGAAGATTGAGGATTCAGGATTGAGGATTCAGAATTGAGGTTTGAGGACTGAGGATTGAGGATTGAAGATTGATTATTGAGGATTGAATATTGAGGATTGAGGATTGAGGATTGAGGATTGAGGATTGAGGATGAGATCTGAGCGTTGAGGATTGAGGTTTGAGGTCTGAGGACTGATGATTGAGTATTAAGAATTGAGGATTGAGGATTGAGTATTGAAGATTGAGGATTGGGTATTGAGGATTGAAGGATGAGGCTTGAGGATTGAGGATTGAGGATTGAGGATTGAAGATTGAGTGTTGAGGTTTGAAGACTGACGATTGAGGGTTGAGGATTGAGGATTGAGGATTGAGGATTGAGGATTGATGATTGAGTATTGAGGATTCAAGATTGAGGATTGAGCATAGAGGATTGAGTATTGAGGATTGAGGATTGAAGATTGAGGATTGGGGACTGAGTGTTGAGGGTTGAGTGATGAGAATTGATGATTCTGGATAAAGATTTAAAGATTGCAGATTGAGTATTGAGTATTGAAAACTGTGAATTGATGATATTCTATTGAGGATTGAGAATTGACAACTGATTGTTGAGGACTTAGGTCTGAAGATTGAGGTTTCAGGATTGAGGATTCAGGATTGTGGTTTGAGGACTGAGGATTGATGTTTGAGGATTGAGGACTGAGGATTGAGGGTTGAGGATTGAAGATTGAGGATTGAGGATTGAGGATTGAACATTGAGGATTGAGGATTGAGGATTGAGGATTGAGGATTGAGGATTGAGGATTGAGGATTGTGGATTGAGAATTGAGGATTGAGGATTGAAGATTAAGGAGTGGGGATTGAGGATTGAGGATTGAGGATTGAGGACTGAGCATTGAGGATTGAAGATTGAGGACAGGGATTGAGGATTGAAGATTGAGGATTAAGGATTGAGGATTGGGGATTGGGGATCTAGGATTGGAGATTGATTATTGAGGATTGAAGATTGAGGGTTGAGGATTCAGGATTGAGAATTGAGAATTGAGAATGGGGACTGAGGGTTGAGGATTGAGGTTTGAGGAACGAGGATTGAGGATTGAGGGTTGAGGTCAGAGGATTGACGATTGAGTATTGAAGATTGAGGATTGATGACTGACGATTGAGGATTGAGGGTTGAGGTCAGAGGATTGACGATTGAGTATTGAAGATTGAGGATTGATGACTGACGATTGAGAATTGAGGATTGATGATTGCGGATTGAGGATTGAAGGTTGAGTATTGAGGATTGAATATTGAGGATTGAGGATTGACAATTGATTGTTGAGGACTGAGGGCTGAAGATTGAGGATTCAGGATTGAGGATTCAGAATTGAGGTTTGAGGACTGAGGATTGAGGATTGAAGATTGATTATTGAGGATTGAATATTGAGGATTGAGGATTGAGAATTGAGGATTGAGGATTGAGGTTTGAGGATTGTGGATGAGAGCTGAGCGTTGAGGATTGAGGTTTGAGGACTGAGGACTGAGGATTGAGTAATGAGAATTGAGGATTGAGGATTGAGTATTGAAGATTGAGGATTGGGTATTGAGGATTGAAGGATGAGGCTTGAGGATTGAGGATTGAGGATTGAGGATTGAAGATTGAGTATTGAGGTTTGATGACAGACGATTGAGGGTTGAGGATTGAGGATTGAGGATTGAGGATTGATGATTGAGTATTGAGGATTGAAGATTGAGGATTGAGGATTGAGGATTGAGTATTGAGGATTAAGGACTGAAGATTGAGGATTGGGGACTGTGTGTTGAGGGTTGAGTGATGAGAATTGATGATTGTGGATAGAGATTTAAAGATTGCAGATTGAGTATTGAGTATTGAAAACTGTGAATTGATGATATTCTATTGAGGATTGAGAATTGACAACTGATTGTTGAGGACTTAGGTCTGAAGATTGAGGATTCAGGATTGAGGATTCAGGATTGAGGTTTGAGGACTGAGGATTGAGGATTGGGTATTGCGGATTGAACATTGAGGATTGAGGATTGAGGATTGAGGACTGATGATTGAGGACTGAAGGTTGAATATTGATGATTGAAGATTGAGGATCGAGGATTGAATATTGAGGATTGTGGATTGAGGATTGAGGATTGAGGATTGAAGATTAAGGATTGGGGATTGAGGATTGACGTTTGAGGATTGAGTATTGAGGATTAATAATTGAGGATTGAGGATTGAGGATTGAAGATTCAGTATTGAGGATTGAAGATTGAGGATTGAGGATTGAGGATTGAGGATTGAGGATTGACTATGAGGGCTGAGGGTTGAGGATTGAGGTTTGAGTACTGAGGACTGAGGATTGAGGATTGAGAATTGAGGATTGAGGATTGAGGATTGAGGATTGAAGATTGAGGATTGGGGATTGAAGATTGAGTATTGAGGATTCAAGATTGAGGATTGAGGATTGAGGATTGAGGATTGAGGATTGAGGATTGAGGATTGCGGATTGCGGATTGAAGATTGAGTATTGAGGATTGAAGATTGAGGATTGAGGATTGAGGATTGAGGATTGAGTATGAGGACTGAGGATTGACGATTGAAGATTGAGTATTGAGGATTGAAGGTTGAGGATTGAGCATTGAGGATTGAAGATTGAGTAATGAGGATTGAAGATTGATGATTGAGTGTTGAGGATTGAAGATTGAGGATTGAGGATTGAGGATTGAGGATTGAGGATTGAGGATTGAAGATTGAGGATTGGGGATTGAAGATTGAGTGTTTAGGATTCAAGGTTGAGGATTGAGGATTGAGGATTGAGGATTGAGGATTGAGGATTGCGTGTTTAGGATTGAAGATTGGGTATTGAGGATTGAATATTGAGGATTGTGGATTGAGGATTGAGGATTGAGGATTGAAAATTAAGGATTGGGTATTGAGGATTGAAGGTTGAGGATTGAGCATTGAGGATTGAAGATTGAGTAATGAGGATTTAAGATTGATGATTGAGTGCTGAGGATTGAAGATTGAGGATTGAGGATAGAATAATGAGGACTGAGGATTGAGGATTGAGGATTGAGGATTGAAGATTGAGTATTGAGGATTGAAGATTGAGGATTGAGGATTGAGGATTGAACATTGAGGACTGAGTCTTGAGGGTTGAGTGATGAGAATTGATGTTTGTGGATAGAGATTTGAAGGTTGCAGATTGAGTATTGTGTATCGAAAGCTGCGAATTGAGGATATTCTATTGCGGATTGAGGATTGTCACCTGATTGTTGAGGACTAAAGGCTGAAGATTGAGGATTCAGTATTGAGGATTCAGAATTCAGGTTTGAGGTCTGAGGATTGCGGATTGAGGATTGAAGATTGGGTATTGAGGATTGAATATTGAGGATTGTGGATTGAGGAATGAGGATTGAGGATTGAAAATTAAGGATTGGGTATTGAGGATTGACGATTGAGGTTTGAGTATTGAGGATTAAGCATTGAGGATTGAGGATTGAGGATTGAGGATTGAAGATTGAGGATTGAGGATTGAGGATTGAACATTGAGGATTGAGGACTGAGGATTGAAGATTGAGGATTGAGGACGAGGTCTGGCGGTTGAGGATTGAGGTTTGTGGATTGAGGATTCAGGATTGAGGACTGAGGATTGAGGATGGAGGACTGAGCATTGAGGATTGAAGATTGAGGACAGGGATTGAGGATTGAAGATTGAGGATTAAGGATTGAGGATTGGGGATTGGGGATCTAGGATTGGAGATTGATTATTGAGGATTGAAGATTGAGGGTTGAGGATTCAGGATTGAGAATTGAGAATTGAGGATGGGGACTGAGGGTTGAGGATTGAGGTTTGAGGAACGAGGATTGAGGATTGAGGATTGAGGACAGAGGATTGACGATTGAGTATTGAAGATTGAGGATTGATGACTGACGATTGAGAATTGAGGATTGATGATTGCGGATTGAGGATTGAAGGTTGAGTATTGAGGATTGAATATTGAGGATTGAGGATTGAATATTGAGTATTGAGGATTGACAATTGATTGTTGAGGACTGAGGGCTGAAGATTGAGGATTCAAGATTGAGGATTCAGAATTGAGGTTTGAGGACTGAGGATTGAGGATTGAAGATTGATTATTGAGGATTGAATATTGAGGATTGAGGATTGAGGATTGAGGATTGAGGATTGAGGATTGAGGATGAGAGCTGAGCGTTGAGGATTGAGGTTTGAGGACTGAGGACTGACGATTGAGTATTGAGAATTGAGGATTGAGGATTGAGTATTGAAGATTGAGGATTGGGCATTGAGGATTGAAGAATGAGGCTTGAGGATTGAGGATTGAGGATTGAGGATTGAAGATTGAGTATTGAGGTTTGATGACTGACGATTGAGTGTTGAGGATTGAGGATTGAGGATTGAGGATTGAGGATTGATGATTGAGTATTGAGGATTGAAGATTGAGGTTTGAGGATTGAGGATTGAGTATTGAGGATTGAGGATTGAGTATTGAGGATTGAAGATTGAGGATTGAGGATTGAGGATTGAACATTGAGGACTGAGTGTTGAGGGTTGAGTGATGAGAATTGATGTTTGTGGATAGAGATTTGAAGATTGCACATTGAGTATTGTGTACCGAAAACTGCGAATTGAGGATATTCTATTGAGGATTGAGGATTGTCACCTGATTGTTGAGGTCTGAGGGCTGAAGATTGAGAATTCAGGATTGAGGATTCAGAATTGAGGTTTGAGGTCTGAGGATTGAGGAGTGAGGATTGAGAATTGAGGATTGAGGATTGAGGACTCAAGATTGAGGATTGGTTATTGAGGATTGAAGAATGAGGATTGAGTATTGAGGATTGAGGAATGAGGATTGAGGATTGATGATTGAGGATTGAGGATTGAGGATTGAAGATTGAGTATTGAGGATTGAATATTGAGGATTGTGGATTGAGGATTGAGGATTGAAGATTAAGGATTGGGGATTGAGGATTGACGATTGAGGATTGAGCATTGGTGATTAATAATTGAGGATTGAGGATTGAGGATTGAAGATTCAGTATTGAGGATTGAAGATTGAGGATTGAGGATTGAGGATTGACTATGAGGGCTGAGGGTTGAGGATTGAGGTTTGAGGACTGAGGACTGAGGATTGAGGATTGAGAATTGAGGATTGAGGATTTAGGATTGAAGATTGAGGACTGGGTACTGAGGATTGAAGAATGAGGATTGAGGATTGAGGATTGAGGATTGAGGATTGAAGATTGAGGATTGAGGATTGAGGATTGAGGATTGAAGATTGAGTATTGCGGATTGAAGATTGAGGATTGGGGATTGAGGATTGAGGATTGAGGATTGAGGATTGAAGATTGAGAATTGGGGACTGAGTGTTGAGGGTTGAGTGATGAGGATTGATGTTTGTGGATAGAGATTTCAAGATTGCAGATTGAGTATTGCGTATGGAAAGCTCTGAACTGAGGATATTCTATTGAGGATTGCGGATTGACAACTGATTGTTGAGGACTGAGGGCTGAAGATTGAGGTTTCAGGATTGAGGTTTCAGGATTGTGGTTTGAGGACTGAGGATTAAATGTTTGAGGATTGATGATTGAGGATTGAGGCTTGAGGACTGAGGATTGAGGGTTGAGGATTGAGGATTGAGGATTGAGGATTGAAGATTGAGGATTGAGGACGAGGTCTGGCGGTTGAGGATTGAGGTTTGTGGATTGAGGATTGAGGATTGAGGACTGAGGATTGAGGATGGAGGACTGAGCATTGAGGATTGAAGATTGAGGACAGGGATTGAGGATTGAAGATTGAGGATTAAGGATTGAGGATTGGGGATTGGGGATCTAGGATTGGAGATTGATTATTGAGGATTGAAGATTGAGGGTTGAGGATTCAGGATTGAGAATTGAGAATTGAGGATGGGGACTGAGGGTTGAGGATTGAGGTTTGAGGAACGAGGATTGAGGATTGAGGATTGAGGACAGAGGATTGACGATTGAGTATTGAAGATTGAGGATTGATGACTGACGATTGAGAATTGAGGATTGATGATTGCGGATTGAGGATTGAAGGTTGAGTATTGAGGATTGAATATTGAGGATTGAGGATTGAATATTGAGTATTGAGGATTGACAATTGATTGTTGAGGACTGAAGGCTGAAGATTGAGGATTCAAGATTGAGGATTCAGAATTGAGGTTTGAGGACTGAGGATTGAGGATTGAAGATTGATTATTGAGGATTGAATATTGAGGATTGAGGATTGAGGATTGAGGATTGAGGATTGAGGATGAGAGCTGAGCGTTGAGGATTGAGGTTTGAGGACTGAGGATTGAGGATTGAAGATTGATTATTGAGGATTGAATATTGAGGATTGAAGGTTGAGGATTCAAGATTGAGGATTGGGTATTGAGGATTGAAGAATGAGGATTGAGAATTGAGGATTGAGGATTGAAGATTGAGTATTGAGGATTGACGGTTGAGGATTGAGAATTGAGGTTTGAGGATTGACGATGAGGGCTGAGGGTTGAGGATTGAGGATTGAGGACTGAGGACTGAGGATTGAGTGTTGAGGATTGAGGGTTGAGGATTGAGGATTGAGGATTGAGGATTGAGGATGAGGGCTGAGGTTTGAGGTTTGAGGTTTGAGTGTTGAATCGTGAGAATTCAGGATATTCTATTGAGTATTGTGGATTGAGGACTGAGGATTGAGGATTGAGGATTGAGGATGAGAGCTGAGCGTTGAGGACTGATGTTTGAGGACTGTGGACTGAGGATTGAGGATTGAGAATTGAGGATTGAGGATTGAGTATTGAAGATTGAGAATTGAGGATTGAAAGTTGAGGATTGAGGAATGAGGATTGAGGATTGAGGATTAGGGCTGAGGGTTGATGGTTGAGGTTTTAGGACTGAGGACTGAGGATTGAGGATTGAGAATTGAGGATTTAGGACTGAGGGTTGAAGATTGAGGATTGGGTATTGAGGACTGAAGAATGAGGACTGAGGATTGAGGTTTGAGGATTGAAGATTGAGGATTGGGGATTGTGGATTGAGGATTGAGGATTGAAGATTCAGGATTGGGGACTGAGTGTTGAGGGTTGAGTGATGAGAATTGATGTTTGTGGATAGAGATTTGAAGATTGCAGATTGAGTATTGCGTATGGAAAGCTCTGAACTGAGGAGATTCTATTGAGGATTGAGGATTGACAACTGATTGTTGAGGACTGAGGGATGAAGATTGAGGTTTCAGGATTGAGGATTCAGGATTGTGGTTTGAGGACTGAGGATTGAGGTTTGAGGATTGAGGACTGAGGATTGAGGGTTGAGGATTGAGGATTGAGGATTGACGCTTGAGGATTGATGGTTGAGGATGGAGGATTGAAGAGAGAGGACTGAGTGTTGAGGGTTGAGTGTTGAGAATTGATGTTTGAGGATTGAGATTTGATTATTGAATATTGTGGATTGAGTATTGAACCATGAGGATTCAGGATTTTCTATTGAGTATTGAGAATTGAGTATTGATGGTTGAGTATTTAGGATTGATGGTTGAGGGTTGTGTGTTGAATATTGAGGATTGGGGATTGAGGATTGAGGACTGAAGATTGAGGATTGAAGATTTAGTATTGACGATTGAAGACTGAGGATTGAGGATTGAGTGTTGAGGATTGAGGACGAGGACTGACGGTTGAGGATTGATGTTTGAGGTCTGAGGATTTCAGGATTGAGGATTGTGAATTGAGGATTTAGGATTGAGGATTGAAGATTGAGGATTGGGTATTGAGGATTGAAGAATGAGGATTGAGGATTGAGGATTGAGGATTGAAGATTGAGGATTCGGGATTGTGGATTGGGGATTGAGGATTGAAGATTGAGGATTCGGGACTGAGTGTTGAGGGTTGAGTGATGAGAATTGATGTTTGTGGATAGAGATTTGAAGATTGCAGATTGAGTATTGCGTATGGAAAACTCTGAACTGAGGAGATTCTATTGAGGATTGAGGATTGACAACTGATTGTTGAGGACTGAGGGCTGAAGATTGAGGATTCAGGATTGAGGATTCGGAATTGAGGTTTGAGGACTGAGGATTGAGGGTTGAGGATTGAGGATTGAGGATTGATGATTGAGGATTGAAGTTTGAAGTTTGCGTATTGATGATTGAAGATTGCGGATTGATTATTAAGGGTTGAGGACTGAGGGCGAGGACTGAGGGTTGAGGATTGAGGACTGAGGGTTGAGGATTGAGGATTGAGCATTGAGGATTGTAGATTGAGGACTAGGGATTGAGGATTGAAGATTGAGGATTAAGGATTGAGGATTGGGGATTGGGGATCTAGGATTGGAGATTGATTATTGAGGATTGAAGATTGAGGGTTGAGGATTGAGGATCGAGAATTGGGAATTGAAGATTGAGGATTGAGGATTGAGGATTGAGGATTGAGGATTGAAGATTGAGGATTGGGGATTGAGGATTGTCGATTGAGGATTGAGTATTGAGGATTGAGAATTGAGGATTGAGGATTGAAGATTGAGTATTGAGGATTGACGGTTGAGGATTGAGAATTGTGGTTTGAGGATTGACGATGAGGGCTGAAGGTTGACGATTGAGGATTGAGGACTGAGGACTGAGGATTGAGTGTTGAGGACTGAGGGTTGAGGATTGAGGATTGAGGATTGAGGATTGAGGATGAGGGCTGAGGTTTGAGGTTTGAGGTTTGAGTGTTGAATCGTGAGTATTCAGGATATTCTATTGAGTATTGTGGATTGAGGACAGAGGATTGAGGATTGAGGATTGAGGATGAGAGCTGAGCGTTGAGGACTGAGGTTTGAGGACTGTGGACTGAGGATTGAGGATTGAGAATTGAGGATTGAGGATTGAGTATTGAAGATTGAGAATTGAGGATTGAAAGTTGAGGATTGAGGAATGAGGATTGAGGATTGAGGATTGAGGATGAGGGCTGAGGGTTGATGGTTGAGGTTTTAGGACTGAGGACTGAGGATTGAGGATTGAGAATTGAGGATTTAGGACTGAGGGTTGAAGATTGAGGATTGGGTATTGAGGACTGAAGAATGAGGACTGAGGATTGAGGTTTGAGGATTGAAGATTGAGGATTGGGTATTGTGGATTGAGGATTGAGGATTGAAGATTCAGGATTGGGGACTGAGTGTTGAGGGTTGAGTGATGAGAATTGATGTTTGTGGATAGAGATTTGAAGATTGCAGATTGAGTATTGCGTATGGAAAGCTCTGAACTGAGGAGATTCTATTGAGGATTGAGGATTGACAACTGATTGTTGAGGACTGAGGGATGAAGATTGAGGTTTCAGGATTGAGGATTCAGGATTGTGGTTTGAGGACTGAGGATTGAGGTTTGAGGATTGACGATTGAGGATTGTGGATTGAGGATTGAAGATTGAAGATTGTGTATTGAGGATTAAAGATTGAGGAATGAGGATTGAGGATTGAGTATTGAGGATTGATGATTGAGGATTGAAGATTCAGTATTGAGGATTGAATATTGAGAATTGAGGATTGAGGATTGAACATTGAGGACTGAGTGTTGAGGTTTGAGTGATGGGAATTGATCTTTGTGGATAGAGATTTGAAGATTGCATATTGAGTATTAAGTATTGAAAACTGTGAATTGAGGATTTTCTATTCAGGATTGAGGATTGACAACTGATTGTTGAGGACTGAGGGCTGAAGATTGAGGATTCAGGATTGAGGATTCAGTATTGAGGATTGAATATTGAGAATTGAGGATTGAGGATTGAACATTGAGGACTGAGTGTTGAGGTTTGAGTGATGGGAATTGATCTTTGTGGATAGAGATTTGAAGATTGCATATTGAGTATTAAGTATTGAAAACTGTGAATTGAGGATTTTCTATTCAGGATTGAGGATTGACAACTGATTGTTGAGGACTGAGGGCTGAAGATTGAGGATTCAGGATTGAGGATTCAGAATTGAGGTTTGAGGACAGAGCATTGAGGATTGATGACTGAGTATTGAGAATTGAAGATTGAAGATAGAGGATTGAGGATTGAAGATTGAAGATTGAGGATTGAGGATTGAGGATTGATGGCTGAGTATTGGGGATTGAAGTTTGAGTGTTGTGTGTTGAATATTGAGGATTGAGGATTTCAGGATTGAGGATTGAGGATTGAAGGTTGAGTATTGAGGGTTGAAGATTGAGGATTGCGGATTGAGGATTGAGGATTGAGGATTGAGGATTGAAGATTGAAGATTGAGTTTTGAGGATTGAAGATTGAGGATTGAGGATTGAGGATTGAGGATTGAGGATTGAAGATTGATGATAGAGGATTGAGGATTGAGGTTTGACGATTGAGGATTGAGGATTGAGGATTGAAGATTGAGGACTGTGTGTTGAGGGTTGAGTGATGAGAATTGATGTTTGTGGATTGAGATTTGAAAATTGAAGATTGGGGATTTAGTATTGAAAACTGAGGATGCAGGATATTCTGTTGAGTATTGAGAATTGAGCATTGATGGTCCAGGTCTGAGGATTGAAGATTGAGGATTCAGGATTGAGGATTCAGAATTGAGGTTTGAGGACTGAGGATTGAGGATTGAAGATTGAGTATTGAGAATTGAAGATAGAAGATTAAGGATTGAGGATTAAGGTTTGAGGATTGAGGATGAGGGCTGAGGGCTGAGGATTGATGTTTGAGGACTGAGGACTGAGGATTGAGGATTGAGGATTGAGAATTGAGGATTGAGGATTGAGGTTTGAAGATTGAGGATTGGGTATAGAGGATTGAAGAATGAGGATTGAAGATTGAAGATTGAGGATTGAGGATTGAGGATTGTGGATTGAGGATTGAGGACTGAGGGTTGAGGATTGAGAATTGAGGATTGAGGATTGAGGATTGAAGATTGAGGATTGGGTATTGAAGATTGAAGAATGAGGATTGAGGATTGAGGATTGGGGATTGAGTATTGAATATTGAGTGTTGAGGATTGAAGTCTGACGACTGAGTATTGATGATTGAGGATTGAGGATTGAGGACTGTGGATTGAAGATTGAGTATTGAGGATTGAAGATTGAGGATTGAGGATTGAGGATTGAGGATTGAGGATTGAGGCCGTGGTCTGAGGGTTGAGTATTGATGTTTGATGTCTGACGATTGAGGATTGAGGATTGAGGATTGAGAATTGAGGATCGAGGATTGAGGATTGAGTACTGAAGATTGAGTGTTGAGGATTGAAGACTGACGATTGAGTATTGAGGATTGAGCATTGAGGATTGAGGATTGAGGATTGAAGATTGAGTATTGAGGATTGAAGACTGATGGTTGAGTATTGAGAATTCAGGATTGATGGTTGAGCATTGAGGATTGAATGTTGAGGGTTGTGTGTTGAATGTTGAGGATTGAGGATTTCAGGATTGAGGATTTAGGATTGAAGATTGAGTACTGAGGATTGAAGATTGCGGATTGCGGATTGAGGATTGAGGATTGAGGACTGAGGATTGAGGATTGAGGATTGAGCATTGAGGATTTAAGATTGAGGACTGGGGATTGAGGATTGAAGATTGAGGATTAAGGATTGAGGATTGGGGATTGGGGATCTAGGATTGGAGATTGATTATTGAGGATTGAAGATTGAGGATTGAGGATTGAGGATTGAGAATTGAGAATTGAGGATGAGGACTGAGGGTTGAGGATTGAGGATTGAAAATTGAGGATTGAGGATTGAGGAATGAGGATTGAGGATTGAGGATTGAGGATGAAGGCTGATGGTTGAGGATTGATGTTTGAGGACTGAAGACTGCGAATTGAGGATTGAGAATTGAGGATTGAGGATTGAGGATTGAAGATTGAGGATTGGGGATTGAGGATTGAAGATTGAGTGTTGAGGATTGAAGATTGAGGATTGAGGATTGAAGATTGAGTGTTGAGGGTTGAAGACTGACGGTTGAGTGTTGAGACTTGAGGATTGATGGTTGAGTATTGAGGATTGAAGCTTGAGGGTTGTGTGTTGAATATTGAGGATTGAGGATTTCAGGATTGAGGATTAAGGATTGAGGATTGAGTATTGAGGATTGAAGATTGAGGATTGCGGATTGAGGATTGAGGATTGAGGATTGAAGATTGAGGATTGGGTATTGAGGATTGAAGGATGAGGATTGGGGATTGAGGATTGGGGATTGAGGATTGTTGATTGAGTGTTGAGGATTGAAGACTGACGATTGAGTATTGAGGATTGAGGATTGAGGATTGAGGTTTGAGGACTGAAGATTGAGGATTGAAGATTGAGGATTGATGGTTGAGTATTGGGGATTGAAGTTTGTGTGTTGTGTGTTGAATATTGAGGATTGAGGATTTCAGGATTGATGATTGAGGATTGAAAGTTGAGTATTGAGGGTTGAAGATTGAGGATTGCGGATTGAGGATTGAGGATTGAGGATTGAAGATTGAGGATTGAAGATTGAGGATTGATGGTTGAGTATTGGGGATTGAAGTTTGAAGATAGAGGATTGAGGATTGAAGATTGAAGATTGAGGATTGAGGATTGAGGATTGATGGCTGAGTATTGGGGATTGAAGTTTGAGTGTTGTGTGTTGAATATTGAGGATTGAGGATTTCAGGATTGAGGATTGAGGATTGAAGGTTGAGTATTGAGGGTTGAAGATTGAGGATTGCGGATTGAGGATTGAGGATTGAGGATTGAGGATTGAAGATTGAAGATTGAGTTTTGAGGATTGAAGATTGAGGATTGAGGATTGAGGATTGAGGATTGAGGATTGAAGATTGATGATAGAGGATTGAGGATTGAGGTTTGACGATTGAGGATTGAGGATTGAGGATTGAAGATTGAGGACTGTGTGTTGAGGGTTGAGTGATGAGAATTGATGTTTGTGGATTGAGATTTGAAAATTGAAGATTGGGGATTTAGTATTGAAAACTGAGGATGCAGGATATTCTGTTGAGTATTGAGAATTGAGCATTGATGGTCCAGGTCTGAGGATTGAAGATTGAGGATTCAGGATTGAGGATTCAGAATTGAGGTTTGAGGACTGAGGATTGAGGATTGAAGATTGAGTATTGAGAATTGAAGATAGAAGATTAAGGATTGAGGATTAAGGTTTGAGGATTGAGGATGAGGGCTGAGGGCTGAGGATTGATGTTTGAGGACTGAGGACTGAGGATTGAGGATTGAGGATTGAGAATTGAGGATTGAGGATTGAGGTTTGAAGATTGAGGATTGGGTATAGAGGATTGAAGAATGAGGATTGAAGATTGAAGATTGAGGATTGAGGATTGAGGATTGTGGATTGAGGATTGAGGACTGAGGGTTGAGGATTGAGAATTGAGGATTGAGGATTGAGGATTGAAGATTGAGGATTGGGTATTGAAGATTGAAGAATGAGGATTGAGGATTGAGGATTGGGGATTGAGTATTGAATATTGAGTGTTGAGGATTGAAGACTGACGACTGAGTATTGATGATTGAGGATTGAGGATTGAGGACTGTGGATTGAAGATTGAGTATTGAGGATTGAAGATTGAGGATTGAGGATTGAGGATTGAGGATTGAGGATTGAGGCCCTGGTCTGAGGGTTGAGTATTGATGTTTGATGTCTGACGATTGAGGATTGAGGATTGAGGATTGAGAATTGAGGATCGAGGATTGAGGATTGAGTACTGAAGATTGAGTGTTGAGGATTGAAGATTGACGATTGAGTATTGAGGATTGAGCATTGAGGATTGAGGATTGAGGATTGAAGATTGAGTATTGAGGATTGAAGACTGATGGTTGAGTATTGAGAATTCAGGATTGATGGTTGAGCATTGAGGATTGAATGTTGAGGGTTGTGTGTTGAATGTTGAGGATTGAGGATTTCAGGATTGAGGATTTAGGATTGAAGATTGAGTACTGAGGATTGAAGATTGCGGATTGCGGATTGAGGATTGAGGATTGAGGACTGAGGATTGAGGATTGAGGATTGAGCATTGAGGATTTAAGATTGAGGACTGGGGATTGAGGATTGAAGATTGAGGATTAAGGATTGAGGATTGGGGATTGGGGATCTAGGATTGGAGATTGATTATTGAGGATTGAAGATTGAGGATTGAGGATTGAGGATTGAGAATTGAGAATTGAGGATGAGGACTGAGGGTTGAGGATTGAGGATTGAAAATTGAGGATTGAGGATTGAGGAATGAGGATTGAGGATTGAGGATTGAGGATGAAGGCTGATGATTGAGGATTGATGTTTGAGGACTGAAGACTGCGAATTGAGGATTGAGAATTGAGGATTGAGGATTGAGGATTGAAGATTGAGGATTGGGGATTGAGGATTGAAGATTGAGTGTTGAGGATTGAAGATTGAGGATTGAGGATTGAAGATTGAGTGTTGAGGGTTGAAGACTGACGGTTGAGTATTGAGACTTGAGGATTGATGGTTGAGTATTGAGGATTGAAGCTTGAGGGTTGTGTGTTGAATATTGAGGATTGAGGATTTCAGGATTGAGGATTAAGGATTGAGGATTGAGTATTGAGGATTGAAGATTGAGGATTGCGGATTGAGGATTGAGGATTGAGGATTGAAGATTGAGGATTGGGTATTGAGGATTGAAGGATGAGGATTGGGGATTGAGGATTGGGGATTGAGGATTGTTGATTGAGTGTTGAGGATTGAAGACTGACGATTGAGTATTGAGGATTGAGGATTGAGGATTGAGGTTTGAGGATTGAAGATTGAGGATTGAAGATTGAGGATTGATGGTTGAGTATTGGGGATTGAAGTTTGTGTGTTGTGTGTTGAATATTGAGGATTGAGGATTTCAGGATTGATGATTGAGGATTGAAAGTTGAGTATTGAGGGTTGAAGATTGAGGATTGCGGATTGAGGATTGAGGATTGAGGATTGAAGATTGAGTATTGAGGATTGAAGATTGAGGATTGAGGTTTGAGGATTGAAGATTGAGGACTGAGTGTTGAGGGCTGAGTGATGAGAACAGATGTTTGTGGATGGAGACTTGAAGATTGAAGATTGAGGATTGAGTATTGAAAACTAAGAATTCAGAATATTCTATTGAGTATTGAGAATTGAGGATTGATGGTTGAGTATTCAGGATTGATGTTTGAGGGTTGTGTGTTGAATATTGAGGATTGAGGATTTTAGAATTGAGGATTGAGAATTGAAGATTGAGGATTGAGGACTGAGGATTGAGTATTGAGGACTGAAGGTTGAAGATTGAGGACTGAGTGTTGAGGGTTGCGTGATGAGAATTGATGTCTGTGGTTGGAGACTTGAAGATTGAAGATTGAGGATTGAGTATTGAAAACAGAGAATTCAGGATATTCTATTGAGTATTTAGAAGTGAGGATTGATAATTGAGTATTGAGGATTGAAGGTTGAGGGTTGTGTGTTGAATATTGAGGGTCGAGGATTTCAGGATTGAGGATTGAGGATTGAAGGTTGAGTATTGAGGATTGAAGATTGAGGATTGCGGATTGAGGATCGAGGATTGAGCATTGAGGATTTAAGATTGAGGACTGGGGATTGAGGATTGAAGATTGAGGATTAAGGATTGAGGATTGGGGATTGGGGATCTAGGATTGGAGACTGATTATCGAGGATTGAAGATTGAGGATTGAGGATTGAGGATTGAGAATTGAGAATTGAGAATGAGGACTGAGGGTTGAGGATTGAGGATTGAAAATTGAGGATTGAGGATTGAGGATTGAGGATTGAGGATTGAGGATTGAGGATGAAGGCTGACGGTTGAGGATTGATGTTTGAGGACTGAAGACTGCGGATTGAGGATTGAGGATTGAGGATTGAGGATTGAGGATTGAATATTGATGATTGAAGATCGAGGATTGAGGATTGAGGGTTGTGGATTGAGGACGAGTACTGAGGGTTGAATATTGATGTTTGAGGTCTGAGGATTGAGGATTGAGGATTGAGAATTGAGGATTGAGTATTGAGGATTGAAGCTTGAATATTGGGTATTGAAGATTGAAGAACGAGGTTTGAGGATTGAGGATTGAGGATTGCAGGTTGCAGATTGAGTATTGAGGATTGAAGATTGAGGATTGATAATTGAGGATTGAGGATTGAGGATTGAGGACTGAGGATTGAGGATTGAGGATTGAAGATTGAGTATTGAGAATTGAAGATTGAGGATTGAGGATTGAGGATTGAGGATTGAGGATTGAAGATTGAGGATTGGGGATTGAGGATTGACGGTTGAGGACTGAGCAATGAGGATTGAGAATTGAGGATTGAGGATTGAAGGTTAAGGATTGAGGATTGAAGATTGAGTATTGATGATTGAAGATTGAGGATTGAGGATTGAGGATTGAACATTGAGGATTGAGTGTTGAGTGATGATAATTGATGTTTGTGGATAGAGGTTGGAAGATTGCAAATTGAGTATTGAGTATTGAAAACTGTGAATTGAGGATATTCTATTGAGGATTGAGGATTTACAACTGATTGTTGAGGAATGTGGGCTCAAGATTGGGGATTAAGGATTGAGGATTCAGAATTGAGGTTTGAGGACTGAGGATAGAGGATTGAAGATTGAGTATTGAGGATTGAGGATTGAGGATTGAGAATTGAGGATGAGGGCTGACGGTGGAGGATTGATGTTTGAGGACTGAAGACTGCGGATTGAGGATTGAGAATTGAGGATTGAGGATTGAGGATTGAAGATTGAGGATTGGGTATTGAGGATTGAAGATTGAGTGTTGAGTATTGAAGATTGAGGATTGAGGACTGATGATTGAGTGCTGAGGATTGAAGACTGACGATTGAGTATTGAGGATTGAGGATTGAGGATTGAGGATTGAGGATTGAAGATTGAGTATTGAGGATTGAAGATTGAGGATTGCGGATTGAGGATTGAGGATTGAGGATTGAGGATTGAAGATTGAAGATTGAGTACTGAGGATTGAAGATTGAGGATTGAGGATTGGCGATTGAGGATTGAGGATTGAGTAATGATGATAGAGGATTGGAGTTTGAGGATTGACGATTGAGGATTGAGGATTGAGTATTGAGGATTGCAGATTGAGGATTGAGGATTGAGGATTGAAGAATGAGTATTGAGGATTGAGGATTGAGGATTGATGAGTGAGGATTAAGGATTGAAAATTGATGATTGAGGACTGAGGATTGATGATTGAGGATTGAGGATTGAGGATTGAGGATTGAGGATTGGGGATCTAGGATTGGAGATAGATTATTGAGGATTGAAGATTGAGGATTGATGATTGAGGATTGAGAATTGAGAATTGAGGATGAGGACTGAGGGTTGAGGATTGGGGATTGAAAATTGAGGATTGAGGATTGAGGATTGAGGATTGAGGATTCAGAATGAGGGCTGAGGGTTGAGGGTTGATGTTTGAGTATTGAATCCTGAGAATTCAGGATATTCTATTGAGTATTGAGAATTGAGGATTGAAGGTAGAGGATTGAGGATTGAGGATGAGGATTGAGGGTTGAGGATTGAAGATTGAGGATTGGGGACTGAGGAGTGAAGATTGAGGATTAAGGATTGAGGATTGAGGATTGAGGATTGAGGACTGAAGATTGAAGATTCAGTATTGAGGATCGAAGGTTGAGAATAGAAGATTGAGGTTTGAGGATTGAAGATTGAGTGTTGAGGTTTGAAGGCTGACGATTGAGTATTGAGAATTGAGGATTGATGGTTGAGTATTGAGGATTGAAATTTGAGGGTTGTGTGCTGAATATTGAGGATTGAGGATTTCAGGATTGAGGATTGAGGATTGAAGATTGAGTATTGAGGATTGAAGATTGAGGATTGCGGATTGAGGATTGAGGATTGAGGATTGAGTATTGAGGATTGAAGGATGAAGATTGAGGTTTGAGGATTGAAGATTGTGTATTGAGGATTGAGGATTGAGGATTGAGGATTGATGATAGAGGATTGGGGATTGAGGATTGACGATTGAGGATTGAGGATTGAGGATTGAAGATTGAGGACTGAGTGTTGAGGGTTGAGTCACGAGAATTGATGCTTGTGGATTGAGATTTGAAAATTGAAGATTGGGGTAGAGTATTGAAAACTGGGAATTCAGGATATTCTGTTGAGTATTGAGAATTGAGCATTGATGGTTGAGGTCTGACGATTGAAGATTGAGGATTCAGGATTGAGGATTCAGAATTGAGGTTTGAGGACTGAGGATTGAGGATTGAAGATTGAGTATTGAGGATTGAAGATAGAAGATTGAGGATTGAGGATTGAGAATTGACGATTGAGGATTGAGGATGAGGGCTGAGGGTTGAGGGTTGATGTTTGAGGACTGAGGACTGAGGATTGAGGATTGAGAACTGAGGATTGAGGATTGAGGATTGAAGTTTGAGGATTGGGTATGGAGGATTGAAGAATGAGTATTGAGGATTGAAGATTGAGGATTGAGGATTGAAGACTGAGTGTTGAGGATTGAAGATTGAGGATTGAGGATTGAGGATTGAGGATTGAGGATTGAAGATTGAGGATTGAGGATTGAGGATTGAGGATTGAGGATTGAGGATTAAAGATTGAGGATTGAGGATTGAAGATTGAGTATTGATGATTGAAGATTGAGGATTGAGGATTGAGGATTGAAGATTGTGTATTGAGGATGAGGATTGAGGATTGAGGATTGATGATAGAGGATTGGGGATTGAGGATTGACGATTGAGGATTGAGGATTGAGGATTGAAGATTGAGGACTGAGTGTTGAGGGTTGAGTCACGAGAATTGATGTTTGTGGATTGAGATTTGGAAATTGAAGATTGGGGTAGAGTATTGAAAACTGAGAATTCAGGATATTCTGTTGAGTATTGAGAATTGAGCATTGATGGTTGAGGTCTGACGATTGAAGATTGAGGATTCAGGATTGAGGATTAAGAATTGAGGTTTGAGGACTGAGGATTGAGGATTGAAGATTGAGTATTGAGGATTGAAGATAGAAGATTGAGGATTGAGGATTGAGAATTGACGATTGAGGATTGAGGATGAGGGCTGAGGGTTGAGGGTTGATGTTTGAGGACTGAGGACTGAGGATTGAGGATTGAGAACTGAGGATTGAGGATTGAGGATTGAAGTTTGAGGATTGGGTATTGAGGATTGAAGATTGAGGATTGAGGATTGAGGATTGAGGATTGAGGATTGAAGATTGAGGATTGAGGATTGAGGATTGAGGATTGAGGATTGAGGATTAAAGATTGAGGATTGAGGATTGAAGATTGAGTATTGATGATTGAAGATTGAGGATTGAGGATTGAGGATTGAGTGTTGAGGATTGAGGACGAGGACTGACGGTTGGGGATTGAGGTTTGGGGATTGAGGATTGAGGATTGAGGACTGAGGATCGAGGATTGAGGATTGAGGATTGAGAGTTGAGAATTGAGGATGAGGACTGAGGGTTGAGGATTGGGGATTGAAAATTGAGGATTGAGGATTGAGGATTGATGATTCAGAATGAGGGCTGAGGGTTGAGGATTGATGTTTGAGTATTGAATCCTGAGAGTTCAGGATATTCTATTGAGTATTCAGAATTGAGGATTGATGGTTGAGTATTGAGGATTGAGGATAGAGGAATGAGTATTGAAGATTGAGGATCGTTGTTTGGGGACTGAGGATTGAGGACTGAGGATTCAGGATTGAGGATTGAAGATTGAGTATTGAGGATTGAAGATTGAGGATTGAGGATTGAGGATGAGGATTGAGGGTTGAGGATTGATGTTTGAGGACTGAGGACTGAGGATTGAGGATTGAGAATTGAGGATTGAGGATTGAGGATGGAGGATGAGGACTGAGGGTTGAGGGTTGAGTGATGAGAATAGATGTTTGTGGATGGAGACTTGAAGATTGAAGTTTGAGGATTGAGTATTGAAAACTGAGAATTCAGCATATTCTATTGAGTATTGAGAATTGAGCATTGATGGTTGAATATTGAGGATTGATGGTTGAGGATTGTGTGTTGAACATTGAGTGTTGAGGATTTTAGGATTGAGGATTGAGTATTGAATATTAAGGACTGAGGACTGAGGATTGAGTATTGAGGATTGAGGATTGAAGATTGAGGATTGAGGATTGAGGATTGAGAATTGAGGATTGAGGACGTGGACTGAGGGTTGAGTATTGATGTTTGAGGTCTGGGGATTGAGGATTGAGGATTGAGGATTGAGAATTGAGGATCGAGGATTGAGGATTGAAGATTGAGAATTGAGTATTGAGGATTGAGGATTGAAGATTGCGGATTGCGGATTGAGGATTGATGATAGAGGAATGGGGATTGAGGATTGACGATTGAGGATTGAGGATTGAGGATTGAAGATTGAGGACAGATTGTTGAGTGTTGAGTGATGAGAATTGATGTTTGTGGATTGAGATTTGAAGATTGAAGGTTGGGGATTGATTATTGAAAACTGTGAATTGAGGATATTCTATTGAGGATTGAGGATTGACAATTGATTGTTGCGGACTGAGTGATGAAGATTGAGGATTCAGGATTGAGGATTCGGAATTGAGGTTTGAGGACTGAGGATTGAGGGTTGAGGATTGACGATTGAGGATTGACGCTTGAGGATAGAGGATTGATGATGGAAGATTGAAGAGAGAGGATTGAGTGTTGAGGATTGAGTGTTGAGAATTGATGTTGGAGGATTGAGATTTTATTATTGAATATTGTGGATTGAGTATTGAAACATGAGAATTCAGGATATTCTATTGAGTATTGAGAATTGAGTATTGATGGCTGACTATTGAGGATTGATTGTTGAGGGTTGTGTGTTCAGTATTGAGGATTGAGGATTGAAGATTGAGTATTGAGGGTTGAAGATTGAGGATTGCAGATTGAAGATTGAGTACTGAGGATTGAAGATTGAGGATTGAGGATTGTGGATTGAGGATTGAAGATTGAGTATTGATGATAGAGGATTGGGGTTTGAGGATTGACGATTGAGCATTGAGGATTGAGTATTGAGGATTGCAGAATGACGTTTGAGTATTGAGGATTGAAGATTGCGGATTGCGGATTGAGGATTGTGGATTGAGGACTGAGGATTGAGGATTGAGGATTGAGCATTGAGGATTTAAGATTGAGGACTGGGGATTGAGGATTGAAGATTGAGTATTGAGGATTGAAGATTGAGGATTGAGGATTGAGGATTGAGAATTGAGTATTGAGGACGTGGACTGAGTGTTGAGTATTGATGTTTGAGGTCTGGGGATTGAGGATTGAGGATTGAGGATTGAGAATTGACGATCGAGGATTGAGGATTGAAGATTGAGAATTGAGGATTGAGGATTGAGGATTGAAGATTGCGGATTGCGGATTGAGGATTGAGGATTGAGGATTGAGGATTGAGGATTGAGCATTGAAGATTGAGTATTGAGGATTGAAAACTGGTGGTTGAGTATTGAGAATTCAGGATTGATGGTTGAGCATTGAGGATTGAATGTTGAGGGTTGTGTGTTGAATGTTGAGGATTGAGGATTTCAGGATTGAGGATTTAGGATTGAAGATTGAGTACTGAGGATTGAAGATTGCGGATTGAGGATTCAGAATTGAGGTTTGAGGACAGAGGATTGAGGATTGAGGATTGAGGATTGAGGTTTGAGGATTGAAGATTGAGGATTGAGGATTGAGTGTTGTGGATTGAGGACGAGGACTGAGGGTTGAGTATTGACGTTTGAGGTCTGAATATTGAGGATTGAGGATTGAGGATTGAGGATTGAGGATTGAGGATTGTGGACTGGGGATTGAGGATTGAAGATTGAGGATTGAGGACTGAGGATTGGGGACTGAGGATCTAGGATTGGAGATTGATTATTGAGGATTGAAGATTGAGAATTGAGGATTGAGGATTGAGAATTGAGAATTAAGGATGAGGACTGAGGGTTGAGGGTTGAGGATTGAGGTTTGAGGAATGAGGATTGAGGAGTGAGTATTGAGGATTGATGATTGAGGAATGAAGATTCAGTATTGAGGATTGAAGATTGAGAATTGAGGATTGAGGATTGAACATTGAGGACTGAGTGTTGAGGGTTGAGTGATGGGAATTGATGTTTGAGGATAGAGATTTGAAGATTGCATATTGAGTATTAAGTATTGAAAACTGTGAATTGAGGATTTTCTATTGAGGATTGAGGATTGACAACTGATTGTTGAGGACTGAGGGCTGATGATTGAGGATTCAGGATTGAGGATTCAGAATTGAGGTTTGAGGACAGAGGATTGAGGATTGCTGACTGAGTATTGAGAATTGAAGATTGAAGATTGAGGATTGAGGATTGAGGATTGTGGATTGAGGATTGAGGACTGAGGATTGAGGATTGAGAATTGAGGACTGAGTGTTGAGGGTTGAGTGATGAGAATTGATGTTTGTGGATAGAGATTTAAAAATTGCGGATTGAGTATTGAGTATTGAAGACTGTGAATTGATGATATTCTATTGAGGATTGAGGATTGACAACTGATTGTTGAGGACTGAGGGTTGAAGATTGAGGATCCAGGATTGAGGATTCAGGATTGAGGTTTGAGGACAGAGGATTGAGGATTGAGGATTGAGGATTGAGGACTGAGAATTGAGGATTGGAGATTGAGAATTGGGTATTGAGGATTGAACGTTGAGGATTGAGGATTGAGGATTGAGTATTGAGGATTGAGGTTTGAAGGTTGAATATTGATGAATGAAAATCGAGGATTGAGGATTGAGGGTTGTGGATTGAGGACGAGGACTGTGGGTTGAGTCTTGATGCTTGAGGTCTGAGGATTGGGGATTGAGGATTGCGGATTGAGGATTGAGGACTGAAGATTGAGGATTGGGTATTGAGGATTGATGAATGAGGATTGAGGATTGAGTATTAAGGATTGGGGATTGAAGATTGAGTATTGAGGATTGAAGATTGAGGATTGAGGATTGAAGATTGAGTGTTGAGGATTGATGATTGAGGATTGAGGATTCAGGATTGAGGATTGAGGATTGAAGATTGAGGATTGAGGATTGAGGATTGAGTATTGAATATTGATGATTGAAGATCGAGGATTGAGGATTGAGTTTTGTGGATTGAGGACGAGGACTGAGGGTTGAAAATTAATGTTTGAGGTCTGAGGATTGAGGATTGAGGATTGAGAATTGAGGATTGAGTATTGAGGATTGAAGATTGAGGATTGGGTATTGAAGATTGAAGAATGAGGGTTGAGGATTGAGGATTGAGGATTGAGGATTGCAGATTGAGTATTGAGGATTGAAGATAGAAGATTGAGGATTGAGGATTGAGGATTGAGGATTGAGGATTGAGGATGAGGGCTGGGAGTTGAGGGTTGCTGTTTGATGACTGAGGACTGAGGATTGAGGATTGAGAAGTGAGGATTGAGGATCGAGGATTGAATATTGAGGATTGGGTATTGAGGATTGAAGAGTGAGGATTGAGGATTGAGGATTGGGGATTGAGGATTGAAGATTGAGTGTTGAGGGCTGAGAGTTGAGGGTTGATGTCTGAGGACTGAGGACTGAGTATTGAGGATTGAGAAGTGAGGATTGAGGATCGAGGATTGAATATTGAGGATTGGGTATTGAGGATTGAAGAGTGAGTATTGAGGATTGAGGATTGGGGATTGAGGATTGAAGATTGAGTGTTGAGGATTGAAGACTGACGATTGAGTATTGAGGATTGAGGATTGAGGATTGAGGATTGAGGATTGTAGATTGAGTATTGAGGATTGAAGATTGAGGATTGAGGTTTGACGATTGAAGATTGAGGATTGAGTATTGAAAACTGAGAATTCAGAATATTCTATTGAGTATTGAGAATTGAGTATTGATGGTTGAGTATTGAGGATTGATGTTTGAGGGTTGTGTGTTGAATATTGAGGATTGAGGATTTTACAATTGAGGATTGAGAATTGAATATTGAGGATTGAGGACTGAGGATTGAGTATTGAGGACTGAGTGTTGAAGATTGAGGACCGAGTGTTGAGGGTTGCGTGATGAGAATTGATGTCTGTGGTTGGAGACTTGAAGATTGAAGATTGAGGATTGAGTATTGAAAACAGAGAATTCAGGATATTCTATTGAGTATTTAGAATTGAGGATTGATAATTGAGTATTGAGGATTGAAGGTTGAGGGTTGTGTGTTGAATATTGAGGGTCGAGGATTTCAGGATTGAGGATTGAGGATTGAAGGCTGAGTATTGAGGATTGAAGATTGAGGATTGCGGATTGAGGATCGAGGATTGAGAATTGAGGATTGAAGATTGAAGATTGAGTATTGAGGATTGAGGATTGAGGATGGAGGATGAGGACTGATGGTTGAGGATTGAGGTTTGAGGAATGAGGATTGAGGATTGAGGATTGAGGATTGAGGATTGAGGATTGAGTATTGAGGATTGAGGATTGAAGATTGAGTATTGAGGATTGAAGATTGAGTATTGAGGATTGAGGATAGAAGATTGAGGACTGAGTGTTGAGGGTTGAGTGAGGAGCATTGATGTTTGTGGATTGAGATTTGAAGATTGAAGATTGGGGATTGAATATTCAAAACTGTGAATTGAGGATTCTCTAGTGAGGATTGAGGATTGACAATTGATTGTTGCGGACAGAGGGATGAAGATTGAGGATTCAGGATTGAGGATTCGGAATTGAGGTTTGAGGACTGAGGATTGAGGGTTGAGGATTGAGGATTGAAGATTGAGGATTGAGGATTGAGGCTTGAGGATGGACGATTGAGGATTGAGGATTGAAGACTGAGTATTGATGATTGAAAATTGAGGATTGAGGATTGAGTGTTGAGGATTGAGGACGAGGACTGACGGTTGAGGGTTGAGGTTTGAGGATGGAGGATTGAGTGTTGTTGGCTGAGGATTGAGGATTGAGGATTGAGCATTGAGGATTGAAGATTGAGGTCTGGGTATTGAGGACTGAAGATTGAGGATTAAGGATTGCGGATTGGGGATTGAGGATCTAGGATAGGAGATTGGTTATTGAGGATTGAAGATTGAGGGTTGAGGATTGAGGATTGAGAATTGAGAATTGAGGATGTGGACTGAGTGTGAGGATTGATGTTTGAGGAGTGAGGATTGAGGGTTGATGGTTGAGTATTGAGGATTGATGGTTGAGGGTTGTGTGCTGAGTATTGAGGATTGAGGATTGAGGATTGAGGATTGAGGATGGAGGATTGAAGAGAGAGGACTGAGTGTTGAGGATTGAGTGTTGAGAATTGACGTTTGTGGATGGAGACTTGAAGATTGAAGGTCGAGGATTGAGTATTGAAAACTGAGAATTCAGTATATTCTATTGAGTATTGAGAATTGAGGATTGATGATTCAGTATCTAGGATTGATGGTTGAGGGTTGTGTATTGAATATTGGGGATTGAGGATTGGGGATTGAGGATTGAGGAATGAGGATTGAAAATTGAGTATTGATGATTGAAGATTGAGGACTGAGGATTGAGGGTTGAGGATTGAGGACGAGGACTGACGGTTGAGGATTGAGGTTTGAATATTGAGGATTGAGGATTGAGGACTGAGGATTGAGAATTGAGGATTGAAGATTGAGGACTGAGTGTTGAGGGTTGAGTGATGAGCATTGATGTTTGTAGATTGAGATTTGAAAATTGAAGATTGGGGATTGAGTGCTGAAAACTGTGAATTGAGGATATTCTATTGAGGATTGAGGATTGACAATTGATTGTTGCGGACTGAGGGATGAAGATTGAGGATTCAGGATTGAGGATTCGGCAATGAGGTTTGAGGACTGAGGATTGAGGGTCGAGGATTGAGGATTGAGGCTTGAGGATAGAGGATTGATGATGGAAGATTGAAGAGAAAGTACTGAGTGTTGAGGATTGAGTGTTGAGAATTGAGGTTTGAGGATTGACGTTTGATTATTGAATATTGTGGATTGAGTATTGAACCATGAGAATTCAGGATATTCTATTGAGTATTGAGTATTGAGAATTGAGGATTGATGGTTGAGTATTGAGGATTGATGGTTGAGGGTTGTGGGTTGAATATTGAGGATTGAGGATTGAGGATTGAGGATTGAGGATTGAGGATTGAAGATTGAGTATTGATGATTGAAGATTGAGGATTGAGGATTGAGGGTTGAGGATTGATGACGAGGACTGACGGTTGAGGATTGAGGTCTGAGGATTGAGGATTGTGGACTGAGGATTGAGGATTGACGATTGAGCATTGAGTATTGAAGGTTGAGGACTGGGTATTGAGGATTGAAGACTGAGGATTAAGGATTGATGATTGGGGATTGAGGATCTAGGATTGGAGATTGATTATTGAGGATTGAAGATTGAGAATTGAGGATTGAGGATTGAGGATTGAGAATTGAGTATGAGGACTGAGGGTTGAGGATTGAGGTTTGAGGAATGAGGATTGAGGATTGAGGATTGAGGATTGATGAGTGAGGATTGAGGATTGAGGATTGAGGATTAGGAATCGAGGATTGAGGATTGAGGATTGAGCATTGAAGATTGATGATTGGGGACTGAGGATTGAAGATTGAGGATTGAGGATTCAGGATTGAGGATTGAGGATTGAGGATTGAGGATTGAAGATTCAGTATTGAGGATTGAAATTTGGGAATTGAGGATTGAGGATTGAACTTTGAGGACTCAGTGTTGAGTGTTGAGTGATGGGAATTGATGTTTGTGTATAGAGATTTGAAGATTCTGGATTGAGTATTAAGTAGTGAATACTGTGAATTGAGGATATTCTATTGAAGATTGAGGATTGACAACTGATTGTTGAGGACTGAGGGCTGAAGATTGAGGATTCTGGATTGAGGATTGAGGATTGAGGTTTGAGGACAGAGGATTGAGCACTGAGGATTTAAGATTGAGGACTGGGGATTGAGGATTGAAGATTGAGGATTAAGGATTGAGGTTTGGGGATTGGGAATCTAGGATTGGATATAGATTATTGAGCATTGAAGATTGAGGTTTGCGGATTGAGTACTGAGAATTGAGAATTGAGGATGAGGACTGAGGGTTGAGGATAGGGGATTGAAAATTGAGGATTGAGGGTTGAGGATTGAGGATTCAGAATGAGGGCTGAGGGTTGAGGATTGATGTTTGAGTATTGAATCCTGAGAACTCAGGATATTCTATTGAGTATTGAGAATTGAGGATTGATGTTTGAGTATTGAGGATTGAGGATTGAGGATAGAGGGTTGAGTATTGAAGATTGAGGATTGTTGATTTGGGATTGAGAATTGAGGATTGAGGATTCAGGATTGAGGATTGAAGATTGAGTATTGAGGATTGAAGATTGAGGATTGAGGATTGAGGATTGAGGATTGAGGATTGAAGATTGAAGATTGAACATTCAGTATTGAGGATCGAAGATTGAGAATTGATGATTGAGGATTGAGGATTGAAGATTGAGTGTTGATGTTTGATGGCTGACGATTGAGTATTGAGGATTGAGGATTGATGGTTGAGTATTGAGGATTGAAGATTGAGGATTGCGGATTGAGGATTGAGGATTGAGGATTGAGGATTGAGGATTGAGTATTGAGGATTGAGGGTTGGGGATTGAGGATTGAAGATTGAGGATTGAGGATTGAGGATTGATGGTTGAGGATTGAGGATTGAGGATGAGGGCAGAGGGTTGAGGATTGACGTATGAGAACTGAGGACTGAGTATTGAGGATTGGGAATTGAGGATTGAGGATTGAGGTTTGCAGATTGAGGATTGGGTATTGAGGATTGAAGAATGAGGATTGGGGATTGAGGATTGGGGATAGAGGATTGAAGATTGAGTGTTGAGGATTGAAGACTGACGATTGAGCATTGAGGATTGAGGATTGAGTATTGAGGATTGAGGTTTGAGGACTGACGATTGAGGATTGAGGATTGAGGATTGAGGATTGAAGACTGAGGATTGAGGATTGAGTGTTGAGTATTGAGGACGAGGACTGAGGGTTGAGTATTGATGTTTGAGGTCTGAAGATTGAGGATTGAGGATGGAGAATTGAGGATCGAGGATTGAGGATTGAAGATTGAGGATTGAGGATTGAGGATTGAGGATTGAAGATTGAGTATTGAGATTTGAAGATTGAGGATTGAGGATTGAAGATTGAGTGTTGAGGATTGAAGACTGACGATTGAGTATTGAGAATTGAGGATTGATGGTTGAGTATTGAGGATTGAAGGTTGAGGGTTGTGTGTTGAATATTGAGGATTGAGGATTGAAGATTGAGTATTGAGGATTGAAGATTGAGGATTGCGGATTGAGGATTGAGGATTGAGGATTGAGGATTGAGGATTGTAGGTTGAGTATTGAGCACTGAAGATTGAGGATTGAGGATTGAGGATTGAGGATTGAGGATTGAGGATTGAGTATTGAGGATTGAGGGTTTATGATAGAGGATTGGGGATTTAGGATTGACGATTGAGGATTGAGGGTTGAGGATTGAAGGTTGAGGACTGAGTGTTGAGGGTTGCGTGATGAGAATTGATGTTTGTGGATTGAGATTTGAAGATTGGAGATTGGGGACTGAGTATTGAAAACTGAGAATTCAGGATATTCTATTGAGTATTGAGAATTGAGCTTTGATGGTTGAGTATTGAGGATTGGTGGTTGAGGGTTATGTGTTGAATATTGAGGATTGAGTATTTCAGGATTGAGGATTGAGGATTGAAGATTGAGTATGGAGGATTGAAGATTGCGGATTGCGGATTGGGGATTGAGGATTGAGGATTGAGGATTGCAGACAGAAGATTGAGTACTGAGGATTGAAGATTGAGGACTGGGGATTGAGGATTGAAGATTGAGGACTGGGTATTGAGGACTGAAGATTGAGGATTAAGGATTGCGGATTGGGGATTGAGGATCTAGGATAGGAGATTGGTTATTGAGGATTGAAGATTGAGGGTTGAGGATTGAGGATTGAGAATTGAGAATTGAGGATGTGGACTGAGTGTGAGGATTGATGTTTGAGGAGTGAGGATTGAGGGTTGATGGTTGAGTATTGAGGATTGATGGTTGAGGGTTGTGTGCTGAATATTGAGGATTGAGGATTGAGGATTGAGGATTGAGGATGGAGGATTGAAGAGAGAGGACTGAGTGTTGACTATTGAGTGTTGAGAATTGACGTTTGTGGATGGAGACTTGAAGATTGAAGATCGAGGATTGAGTATTGAAAACTGAGAATTCAGTATATTCTATTGAGTATTGAGAATTGAGGATTGATGATTCAGTATTGAGGATTGACGGTTGAGGGTTGTGTATTGAATATTGGGGATTGAGGATTGGGGATTGAGGATTGAGGATTGAGGACTGAGGATTGAAGATTGAGTATTGAGGATTGAAGATTGAGGATTGAGGATTGAGGATTGAGGATTGTGGATTGAAGACTGAGGATTGGGGATTGAGGTTTGAGGACTGAGAATTGAGGTTTGAGGATTGAGGATGGAGGATTGACTCTTGAGGATTGAGGATTGAGGATGGAGGATTGAAGAGAGGTGACTGAGTGTTGAGGATTGAGTGTTGAGAATTGAGGTTTGAGGATTGAGATTTGATTATTGAATATTGTGGATTGAGTATTGAACCATGAGAATTCAGGATATTCTAATGAGTATTCAGAATTGAGTATTGATGGTTGAGTATTGAGGATTGACGGTTGATGGCTGTGTGTTGATTATTGAGGACTGAGGATTGAGGATTGAGGATTGAGGATTGAGGACTGAGGATTGAAGATTGAGTATTGAGGATTGAAGATTGAGGATTGAGGATTGAGAATTGAGGATTGTGGATTGAAGACTGAGGATTGGGGATTGAGGATTGACGATTGAGGATTGAGTATTGAGGACTGAGAATTGAGGATTGAGGATTGAAGATTGTGTATTGAGGAATGAAGATTGAGGATTGAGGATTGAGGATTGAGGATTGTGTATTGAGTATTGAAGATGGAGTATTCATGACTGAGGATTGAGGTTTGAGGATTGAGGATTGAGGATTGAAGATTGAGGATTGAGGATTGAGGATTGTGGATGGAGGATGAGGACTGAGGGTTGAGGTTTGCGGTTTGAGGAATGAGGATTGAGGATTGAGGATTGAGGATTGAGGATTGAGGATTGAGTATTGAAGATTGAGGATTGATGACTGAGGATTGAGGATTGAGGATTGAGAATTGACAATTGAGGATTGAAAATTGAGTATTGAGGATTGAAGATTGAGGATAGAGGATTGAGGATTGAAGATTGAGGACTGAGTGTTGAGGGTTGAGTGATGAGTATAGATGTTTGTGGATGGAGACTTGAATATTGAAGATTGAGGATTGGGTATTGAAAACTGAGAATTCAGGATACTCTATTGAGTATTGAGAATTGAGCATTGATGGTTGAGTATTGAGGATTGGTGGTTGAGGGTTGTGTGTTGAATTTTGAGGATTGAGGATTTTAGGATTGAGGATTGAGGATTGAAGATTGAGTATTGAGGATTGAAGATTGAGGATTGCGGATTGAGGATTGAGGATTGAGGATTGAGGATTGAAGATTGAAGATTGAGTACTGAGGATTGAAGATTGAGGATTGAGGATTGGCGATTGAGGATTGAGGATTGAGTAATGATGATAGAGGATTGGAGTTTGAGGATTGACGATTGAGGATTGAGGATTGAGTATTGAGGATTGCAGATTGAGGATTGAGGATTGAGGATTGAAGAATGAGTATTGAGGATTGAGGATTGAGGATTGATGAGTGAGGATTAAGGATTGAAAATTGATGATTGAGGACTGAGGATTGATGATTGAGGATTGAGGATTGAAGGTAGAGGATTGAGGATTGAGGACGAGGATTGAGGGTTGAGTATTGAAGATTGTGGATTGGGGACTGAGGAGTGAAGATTGAGGATTAAGGATTGAGGATTGAGGATTGAGGATTGAGGATTGAGGGTTGAGGATTGATGACGAGGACTGACGGTTGAAGATTGAGGTTTGAGGATTGAGGGTTGTGGACTGAGGATTGAGGATTGACGATTGAGCATTGAGTATTGAAGATTGTGGACTGGGGATTTGGGATTGAAGATTGAGGATTAAGGATTGAGGATTGGGGATTGAGGATCCAGGATTGGAGATTGATTATTGAGGATTGAAGATTGAGAATTGAGGATTGAGGATTGAGGATTGAGGATTGATGATTGAGGATTGAAGTTTGAAGTTTGCGTATTGATGATTGAAGATTGCGGATTGATTATTAAGGGTTGAGGACTGAGGGCGAGGACTGAGGGTTGAGGATTGAGGACTGAGGGTTGAGGATTGAGGATTGAGCATTGAGGATTGTAGATTGAGGACTAGGGATTGAGGATTGAAGATTGAGGATTAAGGATTGAGGATTGGGGATTGGGGATCTAGGATTGGAGATTGATTATTGAGGATTGAAGATTGAGGGTTGAGGATTGAGGATCGAGAATTGGGAATTGAAGATTGAGGATTGAGGATTGAGGATTGAGGATTGAGGATTGAAGATTGAGGATTGGGGATTGAGGATTGTCGATTGAGGATTGAGTATTGAGGATTGAGAATTGAGGATTGAGGATTGAAGATTGAGTATTGAGGCTTGACGGTTGAGGATTGAGAATTGTGGTTTGAGGATTGACGATGAGGGCTGAGGGTTGACGATTGAGGATTGAGGACTGAGGACTGAGGATTGAGTGTTGAGGACTGAGGGTTGAGGATTGAGGATTGAGGATTGAGGATTGAGGATGAGGGCTGAGGTTTGAGGTTTGAGGTTTGAGTGTTGAATCGTGAGAATTCAGGATATTCTATTGAGTATTGTGGATTGAGGACAGAGGATTGAGGATTGAGGATTGCGGATGAGAGCTGAGCGTTGAGGACTGAGGTTTGAGGACTGTGGACTGAGGATTGAGGATTGAGAATTGAGGATTGAGGATTGAGTATTGAAGATTGAGAATTGAGGATTGAAAGTTGAGGATTGAGGAATGAGGATTGAGGATTGAGGATGAGGGCTGAGGGTTGATGGTTGAGGTTTTAGGACTGAGGACTGAGGATTGAGGATTGAGAATTGAGGATTTAGGACTGAGGGTTGAAGATTGAGGATTGGGTATTGAGGACTGAAGAATGAGGACTGAGGATTGAGGTTTGAGGATTGAAGATTGAGGATTGGGGATTGTGGATTGAGGATTGAGGATTGAAGATTCAGGATTGGGGACTGAGTGTTGAGGGTTGAGTGATGAGAATTGATGTTTGTGGATAGAGATTTGAAGATTGCAGATTGAGTATTGCGTATGGAAAGCTCTGAACTGAGGAGATTCTATTGAGGATTGAGGATTGACAACTGATTGTTGAGGACTGAGGGATGAAGATTGAGGTTTCAGGATTGAGGATTCAGGATTGTGGTTTGAGGACTGAGGATTGAGGTTTGAGGATTGAGGATTGAGGATTGTGGATTGAGGATTGAAGATTGAGGATTGAGGATTGAGGGTTGAACATTGAGGATTGCGGATTAAGGATTGAGGATTGAGGGTTGAGGATTGAAGATTGAAGATTGTGTATTGAGGATTAAAGATTGAGGAATGAGGATTGTGGATTGAGTATTGAGGATTGATGATTGAGGATTGAAGATTCAGTATTGAGGATTGAATATTGAGAATTGAGGATTGAGGATTGAACATTGAGGACTGAGTGTTGAGGTTTGAGTGATGGGAATTGATCTTTGTGGATAGAGATTTGAAGATTGCATATTGAGTATTAAGTATTGAAAACTGTGAATTGAGGATTTTCTATTCAGGATTGAGGATTGACAACTGATTGTTGAGGACTGAGGGCTGAAGATTGAGGATTCAGGATTGAGGATTCAGAATTGAGGTTTGAGGACAGAGCATTGAGGATTGATGACTGAGTATTGAGAATTGAAGATTGAAGATAGAGGATTGAGGATTGAAGATTGAAGATTGAGGATTGAGGATTGAGGATTGATGGCTGAGTATTGGGGATTGAAGTTTGAGTGTTGTGTGTTGAATATTGAGGATTGAGGATTTCAGGATTGAGGATTGAGGATTGAAGGTTGAGTATTGAGGGTTGAAGATTGAGGATTGCGGATTGAGGATTGAGGATTGAGGATTGAGGATTGAAGATTGAAGATTGAGTTTTGAGGATTGAAGATTGAGGATTGAGGATTGAGGATTGAGGATTGAGGATTGAAGATTGATGATAGAGGATTGAGGATTGAGGTTTGACGATTGAGGATTGAGGATTGAGGATTGAAGATTGAGGACTGTGTGTTGAGGGTTGAGTGATGAGAATTGATGTTTGTGGATTGAGATTTGAAAATTGAAGATTGGGGATTTAGTATTGAAAACTGAGGATGCAGGATATTCTGTTGAGTATTGAGAATTGAGCATTGATGGTCCAGGTCTGAGGATTGAAGATTGAGGATTCAGGATTGAGGATTCAGAATTGAGGTTTGAGGACTGAGGATTGAGGATTGAAGATTGAGTATTGAGAATTGAAGATAGAAGATTAAGGATTGAGGATTAAGGTTTGAGGATTGAGGATTGAGGATGAGGGCTGAGGGCTGAGGATTGATGTTTGAGGACTGAGGACTGAGGATTGAGGATTGAGGATTGAGAATTGAGGATTGAGGATTGAGGTTTGAAGATTGAGGATTGGGTATAGAGGATTGAAGAATGAGGATTGAAGATTGAAGATTGAGGATTGAGGATTGAGGATTGTGGATTGAGGATTGAGGACTGAGGGTTGAGGATTGAGAATTGAGGATTGAGGATTGAGGATTGAAGATTGAGGATTGGGTATTGAAGATTGAAGAATGAGGATTGAGGATTGAGGATTGGGGATTGAGTATTGAATATTGAGTGTTGAGGATTGAAGACTGACGACTGAGTATTGATGATTGAGGATTGAGGATTGAGGATTGTGGATTGAAGATTGAGTATTGAGGATTGAAGATTGAGGATTGAGGATTGAGGATTGAGGATTGAGGATTGAGGCCGTGGTCTGAGGGTTGAGTATTGATGTTTGATGTCTGACGATTGAGGATTGAGGATTGAGGATTGAGAATTGAGGATCGAGGATTGAGGATTGAGTACTGAAGATTGAGTGTTGAGGATTGAAGACTGACGATTGAGTATTGAGGATTGAGCATTGAGGATTGAGGATTGAGGATTGAAGATTGAGTATTGAGGATTGAAGACTGATGGTTGAGTATTGAGAATTCAGGATTGATGGTTGAGCATTGAGGATTGAATGTTGAGGGTTGTGTGTTGAATGTTGAGGATTGAGGATTTCAGGATTGAGAATTTAGGATTGAAGATTGAGTACTGAGGATTGAAGATTGCGGATTGCGGATTGAGGATTGAGGATTGAGGACTGAGGATTGAGGATTGAGGATTGAGCATTGAGTATTTAAGATTGAGGACTGGGGATTGAGGATTGAAGATTGAGGATTAAGGATTGAGGATTGGGGATTGGGGATCTAGGATTGGAGATTGATTATTGAGGATTGAAGATTGAGGATTGAGGATTGAGGATTGAGAATTGAGAATTGAGGATGAGGACTGAGGGTTGAGGATTGAGGATTGAAAATTGAGGATTGAGGATTGAGGAATGAGGATTGGCGATTGAGGATTGAGGATTGAGTAATGATGATAGAGGATTGGAGTTTGAGGATTGACGATTGAGGATTGAGGATTGAGTATTGAGGATTGCAGATTGAGGATTGAGGATTGAGGATTGAAGAATGAGTATTGAGGATTGAGGATTGAGGATTGATGAGTGAGGATTAAGGATTGAAAATTGATGATTGAGGACTGAGGATTGATGATTGAGGATTGAGGATTGAAGGTAGAGGATTGAGGATTGAGGACGAGGATTGAGGGTTGAGTATTGAAGATTGTGGATTGGGGACTGAGGAGTGAAGATTGAGGATTAAGGATTGAGGATTGAGGATTGAGGATTGAGGATTGAGGGTTGAGGATTGATGACGAGGACTGACGGTTGAAGATTGAGGTTTGAGGATTGAGGGTTGTGGACTGAGGATTGAGGATTGACGATTGAGCATTGAGTATTGAAGATTGTGGACTGGGGATTTGGGATTGAAGATTGAGGATTAAGGATTGAGGATTGGGGATTGAGGATCCAGGATTGGAGATTGATTATTGAGGATTGAAGATTGAGAATTGAGGATTGAGGATTGAGGATTGAAGATTGAGGATTGAGGATGAAGGCTGAGGGTTGAGGATTGCTGTTTGAGGACTGAGGACTGAGGATTGAGGATTGAGAATTGAGGATTGAGGATTGAGGATGGAAGATTGAGGATTGGGTATTGAGGATTGAAGAATGGGGATTGATGATAGAGGATTGGGGATTTAGGATTGACGATTGAGGATTGAGGATTGAGGATTGAGGATTGAAGATTGAGGATTCGGGATTGTGGATTGGGGATTGAGGATTGAAGATTGAGGATTCGGGTCTGAGTGTTGAGGGTTGAGTGATGAGAATTGATGTTTGTGGATAGAGATTTGAAGATTGCAGATTGAGTATTGCGTATGGAAAACTCTGAACTGAGGAGATTCTATTGAGGATTGAGGATTGACAACTGATTGTTGAGGACTGAGGGCTGAAGATTGAGGATTCAGGATTGAGGATTCGGAATTGAGGTTTGAGGACTGAGGATTGAGGGTTGAGGATTGAGGATTGATGATTGAGGATTGAAGTTTGAAGTTTGCGTATTGATGATTGAAGATTGCGGATTGATTATTAAGGGTTGAGGACTGAGGGCGAGGACTGAGGGTTGAGGATTGAGGACTGAGGGTTGAGGATTGAGGATTGAGCATTGAGGATTGTAGATTGAGGACTAGGGATTGAGGATTGAAGATTGAGGATTAAGGATTGAGGATTGGGGATTGGGGATCTAGGATTGGAGATTGATTATTGAGGATTGAAGATTGAGGGTTGAGGATTGAGGATCGAGAATTGGGAATTGAAGATTGAGGATTGAGGATTGAGGATTGAGGATTGAGGATTGAAGATTGAGGATTGGGGATTGAGGATTGTCGATTGAGGATTGAGTATTGAGGATTGAGAATTGAGGATTGAGGATTGAAGATTGAGTATTGAGGCTTGACGGTTGAGGATTGAGAATTGTGGTTTGAGGATTGACGATGAGGGCTGAGGGTTGACGATTGAGGATTGAGGACTGAGGACTGAGGATTGAGTGTTGAGGACTGAGGGTTGAGGATTGAGGATTGAGGATTGAGGATTGAGGATGAGGGCTGAGGTTTGAGGTTTGAGGTTTGAGTGTTGAATCGTGAGAATTCAGGATATTCTATTGAGTATTGTGGATTGAGGACAGAGGATTGAGGATTGAGGATTGCGGATGAGAGCTGAGCGTTGAGGACTGAGGTTTGAGGACTGTGGACTGAGGATTGAGGATTGAGAATTGAGGATTGAGGATTGAGTATTGAAGATTGAGAATTGAGGATTAAAAGTTGAGGATTGAGGAATGAGGATTGAGGATTGAGGATGAGGGCTGAGGGTTGATGGTTGAGGTTTTAGGACTGAGGACTGAGGATTGAGGATTGAGAATTGAGGATTTAGGACTGAGGGTTGAAGATTGAGGATTGGGTATTGAGGACTGAAGAATGAGGACTGAGGATTGAGGTTTGAGGATTGAAGATTGAGGATTGGGGATTGTGGATTGAGGATTGAGGATTGAAGATTCAGGATTGGGGACTGAGTGTTGAGGGTTGAGTGATGAGAATTGATGTTTGTGGATAGAGATTTGAAGATTGCAGATTGAGTATTGCGTATGGAAAGCTCTGAACTGAGGAGATTCTATTGAGGATTGAGGATTGACAACTGATTGTTGAGGACTGAGGGATGAAGATTGAGGTTTCAGGATTGAGGATTCAGGATTGTGGTTTGAGGACTGAGGATTGAGGTTTGAGGATTGAGGATTGAGGATTGTGGATTGAGGATTGAAGATTGAGGATTGAGGATTGAGGGTTGAACATTGAGGATTGCGGATTAAGGATTGAGGATTGAGGGTTGAGGATTGAAGATTGAAGATTGTGTATTGAGGATTAAAGATTGAGGAATGAGGATTGTGGATTGAGTATTGAGGATTGATGATTGAGGATTGAAGATTCAGTATTGAGGATTGAATATTGAGAATTGAGGATTGAGGATTGAACATTGAGGACTGAGTGTTGAGGTTTGAGTGATGGGAATTGATCTTTGTGGATAGAGATTTGAAGATTGCATATTGAGTATTAAGTATTGAAAACTGTGAATTGAGGATTTTCTATTCAGGATTGAGGATTGACAACTGATTGTTGAGGACTGAGGGCTGAAGATTGAGGATTCAGGATTGAGGATTCAGAATTGAGGTTTGAGGACAGAGCATTGAGGATTGATGACTGAGTATTGAGAATTGAAGATTGAAGATAGAGGATTGAGGATTGAAGATTGAAGATTGAGGATTGAGGATTGAGGATTGATGGCTGAGTATTGGGGATTGAAGTTTGAGTGTTGTGTGTTGAATATTGAGGATTGAGGATTTCAGGATTGAGGATTGAGGATTGAAGGTTGAGTATTGAGGGTTGAAGATTGAGGATTGCGGATTGAGGATTGAGGATTGAGGATTGAGGATTGAAGATTGAAGATTGAGTTTTGAGGATTGAAGATTGAGGATTGAGGATTGAGGATTGAGGATTGAGGATTGAAGATTGATGATAGAGGATTGAGGATTGAGGTTTGACGATTGAGGATTGAGGATTGAGGATTGAAGATTGAGGACTGTGTGTTGAGGGTTGAGTGATGAGAATTGATGTTTGTGGATTGAGATTTGAAAATTGAAGATTGGGGATTTAGTATTGAAAACTGAGGATGCAGGATATTCTGTTGAGTATTGAGAATTGAGCATTGATGGTCCAGGTCTGAGGATTGAAGATTGAGGATTCAGGATTGAGGATTCAGAATTGAGGTTTGAGGACTGAGGATTGAGGATTGAAGATTGAGTATTGAGAATTGAAGATAGAAGATTAAGGATTGAGGATTAAGGTTTGAGGATTGAGGATTGAGGATGAGGGCTGAGGGCTGAGGATTGATGTTTGAGGACTGAGGACTGAGGATTGAGGATTGAGGATTGAGAATTGAGGATTGAGGATTGAGGTTTGAAGATTGAGGATTGGGTATTGAGGATTGAAGAATGAGGATTGAAGATTGAAGATTGAGGATTGAGGATTGAGGATTGTGGATTGAGGATTGAGGACTGAGGGTTGAGGATTGAGAATTGAGGATTGAGGATTGAGGATTGAAGATTGAGGATTGGGTATTGAAGATTGAAGAATGAGGATTGAGGATTGAGGATTGGGGATTGAGTATTGAATATTGAGTGTTGAGGATTGAAGACTGACGACTGAGTATTGATGATTGAGGATTGAGGATTGAGGATTGTGGATTGAAGATTGAGTATTGAGGATTGAAGATTGAGGATTGAGGATTGAGGATTGAGGATTGAGGATTGAGGCCGTGGTCTGAGGGTTGAGTATTGATGTTTGATGTCTGACGATTGAGGATTGAGGATTGAGGATTGAGAATTGAGGATCGAGGATTGAGGATTGAGTACTGAAGATTGAGTGTTGAGGATTGAAGACTGACGATTGAGTATTGAGGATTGAGCATTGAGGATTGAGGATTGAGGATTGAAGATTGAGTATTGAGGATTGAAGACTGATGGTTGAGTATTGAGAATTCAGGATTGATGGTTGAGCATTGAGGATTGAATGTTGAGGGTTGTGTGTTGAATGTTGAGGATTGAGGATTTCAGGATTGAGAATTTAGGATTGAAGATTGAGTACTGAGGATTGAAGATTGCGGATTGCGGATTGAGGATTGAGGATTGAGGACTGAGGATTGAGGATTGAGGATTGAGCATTGAGTATTTAAGATTGAGGACTGGGGATTGAGGATTGAAGATTGAGGATTAAGGATTGAGGATTGGGGATTGGGGATCTAGGATTGGAGATTGATTATTGAGGATTGAAGGTTGAGGATTGAGGATTGAGGATTGAGAATTGAGAATTGAGGATGAGGACTGAGGGTTGAGGATTGAGGATTGAAAATTGAGGATTGAGGATTGAGGAATGAGGATTGAGGATTGAGGATTGAGGATGAAGGCTGATGGTTGAGGATTGATGTTTGAGGACTGAAGACTGCGAATTGAGGATTGAGAATTGAGGATTGAGGATTGAGGATTGAAGATTGAGGATTGGGGATTGAGGATTGAAGATTGAGTGTTGAGGATTGAAGATTGAGGATTGAGGATTGAAGATTGAGTGTTGAGGGTTGAAGACTGACGGTTGAGTATTGAGACTTGAGGATTGATGGTTGAGTATTGAGGATTGAAGCTTGAGGGTTGTGTGTTGAATATTGAGGATTGAGGATTTCAGGATTGAGGATTAAGGATTGAGGATTGAGTATTGAGGATTGAAGATTGAGGATTGCGGATTGAGGATTGAGGATTGAGGATTGAAGATTGAGGATTGGGTATTGAGGATTGAAGGATGAGGATTGGGGATTGAGGATTGGGGATTGAGGATTGTTGATTGAGTGTTGAGGATTGAAGACTGACGATTGAGTATTGAGGATTGAGGATTGAGGATTGAGGTTTGAGGATTGAAGATTGAGGATTGAAGATTGAGGATTGATGGTTGAGTATTGGGGATTGAAGTTTGAGTGTTGTGTGTTGAATATTGAGGATTGAGGATTTCAGGATTGATGATTGAGGATTGAAGGTTGAGTATTGAGGGTTGAAGATTGAGGATTGCGGATTGAGGATTGAGGATTGAGGATTGAAGATTGAGTATTGAGGATTGAAGATTGAGGATTGAGGTTTGAGGATTGAAGATTGAGGACTGAGTGTTGAGGGCTGAGTGATGAGAACAGATGTTTGTGGATGGAGACTTGAAGATTGAAGATTGAGGATTGAGTATTGAAAACTGAGAATTCAGAATATTCTATTGAGTATTGAGAATTGAGGATTGATGGTTGAGTATTCAGGATTGATGTTTGAGGGTTGTGTGTTGAATATTGAGGATTGAGGATTTTAGAATTGAGGATTGAGAATTGAAGATTGAGGATTGAGGACTGAGGATTGAGTATTGAGGACTGAAGGTTGAAGATTGAGGACTGAGTGTTGAGGGTTGCGTGATGAGAATTGATGTCTGTGGTTGGAGACTTGAAGATTGAAGATTGAGGATTGAGTATTGAAAACAGAGAATTCAGGATATTCTATTGAGTATTTAGAATTGAGGATTGATAATTGAGTATTGAGGATTGAAGGTTGAGGGTTGTGTGTTGAATATTGAGGGTCGAGGATTTCAGGATTGAGGATTGAGGATTGAAGGTTGAGTATTGAGGATTGAAGATTGAGGATTGCGGATTGAGGATCGAGGATTGAGCATTGAGGATTTAAGATTGAGGACTGGGGATTGAGGATTGAAGATTGAGGATTAAGGATTGAGGATTGGGGATTGGGGATCTAGGATTGGAGATTGATTATCGAGGATTGAAGATTGAGGATTGAGGATTGAGGATTGAGAATTGAGAATTGAGAATGAGGACTGAGGGTTGAGGATTGAGGATTGAAAATTGAGGATTGAGGATTGAGGATTGAGGATTGAGGATTGAGGATTGAGGATGAAGGCTGACGGTTGAGGATTGATGTTTGAGGACTGAAGACTGCGGATTGAGGATTGAGGATTGAGGATTGAGGATTGAATATTGATGATTGAAGATCGAGGATTGAGGATTGAGGGTTGTGGATTGAGGACGAGTACTGAGGGTTGAATATTGATGTTTGAGGTCTGAGGATTGAGGATTGAGGATTGAGAATTGAGGATTGAGTATTGAGGATTGAAGCTTGAATATTGGGTATTGAAGATTGAAGAACGAGGTTTGAGGATTGAGGATTGAGGATTGCAGGTTGCAGATTGAGTATTGAGGATTGAAGATTGAGGATTGATAATTGAGGATTGAGGATTGAGGATTGAGGACTGAGGATTGAGGATTGAGGATTGAAGATTGAGTATTGAGAATTGAAGATTGAGGATTGAGGATTGAGGATTGAGGGTTGAGGATTGAAGATTGAGGATTGGGGATTGAGGATTGACGGTTGAGGACTGAGCAATGAGGATTGAGAATTGAGGATTGAGGATTGAAGGTTAAGGATTGAGGATTGAAGATTGACTATTGATGATTGAAGATTGAGGATTGAGGATTGAGGATTGAACATTGAGGATTGAGTGTTGAGTGATGATAATTGATGTTTGTGGATAGAGGTTGGAAGATTGCAAATTGAGTATTGAGTATTGAAAACTGTGAATTGAGGATATTCTATTGAGGATTGAGGATTTACAACTGATTGTTGAGGAATGTGGGCTCAAGATTGGGGATTAAGGATTGAGGATTCAGAATTGAGGTTTGAGGACTGAGGATAGAGGATTCAAGATTGAGTATTGAGGATTGAGGATTGAGAATTGAGAATTGAGGATGAGGGCTGACGGTTGAGGATTGATGTTTGAGGACTGAAGACTGCGGATTGAGGATCGAGAATTGAGGATTGAGGATTGAGGATTGAAGATTGAGGATTGGGTATTGAGGATTGAAGATTGAGTGTTGAGTATTGAAGATTGAGGATTGAGGACTGATGATTGAGTGCTGAGGATTGAAGACTGACGATTGAGTATTGAGGATTGAGGATTGAGGATTGAGGATTGAGGATTGAAGATTGAGTATTGAGGATTGAAGATTGAGGATTGCGGATTGAGGATTGAGGATTGAGGATTGAGGATTGAAGATTGAAGATTGAGTACTGAGGATTGAAGATTGAGGATTGAGGATTGGCGATTGAGGATTGAGGATTGAGTAATGATGTAAGAGGATTGGAGTTTGAGGATTGACGATTGAGGATTGAGGATTGAGTATTGAGGATTGCAGATTGAGGATTGAGGATTGAGGATTGAAGAATGAGTATTGAGGATTGAGGATTGAGGATTGATGAGTGAGGATTAAGGATTGAAAATTGATGATTGAGGACTGAGGATTGATGATTGAGGATTGAGGATTGAGGATTGAGGATTGAGGATTGGGGATCTAGGATTGGAGATAGATTATTGAGGATTGAAGATTGAGGATTGATGATTGAGGATTGAGAATTGAGAATTGAGGATGAGGACTGAGGGTTGAGGATTGGGGATTGAAAATTGAGGATTGAGGATTGAGGATTGAGGATTGAGGATTCAGAATGAGGTCTGAGGGTTGAGGGTTGATGTTTGAGTATTGAATCCTGAGAATTCAGGATATTCTATTGAGTATTGAGAATTGAGGATTGAAGGTAGAGGATTGAGGATTGAGGATGAGGATTGAGGGTTGAGGATTGAAGATTGAGGATTGGGGACTGAGGAGTGAAGATTGAGGATTAAGGATTGAGGATTGAGGATTGAGGATTGAGGACTGAAGATTGAAGATTCAGTATTGTGGATCGAAGGTTGAGAATAGAAGATTGAGGTTTGAGGATTGAAGATTGAGTGTTGAGGTTTGAAGGCTGACGATTGAGTATTGAGAATTGAGGATTGATGGTTGAGTATTGAGGATTGAAATTTGAGGGTTGTGTGCTGAATATTGAGGATTGAGGATTTCAGGATTGAGGATTGAGGATTGAAGATTGAGTATTGAGGATTGAAGATTGAGGATTGCGGATTGAGGATTGAGGATTGAGGATTGAGTATTGAGGATTGAAGGTTGAAGATTGAGGTTTGAGGATTGAAGATTGTGTATTGAGGATTGAGGATTGAGGATTGAGGATTGATGATAGAGGATTGGGGATTGAGGATTGACGATTGAGGATTGAGGATTGAGGATTGAAGATTGAGGACTGAGTGTTGAGGGTTGAGTCACGAGAATTGATGTTTGTGGATTGAGATTTGAAAATTGAAGATTGGGGTAGAGTATTGAAAACTGAGAATTCAGGATATTCTGTTGAGTATTGAGAATTGAGCATTGATGGTTGAGGTCTGACGATTGAAGATTGAGGATTCAGGATTGAGGATTCAGAATTGAGGTTTGAGGACTGAGGATTGAGGATTGAAGATTGAGTATTTAGGATTGAAGATAGAAGATTGAGGATTGAGGATTGAGAATTGACGATTGAGGATTGAGGATGAGGGCTGAGGGTTGAGGGTTGATGTTTGAGGACTGAGGACTGAGGATTGAGGATTGAGAACTGAGGATTGAGGATTGAGGATTGAAGTTTGAGGATTGGGTATTGAGGATTGAAGAATGAGTATTGAGGATTGGAGATTGAGGATTGAGGATTGAAGACTGAGTGTTGAGGATTGAAGATTGAGGATTGAGGATTGAGGATTGAGGATTGAGGATTGAAGATTGAGGATTGAGGATTGAGGATTGAGGATTGAGGATTGAGGATTAAAGATTGAGGATTGAGGATTGAAGATTGAGTATTGATGGTTGAAGATTGAGGATTGAGGATTGAGGATTGAAGATTGTGTATTGAGGATGAGGATTGAGGATTGAGGATTGATGATAGAGGATTGGGGATTGAGGATTGACGATTGAGGATTGAGGATTGAGGATTGAAGATTGAGGACTGAGTGTTGAGGGTTGAGTCACGAGAATTGATGTTTGTGGATTGAGATTTGGAAATTGAAGATTGGGGTAGAGTATTGAAAACTGAGAATTCAGGATATTCTGTTGAGTATTGAGAATTGAGCATTGATGGTTGAGGTCTGACGATTGAAGATTGAGGATTCAGGATTGAGGATTCAGAATTGAGGTTTGAGGACTGAGGATTGAGGATTGAAGATTGAGTATTGAGGATTGAAGATAGAAGATTGAGGATTGAGGATTGAGAATTGACGATTGAGGATTGAGGATGAGGGCTGAGGGTTGAGGGTTGATGTTTGAGGACTGAGGACTGAGGATTGAGGATTGAGAACTGAGGATTGAGGATTGAGGATTGAAGTTTGAGGATTGGGTATTGAGGATTGAAGAATGAGTATTGAGGATTGGAGATTGAGGATTGAGGATTGAAGACTGAGTGTTGAGGATTGAAGATTGAGGATTGAGGATTGAGGATTGAGGATTGAGGATTGAAGATTGAGGATTGAGGATTGAGGATTGAGGATTGAGGATTGAGGATTAAAGATTGAGGATTGAGGATTGAAGATTGAGTATTGATGATTGAAGATTGAGGATTGAGGATTGAGGATTGAGTGTTGAGGATTGAGGACGAGGACTGACGGTTGGGGATTGAGGTGTGGGGATTGAGGATTGAGGATTGAGGACCGAGGATCGAGGATTGAGGATTGAGGATTGAGAGTTGAGAATTGAGGATGAGGACTGAGGGTTGAGGATTGGGGATTGAAAATTGAGGATTGAGGATTGAGGATTGATGATTCAGAATGAGGGCTGAGGGTTGAGGATTGATGTTTGAGTATTGAATCCTGAGAGTTCAGGATATTCTATTGAGTATTCAGAATTGAGGATTGATGGTTGAGTATTGAGGATTGAGGATAGAGGAATGAGTATTGAAGATTGAGGATCGTTGTTTGGGGATTGAGGATTGAGGACTGAGGATTCAGGATTGAGGATTGAAGATTGAGTATTGAGGATTGAAGATTGAGGATTGAGGATTGAGGATGAGGATTGAGGGTTGAGGATTGATGTTTGAGGACTGAGGACTGAGGATTGAGGATTGAGAATTGAGGATTGAGGATTGAGGATGGAGGATGAGGACTGAGGGTTGAGGGTTGAGTGATGAGAATAGATGTTTGTGGATGGAGACTTGAAGATTGAAGATTGAGGATTGAGTATTGAAAACTGAGAATTCAGCATATTCTATTGAGTATTGAGAATTGAGCATTGATGGTTGAATATTGAGGATTGATGGTTGAGGATTGTGTGTTGAACATTGAGTGTTGAGGATTTTAGGATTGAGGATTGAGTATTGAATATTAAGGACTGAGGACTGAGGATTGAGTATTGAGGATTGAGGATTGAAGATTGAGGGCTGAGTGTTGAGGGTTGAGTGATGAGAATAGATGTTTGTGGACGGAGACTTGAAGATTGAAGATTGAGGATTGAGTATTGAAAACTGAGAATTCAGTATATTCTATTGAGTATTGAGAATTGAGCATTGATGGTTGAATATTGAGGATTGATGGTTGAGGATTGTGTGTTGAACATTGAGTGTTGAGGATTTTAGGATTGAGGATTGAGTATTGAATATTAAGGACTGAGGACTGAGGATTGAGTATTGAGGATTGAGGATTGAAGATTGAGGGCTGAGTGTTGAGTGTTGAGTGATGAGAATTGATGTTTGTGGATGGAGACTTGAAGATTGAAGTTTGAGTATTGAATATTGAAAACTGAGAATTCAGGATATTCTATTGAGTATTGAGAATTGAGGATTGACGGTTGAGTATTGAGGATTGAAGCTTGAGGGTTGTGTGTTGAACATTGAGGGTTGAGGATTTCAGGATTGAGGATTGAGGATTGAAGATTGAGTAATGAGGATTGAAGATTGAGGATTGAGGATTGAGGATTGAGGATTGAGGACTGAAGATTGAAGATTCAGTATTGAGGATCGAAGGTTGAGAATAGAAGATTGAGGTTTGAGGATTGAAGATTGAGTGTTGAGGTTTGAAGGCTGACGATTGAGTATTGAGAATTGAGGATTGATGGTTGAGTATTGAGGATTGAAATTTGAGGGTTGTGTGCTGAATATTGAGGATTGAGGATTTCAGGATTGAGGATTGAGGATTGAAGATTGAGTATTGAGGATTGAAGATTGAGGATTGCGGATTGAGGATTGAGGATTGAGGATTGAGTATTGAGGATTGAAGGTTGAAGATTGAGTTTTGAGGATTGAAGATTGTGTATTGAGGATTGAGGATTGAGGATTGAGGATTGATGATAGAGGATTGGGGATGGAGGATTGACGATTGAGGATTGAGGATTGAGGATTGAAGATTGAGGACTGAGTGTTGAGGGTTGAGTCACGAGAATTGATGTTTGTGGATTGAGATTTGAAAATTGAAGATTGGGGTAGAGTATTGAAAACTGAGAATTCAGGATATTCTGTTGAGTATTGAGAATTGAGCAATGATGGTTGAGGTCTGACGATTGAAGATTGAGGATTCAGGATTGAGGATTCAGAATTGAGGTTTGAGGACTGAGGATTGAGGATTGAAGATTGAGTATTGAGGATTGAAGATAGAAGATTGAGGATTGAGGATTGAGAATTGACGATTGAGGATTGAGGATGAGGGCTGAGGGTTGAGGGTTGATGTTTGAGGACTGAGGACTGAGGATTGAGGATTGAGAACTGAGGATTGAGGATTGAGGATTGAAGTTTGAGGATTGGGTATTGAGGATTGAAGAATGAGTATTGTGGATTGAAGATTGAGGATTGAGGATTGAAGACTGAGTGTTGAGGATTGAAGATTGAGGATTGAGGATTGAGGATTGAGGATTGAGGATTGAAGATTGAGGATTGAGGATTGAGGATTGAGGATTGAGGATTGAGGATTAAAGATTGAGGATTGAGGATTGAAGATTGAGTATTGATGATTGAAGATTGAGGATTGAGGATTGAGGATTGAAGATTGTGTATTGAGGATGAGGATTGAGGATTGAGGATTGATGATAGAGGATTGGGGATTGAGGATTGACGATTGAGGATTGAGGATTGAAGATTGAGTATTGAGGATTGAAGATAGAAGATTGAGGGTTGAGGATTGAGAATTGACGATTGAGGATTGAGGATGAGGGCTGAGGGTTGAGGGTTGATGTTTGAGGACTGAGGACTGAGGATTGAGGATTGAGAAGTGAGGATTGAGGATCGAGGATTGAATATTGAGGATTGGGTATTGAGGATTGAAGAGTGAGGATTGAGGATTGAAGATTGAGGATTGAGGATTGAAGACTGAGTGTTGAGGATTGAAGATTGAGGATTGAGGATTGAGGATTGAGGATTGAGGATTGAAGATTGAGGATTGAGGATTGAGGATTGAGGATTGAGGATTGAGGATTGAGGATTGAGGATTGAGGACTGAGAATTGAGGATTGGAGATTGAGAATTGGGTATTGAGGATTGAGCGTTGAGGATTGAGGATTGAGGATTGAGTATTGAGGATTGAGGTTTGAAGGTTGAATATTGATGAATGAAAATCGAGGATTGAGGATTGAGGGTTGTGGATTGAGGACGAGCACTGTGGGTTGAGTCTTGATGCTTGAGGTCTGAGGATTGGGGATTGAGGATTGCGGATTGAGGATTGAGGACTGAAGATTGAGGATTGGGTATTGAGGATTGATGAATGAGGATTGAGGATTGAGTATTAAGGATTGGGGATTGAAGATTGAGTATTGAGGATTGAAGATTGAGGATTGAGGATTGAAGATTGAGTGTTGAGGATTGATGATTGAGGATTGAGGATTCAGGATTGAGGATTGAGGATTGAAGATTGAGGATTGAGGATTGAGGATTGAGGATTGAGGATTCAGGATTGAGGATTGAGGATTGAGGATTGAGGATTGAGTATTGAATATTGATGATTGAAGATCGAGGATTGAGGATTGAGTTTTGTGGATTGAGGACGAGGACTGAGGGTTGAAAATTGATGTTTGAGGTCTGAGGATTGAGGATTGAGGATTGAGAATTGAGGATTGAGTATTGAGGATTGAAGATTGAGGATTGGGTATTGAAGATTGAAGAATGAGGGTTGAGGATTGAGGATTGAGGATTGAGGATTGCAGATTGAGTATTGAGGATTGAAGATAGAAGATTGAGGATTGAGGATTGAGGATTGAGGATTGAGGATGAGGGCTGGGAGTTGAGGGTTGCTGTTTGATGACTGAGGACTGAGGATTGAGGATTGAGAAGTGAGGATTGAGGATCGAGGATTGAATATTGAGGATTGGGTATTGAGGATTGAAGAGTGAGGATTGAGGATTGAGGATTGGGGATTGAGGATTGAAGATTGAGTGTTGAGGGCTGAGAGTTGAGGGTTGATGTCTGAGGACTGAGGACTGAGTATTGAGGATTGAGAAGTGAGGATTGAGGATCGAGGATTGAACATTGAGGATTGGGTATTGAGGATTGAAGAGTGAGGATTGAGGATTGAGGATTGGGGATTGAGGATTGAAGATTGAGTGTTGAGGATTGAAGACTGACGATTGAGTATTGAGGATTGAGGATTGAGGATTGGGGATTGAGGATTGAAGATTGAGTATTGAGGATTGAAGATTGAGGATTGAGGTTTGAGGATTGAAGATTGAGGATTGAGTATTGAAAACTGAGAATTCAGAATATTCTATTGAGTATTGAGAATTGAGTATTGATGGTTGAGTATTGAGGATTGATGTTTGAGGGTTGTGTGTTGAATATTGAGGATTGAGGATTTTACAATTGAGGATTGAGAATTGAAGATTGAGGATTGAGGACTGAGGATTGAGTATTGAGGACTGAGTGTTGAAGATTGAGGACCGAGTGTTGAGGGTTGCGTGATGAGAATTGATGTCTGTGGTTGGAGACTTGAAGATTGAAGATTGAGGATTGAGTATTGAAAACAGAGAATTCAGGATATTCTATTGAGTATTTAGAATTGAGGATTGATAATTGAGTATTGAGGATTGAAGGTTGAGGGTTGTGTGTTGAATATTGAGGGTCGAGGATTTCAGGATTGAGGATTGAGGATTGAAGGCTGAGTATTGAGGATTGAAGATTGAGGATTGCGGATTGAGGATCGAGGATTGAGAATTGAGGATTGAAGATTGAAGATTGAGTATTGAGGATTGAGGATTGAGGATGGAGGATGAGGACTGAGGGTTGAGGATTGAGGTTTGAGGAATGAGGATTGAGGATTGAGGATTGAGGATTGAGGATTGAGGATTGAGTATTGAGGATTGAGGATTGAAGATTGAGTATTGAGGATTGAAGATTGAGTATTGAGGATTGAGGATAGAAGATTGAGGACTGAGTGTTGAGGGTTGAGTGAGGAGCATTGATGTTTGTGGATTGAGATTTGAAGATTGAAGATTGGGGATTGAATATTCAAAACTGTGAATTTAGGATTCTCTAGTGAGGATTGAGGATTGACAACTGATTGTTGCGGACAGAGGGATGAAGATTGAGGATTCAGGATTGAGGATTCGGAATTGAGGTTTGAGGACTGAGGATTGAGGGTTGAGGATTGAGGATTGAAGATTGAGGATTGAGGATTGAGGCTTGAGGATGGACGATTGAGGATTGAGGATTGAAGACTGAGTATTGATGATTGAAAATTGAGGATTGAGGATTGAGTGTTGAGGATTGAGGACGAGGACTGACGGTTGAGGGTTGAGGTTTGAGGATGGAGGATTGAGTGTTGTTGGCTGAGGATTGAGGATTGAGGATTGAGCATTGAGGATTGAAGATTGAGGACTGGGTATTGAGGACTGAAGATTGAGGATTAAGGATTGCGGATTGGGGATTGAGGATCTAGGATAGGAGATTGGTTATTGAGGATTGAAGATTGAGGGTTGAGGATTGAGGATTGAGAATTGAGAATTGAGGATGTGGACTGAGTGTGAGGATTGATGTTTGAGGAGTGAGGATTGAGGGTTGATGGTTGAGTATTGAGGATTGATGGTTGAGGGTTGTGTGCTGAGTATTGAGGATTGAGGATTGAGGATTGAGGATTGAGGATGGAGGATTGAAGAGAGAGGACTGAGTGTTGAGGATTGAGTGTTGAGAATTGACGTTTGTGGATGGAGACTTGAAGATTGAAGGTCGAGGATTGAGTATTGAAAACTGAGAATTCAGTATATTCTATTGAGTATTGAGAATTGAGGATTGATGATTCAGTATCTAGAATTGATGGTTGAGGGTTGTGTATTGAATATTGGGGATTGAGGATTGGGGATTGAGGATTGAGGAATGAGGATTGAAAATTGAGTATTGATGATTGAAGATTGAGGACTGAGGATTGAGGGTTGAGGATTGAGGACGAGGACTGACGGTTGAGGATTGAGGTTTGAATATTGAGGATTGAGGATTGAGGACTGAGGATTGAGAATTGAGGATTGAAGATTGAGGACTGAGTGTTGAGGGTTGAGTGATGAGCATTGATGTTTGTAGATTGAGATTTGAAAATTGAAGATTGGGGATTGAGTGCTGAAAACTGTGAATTGAGGATATTCTATTGAGGATTGAGGATTGACAATTGATTGTTGCGGACTAAGGGATGAAGATTGAGTATTCAGGATTGAGGATTCGGCAATGAGGTTTGAGGACTGAGGATTGAGGGTTGAGGATTGAGGATTGAGGATTGAGGCTTGAGGATAGAGGATTGATGATGGAAGATTGAAGAGAAAGTACTGAGTGTTGAGGATTGAGTGTTGAGAATTGAGGTTTGAGGATTGACGTTTGATTATTGAATATTGTGGATTGAGTATTGAACCATGAGAATTCAGGATATTCTATTGAGTATTGAGTATTGAGAATTGAGGATTGATGGTTGAGTATTGAGGATTGATGGTTGAGGGTTGTGTGTTGAATATTGAGGATTGAGGATTGAGGATTGAGGATTGAGGATTGAGGATTGAAGATTGAGTATTGATGATTGAAGATTGAGGATTGAGGATTGAGGGTTGAGGATTGATGACGAGGACTGACGGTTGAGGATTGAGGTCTGAGGATTGAGGATTGTGGACTGAGGATTGAGGATTGACGATTGAGCATTGAGTATTGAAGGTTGAGGACTGGGGATTGAGGATTGAAGACTGAGGATTAAGGATTGATGATTGGGGATTGAGGATCTAGGATTGGAGATTGATTATTGAGGATTGAAGATTGAGAATTGAGGATTGAGGATTGAGAATTGAGAATTGAGTATGAGGACTGAGGGTTGAGGATTGAGGTTTGAGGAATGAGGATTGAGGATTGAGGATTGAGGATTGAGGATTGAGGATTGAGGATTGTGGATTGAGTATTGAAGATGGAGTATTCATGACTGAGGATTGAGGTTTGAGGATTGAGGATTGAGGATTGAAGATTGAGGATTGTGGATTGAGGATTGAGGATGGAGCATGAGGACTGAGGGTTGAGGATTGCGGTTTGAGGAATGAGGATTGAGTATTGAGGATTGAAGATTGAGGATTGAGGATTGAGGATTGAAGATTGAGGACTGAGTGTTGAGGGTTGAGTGATGAGAATAGATGTTTGTGGATGGAGACTTGAATATTGAAGATTGAGGTTTGGGTATTGAAAACTGAGAATTCAGGATATTCTATTGAGTATTGAGAATTGAGCATTGATGGTTGGGGATTGAGGATTGAGGATTGAGGATTGAGGATGAGGGCTGAGGGTTGAGGATTGATGTTTGAGAACTGAGGACTGAGGATTGAGGATTGAGAATTGACGTTTGAGGATTGAGGATTGAAGATTGAGGATTGGGTATTGAGGATTGAAGAATGAGGATAAAGGATTGAGGATTGGGGATTGAGGATTGAAGATTGAGGATAGAGGATTGTGGATTGAAGATTGAGAACTGAGTGTTGAGGGCTGAGTGATGAGAATTGATGTATGTGGATTGAGACTTGAAGATTGAAGAATGGTGATTGAGTATTGAAAACTGTGAGTTGAGGATATTCTATTGAGGATTGAGGATTGACAATTGATTGTTGAGGACTGAGGGCTGAAGATTGAGGATTCAGGGTTGAGGATTCGGGATTGAGGTTTGAGGACTGAGAATTGAGGTTTGAGGATTGAGGATGGAGGATTGACTCTTGAGGATTGAGGATTGAGGATGGAGGATTGAAGAGAGGTGACTGAGTGTTGAGGATTGAGTGTTGAGGATTGAGGTTTGAGGATTGAGATTTGATTATTGAATATTGTGGATTGAGTATTGAACCTCGAGAATTCAGGATATTCTATTGAGTATTGAGTATTGAGAGTTGAGGATTGATGGTTGAGTATTGAGAATTGATGGTTGAGGGTTGTGTGTTGAATATTGAGGATTGAGGATTGAGGATTGAGGATTGAGGATTGAGGATTGAAGATTGAGTATTGATGATTGAAGATTGAGGATTGAGGATTGAGGGTTGAGGATTGATGACGAGGACTGACGGTTGAGGATTGAGGTTTGAGGATTGAGGGTTGTGGACTGAGGATTGAGGATTGACGATTGAGCATTGAGTATTGAAGATTGTGGACTGGGGATTTGGGATTGAAGATTGAGGATTAAGGATTGAGGATTGGGGATTGAGGATCTAGGATTGGAGATTGATTATTGAGGATTGAAGATTGAGAATTGAGGATTGAGGATTGAGGATTGAAGATTGAGGATTGAGGATGAAGGCTGAGGGTTGAGGATTGCTGTTTGAGGACTGAGGACTGAGGATTGAGGATTGAGAATTGAGGATTGAGGATTGAGGATGGAAGATTGAGGATTGGGTATTGAGGATTGAAGAATGAGGATTGATGATAGAGGATTGGGGATTTAGGATTGACGATTGAGGATTGAGGATTGAGGATTGAAGATTGAGGACTGAGTGTTGAGGGTTGAGTGATGAGAATTGATGTTTGTGGATTGAGATTTGAAGACTGAAGATTGGGGATTGAGTATTGAAAACTGAGAATTCAGGATATTCTGTTGAGTATTGAGAATTGAGGATTGATGTTTGAGTATTGAGGATTGATGGTTGAGGGTTGTGTGTTGAATATTGAGGATTGAGGATTTTAGGATTGAGGATTGAGTATTGAAGATTGAGGACTGAGGATTGAAGATTGAGGATTGAGGATTGGCGATTGAGGATTGAGGATTGAGTATTGATGATAGAGGTTTGGGGTTTGAGGATTGCCGATTGAGGATTGAGGATTGAGTATTGAGGATTGCAGATTGAGGATTGAGGATTGAGGATTGAGGATTGAAGAATGAGGATTGAGGATTGATGAGTGAGGATTGAGGATTGAGGATTGAGGATTGAGAATCGAGGATTGAGGATTGAGTATTGAGGATTGCAGATTGAGGATTGAGGATTGAGGATTGAGGATTGAAGAATGAGGATTGAGGATTGATGAGTGAGGATTGAGGATTGAGGATTGAGGATTGGGAATCGAGGATTGAGGATTGAGGATTGAGCATTGAAGATTGATGATTGGGGACTGAGGATTGAAGATTGAGGATTGAGGATTCAGGATTGAGGATTGAGGATTGAGGATTGAGGATTGAAGATTCAGTATTGAGGATTGAAATTTGGGAATTGAGGATTGAGGATTGAACTTTGAGGACTCAGTGTTGAGTGTTGAGTGATGGGAATTGATGTTTGTGTATAGAGATTTGAAGATTCTGGATTGAGTATTAAGTAGTGAATACTGTGAATTGAGGATATTCTATTGAAGATTGAGGATTGACAACTGATTGTTGAGGACTGAGGGCTGAAGATTGAGGATTCAGGATTGAGGATTGAGGATTGAGGTTTGAGGACAGAGGATTGAGCACTGAGGATTTAAGATTGAGGACTGGGGATTGAGGATTGAAGATTGAGGATTAAGGATTGAGGTTTGGGGATTGGGAATCTAGGATTGGATATAGATTATTGAGCATTGAAGATTGAGGTTTGCGGATTGAGTACTGAGAATTGAGAATTGAGGATGAGGACTGAGGGTTGAGGATAGGGGATTGAAAATTGAGGATTGAGGGTTGAGGATTGAGGATTCAGAATGAGGGCTGAGGGTTGAGGATTGATGTTTGAGTATTGAATCCTGAGAATTCAGGATATTCTATTGAGTATTGAGAATTGAGGATTGATGTTTGAGTATTGAGGATTGAGGATTGAGGATAGAGGGTTGAGTATTGAAGATTGAGGATTGTTGATTTGGGATTGAGAATTGAGGATTGAGGATTCAGGATTGAGGATTGAAGATTGAGTATTGAGGATTGAAGATCGAGGATTGAGGATTGAGGATTGAGGATTGAGGATTGAAGATTGAAGATTGAACATTCAGTATTGAGGATCGAAGATTGAGAATTGATGATTGAGGATTGAGGATTGAAGATTGAGTGTTGATGTTTGATGGCTGACGATTGAGTATTGAGGATTGAGGATTGATGGTTGAGTATTGAGGATTGAAGATTGAGGATTGCGGATTGAGGATTGAGGATTGAGGATTGAGGATTGAGGATTGAGTATTGAGGATTGAGGGTTGATGTTAGAGGATTGGGGATTTAGGATTGACGATTGAGGATTGAGGATTGAGGATTGAAGGTTGAGGACTGAGTGTTGAGGTTTGAGTGATGAGAATTGATGTTTGTGGATTGAGATTTGAAGATTGAAGATTGGGGATTGAGTATTGTAAACTGAGAATTCAGTATATTCTGTTGAGTATTGAGAATTGAGCACTGATGGTTGAGTATTGAGGATTGATGGTTGAGGGTTGAGTGTTGTATATTGAGGATTGAGGATTTTAGGATTGAGGATTGAGGATTGAAGATTGAGTATTCAGGAGTGAAGATTGAGGAATGCGGATTGAGGATTGAGGATTGAGGATTGAGGATTGAAGATTGAAGATTGAGTATTGAGGTTTGAAGACTGAGGATTGAGGATTGAGGATTGAGAATTGGCAATTGAGGATTGAAGATTGAGTATTGAGAATTGAGCGTTGATGGTTGAGTATTGTGGATTGGTGGTTGAGTGTTGTGTGTTGAATATTGAGGATTGAGGATTTTAGGATTGAGTATTGAGGATTGAAGATTGAGTATTGAGGATTGAATATTGAGGATTGCAGATTGAGGATTGAGGTTTGAAGATTGAGGATTGAGGATTGAAGATTGAGTGTTGAGAATTGAAGACTGACGATTGAGTATTGAGAATTGAGGATTGATGGTTGAGTATTGAGGATTGAAGGTTGAGGGTTGTGTGTTGAATATTGAGGATTGAGGATTTCAGAATTGAGGATTGAGGATTGAGGATTGAGGATTGAGGATCGAGGATTGAGTATTGAGGATTGAGGGTTGATGACAGAGGATTGGGGATTTAGGATTGACGATTGAGGATAGAGGATTGAGGATTGAAGATTGAGTATTGAGGATTGAAGATTGAGGATTGAGGATTGAAGATTGAGTGTTGAGGATTGAAGATTGAGGATTGAGGATTGAGGATTGGGGATTGAGGATTGAAGATTGAGGATTGAGGATTGAGGATTGATGGTTGAGGATTGAGGATTGAGGATGAGGGCAGAGGGTTGAGGATTGACGTATGAGGACTGAGGACTGAGGATTGAGGATTGGGAATTGAGGATTGAGGATTGAGGTTTGCAGATTGAGGATTGGGTATTGAGGATTGAAGAATGAGGATTGGGGATTGAGGATTGGGGATAGAGGATTGAAGATTGAGTGTTGAGGATTGAAGACTGACGATTGAGCATTGAGGATTGAGGATTGAGTATTGAGGATTGAGGTTTGAGGACTGACGATTGAGGATTGAGGATTGAGGATTGAGGATTGAAGACTGAGGATTGAGGATTGAGTGTTGAGTATTGAGGACGAGGACTGAGGGTTGAGTATTGATGTTTGAGGTCTGAAGATTGAGGATTGAGGATGGAGAATTGAGGATCGAGGATTGAGGATTGAAGATTGAGGATTGAGGATTGAGGATTGAGGATTGAAGATTGAGTATTGAGATTTGAAGATTGAGGATTGAGGATTGAAGATTGAGTGTTGAGGATTGAAGACTGACGATTGAGTATTGAGAATTGAGGATTGATGGTTGAGTATTGAGGATTGAAGGTTGAGGGTTGTGTGTTGAATATTGAGGATTGAGGATTTCAGAATTGAGGGTTGAGGATTGAAGATTGAGTATTGAGGATTGAAGATTGAGGATTGCGGATTGAGGATTGAGGATTGAGGATTGAGGATTCAGGATTGTAGGTTGAGTATTGAGCACTGAAGATTGAGGATTGAGGATTGAGGATTGAGGATTGAGGATTGAGGATTGAGTATTGAGGATTGAGGGTTTATGATAGAGGATTGGGGATTTAGGATTGACGATTGAGGATTGAGGATTGAGGATTGAAGGTTGAGGACTGAGTGTTGAGGGTTGCGTGATGAGAATTGATGTTTGTGGATTGAGATTTGAAGATTGGAGATTGGGGACTGAGTATTGAAAACTGAGAATTCAGGATATTCTATTGAGTATTGAGAATTGAGCTTTGATGGTTGAGTATTGAGGATTGGTGGTTGAGGGTTATGTGTTGAATATTGAGGATTGAGTATTTCAGGATTGAGGATTGAGGATTGAAGATTGAGTATGGAGGATTGAAGATTGCGGATTGCGGATTGGGGATTGAGGATTGAGGTTTGAGGATTGCAGACAGAAGATTGAGTACTTAGGATTGAAGATTGAGGACTGAGGATTGAGGATTGAGGATTGAGGATTGAGTATTGATGATAGAGAATTGGGATTTGAGGATTGACGATTGAGGACTGAGGATTGAGTATTGAGGATTGCAGATTGAGGATTGAGGATTGAGGATTGAAGAATGAGGATTGAGGATTGAGGATTGAGGATTGATGAGTTAGGATTGAGGATTGAGAATTGAGGATTGAGAATTGAGGAATGAAGATTGAGTATTGAAGATTGAAGATTGAGGATTGAGGATTGAGGATTGAGGTTTGAGGATTGAGGATTGACGATAGAGGATTGAGGATTGAAGATTGAGGACTGGGGATTGAGGATTGAAGATTGAGGACTGGGTATTGAGGACTGAAGATTGAGGATTAAGGATTGCGGATTGGGGATTGAGGATCTAGGATAGGAGATTGGTTATTGAGGATTGAAGATTGAGGGTTGAGGATTGAGGATTGAGAATTGAGAATTGAGGATGTGGACTGAGTGTGAGGATTGATGTTTGAGGAGTGAGGATTGAGGGTTGATGGTTGAGTATTGAGGATTGATGGTTGAGGGTTGTGTGCTGAATATTGAGGATTGAGGATTGAGGATTGAGGATTGAGGATGGAGGATTGAAGAGAGAGGACTGAGTGTTGACTATTGAGTGTTGAGAATTGACGTTTGTGGATGGAGACTTGAAGATTGAAGATCGAGGATTGAGTATTGAAAACTGAGAATTCAGTATATTCTATTGAGTATTGAGAATTGAGCATTGATGGTTGAATATTGAGGATTGATGGTTGAGGATTGTGTGTTGAACATTGAGTGTTGAGGATTTTAGGATTGAGGATTGAGTATTGAATATTAAGGACTGAGGACTGAGGATTGAGTATTGAGGATTGAGGATTGACTCTTGAGGATTGAGGATTGAGGATGGAGGATTGAAGAGAGGTGACTGAGTGTTGAGGATTGAGTGTTGAGAATTGAGGTTTGAGGATTGAGATTTGATTATTGAATATTGTGGATTGAGTATTGAACCATGAGAATTCAGGATATTCTAATGAGTATTCAGAATTGAGTATTGATGGTTGAGTATTGAGGATTGACGGTTGATGGCTGTGTGTTGATTATTGAGGACTGAGGATTGAGGATTGAGGATTGAGGATTGAGGACTGAGGATTGAAGATTGAGTATTGAGGATTGAAGATTGAGGATTGAGGATTGAGAATTGAGGATTGTGGATTGAAGACTGAGGATTGGGGATTGAGGATTGACGATTGAGGATTGAGTATTGAGGACTGAGAATTGAGGATTGAGGATTGAAGATTGTGTATTGAGGAATGAAGATTGAGGATTGAGGATTGAGGATTGAGGATTGTGTATTGAGTATTGAAGATGGAGTATTCATGACTGAGGATTGAGGTTTGAGGATTGAGGATTGAGGATTGATGATTGAGGATTGAGGATTGAGGATTGTGGATGGAGGATGAGGACTGAGGGTTGAGGTTTGCGGTTTGAGGAATGAGGATTGAGGATTGAGGATTGAGGATTGAGGATTGAGGATTGAGTATTGAAGATTGAGGATTGATGACTGAGGATTGAGGATTGAGGATTGAGAATTGACAATTGAGGATTGAAAATTGAGTATTGAGGATTGAAGATTGAGGATAGAGGATTGAGGATTGAAGATTGAGGACTGAGTGTTGAGGGTTGAGTGATGAGTATAGATGTTTGTGGATGGAGACTTGAATATTGAAGATTGAGGATTGGGTATTGAAAACTGAGAATTCAGGATACTCTATTGAGTATTGAGAATTGAGCATTGATGGTTGAGTATTGAGGATTGGTGGTTGAGGGTTGTGTGTTGAATTTTGAGGATTGAGGATTTTAGGATTGAGGATTGAGGATTGAAGATTGAGTATTGAGGATTGAGGTTTGAGGACTGACGATTGAGAATTGAGGATTGAGGATTGAGGATTGAAGACTGAGGATTGAGGATTGAGTGTTGAGTATTGAGGACGAGGACTGAGGGTTGAGTATTGATGTTTGAGGTCTGAAGATTGAGGATTGAGGATTGAGAATTGAGGATCGAGGATTGAGGATTGAAGATTGAGGATTGAGGATTGAGGATTGAGGATTGAAGATTGAGTATTGAGATTTGAAGATTGAGGATTGAGGATTGAAGATTGAGTGTTGAGGATTGAAGACTGACGATTGAGTATTGAGAATTGAGGATTGATGGTTGAGTATTGAGGATTGAAGGTTGAGGGTTGTGTGTTGGATATTGAGGATTGAGGATTTCAGAATTGAGGGTTGAGGATTGAAGATTGAGTATTGAGGATTGAAGATTGAGGATTGCGGATTGAGGATTGAGGATTGAGTATTGAGGATTGAAGATTGAAGATTGAGTTTTGAGGATTGAAGATTGTGTATTGAGGATTGAGGATTGAGGATTGAGGATTGATGATAGAGGATTGGGGATTGAGGATTGACGATTGAGGATTGAGGATTGAGGATTGAAGATTGAGGACTGAGTGTTGAGGGTTGAGTCACGAGAATTGATGTTTGTGGATTGAGATTTGAAAATTGAAGATTGGGGTTGAGTATTGAAAACTGAGAATTCAGGATATTCTGTTGAGTATTGAGAATTGAGCATTGATGGTTGAGGTCTGACGATTGAAGATTGAGGATTCAGGATTGAGGATTCAGAATTGAGGTTTGAGGACTGAGGATTGAGGATTGAAGATTGAGTATTGAGGATTGAAGATAGAAGATTGAGGATTGAGGATTGAGAATTAGCGATTGAGGATTGAGGATGAGGGCTGAGGGTTGAGGATTGATGTTTGAGGACTGAGGACTGAGGATTGAGGATTGAGAACTGAGGATTGAGGATTGAGGATTGAAGTTTGAGGATTGGGTATTGAGGATTGAAGAATGAGTATTGAGGATTGATGAGTGAGGATTGAGGATTGAGGATTGAGGATTGAGAATCGAGGATTGAGGATTGAGTATTGAGGATTGCAGATTGAGGATTGAGGATTGAGGATTGAGGATTGAAGAATGAGGATTGAGGATTGATGAGTGAGGATTGAGGATTGAGGATTGAGGATTGGGAATCGAGGATTGAGGATTGAGGATTGAGCATTGAAGATTGATGATTGGGGACTGAGGATTGAAGATTGAGGATTGAGGATTCAGGATTGAGGATTGAGGATTGAGGATTGAAGATTCAGTATTGAGGATTGAAATTTGGGAATTGAGGATTGAGGATTGAACTTTGAGGACTCAGTGTTGAGTGTTGAGTGATGGGAATTGATGTTTGTGTATAGAGATTTGAAGATTCTGGATTGAGTATTAAGTAGTGAATACTGTGAATTGAGGATATTCTATTGAAGATTGAGGATTGACAACAGATTGTTGAGGACTGAGGGCTAAAGATTGAGGATTCAGGATTGAGGATTGAGGATTGAGGTTTGAGGACAGAGGATTGAGCACTGAGGATTTAAGATTGAGGACTGGGGATTGAGGATCGAAGATTGAGGATTAAGGATTGAGGTTTGGGGATTGGGAATCTAGGATTGGATATAGATTATTGAGCATTGAAAATGGAGGTTTGCGGATTGAGTACTGAGAATTGAGAATTGAGGATGAGGACTGAGGGTTGAGGATAGGGGATTGAAAATTGAGGATTGAGGGTTGAGGATTGAGGATTCAGAATGAGGGCTGAGGGTTGAGGATTGATGTTTGAGTATTGAATCCTGAGAATTCAGGATATTCTATTGAGTATTGAGAATTGAGGATTGATGTTTGAGTATTGAGGATTGAGGATTGAGGATAGAGGGTTGAGTATTGAAGATTGAGGATTGTTGATTTGGGATTGAGAATTGAGGATTGAGGATTCAGGATTGAGGATTGAAGATTGAGTATTGAGGATTGAAGATTGAGGATTGAGGATTGAGGATTGAGGATTGAGGATCGAGGATTGAAGATTGAACATTCAGTATTGAGGATCGAAGATTGAGAATTGATGATTGAGGATTGAGGATTGAAGATTGAGTGTTGAGGTTTGATGGCTGACGATTGAGTATTGAGGATTGAGGATTGATGGTTGAGTATTGAGGATTGAAGATTGAGGATTGCGGATTGAGGATTGAGGATTGAGGATTGAGGATTGAGGATTGAGTATTGAGGATTGAGGGTTGATGTTAGAGGATTGGGGATTTAGGATTGACGATTGAGGATTGAGGATTGAGGATTGAAGGTTGAGGACTGAGTGTTGAGGTTTGAGTGATGAGAATTGATGTTTGTGGATTGAGATTTGAAGATTGAAGATTGGGGATTGAGTATTGTAAACTGAGAATTCAGTATATTCTGTTGAGTATTGAGAATTGAGCATTGATGGTTGAGTATTGAGGATTGATGGTTGAGGGTTGAGTGTTGAATATTGAGGATTGAGGATTTTAGGATTGAGGATTGAGGATTGAAGATTGAGTACTGAGGAGTGAAGATTGAGGAATGCGGATTGACGATTGAGGATTGAGGATTGAGGATTGAAGATTGAAGATTGAGTATTGAGGTTTGAAGACTGAGGATTGAGGATTGAGGATTGAGAATTGGCAATTGAGGATTGAAGATTGAGTATTGAGAATTGAGCGTTGATGGTTGAGTATTGTGGATTGGTGGTTGAGTGTTGTGTGTTGAATATTGAGGATTGAGGATTTTAGGATTGAGTATTGAGGATTGAAGATTGAGTATTGAGGATTGAATATTGAGGATTGCAGATTGAGGATTGAGGTTTGAAGATTGAGGATTGAGGATTGAAGATTGAGTGTTGAGAATTGAAGACTGACGATTGAGGATTGAGGATTGGGGATTGAGGATTGAAGATTGAGGATTGAGGATTGAGGATTGATGGTTGAGGATTGAGGATTGAGGATGAGGGCAGAGGGTTGAGGATTGACGTATGAGGACTGAGGACTGAGGATTGAGGATTGGGAATTGAGGATTGAGGATTGAGGTTTGCAGATTGAGGATTGGGTATTGAGGATTGAAGAATGAGGATTGGGGATTGAGGATTGGGGATAGAGGATTGAAGATTGAGTGTTGAGGATTGAAGACTGACTATTGAGAATTGAGGATTGAGGATTGAGTATTGAGGATTGAGGTTTGAGGACTGACGATTGAGGATTGAGGATTGAGGATTGAAGACTGAGGATTGAGGATTGAGTGTTGAGTATTGAGGACGAGGACTGAGGGTTGAGTATTGATGTTTGAGGTCTGAAGATTGAGGATTGAGGATTGACAATTGAGGATCGAGGATTGAGGATTGAAGATTGAGGATTGAGGATTGAGGATTGAGGATTGAAGATTGAGTATTGAGATTTGAAGATTGAGGATTGAGGATTGAAGATTGAGTGTTGAGGATTGAAGACTGACGATTGAGTATTGAGAATTGAGGATTGATGGTTGAGTATTGAGGATTGAAGGTTGAGGGTTGTGTGTTGGATATTGAGGATTGAGGATTTCAGAATTGAGGGTTGAGGATTGAAGATTGAGTATTGAGGATTGAAGATTTGAGGATTGCGGATTGAGGATTGAGGATTGAGGATTGAGTATTGAGGATTGAAGATTGAAGATTGAGTTTTGAGGATTGAAGATTGTGTATTGAGGATTGAGGATTGAGGATTGAGGATTGATGATAGAGGATTGGGGATTGAGGATTGACGATTGAGGATTGAGGATTGAGGATTGAAGATTGAGGACTGAGTGTTGAGGGTTGAGTCACGAGAATTGATGTTTGTGGATTGAGATTTGAAAATTGAAGATTGGGGTTGAGTATTGAAAACTGAGAATTCAGGATATTCTGTTGAGTATTGAGAATTGAGCATTGATGGTTGAGGTCTGACGATTGAAGATTGAGGATTCAGGATTGAGGATTCAGAATTGAGGTTTGAGGACTGAGGATTGAGGATTGAAGATTGAGTATTGAGGATTGAAGATAGAAGATTGAGGATTGAGGATTGAGAATTGACGATTGAGGATTGAGGATGAGGGCTGAGGGTTGAGGATTGATGTTTGAGGACTGAGGACTGAGGATTGAGGATTGAGAACTGTGGATTGAGGATTGAAGTTTGAGGATTGGGTATTGAGGATTGAAGAATGAGTATTGAGGATTGAAGATTGAGGATTGAGGATTGAAGACTGAGTGTTGAGGATTGAAGATTGAGGATTGGGGATTGAGGATTGAGGATTGAGGATTGAGGATTGAAGATTGAGGATTGAGGATTGAGGATTGAGGATTGAGGATTGAGGATTAAAGATTGAGGATTGAGGATTGAAGATTGAGTATTGATGATTGAAGATTGAGGATTGAGGATTGAGGATTGAGTGTTGAGGATTGAGGACCAGGACTGACGGTTGGGGATTGAGGTTTGGGGATTGAGGATTGAGGATTGAGGGCTGAGGATCGAGGATTGAGGATTGAGGATTGAGAGTTGAGAATTGAGGATGAGGACTGTGGGTTGAGGATTGGGGATTGAAAATTGAGGATTGAGGATTGAGGATTGATGATTCAGAATGAGGGCTGAGGGTTGAGGATTGATGTTTGAGTATTGAACCCTGAGAGTTCAGGATATTCTATTGAGTATTCAGAATTGAGGATTGATGGTTGAGTATTGAGGATTGAGGATAGAGGTATGAGTATTGAAGATTGAGGATCGTTGATTGGGGATTGAGGATTGAGGACTGAGGATTCAGGATTGAGGATTGAAGATTGAGTATTGAGGATTGAAGATTGAGGATTGAGGATTGAGGATGAGGATTGAGGGTTGAGGATTGATGTTTGAGGACTGAGGACTGAGGATTGAGGATTGAGAATTGAGGATTGAGGATTGAGGATTGAGGATGGAGGATGAGGACTGAGGGTTGAGGGTTGAGTGATGAGAATAGATGTTTGTGGATGGAGACTTGAAGATTGAAGATTGAGGATTGAGTATTGAAAACTGAGAATTCAGCATATTCTATTGAGTATTGAGAATTGAGCATTGATGGTTGAATATTGAGGATTGATGGTTGAGGATTGTGTGTTGAACATTGAGTGTTGAGGATTTTAGGATTGAGGATTGAGTATTTAATATTAAGGACTGAGGACTGAGGATTGAGTATTGAGGATTGAGGATTGAAGATTGAGGGCTGAGTGTTGAGGGTTGAGTGATGAGAATTGATGTTTGTGGATGGAGACTTGAAGATTGAAGATTGAGGATTGAATATTGAAAACTGAGAATTCAGGATATTCTATTGAGTATTGAGAATTGAGGATTGACGGTTGAGTATTGAGGATTGAAGCTTGAGGGTTGTGTGTTGAACATTGAGGGTTGAGGATTTCAGGATTGGGGATTGAGGATTGAAGATTGAGTAATGAGGATTGAAGATTGAGGATTGCGGATTGAGGATTGAGGAATGAGGATTGAGGATTGAGGATTGAGGATTGAGGATTGAAGATTGAGGATTGAGGATTGATGATAGAGGATTGGGGATTGAGGATTGACGATTGAGGATTGAGGATTGAGGATTGAAGATTGAGGACTGAGTGTTGAGGGTTGAGTGTTGAGAATTGATGTTTGTGGATTGAGATTTGAAGATTGAAGGTTGGGGATTCAGTATTGAAAACTGTGAATTGAGGATATTCTATTGAGGATTGAGGATTGTCAATTGATTGTTGCGGACTGAGGGATGAAGATTGAGGATTCAGGATTGAGGATTCGGAATTGAGGTTTGAGGACTGAGGATTGAGGGTTGAGGATTGAGGATTGAGGATTGACGCTTGAGGATAGAGGATTGATGATGGAAGGATGAAGAGAGAGGACTGAGTGTTGAGGATTGAGTGTTGAGAATTGATGTTTGAGGATTGAGATTTGATTATTGAATATTGTGGATTGAGTATTGAAACATGAGAATTCAGGATATTCTATTGAGAATTGAGAATTGAGTATTGATCGTTGAGCATTAAGGATTGATGGTTGAGGGTTGTGTGTTGAGTATTGAGGATTGAGAATTGAGGATTGAGGATCGAGGATTGAGGATTGAGGATTGAAGATTGAGTATTGGGGATTGAAGATTGATGATAGAGGATTGACGATTGAGCATTGAGGATTGAAGATTGAGGACTGGGGATTGAGGACTGAAGATTGAGGACTAAGGATTGAGGATTGGGGATTGAGGATCTAGAATTGGAGATTGATTATTGAGGATTGAAAATTGAGAATTGAGGATTGAGTATTGAGAATTGAGAATTGAGGATGAGTACTGAGGGTTGAGGATTGAGGTTTGAGGAATGAGGATTGAGGATTGAGGATTGAGGATTGAGGATTGAGGATTGAAGATTGAGGATTGGGGATTGAGGATTGACGATTGAGGTCTGAGTATTGAGGATTGAGAATTGAGGATTGAGTGTTGAGGATTGAGGATTTAAGATTGATGACTGGGGATTGAGGATTGAAGATTGAGGATTAAGGATTGAGGATTGGGGATTGGGGATCTAGGATTGGAGATAGATTATTGAGGATTGAAGATTGAGGTTTGAGGATTGAGGATTGAGAATTGAGAATTGATGTTTGAGGATTGAGATTTGATTATTGGATATTGTGGATTGAGTATTGAAACATCAGAATTCAGGATATTCAATTGAGTATTGGGAATTGAGTATTGATGGTTGAGTATTGAGGATTGATGTTGGTGGTTTGTGTGTTGAGTATTGAGTATTGAGGATTGAGGATTGAGGTTTGAGGATTGAGGATTGAGGATTGAAGATTGAGTATTGAGGATTGAAGATTGTGAATTGAGGATTGAGGATTGAGAATTGAGAATTAAGGATGAGGTCTGAGGGTTGAGGATTGAGGTTTGAGGAATGAGGATTGAGGATTGGGGATTGAGGATTGAGGATTGAGGATTGAAGATTGAGGATTGGGGATTGAGGATTGACGATTGAGGACTCAGTATTGAGGATTGAGAATTGAGGACTGAGGATTGAAGGTTGAGGATTGAGGATTGAAGATTGAGTATCGATGATTGAAGATTGAGGATTGAGGATTGAGTGTTGAGGATTGAGGACGAGGACTGAGGTTTGAGTATTGATGCTTGAGGACTGAGGAATGAGGATTGAGGATTGCGAATTGAGGATTGAGGATTGAAGATGGAGGATTGGGTATTGAGGATTGAAGAATGAGGATTGAGGATTGAGGATTAAGGATTGAGTATTGAGAATTGAAGATTGAGGATTGGGTATTGAAGATTGAAGAATGATGGTTGAGGATTGAGGATTGAGGATTGAGGATTGCAGATTGAGTATTGAGGATTGAAGATTGAGGATTGAGGATTGAGGATTGAGGATTGAGGACTGAGTATTGAGGATTGATAATTGAGGTTTGAGGATTGAAGGTTGAGGAGTGGGGATTGAAGATTGAGTATTGATGATTGAAGATTGAGGATTCAGGATAGAGTGTTGAGGATTGCGGATTTAAGATTGATGACTGGGGATTGAGGATTGAAGATTGAGGATTAAGGATTGAGGATTGGGGATTGGGGATCTAGGATTGGAGATAGATTATTGAGGATTGAAGATTGAGGATTGAGGATTGAGGATTGAGAATTGAGTATTGAGGATGAGGACTGAGGGTTGAGGATTGAGGATTGATAATTGAGGATTGAGGATTGAGGATTGAGAATTCAGAATGAGGGCTGTGGGCTGAGGATTGACGTTTGAGTATTGAATCACGAGGATTCAGGATATTCTGTTGAGTAATGAGAATTGAGGATTGATGGTTGAGTATTGAGGATTGAGGACTGAAGGTTGAATATTGATGAATGAAAATCGAGGATTGAGGACTGAGGGTTGTGGATTGAGGACGAGGACTGAGGTTTGAGTATTGATGCTTGAGGACTGAGGAATGAGGATTGAGGATTGCGAATTGAGGATTGAGGATTGAAGATGGAGGATTGGGTATTGAGGATTGAAGAATGAGGGTTGAGGATTGAGGATTGAGGATTGAGGATTGCTGATTGAGTATTGAGGATTGAAGGTTGAGGATTGAGGATTGAGGATTGAGGATTGAGGACTGAGTATTGAGGATTGATAATTGAGGATTGAGGATTGAAGGTTGAGGATTGGGGATTGAAGATTGAGTATTGATGATTGAAGATTGAGGATTCAGGATTGAGTGTTGAGGATTGAGGATTTGAGATTGATGACTGGGGATTGAGGATTGTAGATTGAGGATTAAGGATTGAGGATTGGGGATTGGGGATCTAGGATTGGAGATAGATTATTGAGGATTGAAGATTGAGGATTGAGGATTGAGGATTGAGAATTGAGTATTGAGGATGAGGACTGAGGGTTGAGGATTGAGGATTGATAATTGAGGATTGAGGATTGAGGATTGAGAATTCAGAATGAGGGCTGAGGGCTGAGGATTGACGTTTGAGTATTGAATCATGAGAATTCAGGATATTCTGTTGAGTAATGAGAATTGAGGATTGATGGTTGAGTATTGAGGATTGAGGACTGAAGGTTGAGTGTTGAGGATTGAAGATTGAGGATTGAGGATTGAGGATTGAGGATTGAGGATTGAAGATTGAGGATTGAGGATTGAAGATTGAGGATTGAGGATTGAGGATTGAAGATTGAATATTGATGATTGAAGATCGAGGATTGAGGATTGAGTGTTGTGGATTGAGGACGAGGACTGAGGGTTGAATATTGATGTTTGAGGTCTGAGGATTGAAGATTGAGGATTGAGGATTGAGTATTGAGGATTGAATATTGAGGATTGGGTATTGAAGATTGAAGAATGTGGTTTGAGGACTGAGGATTGAGGATTGAGGATTGAGGATTGAGAATTGAGAATTGAGGATCAGGACTGAGGGTTGAGGATTGGGGATTGAAAATTGAGGATTGAGGATTGAGGATAGAGGATTCAGAATGAGGGCTGAGGGTTGAGGATTGATGTTTGAGTATTGAATCCTGAGAGCTCAGGATATTCTATTGAGTATTCTGAATTGAGGATTGATGGTTGAGTATTGAGGATTGAGGATTGAGGATAGAGGGTTGAGTATTGAAGATTGATGATTGCTGATTGGGGATTGAGGATTGAGGATTGGGGATTCAGGATTGAGGACTGAGAGTTGAGGGTTGAGTGATGAGAATTGATGTTTGTGGATTGAGATTTGAAGATTGAATGTTGGGGATTGAGTATTGAAAACTTTGAATTGAGGATATTCTATTGAGGATTGAGGATTGACAATTGATTTTTGCGGACTGAGGGATGAAGATTGAGGGTTCAGGATTGAGGATTCGGAATTGAGGTTTGATGACTGAGGATTGAGGGTTGAGGATCGAGGATTGAGGATTGAGGATTGACGCTTGAGGATAGAGGATTGATGATGGAAGATTGAAGAGAGAGGACTGAGTGTTGAGGATTGAGTGTTGAGAATTGATGTTTGAGGACTGAGATTTGATTATTGAATATTGTGGATTGAGTATTAAAACATGAGAATTCAGGATATTCTATTGGGTATTGAGAATTGAGTATTGATGGTTGAGTATTGAGGATTGATGGTTGAGGGTTGTGTGTTGAATATTGAGGATTGAGTATTGAGGATTGAGTATTGAGGATTGAGGATTGAGTATTGAGGATTGTGGACTGGGGATTGATGATTGAAGATAGAGGATTAAGGACTGAGGATTGGGGCTTGAGGATCTAAGATTGGAGATTGATTATTGAGGATTGAAGATTGAGAATTGAGAATTAAGGATGAGGACTGAGGGTTGAGGTTCGAGGTATGAGGAATCAGGATTGAGGATTGAGGATTGAGAATTGAGGATTGAGGATTGAAGATTCAGTATTGAGGATTGAAGATTGAGAATTGAGGGTTGAGGATTGAACATTGAGGACTGAGTGTTGAGGGTTGAGTGATGGGAGTTGGTGTTTGTGGATAGAGATTTGAAGATTGCAGATTGAGTATTAAGTATTGAAAACTATGAATTGAGGATATTCTATTGTGGATTGCGGATTGACAACTTATTTTTGAGCACTGAGGGCTGAAGATTGAGGATTCAGGATTGAGGATTCAGAATTGTGGTTTGAGGACTGAGGATTGAGGATTGAGGATTGAGGATTGAAGATTGAGGATTGGGTATTGAGGATTGAAGAATGAGAATTGAGGGTTGAGTATTAAGGATTGAGGATTGAAGATTGAGTATTGAGGATTGAAGATTGAGCATTGAGGATTGAAGATTGTGTGTTGAGGATTGAAGATTGAGGATTGAGGATTGAGTGTTGAGGATTGAGGATTTAAGATTGATGACTGGGGATTGAGGATTGAAGATTGATGATTAAGGATTGTGGATTGGGGATTGGGGATCTAGGATTGGAGATAGATTATTGAGGATTGAAGATTGAGGATTGAGGATTGAGGACTGAGAATTGAGAATTGAGGATGAAGACTGAGGGTTGAGGATTGAGGATTGATAATTGAGGATTGAGGATTGAGGATTGAGGATTCAGAATGAGGGCTGAGGGCTGAGGATTGACGTTTGAGTATTGAATCCTGTGAATTCAGGATATTCTATTGAGTATTGAGAATTGAGGATTGATGGTTGAGTATTGAGGATTGAGGACTGAAGATTGAGTGTTGAGGATTGAAGATTGAGGATTGAGGATTGAGGATTGAGGATTGAGGATTGAAGATTGAGGATTGAGGATTGAGGATTGAGGATTGAGGATTGAGGATTGAAGATTGAAAATTGATGATTGAAGATCGAGGATTGAGGATTGAGTGTTGTGGATTGAGGACGAGGACTGAGGGTTGAATATTGATGTTTGAGGTCTGAGGATTGAGGATTGAGGATTGAGGATTGAGTATTGAGGATTGAAGGTTGAGGATTGGGTATGGAAGGTTGAAGAATGTGGTTTGAGGATTGAGGATTGAGGATTGAGGATTGCAGATTGGGTATTGAGGATTGAAGATTGAGGATTGAGGATTGAGGATTGAGGATTGAAAATTGAGGATTGAGGATTGAGGATTGAGGATTCAGGGTTAAGGATTCGGGATTGAGGTTTGAGGACTGAGAATAGAGGTTTGAAGCTTGAGGATTGAGGATTGACTCTTGAGGATTGAGGATTGAGGATGGAGGATTGAAGAGAGAGGACTGAGTGTTGAGGATTGAGTGTTGAGAATTGATGTTTGAGGATTGAGATTTGATTATTCAATATTGTGGATTGAGTATTCAACCATGAGAATTCAGGATATTCTATTGAGTATTGTGAACTGAGGATTGATGGTTGAGTATTGAGAATATATGGTTGAGGGTTGTGTGTTGAATATTGAGGATTGAGGATTGAGGATTGAGGATTGAGGATTGTGGACTGGGGATTGAGGTTTGAAGATTGAGGATTAAGGACTGAGGATTGGGGATTCAGGATCTAGGATTGGAGATTGATTATTGAGGATTGAAGATTGCGAATTGAGGATTGAGGATTGAGAATTGAGAATTAAGGATGAGGTCTGAGGGTTGAGGATTGAGGTTTGAGGAATGAGGATTGAGGATTGGGGATTGAGGATTGAGGATTGAGGATTGAAGATTGAGGATTGGGGATTGAGTATTGACGATTGAGGACTCAGTATTGAGGATTGAGAATTGAGGACTGAGGATTGAAGGTTGAGGATTGAGGATTGAAGATTGAGTATCGATGATTGAAGATTGAGGATTGAGGATTGAGTGTTGAGGATTGAGGACGAGGACTGAGGTTTGAGTATTGATGCTTGAGGACTGAGGAATGAGGATTGAGGATTGCGAATTGAGGATTGAGGATTGAAGATGGCGGATTGGGTATTGAGGATTGAAGAATGAGGATTGAGGATTGAGGATTAAGGATTGAGTATTGAGAATTGAAGATTGAGGATTGGGTATTGAAGATTGAAGAATGATGGTTGAGGATTGAGGATTGAGGATTGAGGATTGCAGATTGAGTATTGAGGATTGAAGATTGAGGATTGAGGATTGAGGATTGAGGATTGAGGACTGAGTATTGAGGATTGATAATTGAGGATTGAGGATTGAAGGTTGAGGATTGGGGATTGAAGATTGAGTATTGATGATTGAAGATTGAGGATTCAGGATAGGGTGTTGAGGATTGAGGATTTAAGATTGATGACTGGGGATTGAGGATTGAAGATTGAGGATTAAGGATTGAGGATTGGGGATTGGGGATCTAGGATTGGAGATAGATTATTGAGGATTGAAGATTGAGGATTGAGGATTGAGGATTGAGAATTGAGTATTGAGGATGAGGACTGAGGGTTGAGGATTGAGGATTGATAATTGAGGATTGAGGATTGAGGATTGAGAATTCAGAATGAGGGCTGTGGGCTGAGGATTGACGTTTGAGTATTGAATCATGAGAATTCAGGATATTCTGTTGAGTAATGAGAATTGAGGATTGATGGTTGAGTATTGAGGATTGAGGACTGAAGGTTGAATATTGATGAATGAAAATCGAGGATTGAGGATTGAGGGTTGTGGATTGAGGACGAGGACTGAGGTTTGAGTATTGATGCTTGAGGACTGAGGAATGAGGATTGAGGATTGCGAATTGAGGATTGAGGATTGAAGATGGAGGATTGGGTATTGAGGATTGAAGAATGAGGGTTGAGGATTGAGGATTGAGGATTGAGGATTGAAGATTGATGATTGAGTATTGAGGATTGAATATTGAGGATTGAGTATTGATGATTGAGGATTGCGGATTAAGGATTGAGGATTGGGGATTGGGTATCTAGGATTGGAGATTGATTATTGAGGATTGAAGATTGAGGATTGAGCATTGAGGATTGAGAATTGAGAATTGAGGATGAGGACTGAGGGTTGAGGATTGAGGATTGAAAATTGAGGATTGAGGATTGAGGATAGAGGATTGAGTATTGAAGATTGAGGATTGAGGATTGAGGATTGAGGATTGAGGATTGAGGATTGAGGATTCAGTATTGAGGATCGAAGATTGAGAATTGAAGATTGAGGATTTAGGATTGAAGATTGAGTGTTGAGGATTGAACGCTGACGACTGAGTATTGAGAATTGAGGATTGATGGTTGTGTATTGAGGATTGAACTTTGAGGGTTGTGTGTTGAATATTGAGGATTGAGGAATTCAGGATTGAGGATTGAGGATTGAAGATTGAGTATTGAGGATTGAAGATTGAGGATTGCGGATTGAGGATTGAGGATTGAGGATTGAGTATTGAAGATTGAAGATTGAGTTTTGAGGATTGAACGTTGAGGATTGAGGATTGAGGATTGAGGATTGAGGATTGAGTGTTGAGGATTGAGGACGAGGGCTGACGGTTGCCGATTGAGGTTTGAGGATTGAGTTTTGAGGATTGAGGGCAGAGGATTGAGCATTGTGAATTGAGGATTGAGGATTGAGGATTGAGGATTGAGGATTGCAGATTGAGTATTGTGGATTGATGGTTGAGTATTGATGATTGAGTATTGAGTATTGAGGATTGAGGTTTGAAGGTTGAATATTGATGAATGAAAATCGAGGATTGAGGATTGAGGGTCGTGGATTGAGGACGAGGACTGAGGGTTGAGTATTGATGCTTGAGGACTGAGGAATGAGGATTGAGGATTGCGAATTGAGGATTGAGGATTGAAGATTGAGGATTGGGTATTGAGGATTGAAGAATGAGGATTGAGGGTTGAGTATTAAGGATTGTGGATTGAAGATTGAGTATTGAGGATTGGAGATAGATTATTGAGGATTGAAGATTGAGGATTGAGGATTGAGGATTGAGAAATGAGAATTGAGGATGAGGACTGAGGGTTCAGGATTGAGGATTGAAAATTGAGGATTGAGGATTGAGGATTGAGGATTCAGAATGAGGGCTGAGGGTTGAGGATTGACGTTTGAGTATTGAATCCTGAGAATTCAGGATATTCTATTGAGTTTTGAGAATTGAGGATTGATGGTTGAGTATTGAGGATTGAGGATTGAGGATAGAGGGTTGAGTATTGAAGATTGATGATTGCTGATTGGGGATTGAGGATTGAGGATTGGGGATTCAGGATTGAGGATTGAAGTTTGAGTATTGAGGATTGAAGATTGAGGATTGCGGATTGAAGATTCAGGATTGGGGATTGAGGATTGACGATTGAGGATTGAGTATTGAGGACTGAGAATTGAGGCTAGAGGATTGAAGATTGTGTGTTGAGGATTGAAGATTGAGGATTGAGGATTGAGGATTGAAGATTGAGGACTGAGAGTTGAGGGTTGAGTGATGAGAATTGATGTTTGTGGATTGAGATTTGAAGATTGAATGTTGGGGATTGAGTATTGAAAACTTTGAATTGAGGATATTCTATAGAGGATTGAGGATTGACAATTGATTTTTGCGGACTGAGGGATGAAGATTGAGGGTTCAGGATTGAGGATTCGGAATTGAGGTTTGATGACTGAGGATTGAGGGTTGAGGATTGAGGATTGAGGATTGAGGATTGACGCTTGAGGATAGAGGATTGATGATGGAAGATTGAAGAGAGAGGACTGAGTGTTGAGGATTGAGTGTTGAGAATTGATGTTTGAGGACTGAGATTTGATTATTGCATATTGTGGATTGAGTATTAAAACATGAGAATTCAGGATATTCTATTGGGTATTGAGAATTGAGTATTGATGGTTGAGTATTGAGGATTGATGGTTGAGGGTTGTGTGTTGAATATTGAGGATTGAGTATTGAGGATTGAGTATTGAGGATTGAGGATTGAGTATTGAGGATTGTGGACTGGGGATTGATGATTGAAGATAGAGGATTAAGGACTGAGGATTGGGGCTTGAGGATCTAAGATTGGAGATTGATTATTGAGGATTGAAGATTGAGAATTGAGAATTAAGGATGAGGACTGAGGGTTGAGGTTCGAGGTATGAGGAATCAGGATTGAGGATTGAGGATTGAGAATTGAGGATTGAGGATTGAAGATTCAGTATTGAGGATTGAAGATTGAGAATTGAGGGTTGAGGATTGAACATTGAGGACTGAGTGTTGAGGGTTGAGTGATGGGAGTTGGTGTTTGTGGATAGAGATTTGAAGATTGCAGATTGAGTATTAAGTATTGAAAACTATGAATTGAGGATATTCTATTGTGGATTGCGGATTGACAACTTATTGTTGAGCACTGAGGGCTGAAGATTGAGGATTCAGGATTGAGGATTCAGAATTGTGGTTTGAGGACTGAGGATTGAGGATTGAGGATTGAGGATTGAAGATTGAGGATTGGGTATTGAGGATTGAAGAATGAGAATTGAGGGTTGAGTATTAAGGATTGAGGATCGAAGATTGAGTATTGAGGATTGAAGATTGAGCATTGAGGATTGAAGATTGAGTGTTGAGGATTGAAGATTGAGGATTGAGGATTGAGTGTTGAGGATTGAGGATTTAAGATTGATGACTGGGGATTGAGGATTGAAGATTGATGATTAAGGATTGTGGATTGGGGATTGGGGATCTAGGATTGGAGATAGACTATTGAGGATTGAAGATTGAGGATTGAGGATTGAGGACTGAGAATTGAGAATTGAGGATGAAGACTGAGGGTTGAGGATTGAGGATTGATAATTGAGGATTGCGGATTGAGGATTGAGGATTCAGAATGAGGGCTGAGGGCTGAGGATTGACGTTTGTGTATTGAATCCTGTGAATTCAGGATATTCTATTGAGTATTGAGAATTGAGGATTGATGGTTGAGTATTGAGGATTGAGGACTGAAGATTGAGTGTTGAGGATTGAAGATTGAGGATTGAGGATTGAGGATTGAGGATTGAGGATTGAAGATTGAGGATTGAGGATTGAGGATTGAGGATTGAGGATTGAGGATTGAAGATTGAAAATTGATGATTGAAGATCGAGGATTGAGGATTGAGTGTTGTGGATTGAGGACGAGGACTGAGGGTTGAATATTGATGTTTGAGGTCTGAGGATTGAGGATTGAGGATTGAGGATTGAGTATTGAGGATTGAAGGTTGAGGATTGGGTATGGAAGGTTGAAGAATGTGGTTTGAGGATTGAGGATTGAGGATTGAGGATTGCAGATTGGGTATTGAGGATTGAAGATTGAGGATTGAGGATTGAGGATTGAGGATTGAGGATTGAGGATTGAGGATTGAGGATTGAAGATTGAGTATTGAGGATTAAATATTGAGGACTGAGGATTGAGGATTGAGGATTGAGGATTGAGTGTTGAGGACTGAGGATTTAAGATTGAGGACTGGGGATTGAGGATTGAAGATTGAGGATTAAGGATTGAGGATTGGGGTTGGGGATCTAGGATTGGAGATAGATTATTGAGGATTGAAGATTGAGGATTGAGGATTGAGGATTGAGAAATGAGAATTGAGGATGAGGACTGAGGGTTGAGGATTGAGGATTGAAAATTGAGGATTGAGGATTGAGGATTGAGGATTCAGAATGAGGGCTGAGGGTTGAGGATTGACGTTTGAGTATTGAATCCTGAGAATTCAGGATATTCAATTGAGTATTGAGAATTGAGTATTGATTGTTGAGTATTGAGGATTGATGTTGGTGGTTTGTGTGTTGAGTATTGAGTATTGAGGATTGAGGATTGAGGATTGAGGATTGAGGATTGAGGATTGAAGATTGAGTATTGAGGATTGAAGATTGAGGATTGAGGATTGAGGATTGAGGATTCAGGGTTAAGGATTCGGGATTGAGGTTTGAGGACTGAGAATAGAGGTTTGAAGCTTGAGGATTGAGGATTGACTCTTGAGGATTGAGGATTGAGGATGGAGGATTGAAGAGAGAGGACTGAGTGTTGAGGATTGAGTGTTGAGAATTGATGTTTGAGGATTGAGATTTGATTATTCAATATTGTGGATTGAGTATTCAACCATGAGAATTCAGGATATTCTATTGAGTATTGAGAACTGAGGATTGATGGTTGAGTATTGAGAATATATGGTTGAGGGTTGTGTGCAGAATATTGAGGATTGAGGATTGAGGATTGAGGATTGAGGATTGTGGACTGGGGATTGAGGTTTGAAGATTGAGGATTAAGGACTGAGGATTGGGGATTCAGGATCTAGGATTGGAGATTGATTATTGAGGATTGAAGATTGCGAATTGAGGATTGAGGATTGAGAATTGAGAATTAAGGATGAGGTCTGAGGGTTGAGGATTGAGGTTTGAGGAATGAGGATTGAGGATTGGGGATTGAGGATTGAGGATTGAGGATTGAAGATTGAGGATTGGGGATTGAGTATTGACGATTGAGGACTCAGTATTGAGGATTGAGAATTGAGGACTGAGGATTGAAGGTTGAGGATTGAGGATTGAAGATTGAGTATCGATGATTGAAGATTGAGTATTGAGGATTAAATATTGAGGACTGAGGATTGAGGATTGAGGATTGAGGATTGAGTGTTGAGGACTGAGGATTTAAGATTGAGGACTGGGGATTGAGGATTGAAGATTGAGGATTAAGGATTGAGGATTGGGGTTGGGGATCTAGGATTGGAGATAGATTATTGAGGATTGAAGATTGAGGATTGAGGATTGAGGATTGAGAAATGAGAATTGAGGATGAGGACTGAGGGTTGAGGATTGAGGATTGAAAATTGAGGATTGAGGATTGAGGATTGAGGATTCAGAATGAGGGCTGAGGGTTGAGGATTGACGTTTGAGTATTGAATCCTGAGAATTCAGGATATTCTATTGAGTTTTGAGAATTGAGGATTGATGGTTGAGTATTGAGGATTGAGGATTGAGGATAGAGGGTTGAGTATTGAAGATTGATGATTGCTGATTGGGGATTGAGGATTGAGGATTGGGGATTCAGGATTGAGGATTGAAGTTTGAGTATTGAGGATTGAAGATTGAGGATTGCGGATTGAAGATTCAGGATTGGGGATTGAGGATTGACGATTGAGGATTGAGTATTGAGGACTGAGAATTGAGGCTAGAGGATTGAAGATTGTGTGTTGAGGATTGAAGATTGAGGATTGAGGATTGAGGATTGAAGATTGAGGACTGAGAGTTGAGGGTTGAGTGATGAGAATTGATGTTTGTGGATTGAGATTTGAAGATTGAATGTTGGGGATTGAGTATTGAAAACTTTGAATTGAGGATATTCTATAGAGGATTGAGGATTGACAATTGATTTTTGCGGACTGAGGGATGAAGATTGAGGGTTCAGGATTGAGGATTCGGAATTGAGGTTTGATGACTGAGGATTGAGGGTTGAGGATTGAGGATTGAGGATTGAGGATTGACGCTTGAGGATAGAGGATTGATGATGGAAGATTGAAGAGAGAGGACTGAGTGTTGAGGATTGAGTGTTGAGAATTGATGTTTGAGGACTGAGATTTGATTATTGCATATTGTGGATTGAGTATTAAAACATGAGAATTCAGGATATTCTATTGGGTATTGAGAATTGAGTATTGATGGTTGAGTATTGAGGATTGATGGTTGAGGGTTGTGTGTTGAATATTGAGGATTGAGTATTGAGGATTGAGTATTGAGGATTGAGGATTGAGTATTGAGGATTGTGGACTGGGGATTGATGATTGAAGATAGAGGATTAAGGACTGAGGATTGGGGCTTGAGGATCTAAGATTGGAGATTGATTATTGAGGATTGAAGATTGAGAATTGAGAATTAAGGATGAGGACTGAGGGTTGAGGTTCGAGGTATGAGGAATCAGGATTGAGGATTGAGGATTGAGAATTGAGGATTGAGGATTGAAGATTCAGTATTGAGGATTGAAGATTGAGAATTGAGGGTTGAGGATTGAACATTGAGGACTGAGTGTTGAGGGTTGAGTGATGGGAGTTGGTGTTTGTGGATAGAGATTTGAAGATTGCAGATTGAGTATTAAGTATTGAAAACTATGAATTGAGGATATTCTATTGTGGATTGCGGATTGACAACTTATTGTTGAGCACTGAGGGCTGAAGATTGAGGATTCAGGATTGAGGATTCAGAATTGAGGTTTGAGGACTGAGGATTGAGGATTGAGGATTGAGGATTGAAGATTGAGGATTGGGTATTGAGGATTGAAGATTGAGAATTGAGGGTTGAGTATTAAGGATTGAGGATCGAAGATTGAGTATTGAGGATTGAAGATTGAGCATTGAGGATTGAAGATTGAGTGTTGAGGATTGAAGATTGAGGATTGAGGATTGAGTGTTGAGGATTGAGGATTTAAGATTGATGACTGGGGATTGAGGATTGAAGATTGATGATTAAGGATTGTGGATTGGGGATTGGGGATCTAGGATTGGAGATAGACTATTGAGGATTGAAGATTGAGGATTGAGGATTGAGGACTGAGAATTGAGAATTGAGGATGAAGACTGAGGGTTGAGGATTGAGGATTGATAATTGAGGATTGAGGATTGAGGATTGAGGATTCAGAATGAGGGCTGAGGGCTGAGGATTGACGTTTGTGTATTGAATCCTGTGAATTCAGGATATTCTATTGAGTATTGAGAATTGAGGATTGATGGTTGAGTATTGAGGATTGAGGACTGAAGATTGAGTGTTGAGGATTGAAGATTGAGGATTGAGGATTGAGGATTGAGGATTGAGGATTGAAGATTGAGGATTGAGGATTGAGGATTGAGGATTGAGGATTGAGGATTGAAGATTGAAAATTGATGATTGAAGATCGAGGATTGAGGATTGAGTGTTGTGGATTGAGGACGAGGACTGAGGGTTGAATATTGATGTTTGAGGTCTGAGGATTGAGGATTGAGGATTGAGGATTGAGTATTGAGGATTGAAGGTTGAGGATTGGGTATGGAAGGTTGAAGAATGTGGTTTGAGGATTGAGGATTGAGGATTGAGGATTGCAGATTGGGTATTGAGGATTGAAGATTGAGGATTGAGGATTGAGGATTGAGGATTGAGGATTGAGGATTGAGGATTGAGGATTGAAGATTGAGTATTGAGGATTAAATATTGAGGACTGAGGATTGAGGATTGAGGATTGAGGATTGAGTGTTGAGGACTGAGGATTTAAGATTGAGGACTGGGGATTGAGGATTGAAGATTGAGGATTAAGGATTGAGGATTGGGGTTGGGGATCTAGGATTGGAGATAGATTATTGAGGATTGAAGATTGAGGATTGAGGATTGAGGATTGAGAAATGAGAATTGAGGATGAGGACTGAGGGTTGAGGATTGAGGATTGAAAATTGAGGATTGAGGATTGAGGATTGAGGATTCAGAATGAGGGCTGAGGGTTGAGGATTGACGTTTGAGTATTGAATCCTGAGAATTCAGGATATTCAATTGAGTATTGAGAATTGAGTATTGATTGTTGAGTATTGAGGATTGATGTTGGTGGTTTGTGTGTTGAGTATTGAGTATTGAGGATTGAGGATTGAGGATTGAGGATTGAGGATTGAGGATTGAAGATTGAGTATTGAGGATTGAAGATTGAGGATTGAGGATTGAGGATTGAGGATTCAGGGTTAAGGATTCGGGATTGAGGTTTGAGGACTGAGAATAGAGGTTTGAAGCTTGAGGATTGAGGATTGACTCTTGAGGATTGAGGATTGAGGATGGAGGATTGAAGAGAGAGGACTGAGTGTTGAGGATTGAGTGTTGAGAATTGATGTTTGAGGATTGAGATTTGATTATTCAATATTGTGGATTGAGTATTCAACCATGAGAATTCAGGATATTCTATTGAGTATTGAGAACTGAGGATTGATGGTTGAGTATTGAGAATATATGGTTGAGGGTTGTGTGCAGAATATTGAGGATTGAGGATTGAGGATTGAGGATTGAGGATTGTGGACTGGGGATTGAGGTTTGAAGATTGAGGATTAAGGACTGAGGATTGGGGATTCAGGATCTAGGATTGGAGATTGATTATTGAGGATTGAAGATTGCGAATTGAGGATTGAGGATTGAGAATTGAGAATTAAGGATGAGGTCTGAGGGTTGAGGATTGAGGTTTGAGGAATGAGGATTGAGGATTGGGGATTGAGGATTGAGGATTGAGGATTGAAGATTGAGGATTGGGGATTGAGTATTGACGATTGAGGACTCAGTATTGAGGATTGAGAATTGAGGACTGAGGATTGAAGGTTGAGGATTGAGGATTGAAGATTGAGTATCGATGATTGAAGATTGAGGATTGAGGATTGAGTGTTGAGGATTGAGGACGAGGACTGAGGTTTGAGTATTGATGCTTGAGGACTGAGGAATGAGGATTGAGGATTGCGAATTGAGGATTGAGGATTGAAGATGGCGGATTGGGTATTGAGGATTGAAGAATGAGGATTGAGGATTGAGGATTAAGGATTGAGTATTGAGAATTGAAGATTGAGGATTGGGTATTGAAGATTGAAGAATGATGGTTGAGGATTGAGGATTGAGGATTGAGGATTGCAGATTGAGTATTGAGGATTGAAGATTGAGGATTGAGGATTGAGGATTGAGGATTGAGGACTGAGTATTGAGGATTGATAATTGAGGATTGAGGATTGAAGGTTGAGGATTGGGGATTGAAGATTGAGTATTGATGATTGAAGATTGAGGATTCAGGATAGGGTGTTGAGGATTGAGGATTTAAGATTGATGACTGGGGATTGAGGATTGAAGATTGAGGATTAAGGATTGAGGATTGGGGATTGGGGATCTAGGATTGGAGATAGATTATTGAGGATTGAAGATTGAGGATTGAGGATTGAGGATTGAGAATTGAGTATTGAGGATGAGGACTGAGGGTTGAGGATTGAGGATTGATAATTGAGGATTGAGGATTGAGGATTGAGAATTCAGAATGAGGGCTGTGGGCTGAGGATTGACGTTTGAGTATTGAATCATGAGAATTCAGGATATTCTGTTGAGTAATGAGAATTGAGGATTGATGGTTGAGTATTGAGGATTGAGGACTGAAGGTTGAATATTGATGAATGAAAATCGAGGATTGAGGATTGAGGGTTGTGGATTGAGGACGAGGACTGAGGTTTGAGTATTGATGCTTGAGGACTGAGGAATGAGGATTGAGGATTGCGAATTGAGGATTGAGGATTGAAGATGGAGGATTGGGTATTGAGGATTGAAGAATGAGGGTTGAGGATTGAGGATTGAGGATTGAGGATTGAAGATTGATGATTGAGTATTGAGGATTGAATATTGAGGATTGAGTATTGATGATTGAGGATTGCGGATTAAGGATTGAGGATTGGGGATTGGGTATCTAGGATTGGAGATTGATTATTGAGGATTGAAGATTGAGGATTGAGCATTGAGGATTGAGAATTGAGAATTGAGGATGAGGACTGAGGGTTGAGGATTGAGGATTGAAAATTGAGGATTGAGGATTGAGGATTGAGGATTCAGAATGAGGGCTGAGGGTTGGGGATTGATTTTTGAGTATTGAATCCTGAGAATTCAGGATAATCTATTGCGTATTGAGAATTGAGTATTGATGTTTGAGTATTGAGGATTGAGGATTGAGGATAGAGGATTGGGTATTGAAGATTGAGGATTGAGGATTGAGGATTGAGGATTGAGGATTGAGGATTGAGGATTCAGTATTGAGGATCGAAGATTGAGAATTGAAGATTGAGTATTGAAGATTGAGGATTAAGGATTGAGGATTGAGTATTGAGGATTGAAGATTGAGGATTGCGGATTGAGGATTGAGGATTGAGGATTGAGTATTGAAGATTGAAGATTGAGTTTTGAGGATTGAAGGTTGAGGATTGAGGATTGAGGATTGAGGATTGAGGATTGATTGTTGAGGATTGAGGACGAGGACTGACGGTTGCCGATTGAGGTTTGAGGATTGAGTTTTGAGGATTGAGGGCAGAGGATTGAGCATTGTGAATTGAGGATTGAGGATTGAGGATTGAGGGTTGAGGATTGCAGATTGAGTATTGTGGATTGAAGGTTGAGGATTGAGGATTGAGGATTGAAGATTGAGGATTGAGGATTGAGGATTGAGGATTGAAGGTTGAGGACTGAGTGTTGAGGGTAGAGTGATGAGAATTGATGTTTGTGGATTGAGATTTGAAGACTGAAGATTGGGGATTGAGTATTGAAAACTGAGAATTCAGGATATTCTGTTGAGTATTGAGAATTGAGCATTTATGGTTGATGTGTGAGGATTGAAGATTGAGGATTCAGGATTGCGGATTCAGAATTGAGGTTTGTGGACTGAGGATTGAGGATGGAAGATTGGGTAATGAGGATTGAAGATAGAGGATTGAGGATTGAGGATTGAGGATTGAGGTTTGAGGGTTGAGGATCAGGGCTAAGGGTTGAGGATTGATGTTTGAGGGGTGAGGACTGAGGATTGAGGATTGAGAATTGAGGATTGAGGATTGAGGATTGAAGATTGAGGATTGGGTATTGAGGATTGAAGAATGAGGATTGGGGATTGAGGGTTGGGGATTGAGGATTGAAGTTTGAGCGTTTAGGATTGAAGACTGACGATTGAGTATTGAGGATTGAGGATTGAGGATTGAGGATTGAGGATTGAAGATTGAGTATTGAGGATTGAAGCTTGAGGATAGAGGATTGAGGATTGAGGGTTGAGGGTTGATGATTGAGGATTGGGGACTGAGTGTTGAGGGTTGAGTGATGAGAATTGATGTTTGTGGATAGAGGTTTGAAGATTGCAGATTGAGTATTGAGTATTGAAAACTGTGAATTGAGGATATTCTATTGAGGATTGAGGATTGACAATTGATTGTTGAGGACTGAGGGCTGAAGATTGAGGATTCAGTGTTGAGGATTCGGGATTGAGGTTTGAGGACTGAGAATTAATGTTTGAGGATTGCAGATTGTGTATTGAGGATTGAAGATTGCGAATTGAGGATTGAGGATTGAGAATTGAGAATTAAGGATGAGGTCTGAGGGTTGAGGATTGAGGTTTGAGGAATGAGGATTGAGGATTGGGGATTGAGGATTGAGGATTGAGGATTGAAGATTGAGGATTGGGGATTGAGTATTGACGATTGAGGACTCAGTATTGAGGATTGAGAATTGAGGACTGAGGATTGAAGGTTGAGGATTGAGGATTGAAGATTGAGTATCGATGATTGAAGATTGAGGATTGAGGATTGAGTGTTGAGGATTGAGGACGAGGACTGAGGTTTGAGTATTGATGCTTGAGGACTGAGGAATGAGGATTGAGGATTGCGAATTGAGGATTGAGGATTGAAGATGGCGGATTGGGTATTGAGGATTGAAGAATGAGGATTGAGGATTGAGGATTAAGGATTGAGTATTGAGAATTGAAGATTGAGGATTGGGTATTGAAGATTGAAGAATGATGGTTGAGGATTGAGGATTGAGGATTGAGGATTGCAGATTGAGTATTGAGGATTGAAGATTGAGGATTGAGGATTGAGGATTGAGGATTGAGGACTGAGTATTGAGGATTGATAATTGAGGATTGAGGATTGAAGGTTGAGGATTGGGGATTGAAGATTGAGTATTGATGATTGAAGATTGAGGATTCAGGATAGGGTGTTGAGGATTGAGGATTTAAGATTGATGACTGAGGATTGAGGATTGAAGATTGAGGATTAAGGATTGAGGATTGGGGATTGGGGATCTAGGATTGGAGATAGATTATTGAGGATTGAAGATTGAGGATTGAGGATTGAGGATTGAGAATTGAGTATTGAGGATGAGGACTGAGGGTTGAGGATTGAGGATTGATAATTGAGGATTGAGGATTGAGGATTGAGAATTCAGAATGAGGGCTGTGGGCTGAGGATTGACGTTTGAGTATTGAATCATGAGAATTCAGGATATTCTGTTGAGTAATGAGAATTGAGGATTGATGGTTGAGTATTGAGGATTGAGGACTGAAGGTTGAATATTGATGAATGAAAATCGAGGATTGAGGATTGAGGGTTGTGGATTGAGGACGAGGACTGAGGTTTGAGTATTGATGCTTGAGGACTGAGGAATGAGGATTGAGGATTGCGAATTGAGGATTGAGGATTGAAGATGGAGGATTGGGTATTGAGGATTGAAGAATGAGGGTTGAGGATTGAGGATTGAGGATTGAGGATTGAAGATTGATGATTGAGTATTGAGGATTGAATATTGAGGATTGAGTATTGATGATTGAGGATTGCGGATTAAGGATTGAGGATTGGGGATTGGGTATCTAGGATTGGAGATTGATTATTGAGGATTGAAGATTGAGGATTGAGCATTGAGGATTGAGAATTGAGAATTGAGGATGAGGCCTGAGGGTTGAGGGTTGAGGATTGAAAATTGAGGATTGAGGATTGAGGATTGAGGATTCAGAATGAGGGCTGAGGGTTGGGGATTGATTTTTGAGTATTGAATCCTGAGAATTCAGGATAATCTATTGCGTATTGAGAATTGAGTATTGATGTTTGAGTATTGCGGATTGAGGATTGAGGATAGAGGATTGAGTATTGAAGATTGAGGATTGAGGATTGAGGATTGAGGATTGAGGATTGAGGATTGAGGATTCAGTATTAAGGATCGAAGATTGAGAATTGAAGATTGAGGATTTAGGATTGAAGATTGAGTGTTGAGGATTGAACGCTGACGACTGAGTATTGAGAATTGAGGATTGATGGTTGTGTATTGAGGATTGAACTTTGAGGGTTGTGTGTTGAATATTGAGGATTGAGGAATTCAGGATTGAGGATTGAGGATTGAAGATTGAGTATTGAGGATTGAAGATTGAGGATTGCGGATTGAGGATTGAGGATTGAGGATTGAGTATTGAAGATTGAAGATTGAGTTTTGAGGATTGAACGTTGAGGATTGAGGATTGAGGATTGAGGATTGAGGATTGAGTGTTGAGGATTGAGGACGAGGGCTGACGGTTGCCGATTGAGGTTTGAGGATTGAGTTTTGAGGATTGAGGGCAGAGGATTGAGCATTGTGAATTGAGGATTGAGGATTGAGGATTGAGGATTGAGGATTGCAGATTGAGTATTGTGGATTGATGGTTGAGTATTGATGATTGAGTATTGAGTATTGAGGATTGAGGTTTGAAGGTTGAATATTGATGAATGAAAATCGAGGATTGAGGATTGAGGGTCGTGGATTGAGGACGAGGACTGAGGGTTGAGTATTGATGCTTGAGGACTGAGGAATGAGGATTGAGGATTGCGAATTGAGGATTGAGGATTGAAGATTGAGGATTGGGTATTGAGGATTGAAGAATGAGGATTGAGGGTTGAGTATTAAGGATTGTGGATTGAAGATTGAGTATTGAGGATTGGAGATAGATTATTGAGGATTGAAGATTGAGGATTGAGGATTGAGGATTGAGAAATGAGAATTGAGGATGAGGACTGAGGGTTCAGGATTGAGGATTGAAAATTGAGGATTGAGGATTGAGGATTGAGGATTCAGAATGAGGGCTGAGGGTTGAGGATTGACGTTTGTGTATTGAATCCTGTGAATTCAGGATATTCTATTGAGTATTGAGAATTGAGGATTGATGGTTGAGTATTGAGGATTGAGGACTGAAGATTGAGTGTTGAGGATTGAAGATTGAGGATTGAGGATTGAGGATTGAGGATTGAGGATTGAAGATTGAGGATTGAGGATTGAGGATTGAGGATTGAGGATTGAGGATTGAAGATTGAAAATTGATGATTGAAGATCGAGGATTGAGGATTGAGTGTTGTGGATTGAGGACGAGGACTGAGGGTTGAATATTGATGTTTGAGGTCTGAGGATTGAGGATTGAGGATTGAGGATTGAGTATTGAGGATTGAAGGTTGAGGATTGGGTATGGAAGGTTGAAGAATGTGGTTTGAGGATTGAGGATTGAGGATTGAGGATTGCAGATTGGGTATTGAGGATTGAAGATTGAGGATTGAGGATTGAGGATTGAGGATTGAGGATTGAGGATTGAGGATTGAGGATTGAAGATTGAGTATTGAGGATTAAATATTGAGGACTGAGGATTGAGGATTGAGGATTGAGGATTGAGTGTTGAGGACTGAGGATTTAAGATTGAGGACTGGGGATTGAGGATTGAAGATTGAGGATTAAGGATTGAGGATTGGGGTTGGGGATCTAGGATTGGAGATAGATTATTGAGGATTGAAGATTGAGGATTGAGGATTGAGGATTGAGAAATGAGAATTGAGGATGAGGACTGAGGGTTGAGGATTGAGGATTGAAAATTGAGGATTGAGGATTGAGGATTGAGGATTCAGAATGAGGGCTGAGGGTTGAGGATTGACGTTTGAGTATTGAATCCTGAG